>NC_069791.1:37650000-38275000 GCF_027406575.1 Nycticebus coucang | reverse complement strand
GATGGGGAAGAAGGGATGAGTTTAATCTTTAAATTATACTGAGCTTCCTTCAAAACCGGGTTCCTCCACCCACTCTGTGTGAAGACTTAGGTGAGTTATTCACAGCTCTGAGCCAAGTTTTGTGAACTCTTAAATAAGGATAATAATCCCCCAGGTTTTTCTGAGGATATAAAAATAACAATATATGGATAAAATGCTTACAACAGTGCCTGACACATAGGAAGCAACTCCTAAAATGATAAAGAATAGATCACCTTTTGGGGCATTTTCAGGGTGGTAATTTTTTTATTTCAAAAAATTTTATTTTGATGCATCAGAAAAAAGAAATATATATATTTATTTTACATATACATGTGTTTATTAGGTTTCCATTTTTTGCCTTCACAAAGTTAAAATGACCTAAAATTTAATAACAATAACAATGTTTAAGATAAGGACTAAAAACAAAAACCTTGTAAAGAATGAATGAACATCTATACATTAAGAAAAGAAAGCAGCTGATTGCTGCATCAAAATATGAAGCAATAATAATAATAATAATGCAAAGAAAGTAACATTCACATTGTCAAATAAGAGTATGTCTATTATAAATGCTTTAACTCTGAGATTCAGTATGGAGTCATCAGTCAACTTCTTACTTTTTTTTTAAGTCTCCAAAAATAGACAACTAATATTTACAAGTAAAAGTAAAAGATAATTTCAAAAAACAAAAAAGAAATATATTTTATAGCTGTGGCTAGAAGAAAAGGGAAAAATGGAAAAAACAAGAGTAGATCCAAACATTCAGAGTGCATGCCTTGACCATCTTCTAAGATTTTCATCAATTTCCATCTTGCTGATGGAATGCCAATTGGTGTTGTGAACAATAATCTTATGACGGATGGTCCTGTCTCTGCTGGGGAGATCTCAGCAAAGGACCTGGGAGTTGTTAGCACTGTTGTGGTACAAGATGGGGATGGAGTGATGGAATGAAGGAGTCCAACTAAAGCCCCATGTTTGCAACTCATTGAAGGAAAGAGAAAAGGAGACCATCTTTTCAGGGATATTTTATCCATGAGAGAAGTGGGGAATGTTTAAGTTTTGAGGAGGAGAGGATGGTAGGCAATACAAGACGAAAGAAAAGAAAGCATGAAGATTGAGAGGCAGACACAAACAAACTGTGTCTATGCACAATGTAAGACGGTTTGAGCTCCTGTGTGGAGGGTCTGGCCTGCTGCATGATGGGAGATCATATAGCTTGCTTTACGATGGAAGCTTAGATAATGGGAGAAGCTTAGATACAATGGCGGGACTGTGGAGTCCCTGCATAGCCATATTTGCAAGTCCGCACTGTCAAAACAATGCATCATGAAGTTTGCCCGATTTAATAATATTGACACTTCTGGCGTATAGGACCTAATTGTAATATTTTTCAGGATTCATTCCATCCCTGAGTATGAATCACATGCAATTCAAGTACTCTTTTGTACAACCTGGCTGTTTGAGTTAGCGTACAATAGTTTTAGTCTTCACAATAAAGTTGCTTTTTTTAACCTTAAAAAAATTAATGTTGACAATTTCTCAGGAAATATACCCTAAGAAACTAACAGAGGCAAATTGATGATGTAGTGTTCCCTTTGAATGCTCCACCCTCTACATAGCATGATATGCAACTCTTAGCTCTCCTGGGATAAATATTTTTTGGAGCAGAGTGCCACAGGAGGCAAAATGGATGCAACAATTGTTAAATCTTTTCTATGGTTTTGGTTCGGAAAACGGAACATCTCTGATATTTCCCGATATTGAGGGAAAATATCAGGAAAATATGAGTTTCAGTAGCTCAAACATTCCAACTTCTCTGGGTCAAATAAGTATCATAAAACATTTGGTAATTCCTCTTGAAATAAAATATTTGAACATTGTCTTGACATTTTGTAAAACAATACATTTCTCAAACTACAGCAATTCTATTTCGAACGCCCACAATGTATCGCCTGTATTTTTGCATCGTTGCCACCAGATGGCAGTGACAACCTAGTCATTCATTTCCTCTCTTTTCATGGTTAGCCATTATCAGTCTCCTGTTTAATGTTACTCTAGAAACGTTGAGCTAATGGTTCTAAGTTAGAAAGGACGGCTGAAAATTTCCACTGTATTTCCTAATGACAAGTCAGCGTGTCAGAATCATACCTCCCTCGTGCAAAGTAGAAAAATGTGCAGTGAGGCAAACACGGGAAATACTGTGGTCTTGTGTGAGAGCTGGAATGCCATTAAGTAATAAATGCCTCTCATAAATAGTAAAAGACTGTCTTGGGTTGCATATATAAAAAGTGTATAAAAACAGTGTGTTGTGTGTGTGAGAGTGAGACAGAGAAAAGACAGAAAGAAGTCTTTGGGGTTTGTGATGCAGGTTATATATTGTATCTATGACTTCAAAAATCACCTGTCATAAGACACCCTGGTCACTTCTCAGTCCTAACCTCATGAAAGAAGAGAGAGCAAGGTTATCCAAAGGAGCAGTGGGCCCACACCCAGCTCAGATTTACATGACCCGCGTTTCTATTCCATTCTATTCCTTGCTCCTTCAGCTTGACTTAATATGGCATATTTTCTTTTTCTGTTTTTAAATGAAATATTCATCATCCCAAATCTAAGAGAGGGAACAATATCTTGAAATAGATTTTTTTTTTTGTTCATTGCATTTTCCTGAGGATTATCAGGATTTTCCAATAGCTTGGAGTGATTAGTTGATTGGGTTTTCGTTGTAGTTGAATAGCACAATTTTTAGGGTTCCATCAGCTACCTAGGGTGTGGCTACGGATCGGGGAACACAGGTTTCGCCAGTGAGATACCATGGAAGGGAGAAGAGGCATTGTGATTATAACTGATAGAAATGGATTTGATTGTCCATTTTTGGAAATCAGGTACATGGATGTGGCAATGTTTTTTATCCTTATCTATGAAATGGAGATGATAATGGCTATATGGTGAGTCGTTGAAATAAAGTGTGGCTATCTGGCATACATGCTATACTCAAGAAACGAGAATTTCCTTTCTTTTTCATTCTACCCCCCAGGATAAAAGTCGTCTTCCACATTTGTTACTTCCAGAAATTCACTCTTTCGGTATCCATTTCAATGCCTCCCTTTGGTATAGAATTTTCCTAATGGGGAAAATTATTTTTAGTCTTTATGCTTTTTTATAGCATTTTAAAAATACCTCCATGGGCATCCACCTACTCAGTACACTCTCAGAACTGGATCAAATTTGTGAAATGAAAGGAGGAGGAAGTACACACAGACGGGGCTAAAGGTGTTAAGCTTCTTTCCTTAGTTGAGTAGAAAAAACATTACTAATTAATATAACTTAGTGAAGACCAAATGAGGCAATTAACAAGTTGGTGCTTTGAAATTCATTGTTATATATTTTGTTCTAGGATTGGCAGGACATAAGAGCATGCCTTAATATAGATGGTTTCTAAAAGCTTATATCCTTTTTTTTTTTTTTTTTTTGAGAGAGTCTCACTATGTTGTCCTGGTTAGAGTGCTGTGCATCACAGCTCACAGCAACCTCAAACTCTTAGGCTCAAGCAATCCTCTTGCCTCAGCCTCCCAACCAGCTGAGCCTGCAGGTGCCTGCCACAATGCCCGGCTAGTTTTTCTACTTTTTAGTAGAGACAGGGGTTGTGGGGAGCTGGGGTGGTGGTGTGTCTCACTCTTGCTCTGGCTGGTCTTTGACTCTTGAGCTCAAGCAATTCACCCACCTTTCCCTTTCAGAGTGCTCATTTTGCCTGGCCTAAAAGCCTTTGTCTTAAAGGAATCTCTAATATCCATCTGTGCTTAAGAGCTCAGACATTACTGCAAGTGTATGTGAATCAGCTTCACAGTCCAGATGTTCTGGACTAGCCCAGATTTCTAAAGGTGGGCAGCATTCACAGTCCTTCCTACAGTTTCAGCATTGACTGATTGATACATTACTTTCAAATACTTCTAAACTTTATTTTTGAAATACAGGAGAATGTTCCCATGGAATCTTGGCATCCTGAAGGAATAATTTGGGTTATAAAATTTTTCTTGGGGACATTTGTGGTATTAGGAACTCAAAAACCACATGGCAGTTTGGCAGACCTGTGTGATCAAATTGTATTTATTCAATGAAAACTTAGGTTGACTTATTACGGAATGTCAAATGCTCAGCAGCTTCCTGACCTTGATGTGGTGATGCTGGACAACTTTCTGTTTTGGGGTGTAGTGATTATATTTTTTCTTTTGGTGGCAATCTGAAGATTTGCCTTTGTGGAAGATCTTCCCTTCACTCAAGAGTTTCCTGATGCTAATTAGGATGATCAATCACATACCCTTAGTTTTAGAGAAGCTCTGAAATTCAGTGAAGAAATCAAATTGCATTGCAGTTGTCTCCTGGCATCCTAGGGGGATTGGTTCCTCCTATGACAAAATCTAAAGACTTGCAAGTCCCTTATCACATAATATATGCCGGCATCCTATGTACATACACGTTCCCATGCTCTCCTGTGCTTTCAATCATCTCTAGGTTCCTTTTATATGATAAACTATACATTGTAAGTGCTATGTAAATAGTTATTATACTGTACATTTTATTTTGTCATTCTTTTTTATTGTTTTATGGCTACTTTCCCTCTCAGAATTATTTTCATTCTGAGGCTGGTTGAATTTGCAGAAGCAGAACCCATAAATTGGGAGGATCGAATGTTTCTTCAGATTGAAATGTTAAGCATATGATTTAGTAATAGGAATTGTATCTACTGGTTGCCATTTGACTATGTGAGGTTAGAAAGCCACCCCCAGAAATTTAGATTCAAACCGTCTAAGACTTGAAAATACTGTTTTAGGTAGGTATGTAGATGCTCTCCAACACCAAGAATTTCTCCACAGGAAATGGGAATCTTAGACTGTTGTTACTAAGGCATGCAAAGCCTGATTGTCTGTTGTTGAAGGAAGTGAGGAAAAGGAGATGGGCTGGGCTTGGTGGAAAAGAATCTGAATGTCTACCCTTCACAAGGAATTATATATAGTCGACTCTCATTATCTCATCAGGACCACGTAGCCAGAAGACCCCTTGTGGAAAGGGATGGAAAAGGTAGGGAATCTAGATGAGTGTATACACATACATGCTTGTACTATATACCTATACACGTGTAAATAGCTTACCAGAGAATATTGATATACTTCCATCTACAATTCAGGGATAGAGGGGTGTGTGTGTGTGTATGTGGGCTGCTTTTTTGTTTGTTTTTTACTTAAATGGTAACTACGTTCTTCCACACTAGGAATCCTGGTTCTCATGAAGCAAGAAATAATAACATTAGAATTTCCCGTAATACTCCATTACTTTATCCTATGTACAAATATGATAGTCTTAAAACAACCATACTAACATTTCCATTACAAAATTACTGAGAACTCTTAAAATCCTTTTTATGTATGTTCTACACACTGTGCTCAATTTTGAAAAGAACTTCACTACTTTGCTTAACTATAAAGCCATTATATACTGAACTCTCTTCTTTTAACCCTTACTTAGTCTGGGATCTACAGATAACTATGTTTAATACTCACCATCAGGCTTCATGGTGATACTGCTCTAATCATTTTGGTTGCCAAAGCACATTCTGTAATATATTCCAAAGGAAGAAAATTGTAAAAATATTCTCTGAGTTTTTGCATGTTGATAAAATTTGTCTGTTCCCTTTACACTTGAAGGTAAGTTTTCTTGGGTATAAAATCCATGATTCACGTGTTTTAAATGTTACTCTCTATTTTTTTTTTTTTTTGTAGAGACAGAGTTTCACTTTATGGCCCTTGGTAGAGTGCCATGGCATCACACAGCTCACAGCAACCTCCAACTCCTGGGCCCAAGCGATTCTCCTGCCTCAGCCTCCCGAGTAGCTGGGACTACAGGCGCCCGCCACAATGCCCGGCTAATTACTCTCTATTTTTATAGGATAAATTTATTTAATTTTTAATGTTTTTTAAATTATTGTTTTTAAATTTATTTTTTATTTTAGAGTATTGCAGAGGTACACACATTTGGTTACATAATTTGCATTTGCACATTTGAAATTGATGTTATAACTGTGCCCTTCAGTAAGAATATGTGCTTTGCACCTGTTGGGTGTGATGTTAGGTATACCCCAACCTCCCTACTAAATTTCCGCTGAGTTTTACTTCCATATGGGCCCATAAATATTGATTGACTAGTTCCAATTTAGTATTGAGTACATGTGGTGTTCGTTTTTCCATTCTTGTAATACTTCACTTAGAAGAATGGTCTCTAGTTCCATCCGGGTTATTAACAAAAGATCTAGCTCTCCTTTTTTTAATGGCTGAGTAGTACTCCATGATATACACAGACCACATTTTATTTTATTTTATTTTGTTTTGTTTTTGGCCGGGGCTGGGTTTGAACCCACCACCTCCGGCATATGGGACCAGTACCCTACTCCTTGAGCCACAGGCGCCGCCCAGACCACATTTCATTAATCCATTCATCCATTGACGGGCCTTTGGGTTGTTTCCACATCTTTGCAATTGTGTATTGTGCTGCTATAAACATTCAAGTGCAGGTATCTTTGTGATAAAACATCTTTGCTTTCCTTTGGGTAAATACTTGGTAGTGGGACTGGTGGATCAAAAGGTACATCTACTTTTAGCTCTTTGGGATACCTTCATCCTACTTTCCATAGATGTTATACTAGTCTGCAGTCCCACCAACAATAATGAATGAGGGTTCTCTTGTCTCCTCATCTGTGTCAACATTTGTTGCTTTGGGACTTTTTGATATGAGTCATTCTCACTGGAGGTAGGTGAATAAGCATAAGAAAAAAATGCTCAACATCTGTAAACATCAGGGAAATTCAAATCAAAACCACAATGAGATATCACCTCATTGATATCTCATGGAGGTGCTCCACATCCTTGCAAACACTTGACGTGATCAGTTTTTAAAAATTTTAGATATTTTAATACACGCATAGTGGTGGCCCAATGTGGATTTAATCTCCATATTCCTAATGGACATTAATGTTGACCATCTTTTCACGTGCTTCTTTGCCATCAGTATATTGTAATTGGTGAAGTTGTATCTGTTCAAATATTTTGTCTATATTTTTAATTGGGTTATTTAAGTTCTTATTATTGAGATTTGAGAACTATTTATATTTTCTGGATACAAATCTTCTATGTGATTTGAAAATATTTCCTTTTAGTTTGTGTCACAAAGTTTTTTTCTTATGCCTTTTTTCCCCTCATAAAGTTATAGTTTTTGCCCTTGTATAGGGCTCTGATCCATTTTCAGTTAATTTTTTGCACAAGATGCAAAATGTGGATTGACCATGTATTTCTGTTTTTATTGATACATAATGCTTTTACATGTGGTATTTGGGATATCCATCACTTCAAGTATTTATCATTTCTATGTGTTGGGAATATTTCAAGTTCTCTTCTCTAGCTATGTTGATACATGCAATACATTAGTAACTATACTAACCCTACTCTTCTCACAAACATTAGAACTTATTCCTTCTATCAATTGTCTGTTTCCTTTAAACAACCTCTTTTTATCCTCTCCCCAACATACCCTTGCCAGCCTCTGGTATCTATCATTCTTCTGTCCATGTCCATGAGTGAGACCATACAGTATGTGTGTTTCAGTACCTGGCTTATCACAGTTAACATAAGGACCTCCAGTGCCATCCATGGTGCTGCAAATTACTTTATTTCCTTATTTTTATGCCCTAATAGTATTCTGTCGTGTATATATACACCACAATTTCTCTGTCCATTCATTCACTGATGGACACTTAGGTTGAGTCCATATCTTTGCTATTGTGAATAGTGCTGCAATAAATAAGCAGATGCAGATACTCCTTTCAGATACTGACTTCTTTTTCTTTGGCTAAATACCCAAGAGTGGGATTCCTAGATCATGTTACCTTCAGTTTTAGTATTATGAGTCATCTCTATCCCGTCTTCCATGCTGGCTGTAGTAATTTATAGTCCCACCAATAGCGTATAAGACTTCCTTTTTCTCTGCATCCATCTCCACCAACATCTGTTGTTTTTTTTAATCCTTTTAATAATAGTGATCTAACTGGAATAAAATAATATCCAGTCATTGTGGTTTTTATTTGCATTTCTCTGATGATTAATGATTTTTAGCATTTTTTATATACCTGTTGGTTATTTGTGTGTCTTCTTTTGAGGAAATGTCTCTTCCAGTCCTTTGCCTGCTTTTTTAGTGAGATTGTTTTGTTTTGTTTGTTGGTTGTTTGCTATTGAGTTGTTTGAGTACCTTGTGTATCAGCTCCTTGTAGGATGAATAGTTTGCAAATATTTTCTCTCGTTCTTCAGGCTGCCTTTTCAGTCTGTTGATTGTTTCCTTTACTCTGAAGAAGTTTTTAGTTTGATACACATAATCCCATTTGTCTATTTTTGTTTTTGTGGCCTGTGCTTTTGAGGTCTTAGCCATAGAATCTTTGCCTGGACCAATGCCAGGAAGTGTTTCTCCTGTGTTTCCTTCTAGTGGTTTTACAGTGTGGAGTCTCACATTTAAGTCTTTCTAATCCATCTTCAGTTCATTTTTATGTACAGTAACATGTGTTCTGGTCCATTCTTCTGCATGTGACTGTCCAGCTTTCCCAGCACCATTTATGGCTTTCCCCAATATATGTTCTTGGCACCTTTGTCAAAAATCAGTTCCTTGAAAATATATGGATTTATTTCTGGGTTCTCTATTCTTTTCCACTGTCTATGTGTCTGTTTTTGTACCAATACCATATATTATTTTGGTTAATATAGCCTTAGAATATATTTTGAATTCAGGTAGTATGATGCTTCCAGCTTTGTTCTTTTTGCTGAGAATTAATTACTTTGAGTATTGGAGCTCTTTTTTCATTCTATAGAATTTTAGCATTGTCTTTTTTTAAATTTTTGTAAAAAATGGCATTAGCATTTTGATAAGAGTTGCTTTGGGCAGTATGGTCATTTTTCTTTCTTTTCTTTCTTTCTTTCTTTTTTTTTTTGAGACAGAGTCTCAAGCTGTCACCCTGGGTAGAGTGCTATGGCGTCATAGCTCACAGCAACCTCAAACTCTTGGGCTTATGCGATTCTCTTGCCTTAGCCTCCCAAGTAGCTGGGATTATAGGTGCCTTCCACAACGCCCGGCTATCTTTTGGTTGTAGTTGTCATTGTTGTTTGGCAGCCCTGGGCTGGATTTGAACCTGCCAGCTCCAGTGTATGTGGCCGGCGCCCTAGCCACTGAGCTACAGGCACTGAGCCACAATATGGTCATTTTAATGATATTAATTCTTCCAATCTATGAACATTGGATGTCTTTCCCTTTGGGTTTATTTCTTCTGTTTTACAAATGGATAATCAATTGTTCTCTAATCCTTATAGGCTGTGCTTTCTCTACTAAACTGTCTTTGCAGCTTTGTGAAAAAGTAATTGACCATATATGCATGTGCAACTATTTCTGGACTCTATATTCTATTCCATTGGTCTATTTGTCTACTTTATTTCTTTTTCTTTTTAATATACACACCATGGAATACTATATTTTTCTTTCTTGACGCCAATATGACATTCTTTTAA
Source organism: Nycticebus coucang (assembly GCF_027406575.1). Classification (NCBI taxonomy): domain Eukaryota; kingdom Metazoa; phylum Chordata; class Mammalia; order Primates; family Lorisidae; genus Nycticebus; species Nycticebus coucang. The sequence continues at coordinate 38,265,389 of NC_069791.1, read as the reverse complement.
TTGTTGTAATTTTATGTAAGTCTTTAAGTCAAGTAGTGTAAGTCCTGTAACTTTAGTCTTTTAAAAAGCATGTTTGTGTTTTCTGGGTCATTTGGTTATCGTGATTAATAATGACCCACATTTATTTTAAACCAGTTATCGAATATTTATACCTTCGCTTCCTATGTGCAATCCCACTTTGTCATAATTCAAGTTTATATTTGTGAGGGCTGTTGAGACCTACTATATTCTTCCAATGGCTTATTTATTTAAATCATTGCACCAACAGCCTCGTCTTAATTATCACAGCTTTATAATGTTTTGTTTTCAGGTAGAATAAGTCTATTTGCCCTGTTTACCTTCAAAAACAAGTTGGCTATTTTGGTCCTTTTTTACTGCTATGTAAATTTTAAAATAATCTTGTCTAATACTTCGAACAAAAGCCTTACTGATATTTGTAATGGAAAAGTATCAATTCTTTAGATTACCTTGTTGAGAACTGACATTTTTATCATACTGAATCTCCTGAATTATTTAGTTTATTTTTCCATTAATTTAGATCTTCTAATGTCTTTCAATAAAGTATTATGATTTCCCACCCCCACAATGGGCTTCATTCTTTTTTGTTAGATTTATTTTTAGGTATTTGATATTTTTGTTGTCATCAGTAAGAATATTATTTAATTTAAACTTTAAATTTGTATACAGTAAATTTTCATTTTTTTAATTATTAATAATAAACCATAGCTGTGTACATTGATGCGATCATGGGGCACCATACATTGGTTTTATAAACAGTTTGACACATTTTCATCACACTGGTTAATGTAGCCTTCCTGGCATTTTCTTAGTTATTGTGTTAAGACATTTATATTCTACATTTACTAAGTTTCACATGTACCCCTCTAAGATGCACCGCAGGTGTAATCCCACCTATCACCCTCCCTCTGCCCATCCTACCCTCTCCCTCCCCGCCCTCTCCCCATTCCCCATATTCTTAGGTTATAACTGGGTTATAGCTTTCATATGAAAGCCAAAAATTAGTTTCATAGTAGAGCTGAGTACATTGGATACTTTTTCTTCCATTCTTGAGATACTGTACTAAGAAGAATATGTTCCAGCTCCATCCATGTAAACATGAACGAGGTAAAGCCCATCTTTCTTTAAGGCTGCATAATATTCCATGGTGTACATACACCACAATTGATTAATCCATTCGTGGATCGATGGGCTCTTGGGCTTTTTCCATGACTTAGCAATTATGAATTGGGCTGAAATAAACATTCTGGTACAAATATCTTTGTTATGATGTTATTTTTGGTCTTCTGGGTATATGCCTAGTAGAGGAATTATAGGATTGAATGGCAGATCTATTTTTAGATCTCGAAGTGTTCTCCAAACATCTTTCCAAAAGAAATGTATTAATTTGCATTCCCACTAGCAGTGTAGAAGTGTTCCCTTTTCTCCACATCACGCCAACATCTCTGGTCTTGGGATTTTGTGATATGGGCTAATCTTACTTGGAGTTAGATGATATCTCAAGGTAGTTTTGATTTGCATTTCTCTGATGATTAAGGATGATGAGCATTTTTTCATATGTCTGTAGGCCATGCACCTGTCTTCTTCATAGAAGTTTCTCTTCAAGTCACTTGCCCAGCCTGTGATGGGATCACTTGTTCTTCTTTTGCTCATATGTTTGAGTTCCCTGTGGATTCTGGTTATTAAACCTTTGTCAGAGACATAACCTGCAAATATCTTCTCTCATTCTGAGGGCTGTCTGCTTGCTTTACTTACTGTGTTCTTGGCTGTGCAGAAGCTTTTTGGTTTGATCAAGTCCCAATAGTGTATTTTTGAAGCTGCTTCAATTGCCCAGGGGTGGGGGTCCTCTTCATAAAATACTCGCCCAGACTGATTTCTTCAAGGGTTTACCCTGCACTCTCTTCTAGAATTTTTAGTCTCATGTCTTAAGTTTAAATTTTTAATCCAGTGAGAGTCTATTTTAGTTAATGGTGAAAGGTGTGTGTCCAGTTTTGGTCTTCTACAGGTTGCCAGCCAGTTCACCCAGCACCATTTGTTAAATAGGGAATCTTTTCCCCACTGAATGTTTTTAATTGGCTTGTCAAAGATTAAATAACGGTAAGCAGCTGGATTCATCTCTTGGTTCTCTATTCTGTTCCAGACATCTACTTCTCTGTTTTTGTGCCAGTACCATGCTGTTTTGATCACTATCGATTTACAGTATAGTGTGAGGTCTAGTAGCATAATTCCTCCTGCTTTGTTTTTATTTCTGAGTAATGTCTTGGCTATTCGAGTTCTTTTTTGATTCCATATAAAACTAAGTATTATTTTTTTAAGATCTTTAAAGTATGACAGTGGGGCTTTTATAGGGATTGCATTAAAATTGTATATTGCTTTGGGTAGTATAGGCATTTTAACAATGTTGATTCTTCCCAGCCATGAGCATGGTATGTTTTTCCATTTGTTAATGTTTTCAGCTATTTCTTTTCTTAGAGTTTCATATTTCTCTTTATAGAGATCTTTCATGTGTTTTGTTAGATAAACTCCAAATATTTCTTCTTCTTTGGCACTACTGTGAACGGAATAGAGTCCTAAACTGTTTTTTCAGCTTGACTATTGTTGGTATATATAAAGGCTACCAATTTATGAATGATGATTTTGTAACCTGAAATGCTGCTGCATTCCTTGATCACATCTAAAAGTTTTGCTGTAGAATCCATGGTGTTTTCCAGATATACAATCATATCATCTGCGAAGAGCGAAAGTTTGATTTCTTCTGACTCTATATGGATACCCTTGATCACCTTTTCTTCCCTAATTGTGAAGGCTAAAACTTCCATCACAATGTTAAAGAGCAGTGGAGACAATGGGCAGCCTTGTCTAGTTCCTGATCTGAGTGGAAATGATTTCAATTTAACTCCATTCAATACGATATTGGCTGTGGGCTTGCTGTAGATGGCCTCTCTCAGTTTAAGAGATGTCCCTTCTATACCGATTTTCTTAAGTGTTCTGATCATGAAGTGATGCTGGATATTATCAGAAGCTTTTTCTGCATCATATGGTCTTTGAAAGAATCATATGGTCTTTGTTTTTTGATTTGTTTATGTGCTGAATTATACTTACGGATTTACGTATATAAAACCAGCCTCAAGACCCTGGGACAAAACCGACTTGGTCATGATGTATAATATGTTTGATGTGTTGCTGGATTCTGTTTGTTAGGATCTTGTTGAATATTTTTGCATCTATATTCATTAGTGATATCGGTCTATAATTTTCTTTTATGTTGGGTCTTTTCCTGATTTGGGGATCAGGGTGATGTTTGCTTCATAGAACGTGTTGGGTAGTCTTCCTTCTTCTTTTTTTTTTTGTTCCTCTTTAAAGGTTTGGTAGAATTCTGACATGAAGCCATCTGGTCCCGGGCTTTTCTTTTTAGGGAGATCTGGTATCGTTGATTCTATTTCAGAACTTGATATTGGCATTTTCAACATTTCCACTTGATTCTGGCTAAGTCTTGGAAGGTGATGTGCTTCCAAGTATTGGTCAATTTTTTTCAGATTTTCATATTTCTGAGAATAAAGTTTCTTGTAATATTCATTAAGGATTTTTTTAATTTCTGAGGATTCTGTTGTTATTTCGTCTTTGTCGTTTCTGATTGATGAAATTAGAGATTTTACTCTTTTTTTTCCAGGTTAGGTTAGCTAAAGGTTTATCTATTTTATTGACCTTTTCAAAAAGCCAACTTTTTGTTTTATTGATCTGTAGTATAATTCTTTTGTTTTCAATTTCATTTAATTCTGCTCTAATTTTGGTTATTTCTTTACTTCTACTGGGTTTGGGGTTGGAATGTTCTTCCTTTTCCAGTTGCTTGAGATGTCCCATTAAGTTGTTAACTTCCTCTCTTTCTGTTCTCTTGAGAAAGGCTTGTAGTGCTATAAATTTTCCTCTTAGGACTGCCTTTGCAATATCCCAGAGGTTCTGATAATTCATGTCTTCATTGACATTTTGTTCCAAAAATTTGGCGATTTCCTTCTTAATCTCGTCTCTGAACCAGGTATCATTCAGCATAAGGTTATTTTACTTCCATGTTTTTGTATGAGTGTGCAAATTCCTGTTGTTTCTGAGTTCAACTTTTATTCCATGGTGGTCCAAGAGGACGCATGGAATAATTTCTATTCCTTTAAATTTACTGAGGTTAGACTTGTGACCTAAGATTTGATTGATTTTGGAGTATGGTCTGTGGGCTGAGGAGAAGTATGTGTATTCAGTTTTGTTGGGATGAAATGTTCTGTAGATATCTGCTAAATCCAAATGTTGGATGGTTAGGTTTTAATCTAAAATTTCTTTGCTCAGCTTCTTATTGGAGGATCGATCCAACACTGCCAAAGGAGTGTTGAAATCTCCGACTATTATGGAGCTGGAGGAAATCAAGTTGCTCATGTCTGTTAGAGTTTCTCTTATAAATTGAGGCACATTTTGGTTGAGTGCATAAATATTCATAATTGAAATCTCATCATATTGAGTATTACCCTTAGCAAATATGTAGTTTTTCTTCTTATCTTTTTTTACTTTCTTTGGTTTAAAACCTATTGTGTCAGCAAATAGAATTGCAACACCTGCTTTTTTCTGATTACCATTTGCCTGAAATATGGACGACCATCCTTTCACCCTGAGTCTATATTTATCATTTAAGGTAAGATGTGACTCTTGTATGCAGCAAATATCTGGCCTGAGTTTTTGTATCCAGTCAGCTAACCTGTGCCTCTTTAGAGGACAGTTTAAGCCGTTCACATTAATGGAGAATATTGATAGGTCTGGTAAAATTTTGGGTATCGAGTTTTTCGAATGTCCAGTGGACAATTTTAATCCTTTCCACATTGTGGAAGTTAGAGTTTGATCAAAAGGTTCTGAGTGAGTTTATTTTTGTGGTAGAGGATTGGGGTGGTCATTATGGAGGATAGGTCTGAGAATATCCTGGAGAACTGGTTTGGCTATGGCAAATTTCTTCAACATATGAATGCCATTAAAGTATTTAATTTCTCCATCATAAATGAAACTCAGTTTAGCTGGATACAGGATCTGGGGTTGAAAGTTATTTTGCTTTAGGAGATTAAAAGTCGGTGACCACCCTCTTCTGGCTTGAAAGGTTTCAGCAGAGAGATCTGCAGTCATTCTAATATTCTTCCCTTCATATAAAGGTAAGAATAATTCTAATATTCTAATATTCTTCCCTTTAGAGGTAATAGATTTCTTGCATCTAGCTGCTTTCAGAAGTTTCTCCTTCATATTGACACTAGTGAAGTTAATTATGATATGCCTGGGGGATGTCTTATTCGGATTGAGTCGTGCTGGGGTTCTGAAACTGTCTGCTAGCTGGATTTTGGAATCTCTTGACATATCTGGAAAATTTTCTTTCCTAATTTCATGGAGAAGGGCCTCTGTGCCTTGAGAGGCCACTTCATCACTTTCAGGGATTCCAATGAAGCGGATATTACCCATCTTCGAATTACCCCAGAGCTCTCTGAGAGAATGATCTGTTTTTGCTCTCCATTTCTCTTCTTCTTTGAGAGTTTGGGAGCGTTCAAATGCTTTGTCTTCAATGTCAGAAATCCTTTCTTCTGCCTGCTCCATTCTGAGGGATTCTACTGTGTTTTTCAGATTTTGAGGGCTGCAAATTCTTGTTTCAGTGCATCAAAATCTTGGTGGTTTTGTCTTTAAATTCATTAAATTCTTGAGACAATTTTTGAATTTCTCCTCAAATTTCTAATTGTGACTTTTGAATTGTTCTTTGGATTCCTAATTCCAAATTTTCCTCCATTCCGTTAATCTTGTTTGCAATCCAAATTCTGAATTCGATTTCTGACATCTCAACCAGCTGTTTATAAATGGTATCTTCAGTTACATCTGCCATATCTTTCCTTGTGTGGTGGGGGTTGATCTATTCTGGTTATTCATGTTACCAGAATTTTTCTGCTGATAGCGCCCCATGATTACTTTACACCATTTGATTTTTCCCCTGGAGCCTTGTCAAGGACCCATGCAGTCCTATGGCCTAAAATGTTGGAGACTTATTTGATGTGGTGGGACTAAGTGTCTGTCTTGTTTTCAGCTGGTCTCTATTCGCCCCTAGTGAAACAGTTACTCTGGGTTGAAGTATCAGCTGTGGAGAAATACCAGCATTTTAGTCACCCCGCCCCTCTACAAGCAAAAATTGGAAAAAGAAAATCAAACCTTCCTACAACCACACATCCAGGGTGCCACTTGAATAGTCCTTGGGTGATTGGCTCAGTTCAAAAGGTCCAAATCAATTTTCTCAGTCAGCACCTGTCTCAGGTGGGAGAGTTTAAAAAGTCTCTGGCAACTGGAATGCAGGGGTGTGGTGGCAATTCAAATATGAATTGCTCTGGTGAACCGTGAAGTCCGGAGGATCCACCCAAAAAATAGATTAGTCTGGGAAGGTTGATGCCTCCTTCTACACCTTGCAGCTCTGTCACACCCAGTCACTACTAGCCCTGCAGGTCTGTGACCCAGTCAGTTGTCTCCAGTGAGCAGCTACTCCAGAGGTTTGCACCTGCCTAAATCACAAGGAAGTTTGTATCTTCTCAGCCAGCCACTGCTCTCTGCCTCTATCCAGTAGGGGGCAGTGAGGCCTGTCAACCTCGAATGCTTGATGGAGGCTGGGTGGTGTTCACTCTGTTCCAGCCCTGCCCTTGATTGATGTTACTGGCAGAACAGAACAACCCTGTGGGAGTTTGTTTCTGTCCCTGCTAAATTCCTCTGCAGAAGAGGGGCTGATTTGAGTTCTCAGAACCTGTGCCTCATGCCCTATCTTTACTCCTGCAGGTTTGTATTCACAGCATGGTTAGCTGGCAGCTCTAGCCTCCTGTCCTTTGTCTATATCTCCTGAGGGTTGGGTTTGTCTTAGGCTCAGTAAAGCGATCCTCTGGGTCAGCCCTGCCCTGGGAGTTTCCCGACTCTGTGCATGCATTTTCTAGTCCCTGCATTCCACCCAGGCCAGTACCGCCTCAGGCAAACCCTTTACTCTTGTAGCCCCTGTTTCAGTCCCAGATCTGTTCCGCGGTGGTTGCCATCTGAGAAGATGGCCGGCCTCCTCTGGCTACCCAGGGAGACAGGGGGAGTGGTTTCAGAATATCCAGGGGTGGGCCTTGTTATTGCTAAAGACGGCTGCTGCTCTGCACCTTGTGGCACTGCCGCTTTGGCATGATTCCCTCTCAGCCGACCTCATCTCCTGACTCCTGTGCTGCAGAATGTGCACTGTCCAGCTGCAGTCCAGGTCCTGTCTACACCTCTCGAGAAATCACCCAAGAATCTGTACTCCTGGGGGACAGGCCTCCAGACCTCAGAGTGAGAGTGGAGGGGAGTGCTGGGATCTCAGAATTGCAGGTCGTGACACCAACTTCATTGAGACCAAATGAGCAAATAAACAGATACAAAGGCTACCAGACACACAAGCCCATAGATGCACAAATAGACGGAGACATATAGACATACAGACAACACCCACGACAACAACAACAAAAAGCAACTACAATAAAAATAGCGATAATCATGAAATAATTGAAAAAAAAGAAAGAAGTGGTGTTCATAAAAAAGTTAAAAAAGAAGAAAGGAGAAATTAAAAATAGAAATAAATAGAAAAAAAATCTAAAAAAATAATAAAAAATTAACAATAGCTCCTCCAAGAAAATTGTGAGGAAAAAACACAATAAAAAAAAGAGAAAAGAAAAAAAGGCACCAAACACAAAAATATTATTCTTGTATATATAATATACATCTATATGTATGATGTAGGGATCAACTTTCATAGGAATATATTTATAATGCAATATACTTTCTGGACACCAGGTGGCGCTGTGAGTGGTTCCCAGGCTTATACCTGATTCTCAGTTTATACTGTTACCATGGTAACCACACTACCTGGCTGATCACCATTTCAGAGTTTCTGTAAAAGTTTGTCGCCTAACTATTGTGCAACCTCAGCTGCTCTGTTCCAGACAGCACTCCTATCTGACCTCCCCACTCAATGCAGGAGTCCACGCTTCACAAATCTTTCCACTCTGCTCCCAAGTTCTCCTGCAGATTGGCAACTGCAATTGGCTGTGGGGGAGGGTGCTGCTGCTGGCTCTCATGGCTGCTGAATGGTCCCCATGGCTGGAGTGCTTGGGGACCTTATTCTCAGTTTTGTGGTTCAGAGTTTCCCTTTGGAATCGGGACCCGCCATTTCACCAGGCAGCCTGAACTGCCAGCCCCCTCCAACATTCCCCACCAGGAATGCTCCATTCTATTTAATCACTCCTGTTGTTCTGGGGGAAGGCATCTGCCATTTCATATAGTTCAAAATGTCTGTTTCCTGGGCGCGACCCCTTCCCTTCAATTTTCCATCAGGTTGCCCAGCTCCCCATGGTTTTGAGGGGCTCTCCTTTTGGGTGCCACCCTCAGCTCAGGAATAAATTTTCATCAATTGAGTTTTGCCAGTATTTGTAAGCTGCTGTCCTCTGTAAGGGAGGGGCCTGCCAGCCAGCACAGCCAAGCAGGGAAAAATCTCTACAACAGAGTCCGTGGTTTTAAATTACCTCTCATATACAGCAATCCGCCAATTCACTGAGCATCTCTAACTGTCCATCCACACCAATAATCCACGCCCAGGAAAGGTCCAGACTCCTCTTCCTCTTACCTCTTCCTCTCACCTGATGACTCTTCCTCTCACCTGATGACTTGATGGTGAGAGGAAGAGTCCGTCCTGTCCATCCTGTCCGCCATCATGCTCCGCCTCTAAATTTTCGTTTTTTTAGAACATGAGTTTTACTGCATGAATGGGCTTTTGTAGCCATCACCATAATTATGTTACAGAATCAGATTCATCACTCTCAAATACTTTTTCATGCTGCCCCTTTCTCATGCTTTCTCATTCCTAACTTCTAACTGATCTGTTCTCCATCCCTAGAGTTTTCTCCTTACCAGAATGTCATAAACATGTAATTATAATGTGTAGCCCACGAGGCTGATTTCCTTCACTTAGCATAGTGCATTTGGAATGTAGCTCTGACACTGTGTGAATCAATACTTTGTCCATTGATTACTGAGGAGCATACCCCTGTGCTGTTTGTTTATGCATTTACCCCTTGAGGGATATTTTGGCTGCTGATACTTTGGTCTTAAGTGATGATGAATAATGTTACCATGAACATTTCTGTGCCAGTTTTTATCCAAACCTGTTTTTATTTCCCTCGTGCACATGCATAGGAGTGGGATTGCCAGATCACACGTGTGCATGACTTTATGAGACACTGCCAATCTGTGCCCTTTCCTGTCCCAGCAGCAGCACAAAAGATCTCCAGGTGCTCCACATCCTTATCCTATATTGATATGGTCAATAGTTTTGAAAACAAAATAGCTATTCTAATAGGTTTCACAAGTGTCTTTAAAAATTTTATTTTTTAAAGTTGTTTGTTGATAAGAATATAATTTTTAAACTTTTTAATAAATATGACTTTTAAAAACTTTAAACATTAAGTGTAGAAACTTCAAAGTATATGTTTATTATGACAGCTTCATAAATTATACAGTCTGGCAATTAAGTTCACAAACTTGCTCTAGAAAAAGTGCTTCCTACGTCATTGCTGAATATCACTATGGTCACCAGATGGCCAAGGGGAGTACTTCAAAGGTAACTGTAGAGATGTTCTGGGAGGAGGATGTAGCACTTTTTCTAGGCTGAGTTTGCAGACTTAATTTTCAGACCCCATAGTATATAGCCTTGAGCCCTCAGGTATTCTTACCCTTCCTGGAATGTTGGGCAAAAGGAACTAACCCAGGAGAGTGAAAGCATTATGAACACATTAAATAATCATATTATTTAAATATTTATTTATAGTTATTAGGTACACACACAGCACATTACATACATTTATTAAGATAAAGATAGGTGTTGTGCTACCAAAATATCAAACAAGGAATCAGGTTATTTGAGCATAGTATAATTAAGGTTTTCCTACTTAATTTCTTTTGCAGTGATTTTTCTTTGAAGTTTTTGAGCAATATGACCATGGTTTGTTTACTAATTTATTTGGTTGATTGTGTGCTTTTTACAAGTTTTTTTCCAGTAGAATTTTTTTTTTCCCCCATGTTGGGAAGTGTGGGAGGGAGGCACATACTCCCTCTTGTCACCCCCAAATCGCCCTCATTCCTGCCATGCACGGCCTCTGTGGACCAGCAGCTGAATCATGTCTCATAACGGAGGTGGTAAAGAGATTAGGTGGCTCTTTAATTTCCGGGTGGTGTTTTCTCCCCGCAAAGCACCGCCATTCCTGCTCTTTGATATTCCTTTGGTCCTGTGCCAGAATGGCAGAAGCCTTTGTTTGCTGCTGCAGAATAAGTAAGTGCCTGTTCACCACATGCTTTTGACTCTATTAAATTGGACCTTATGAACTTGACTAAGTACATGCAAGTTAACCAATACAAATACATACCTGGAACTTTTTTTTTTATTGTTAAATCATAGCTGTGTACATTAGTGCAATCAAGGGGTACAATGTGCTGGTTTCATATATAATCTGAAATATTCTCATCAAACTGTTCAACATAGCCTTCATGGCATTTCCTTAGTTATTGTATGTAGACATTTGTATTTTGCCTTTAGTAAGGTTCACCTGTACCCATTCTAAGATGCACCGTAGGTGTGACCCCTCCCATTACCCTCTCTCCACCTTAACCTCCCCCCTCCCTTCCCCTTCCTTGGCCCTTTATTACCCTCCCTCCACCCTAACCTCCCCCCTCCCTTCCCCTTCCTTGGCCCTTTACTCATAGTTTTGTGCTATGGATGGGTTATAGCCTTCATGCGAAAGCTATAATTTAGCTTCATAGTAGGGCTGAGTACATTGGATACTTTTTCTTCCATTCCTGAGATACTTTGCTAAGAAGAATATGTTCCACCTCCATCCATGTAAACATGAAAGAGGTAAGGTCTCCATGTTTCTTTAAGGCTGCATAATATTCCATGGTATACATGTACTACAATTTGCTAGCCCATTCATGGGTCGATGGGCACTTGGGCTTCTTTCATGACTTAGCAATTATGAAATGGACTGCAATAAACATTCTGGTACAGATGTCTTTGTTATATTGTGACTTTTGGTCTTCTGGGTATAAACCTAGTAAAGGAATTATAGGATTGAATGGCAGGTCTATTTTTAGGTCTCGAAGTATGTTCCAAACATCCTTCTGGAAGGAACGTATTAGTGTATATTCCCACAAGCAGTGTAGAAGTGTGCCCTTTTCTCCACATCCATGCCAACATCTCTGGTTTGGGGATTTTGTTATGTGGGCTACTCTTACTGGGGTTAGGTGATATCTCAAAATAGTTTTGATTTGCATTTCTCTGATGATTAAGGATGATGAGCTTTTTTTCATGTGTTTGTAGATCATGGGTCTGTCTTCTTTAGAGAAGTTTCTCTTCAAGTCCTTTGCCCACCCTGAGATGGGATCACTTGTTCTTTTCTTGCTAATATGTTTAAGTTCTCTGTGGATTCTGGTTATTAGACCTTTATCAGAGGTATATCCTGCAAATATTTTCTTCCATTCTGAGGGCTGTCTGCTTGCTTTACTTACTATGTTCCTGGCTGTGCAGAAGCTTTTTAGTTTGATCAGGACCCAGTAGTGTATTTTTGATACTGCTTCAATTGTCTGGGGAGTCTTCCTCATAAAATATTCACCCAGGCCGATTCCTTCAAGAGTATTCCCTGCACTTTCTTCAAGTAGTTTTATAGTTTCATGTCTTAAGTTTAAATCTTTTATCCAGTGAGAGTCTATCTTAGTTACTGGTGAAAGGTGTGGGTCCAGTTTCAATCTTCTACAGGTTGCCAGCCAGTTCACCCAGCACCATTTGTTAATAGGGAATCTTTTCCCCACTGAATGTTTTTAATTGGCTTGTCAAAGATCAAATAATGGTAAGTGGCTGGATTCATCTCTTGGTTCTCTCTTCAGTTCCAGACATCTAATTCTCTGTTTTTGTGCCAGTACGATGCTGTAATGATCACTATTGATTTATAGTACAGACTCAGGTCTGGTAGCATGATTCCTCCTGCTTTGCTTTTATTGCTCAGTAACGTTTTGGCTATTCGAGGTTTTTTCTGATTCCATATAAAACAAAATATTATTTTTTCAAGATCTTTAAAAAATGACAATGGAGCTTTAATAGAAATTGTATTAAAATTATATATTGCTTTGGGTAGTATAGACATTTTAACAATGTTGATTCTTCCCAGCCATGAGCATGGTATGTTTTTCCATTTGTTAACATCTTCAGCTATTTCTTTTCTTAAAGTTTCATAGTTCTCTTTGTATAGATCTTTCACATCCTTTGTTAGGTATACTCCCAAATATTTCATCTTCTTTGGCACTACTGTGAAAGGAATAGAACCCGTGACTGTTTTTTCGGCTTGATTATTGTTGGTATATATAAAGGCTACAGATTTATGGGTGTTGATTTTGTATCCTGAGACATTGCTGTATTCCTGGATCACTTCTAAAAGTTTTGTAGTAGAATCCCTAGTGTTTTCCAGATATACGATCATATCATCTGTGAAGAGTGAAAGTTTGATCTCTTCTGACCCTATGTGGATACCCTTGATCGCCTTTTCTTCCCTAATTGCAATGGTAAAACTTCCATTACAATGTTAAAGAACAATGGAGACAATGGGTAACCTTGCCTGGTTCCTGATCTAAGTGGAAATGATTTCAATTTAACTCCATTCAATATGATATTGGCTGTCAGTTTGCTGTAGATGGCCTCTATTAGTTTAAGAAATGTCCCTTTTATACCAATTTTCTTAAGTGTTCTGATCATGAAGGGATGCTGTATATTACCAAAAGCTTTTTCTGCATCAATTGAAAGAAACATATGGTCCTTATTTTTTAGTTTGTTTATGTGCTGAATTACATTTATAGATTTATGTATATTGAACCAGCCTTGAGAGCCTAGGATAAATCCCATTTGGTCGTGGTGTATGATTTTTTTGATGTGTTGTTGGATTATGTTTGTTAGGATCTTTTTGAGTATTTTAGCATCAATATTCATTAGTGATATTGGTCTATAATTTTCTTTTCTTGTTGGGTCTTTCCCTGCTTTGGGGATCAAGGTGATGTTTGCTTCATAGAATGTGTTGGGTAATATTCTTTCTTTTTCTTTATTTTGGAAGAGGTTTAGTAATATAGGTACTAGTTCTTCTTTAAAGGTTTGGTAGAACTCTGACATAAAGCCATCTGGTCCTGGGCTTTTCTTTTTAGGGAGATGTTGTATAGTTGATGCTATTTCAGAACTTGATATAGGCCTGTTCAACATTTCCACTTCATTCTGGCTAAGTCTTGGTAGGTAGGGTACTTCCAGGTATTGGTCGATTTCTGTCAGATTTTCATATTTCTGAGAGTAGAGTTTCTTGTAGTATTTGTTAAGGATTTTTTTAATTTCTGAGGAGTCTGTTGTTATTTCATTGTTACCATTTCTGATTGATGAAATTAGAGATTTTACTCTTTTTTTTCCTGGTTAGATTGGCCAAAGGTTTATCTATTTAATTGATATTTTCAAAAAAACAACTATTTGTTTGTGCATGGGATCTTATGCTGTGTCTGCCCCATTGATCCTTGGGGGATTTGATCTACTCTGATTATTCATATTGCCAGAGTTTTTCTGTTGATTTCACCTCATGATTGTTTTTCACCATTGACTCTGGCTGTCCTCAGAGTTGGGGAGGTGTCTCTCCAAGATTAGACCCCAGTGGGATCACTCTATTGTTGCTGGATCTTTGTAGGTTGTGACCCTGTGTAGTTCCTCTGGGGATGCCCCAGCCAGGGAGTTCTGGTTGTGGAAGCAGCTCTGGAGTGTGACACACCCAGATCCAGCAACAGAGCGGGAAGTGGTGCGCACGGTTCTGGGGGTGCCTGGTGCCCAGTGACTTTGGCCAAGAGAGCCCAAGCCTCTAGCAGTCTCTGACCAGGAGAAGGGCTCTATGCAGAGGCAGGGAAGGCTCTGGAGGGCACGCAGCTACCAGAGTCCCTGGCCAATAAGCAGGCTGGTGTGGAGCCAGGGATGGTACAGGAGGGAGGACGCAGGGTTGCGCGGCTCCCACAGTTTCTGGTCTGGGCATGCGGTGGCCTGGCAGTGGGTCGTGTGTCAGGGGTTGCGTTGCAGCTCTTATGGAGGTCTGGGCAGCGCCAAGCTCAGGAGTTTGAGGTTGCTATGAGCTGTGATGCCCCGCACTCTACCCAGGGCAACAGCCTGAGACTCTAGTCACATACCTAGAACTTTACTATTGTATTTTTTCCTCAGGAATTGCTGGCAATAGGCCATACCTTCACCCAGATTTCTACTACTTTCGGTAACTCATAGTTATACATGCACACACACATGCACATTCACACAGCACTTACAGCTGTGGTGAAATTACCATTTGCGTAATTTTTCTCCTTCTATTCCCTATTTTGCGATAGCCAGGGCCAGAACAAATAGTGATTACATTTTAAGAAACCAGTACTCATATTTAACACATAAAGATGTCTGCTAACAGTGTCTTTATAGGATTGAGATATTTATGCAACATTCATTCCTATGTGTCTTGACACACGTACCAAAATATTGATAGACCAGCATTATTTTTACATCCCAGCCAACACTCTAAATAATTTAAAAACTAAGGAAAATGTTTAAAATGTGAGAAGGGCTAGAGATATGCCATAGTTCTCTGAGAAAGGAAAAAAAAAAACCCTTTAGTCTTCGAATGTCTTTTCTGTACCAAAAAAAATCACATAATCACGAATAGAATCATTGCCAACCATAATGATGGCCAGGGGTGGGATCTTTTCCCCTCTGGGTCTGCATTTTGAAATGTGCACTCGAATTGCAAAGAGTTTAATTGCACACATGGATTCTGTGCCCAATTGCCTGGATTTGAGTCTCAGCTACAGTACTTGACTTCTGCCTTTATAATTACTGCCTTTTCCCTTATAAAATTAGAATAAGATTAGTGCTTATCTCATAGAAAATCTTAGAAGGATTAAAAGTGTTTAGATGTTAGAAAAGTGTCCGGCTCAATAAATATTGTCCATTATTATTGAATAAATGAATTAAAATATTCAATGAGTATTTACAGCACAGTTTATCTTCTAGATTTTTTTCCATTAAATTGATAATTCATAGTGTTTTAAAACTAAAAAGTACGTCACAAATGGTCTGTTTCAACTGTCTCAGTTAAACTGGAAACTAAGGAGGAGGAAACTAAGCTTGAGGAAAGTCAAGTTATTTGTACTACATTGTCCATCTTTTTAGTAATCTAGTTTAGTAGTAGACGTTGACCAAAGTCTCTTTATTTGTATTGTTCCAGGAAAATTTGATAGCCCAGTTCTCTTTGCATTTATAATAAAAAAAGAAAATCAGAACCTAAAATTTGCAGTTGGAAACCTTAAGGGCAATTGATGGCCCACTAAATTGAAATTTTCAGCTTGTTCCCTATTTCCTGATTTTCATAATATTCATGGCATTACATTAGTTATTTATCTTAGTGGTTATGGGCTTCTCAAAATATTTAGTTTTTTCCTTGCTTGATTTTATATTTTGCATTGAATGTTGCCAGTGATTTTTGTTTGTTCACAAGCTCTGAAGTACTAGTAGACTTCAAAGCCAAGCTAAGGAACTTTATGTTTCTTAGGTAGTTTGACTCACCATCCAAACCGATTCTCAATTTCTTTTGTTTCTTTCAGAAAAATAAAATGAACCACAAATAATCTAATCAGATAGGTCCATGGGGCAGAAGTAGAGTGAACCCTTCCTCTAAGGTGATCAAAATATATGAATGGGCTATTTTAGGTTTTAAATGTGAACTTCTTATTTGTGCTTACTTATGTGTGGGGCTTACTTTAATCCAGGGTTAAAATATTCATAACATAACATAACATTTTTGTTGCTATTCTGCAAATGTCACTGTCCTAGGAGAAGTAGTTATTCTTACAAATTATCAAGAAAGAGAAAGAAAAGAGCAGAAATTATTTGCTATACCATCTTCTCCTAAAGTATCTTGAGTGTGTGTGTGTGTGTGTGTGTGAGAGAGAGAGATATTTCCAGTCATCATTTTCTGAAAAACAGATGAATTGAGTGCTAAAAAAATTCAAAAAATTGTGTTAGCAGTTTATTATTTATTACCAGTTTATTAAGTGTCACACCTTTTGCATTCAGGACACTATGCCATATAACCAGGAAATGTTGGCACCAGAATTTAACCCAGGCCAGCTACCTCCAGAGTTGACTGTCTTAATCGTGACCTTTCACGACTTTCCTCTCCAGGAATATCATCCATTATTTTTTGATTAGAGGTGAGTGGAAAAAAAAATCATATTTTTGCTTTCATGTCAACATTTAGCATAAAACACTGATATTTGGTAATTATCCAGGGATTTTTGACTATTCAAAACATTTCAGTGAAATTTAAAGACAAATATGAATGTGTCCTAATAAGTTGCTTTTTTGTCATTTCAATTTCCATGCTATCTTTCTGATGGGCAACTCCGTGTACGTATTTTTCATTTTTATGTTATTGGATATATCTTTCCCATGCTTATTCATAACATAACATTTATGTTGCTATTCTACAAATGTCCCTGTCTTAGGAGAAGTAGTAGGAGAAGGAAGCACTTAACTATTCTTGGTGGCAGGTAGATCCCAGTCCCTTCCTTTTGGAGGAGGTAGAGCAAACTGCTTAAGAGCTTGGTGCTGGAGTGGGTAGCCCTGTATTTCATTCCCAGCTCTGCCCCTTCTTAGCTGTCTCTTCTCTAACAAGTGGTTTAACTTCTCTCTGCCTCCAATTTTTTCTTCTATAAAATATTATATATCTCATAGAGATATCACTTACCAAAAATTACTATTTAACTTGTAAATAAAGTATGTTTTACTTCAATCCTGACATTAGCTAGACATTTGAATACAAGCTAAAGTCAGGGTGGGAGCGGCTGGTGAGAGGGACGGGTCAGAAGATTTCCAGGTCTAGAAGCTCTGACCCCAGAGACATCAGGCTTTTTCCCTGTGGTTTATAGGGTATCTGACACTATTTGGAATTTTCATGTAGCATCTTCTATTTTTGAACATTTTGGACTGTGCTACTGAGCAGCTACCTTCCCAGTGTTCTTGTATTACTTTGTTCTCCAGCAGGTTATGAAGCGAAAACCCTGTGAGGTTAGGTATGATACTACTTCCCTATGATGGCTCATGTCTGGTCATCAATCATTCACTCTGTGCTGTTCCTGGCACACTGCCTGACATCTTTATAAAAAGGTTCAGGGAAAGCAAGTCATTCTGTAGCACACTCACAACATTCCTGGGAGAGGCCCCATAAATCTCTCTAGAGTGTAACAATGGGATAGTAAAACTCTGTGGGGTTTGGATCTCCGCGTGGTTCTCATCTTCCCGCCAGACCTTTGTGATGTAGGAAGTCCATATGTTACAGTCTCAGGGAGGCTGATTCAGAGAGACCTCCTTTCATTTGGAGCTTGCTGGCGACCTCTTCTGTATTTGCTTCCTCTTATTTTTTTCCAAACTAAGATTTTTAACAGAACTTCATATAATTTTCCCAGCTTTTCTGGTATAAACCATCTGTGGTCATTTTGCAGAGTCTGTTTAGGTCATGGGAAAGTTCTGTCTTTCCTGCCCAGCACATATACGAGCCCGGCTCAGCATAGCCACTATTTAGCAGCAGGCAGTTCCATTCGTCTCTGAGGAGTTCAGATGTTAGCGATAATGCCAAACTCATTGCCTCTCGGGAGTGGTGGAAAAGTTTTACAATGCTCGTATATTTAAAGAACTCATTGATTATTTTAAAAATTGAGTTTAACTGCTTTTCTCAAAGGGGCAAGTCATTATAGAATCTCTGTAAGAAAATGAAAGATTTAAAATGATCTATGTCATATGTTAGCACAGTAATTAATACCTTTCTGTTTGTTTTCCAGATACCTTTCTACTTTCAAACAACCATGGAGAGGACAGAGAACATGTGATACAGTACTGCCAGATGTGTGTTGTCACTATCTCTGGGTGTGTCATGTCTTGTCCTGTCCCCTCCCATCTTTATCGCTCATCTGTTCTCATTAGGAAAATTCTTATTTTTAAGACCCAGCCAGAAACTCTTCCCTGACTGCTCTAGTGCACAATGCCTCACAGTTCCAAAATACAAATTATTCCTTATGTTGACATTCACATGTACCCTGCCATCTACATTTGAATTCTCTTTAATGTATGCGCCTGTGTCACTAGAGCTATAAGCTCCTGGAAGGCAGGGACCTTCTCATATAATTCTACTGATGCGAAATATTAGTCCACAATGCCTCACAGTTCCAAAATACAAATTATTCCTTATGTTGACCTTCACACATACCCTGCCATCTACATTTGAATTCTCTTTAATGTATGCACCTGTGTCACTAGAGCTATAAGCTCCTGGAAAGCAGGGACCTTCTCATATAATTCTACTGATGCAAAAATATGCCTGGTAGCTGTGGACACATGTTACTTTAAATAACAATTTCTAAAAATAGCAAGATATACTCTTTGTAGATATCTTGAGAAATACCAATATAATAGTGAAAATATGAATGATAAAACAATTGCAAGTAATGTATTTACGTACTTTTTCTGTTTCTTACATGAAAATGTCTGTGTGAGATACTAAACTCAGTGCATACTGTAAATAGATTTAATACTTAATTTTTTAAAGAACTTGTTATGAATATTATCTAAGTGTATAATCTCACTAACTGTATTTAGCTATTTACCTGTTGTTGGACAATAAATTGTTTCAGTTTTGAGTTTATTATTAAAATGGTTTGGATGGATATCTATATATCTTTCTTCCATAAAACTTTTACTAATTTATAATTCCAATAATATCATAACATTCCTTCTACTCTACTTTTGTAACTCAGTGTGTTATCATTGAGTTTTTATATATATGTATGTATTTAACTTTTTAGGCAAGAGTCATCTTAGTATTTCAAATTGCATTCTTTATTAGAGACATTACTAATGTCACATGTTTAATACACTCAAATTCTCTTTTTGGTGAACTATTTGTGATTATTTCCAATTTAATTTGGTAAGTGACCTGCTGCTCTCAGGTTCATAAGAACTCATTACCTGTTAAGGACATTATCTGAATCCATATTTATTGAGAAATATTTTTCCATTTTAGTGTTCACATTTTAATTTCGATCATGGCACTTCTTTATACTACATTCAAATAATTAAATTTAATAACCTTTTTCTTTGTAAATTTTCCATTTTTTAAAACTTAACTTTTCCATATAGAGCATTGAAAATTCTATTTACATTGACATTGCTACGTACATTTTCTCCAACCTTTCATTTTTCTGCTTTGAGTATTTAATATTTAACTTTAGAATACGCGTGGAGTTGTTTGTCTTTCGCTCTCTCAATTAATTGATCAATTTCCTAGTGTTATTTATTGAATAATTTCTTTTTCTACTTATACATTTTTATACATTTTCTTATTTTTTTTATTGATTACATATTTTCATGCGTGTATCATACACTAGTTTCTTTTTTTCTTTCTTCCTTTTTATTTTTCGTTTGAGATAGGCCACTTTGTTGTCCTTGGTAGAGTGCCAGCAACCTCAAACTCTTGGACTCAAGTGATCCTCTTTCTTCAGTTTTTTCATTTTTAGTAGCGACAAGGTCTCACTCTCGCTCAGGCTGGTTTTGAACTTGCGAGCTCAAGCAAGTCACCTGCCTTGGCCTCCCCGAGTGCTCCTGGCCTCACTAGTTTTTTATATAACTATGGGTATTATACTGTATTGGTCTGTTCATTTTGGTTCCAGTTTCACAATTTTGATTATTATATTTTCATAACAAATTTTTTTCTTATTTTTAAAGTTTATTTCTTTGAAACTGACAATGATTATGTATATTTACATGGTACAATGTATTGTTTTGATCTATGTATGTAGCATCAGTATTTTTTTTTTTAATTTATTGTTGGGGATTCATTGAGGGTATAAGAAACCAGGTTGCATTGATTGCGTTTGTTAGGTAAAGACTCTCTTACAATCATGTCTTGCCCCCAAAAGGTGTGGCACTCACCAAGACCCCACCCCCTTGCTCCTTCCCTCTCTCTGCTCTTCCTTTCCCCACCCCTCCCTCCTTCTTTCTCTCTCTGCTCTCCCCTTCCCCCACACCCTCTGTGTCATTAATTATCATTAATTGTCCTCATATCAAAATTGAGTACATAGGATTCATGCTTCTCCATTCTTGTGATGCTTTACTAAGAATAATGTGTTCCACTTCCATCCAGGTTAATACAAAGGCTATGAAGTTTTCATTTTTTTTTAATGGTTGAATAGTAGTATTCCATGGTGTACATATACCACAGCTTGTTAATCCATTCCTGGGTTGGTGGGCATTCGTGCTGTTTCCACATTTTGGCGATTGTAAATTGAGCTGCAATAAATAGTCTAGTGCAAATGTCCTTATGATAAAAGGATTTCTTTTCCTTCTGGGTAGAAGCCCAGTAATGGGATTGCAGGATCAAATGGGAGGTCTAGCCTCAGTTCTTTGAGGGCTCTCCATACTTCCTTCAAAAAAGATTGTATTATTTTGCAGTCCCACCAGCAGTGTAAAAGTGTTCCCTTCTCTCCACATCCATGCCAGCATCTGCAGTTTTGAGATTTTGTGATGTGGGCCATTCTCACTGGGGTTAGATGGTATCGCGGGGTGGTTTTGATTTGCATTTCTCTGATAATTAGGGATGATGAGCATTTTTTCATGTGTTTGTTAGCCATTTGTCCATCTTCTTTAGAGAAAGTTCTATTCATGTCTTTTGCCCATTGATATATGGGATTGTTGGCTTTTTTCGTGTGGATTAATTTGAGTTCTCTATAGATTCTAGTTACTAAGCTTTTGTCTGATTCAAAATATGCAAATATCCTTTCCCATTGTGTAGGTTGTCTCTTTGCTTTGGTTGTTGTCTCCTTAGCTGTACAGAAGCTTTTCAGTTTAATTAAGTCCTATTTATTTATTTTTGTTGTTGTTACAAATCCCACAGAAGTCTTCTTCATAAAGTCTTCCCCCAGGCCGATATCTTCCAGTGTTTTTCCTATGCTTTCTTTGAGGATTTTTATTGTTTCATGCTTAAATTTAAGTCCTTTATCCATCTTGAATCAATTTATGTGAGTGGAGAAAGGTGTAGTCTTCATAATAAATTTTAACAACTATTAAGACAAATTCTTTACATTACTATCTTGTTCTTTACAAAAATGCTTTGGTTTTTCTTGTCCCTTTCATTTTACAGAAGTTTAGATTTATTTGTCCAGTTAAAAATATATGTTTGGGATTTTGTATAGAATTGCATGAGGCCTTAAGATTCTTTGAGATGCAACCACAAAAATCTTTATGACATTCAATATATTCTTTCCACCTGGACAAACTCTCCTCCCATGCTGGAAGGTAATTAATTGCTAGGTTGTGCCCTAATCCAAAGGTAAAAGAAGTACGGTTTCAAGTGGTGGGGATTTACTTTAAGAAAAGGCTTTCTTTTTTTTTATTATTAAATCATAGCTGTGTACATTAATGTGATCATGGGGCACCATACACTGGTTTTATAGACCGTTTGACACATTTTCATCACACTGGTGATGAAACATAGCCTTCCTGGCATTTTCTTAGTTATTATGTTAAGACATTTACATTCTACATGTACTAAGTTTCACATATAGCCTTGTAAGATGCACCGCAGGTGTAATCCCACCAATCACTGTCCCTCTGCCCACCTCCCCCCTCCCTCCTCTCCCTTTCTCCCTTCCCCCTATTCTTAGGTTATAACTGCGTTATAGCTTTCATGTGAAAGCCACAGCCTTAAAGAAAGACGGAGACTTTACCTCTTTCATGTTTACATGGATGGAGTTGGAACATATTCTTCTTAATAAAGTATCTCAAGAATGGAAGAAAAAGTATCCAATGTACTCAGCCCTACTAAGAAAAGACTTTCTAAAGTAGCTCTCGCAGCTTCTGTTTTACTTACCTGCTACCTTTCCTTAAAATACCGAAGTGAGTTTTTTTATCATCAGTAAAGCTCAAGGAAAATTTTGAATCCTGAACATGTTTGTAGCACTTTTAAAGCCATGCTTATTGCATGATTAAACTAAATATCTTAAGCAACTTTCATTTTTGAATGAGTTTTAAAAATTTGTCACTGGAAATTGTTCTAAAATCTACTTTTAAGACTATTACATAAAAAACAAAAAATAGTTTTCGCTCGTCTAAACCTCATTATCTGTGTATTGCTTTTGGGTTCCATTCAGTTTTTTTTGTACTCTCAAATGCATGTGCCCTTGTTTCTGGTGGGAATTCTTGCAAAGTAATATGTGTCTTTCTCTTCCTTTGGGATTTAAGCTATCCCAGAACCATCTTTTCTCTCTCTTTTTTCCCCCCATAAATTCTGCTTCTCAGATGACAATATCTGTGTTTGGTTTAATAAACATGTGAATGAAAGTCATCTATTTTCCTTAAGAAACATGCATTGTTAGCTGAATGTACACTTATATTTTAGGATAGTACAAGGTGATAATTCAAAGCATGTATAGGCAGAGGATTTTTATGGTCAGTGTAAGTACAAGAAATGTAGCCCGATTTTACAAAACTGTATGGAATAGCATATTTAGACAAGAAAGAAATTCAATTACTTTGAATAATTCTATTTATTTATTTGGCTTTTGATCAACAATTTTGAAGAGAAGACTCCCTTTTATTAAGAAGGATGCTTGTTTTCTTAATTCTTATTTTATGTCCTTATCAGAATAATGATCTAGGAACAAAATACGAATATCTAAATGAAAAGTGACTGCAAATGCTAGGAAGGCACGGAGTGCAGAAGCTTTTTGTGATTTGGGAACTCTTTGTAATTTTTAAAAGTCTATGGCATTTTCTATGACATTTAGGAAAAGAAGAAACCTTGACATCTTGCCATAACAACTTTTTTCGGGAGCATTAGGATGATGCGTTTACATGTAATTGAGTGGAATACTGATTTTCAAGCAAACAATTTTAAAAATGTCATTTAGAAATATTTAAAAGATGAGATCAAATACCTCTGGAAAGATAATATTTTGCTTTAATTTCAATATAATTTGTACAATAAAAAATTCTGTGTGGGTGGAATAATAGACAAATAAGTTATAGACACTGATCTTTTAGCCAGGGCATATCCTGAAAATGATCAATGAGTGGTCACAGACAAATGCCAGTGAGATGGGCTACTGAGAGTCAGGCAATTTTTGTCTGTTTTCGAGTTAACAAATTTACAGTTTCACAGCATTTGGTATGATGGTGGTATTTGGAGCAGTATTTCACTGGAAACAACCATACAAGAATTCATGTGGGTTCCCAGGAATAATATGTTAATATATTTGGGAGTCTGAGCTCATGTGTATCTTCTATGGTTTGCGAAATAACTATTTTATTGCAAGGGTGTCCGACCTGTAGCCTAAGGGCCGCATATGGGTTATGTGAGGATTTTTTTACTTATCTGTGTTGGTGGATATCACAAAAATCATGGACAGATCATTTGTTGTTGTTGTTGTTGTTTTGCTCATCAACTTTCATTAATGTTTGTGTATTTAATGTGTGGCCCAAGACAACTCTTCTTCTTCTAATGTGGTGCAGAGAAGCCAAAAAGTTTACACCCCTGGCAGAGGGAAATCACTTTCCTTGGAGAAATGGATTGCTATCTTAAATATTTAATTTTACTTTATTTTAAAACATGAAACATGGATTAGGTTATTGCTATGGTTTGAATATAATCTGTTTGTTCCCATCAAACCTCCTGTTGAGATTTGATCCCCAATATGGTGGTGTTGGGCCACATGGGCCACATGTTTGGACATAGGATCCTTCATGAGTGGCTTGGTGCATTTATGGTAGTGAGTATTTGCTCTCAGGAGAATGGATTACTGTAGTTCCTCCCAGAACTGGTTGTTATACAACAGGTCGACCACTAAGTTTGCTAACTCATCCTAGAAAAAGTGTTCCGTATCTCATTACTGAATATCCCTATGGTCAACTTTGAAGGACTCCCCTTGGGAAACTATGCACAGATGCCAGCACCTACTCAACCCTGCAAAGCAATTTTGAAACTTTTTCTTCTGGAATAACCATCAGAACTGTTATCATATTATCCTTGATGTCCTCAATGTCATTTAAATGTCTTCATTTCAATATTTTCTTTATCCTTGAGTAAAGAAAAAAGTAATTTGAGGCCACATAAGGTGAGTAGGGAGGGTGTTCTGATACAGTTATTTTTTCACTGGCTAAAACTCTCTCATAGACAGCGCTGAGAGAGCTGGTACATTGTTGTGATGTAAGAAGACCCTTAAGTTGTTGGCAAAAGGTTCAGAGGCAAGTTCAGGAACTTAATTGTCAGACTTTGTAAAGAGAGATTCCTCCTCCTGTTTGGTTCCTCTTTGTGACTACTTCCCTTTTGCTATTTTCTGCTATGTTTTTATATTGAATGTGGCTCTGACCAGAAGCTGAGAAGATACTGGCACAGTAGGTCTCACCCTTCCCAGCCTGCAGATCTGTGAGTTAGATGTACCTCTTTTCTTTATAAATTACCCAGCCTTAGGTATTCTGTTGTAGTAACACAAAATGAACAAAGAGGGCTATTATCCAATTTGATTCAGATTCAATTCAATTTTTCTTTTGAAAGAAAATAAAATTCAAAGATGCCAAGCAATAATAATAATGTGTCTAGCCACAAGACATGCAGAGGATTGATTTTATTAAAAAAAAATCTAAGAATATCCCCTACCTGGATTTTTCTTTTTATAACAATAATACATGTCCTTGAAAGAAACTGTTTGTGTCAAATGGTCTATGAAGCGAGTGTATGATGCTCCATGATCATATCAATGTATACAGTTATGATTTAATAAAAAAAACAAAAAAAAAAAAAAATTTTTCATATATCAATACAATAATCCTATGTGAATTTTGTTAATATCTTTTGATTTATCTGAAATCATTGCAGTAAGCTTCATCAATTATATTTCTGTGCTAAAGTAATTAATTGCAAAATGTCTCATCTTCAGATAAACTGCCACTTAACTTTCTTTATCAACCTTACCATATCCATGATGGGGTATTTAATTCTAGATATATTCAAAAATAGTTTTTTTTTTTTTTTTTTTTTTTTCTTTTTTTATTGTTGGGGATTCATTGAGGGTACAATAAGCCAGTTACACTGATTGCAATTGCTAGGTAAAGTCCCTCTTGCAATCATGTCCTGCCCCCATAAAGTGTGACACACACTAAGGCCCCACCCCACTCCCTCCCTCTCTCTTTCTGCTCCCCCCCCCCATAACCTTAATTGTCATTAATTGTCCTCATATCAAGATTGAGTACATAGGATTCATGCTTCTCCATTCTTGTGATGCTTTACTAAGAATAATGTCTTCCACTTCCATCCAGGTTAATACGAAGGATGTAAAGTCTCCATTTTTTTTAATGGCTGAATAGTATTCCATGGTATACATATACCACAGCTTATTAATCCATTCCTGGGTTGGTGGGCATTTAGGCTGTTTCCACATTTTGGCGATTGTAAATTGAGCTGCAATAAACAGTCTAGTACAAGTGTCCTTATGATAAAAGGATTTTTTTCCTTCTGGGTAGATGCCCAGTAATGGGATTGCAGGATCGAATGGGAGGTCTAGGTTGAGTGCTTTGAGGTTTCTCCATACTTCCTTCCAGAAAGGTTGTACTAGTTTACAGTCCCACCAGCAGTGTAAAAGTGTTCCCTTCTCTCCACATCCACGCCAGCATCTGCAGTTTTGAGATTTTGTGATGTGGGCCATTCTCTCTGGGGTTAGATGATATCTCAGGGATGTTTTGATTTGCATTTCTCTAATATATAGAGATGATGAACATTTTTTCATGTGTTTGTTAGCCATTCGTCTGTCGTCTTTAGAGAAAGTTCTATTCATGTCTCTTGCCCATTGATATAAGGGATTGTTGGCTTTTTTCATGTGGATTAATTTGAGTTCTCTATAGATCCTGGTTATCAAGCTTTTGTCTGATTGAAAATATGCAAATATCCTTTCCCATTGTGTGGGTTGTCTCTTTGCTTTGGTTATCGTCACCTTAGCTGTACAGAAGCTTTTCAGTTTAATGAAGTCCCATTTGTTTATTTTTGTTGTTGTTGCAATTGCCATGGCAGTCTTCTTCATGAAGTCTTCCCCCAGGCCAATATCTTCCAGTGTTTTTCCTATGCTTTCTTGGAGGATTTTTATTGTTTCGTGCCTTAAATTTAAGTCCTTTATCCATCTTGAATCAATTTTTGTGAGTGGGGAAAGGTGTGGGTCCAGTTTCAGTCTTTTACACGCAGACATCCAATTCTCCCAACACCATTTATTGAATAGGGAGTCTTTCCCCCAAGGTAAGTTCTTGTTTGGTTTATCAAAGATTAGGTGGTTGTAAGATGTTAGTTTCATTTCTTGGTGTTCAATTCGATTCCAAGTGTCTATGTCTCAAAAATAGTTTTAAAGAAATAAATGTTTTTATAGAGTTATATCTTGATCTTTAGATGTATTATAAACTGATGCCAAAATACACAAAACTATATGCGAAAAAAAAAAAAGAAACTGCTTAAATTTCCACCCAAACATACACAATTACCTCTTGAACAATGAAAACTACTATCATTTGGTACTGATCAATGCAAGGAGAATATCATGGAAAGAAATGCAATGTTTATAAAAATGAAATGAAAAGAGAAATAGATGTATCCAACACTTAACATTTATTCAAAAATGGTAATTGATCATCTACTAGATCTGCTAATTGATCATATACCACATAACAAAAATTTTTGCCATCAAATGTTTATATTTCAGAGAGTAAGTTTAGGAAATAAATAGGTAATACATAATGCAAATGGCTATCAGCTATGGCTCATGAACCAAACTTGGTCCATTGACTATTTATGTAAATAAAGTTTTATTAAAACACAGTCACAGTCATTTATTTGCATATTATCTATGTCTGCCTTTACACTGCCCTGATGGAGTTGAATAGTGATGGCAAAGACCTGTGTCTCCCATAGCCGAATATATTTACTATCTGGCCTTTTTCAGAAAAATTGATTGACTTACAATAAATGACTTTAAAAAACCAGGGTCAATTTTCATATAGAATAATTAGGGAAATGCTTTCTCAGAAGCTAATATGGGAATACACCAAAAGAGAGTATAAGAATGAAAGATTCGTAGATTTGGAAGAAAAGAATCCAGGCAAAGGAAGAGGAATTACAAACAAGGTGGGGTATGTTTGTCATATTGGAGGAGCAGCAAAGAGGCCAGTGAGACTGGAATGTATGGGACAGGGCAGGGAGTGGGAAGAGGTGCTGCAAAGGGGTGGGCAGTGGAGGGCCTGGGTGGCCCATGTACTGACTTTGCTTTTACTCTGAATGAGCTTACAAATCACTGAGGGGGTACAGAGTTGAGAAGTGACAGGATAGGTCTTATATTTTAAAGACAAAGCTCCAGCCATGAGTGGAGGGCATACTGTAGGGGAGTAGTGATGGAAGCACGCAGCTCACTTAGAAGCATAATTAGCTACGTGCAGATGAGTGACCGATGTGGCTTAGACCAGCGTGACAGTAGTAGAGGAGGTTGTAAGTGGTTGAGTTTATGTATGCAGAGGGTAGCCAGCAGGATTTTCCGGTGGACTGGACATGATGCGTGAGGGAGAGAGATAGCCATGAATGACTCCAGGGTTTTTGTTTGAAGCAACTGAAAGAAATAAGGCAATGATTCAGGGAGTGCCCCAGTGAAGAGAGGAAGGCCCCCGACCTTGCCAAGTGACTTCTTGGCTTCACACTGGAAAGAATTTGAGAGTGAGCCAAATAGTGAGAGAAAGTTTATTGAGAGAGACACCCACAACAGATCTTAGTCCACGGCAGTGTAGGGGTCCTTTCCAGAGCAGTGTAGAGGGTCCTTTCCCTTCATATGGAGCAATGGTAACTTTTTAAGTGTTCAAAATCCCATTATGAAATAGCTATACATGACCAGCATTGTTTTAAGGTCAGGCCATAAAGGTTTAATCATAAACTGCTATCAGAGAAAGGTAAACAAACAATCCAGCATCCAGCTTAGAAATTCATCCATTTGTGGGTGGTCCCAGGCTGGCAACATGCTGGCAACTACTTTGTCAGGGTGGTTAGGGTCTGGTATTGGCCAAATAGCTGTGCTCAGGCTTTCTTGACCTTATCCCTACATTAATATGATTTACTGATGTGGAATGTCGAAAGGAATAGCAGGTTGGGTTGGTTATTTATGTATTCATTTAAAAATTTTTTTCCCATAGCTTGGATTTTTAGTTTAACAAATCAGAGATGCAGATTGACAAAAAAGATAAAAGAAAACGTTCTTTCAATAGGTGTGGATGTCAGACACAATTCCTAGAGCAGCAGCTGGAGATGTCTTCGGATCTCCCTCATGTATTCCGATCAGTTTCAGGACACTCTCCTTGGTTCTCTGCTCCATCTTCCTTCTCCTTTACTCTAGCTTCTCTTCTCCTTTGCCCTCATGAGTCCAGGCACACAGCAAGGTGGGTCTCATTGCCGCCCACCTGCTGCTGCCAAGAGTTTATTTTTGAGCATATAAATTTTCAGATGGCTGTTAGTATCCAAGCCCTCATAGTGGATAGGCAGCCACGTATCTGAGATGAGTTCAGGGAAGTAACCTGGGTTGAAGACAAAAGCTGGGGGATTATTTTGGTATTTTTGTATAGAGATCATAAGCCATGAGACTGGCTGAGATGACCTGAGAATTATTGTAGGAAAAGGAAAGAGGTCCAAAGACTTCAAAATATTATGTGTAGAATGATGAGAAAGGACTGATAAAGAGATAAGAAGATGGAACTGGAAGGGCAGGGAGGTTATCAAGAGAGTGTGGTATCTTGGAAGCCAAATGAAGAAAGTTACTGAAGATGGATTGTCTCTCATGCTGTTGAGGTCAAGTGAGACAAAGACAAAAAATCAACCTTGGGATTTGGTTATTTGGGACCATGACAAAAGGTATTTTGATATAGAAACAGTATAGACCAGTTAGAGTAAGTTCAAGAAAAAAATAAGATATTCAGGGAAACAATGCAACTGTGGTACAAATAGAAATGATGATGATAGGATAGGTAACTCTTGTGAGAAGTTTTCCATTGAAGACAATCAGGGAATTGAGGCAGCAGCTACAGGTAGACAGAGGGTGAGGAGGGAGGGATTTTTTTTTTTCTTTAAATAGGAACTGTTACTGTACTAATGGAAATGGGAGAGGTAAGATAGATATATACATACATATATATATATATTCTTGCCTCCTTTTTATCCAGATTAGATCCTAGGATTCATTTAGTATAATCACTATATATATACATACATACATATTACCTTTAGGAAATGAGAGGCATAGAATTCAAAGTGCCAGGAGAAACAGTTGTCTCAGATAAGTGCACAGAGGTTAACCGTAGAATGGAGGAATATTGTGCACATAGCTTGGATAAAGATGGTGTGACAGGTTTTGTAGTAGATCCATATGAAATGTTCTCTCCAAATTGATTCTTGTTTATCAGCGGAATAAAAATCTAGGCCATCAACTCAGAGTGAAGAACTAGGAAAGTGAGTTAGTGAAGGGATTAGAGAAATGAATAGAATTGTCTACTAGCACTAAGGGCCAAATTGGGGTTAATGGTCATAAAAGTTAGCCCAGTGAGCATGGCCGAGTGCTTTTTTCCCCCAGTTGTTTTCCTGTTTCGGTGCCTGTAAGAACTACTATATAGAGTGATATTTAGCTAGGTTTAGAGTTTTGCTGGAGGACCATTATGGAGGAGGACATGTATGAGGGAGTTGAGAATGTACACAAAGGAGTGATTATACTAAATGAATCCTAGGATCTAATCTGGATAAAAAGGAGGCGAGAATAGGAGTTTGGTAAGGGACAGTGGAGAGGTGGCAGAGGAATTGAGGGTCCAAGCCAAGTTGAACATTTGTTAGAGTAGGGGACAGGAGCAAATGATCTAGAAACGTATCATATGGTAGCTGGGAAGAGGTGTGCTTGAACTTGAGGTTGGGGAATGGCACTGTGACGGAGGTGTGTTTGCAGAGGTGGCTTAGGCACAATGAAGGACAGTCACAGTTCAGAGGATGAGGCAAGAATCTGAAAGGATGAGACATTCAAAGGATTATATACCTGGGTGTGGAAATTGCCAAGAATTATGGCAGTACTTGCTCTACAGGGACCATTGCTAACATCTTCAGGGAATGAGAAGGTGATCTTGGAGGTCCTCAGATGACTGGAATAAGCAGAGAGAGTAAGTAATACCGTCTGAAGCAGGAGCTGGGAGTTTTAGAGATTCAGCCCAAGAGAAGACTAGAACATCCATAGAACAGTGGCTCCTAAATTTGACTGCACATTAGCATCATCTGGGGGAGTTTTAAGATGCCTGGATTCCCAGTTCACAGCTCATCACAATCAAATCAGAGTCGGGGGTGGGGGTAGCAACAGGATGTGAGCAGTGTTTTTAAGATTCTTTGATGATTTTATTGTCAGCAAAGTTTGGGAACCTCTACCACAGACTCAACCTTATACCTTTCGGTAAACTGGTGAGAATTAAAGTAGGACATACGGATCTTGGCTGAAACGGTCTCTATGTAAATGGGGAGCAGGAAATGAACATAACCTTGAGAACAATAACAAAAACAGCTGTTGGAAATCAGCCGGAAATGGTGAGGTTATTACAATGAGAAAGTTGACAATTTGAGAGTTTGTAAGGGTGTTTTAGTGTAAACATTGGCTTTCATGACCATGTGGCCTTACTTCAGGTCCTCAACTTCATCTTGACCTCCTCATTTGTAAAATGGGATCAAAATGTGTACCCTTCAACCAGTGACAGAATACAAATGTTCTTACCAGCACAAGGCCCTCCGTAAATGTAAATTCTGCCACTGAAAACATTTTTATACTTTCCCTGTAAGTGCTGTGTTTCCTTGTTATAGATTTTGTGTTTTATTTTTATATATTTGTATATATTTTATATGTTATACATAATTTGTATATATGTACATATATGCATATATATAGTACAACCTCTATAAGTTGACCATTGAAGAGAAGTCACAAACTGGTCAGCATAGGGAGGGTCAACATAAGGAACTAAGCCTACTGATTGATACATACATATGCAAGTCCAATCTGTAAAAATTAGGTCAACTTAAGGAGGTAGTCAATGGTGGGAAGTGGTCAGCTATGGATAAGACCACTAGTCAACAGGCAATATTCCTAATGTGTGTACCACTTCTGTTCAGACTAAAGTCAGAGTCATTGCTCTTAAAGCCATTATAAAATACGATATATCAAGTCCCTTCTCTTCTCTTGCCTTGTGAGAGGATTATAAATAATATTTTCTGGAGACAGGAGAGGGGAAATTGGTCATCACTCACCTCTAGCTTCACCCTGGGGAGGCTACACTGGTTCATGCTTAAAATCAGTGTGAGTCAGGCATGGAAATGGATTTTAATTGTTTACTTTTAATTTACCCTCTTCACATCTCCTTTTAGGGCTGTTCAGATAATACATGTGCCAACTATATAAATTAGTCACTGGTCCCTAGTGAGTATGTGTTCAATAAATTGTTGCTATCACTATTCATCATTGATAGCCACTTTAATCAAGGTTATTTACAGTTTTGTATCAGTAATACTATTAGGAGAATTAGAATTTTATATTTCAGTTTTATATCAGAATACTATTAGAAGTATTGTGTGAAAAAGAGAAACATGCCTCATATTAGAAAAATTGGTATTTCATGATTGCTGACAGTTTTTTGCAAACTTTGTTTACTCAGGACATAAAGATTACAAGGACATGTATTTAATTTCCTCTGATAAAGTGCCTGGCAGGAAGTTAAAAAAATGGAAAAGATGGATTGTTCCACAAGTGCTCCAAGTTGTTTAAGACATAAACTTCACTAGGACAGAGACCCATCCACGGAAACGATGTTTTTATCATGAGGCAATGACCTCTTGTCCCTTCTTACAATTTGCTGAATGTGAATTTGCTGCAGGGTAATCATAGACAGCTAGTTTTCTTGGATTCCAACGGCAGCCTTCTAGTGCTGATGAGCCAATGGCAACATATTCTAGACGCACAGGAAATCCACTGCCTTAGGGGTGAAACAGGCCCTCCAAAGTATTTTTCATAGTACACTGTTATTTCACATGGAGCTATTAAATTGTCTCCATGAGAAAGACACTTTCGCTCCAAAGGTCTCTTTGGTCCCTTTCACTTTGGACTTTCTAGCTATTATGTAATAAACCTGTATAAATCCAAATTGAAATTTTTAAGTCTTGTAAAAGGCTCAGAAAATTTCAGATCAGCTAACCTAGTTAAGAAGTCTCACTGCCTATTTCCGTAATGTTTAACACATACATGTCTATAGGCTGTGAATTAAACAGGCCTTCACAGGAATTTAAATAGCTTATTTTGGAGGGAATCTTTGACAAAATAAACCTGATAGGTGACACGTTGTCCTAGGAAAAAGAATGATTTAATGCCTTCTTTTATTTTCTTTTTAAATGGCCAAAGCCTTGTATTTCACAAAATTACTGGGTGTATGGCAATATTAACATATTCTTGGTGGATTAATTCATTGCCATCATCAGTGATAATGGTTAATGGTGACAGTCTTGTTCTATTGAGTGTAAGGAAGACAAAGAATAATAAAGGTTTATTTTCCTCTAAGTGTTAGTTGGAGCTTCTATCAATAACATGGTTTTGAAAGAGGACAAACTTAAAAATACAGTTTTCACTTTAATCAGAAAGTATAAACCTTTTCAATGCTTGCCTCAGAAGTCTTATATTAAAAAGTCATGAAGAAAGGAGAAATTTAAATTACACATTTGCTTTTTCAAAAGAATGCAAATCTTACATCCATCCATCCTTTGCAGTCTCTCAACTCCTGTTATTTTTGTTGTATTTATAGCATTAATATTTGACAATTTGCTTTAACTCTTTGACCATGTTAGTCTTTTTGAGTTAACTGTAATGACTGAATGCAATAATGTGGATAAAATACCTAGAACCTAACAGTCGTTCCACAAATGTTTATTCCTTGTCACTCAATATAGACTTTGTAAGATTCACCGTGACTGGATAGCACAGGTGCATGGCTGAATCAATTTGCTATTTATTTAACGTATAATCTTCTCATTCCATTTTTTTCCCAAACAGCTAAAGTTAAGGTGGAAAACTGATATCTTGTTCACTGTAGGTGAG
This sequence comes from Nycticebus coucang, assembly GCF_027406575.1. Taxonomy (NCBI): domain Eukaryota; kingdom Metazoa; phylum Chordata; class Mammalia; order Primates; family Lorisidae; genus Nycticebus; species Nycticebus coucang. The sequence goes on along the minus strand of NC_069791.1, from coordinate 38,232,005 downwards.
ATTTCCCTCCATATGCCTGCTTGTCCGATGCTGGAAACGTCTTCTAATCTATTGCATTTGTTGCAAGTTGAGTTCTCCGGGGAAAAAACCCCCACTAAAATGGAGATGAGCATCCAGGAGGTATTTCACAGAATTCTCTTTGTATCTCTGCTTGTGGAAGAAAAGTTAAGGAAGCAGGATTGGGCTGAGGAAAAAGTCATTTTAAGGCAGTCTCAGTAGAAACTTCAGTCAGCCTTCTGGAAAGTTCTGAAGAGGAGATGACACTTTACAGCTGCCCTGAATTGAGATGAGAGAGATGGGCCTTTATGGTGTTGCAGGAAGACAAGGCCCAACAGAGAGAAAGAGCACACAAACACCATGTTTAGGAAGGGTTTTATTCACCAGCCGGGAGCTTATGGCATAGAAGAATTCCAAATGGCCGCACTCCCCGACTGTCTTGGTCTTTCCCTTTTTATTGACAGTCAGAAAGTTCCACCCCACAGGTACCCTTCTCATTGGCCAGTTTGAATCAAGCAGGAGATGCTATTCCCACCCTACAGGTGGGACTACAGGATTTCACAGAACTTAGAAATTTCCAAGTTTCAGGAAGTTAAATTTACAAATTCCCAAGAGCTGAGTCACCGTGGAGAGGACCCTGCATGTGTATCCTTGTGGTCTCCTTGAGAAGACCTGTTCTTCTAGACCTCACCCTTCTCGGGTATCCTCTCTCAATGGTCCAATGCCAAACAATCTTTGGACGCAGACCATCTTTGAAGAGAACTTGATCTTGGATAAGGTGACTTTTCACCTTACCTGAAGGAGGCTGACAGCCAGGGACGGCCTATAGGCAGGTCTCCCAGCAGCAGAGGTAATAAGTCCTTCCTCACAGCAGGGGGATCTGAACAATATTTTGTAGTGTCCATTAGTAAGTACCAGGGCCTTAAAGGAAAGAACTCAAAGCCTGGACTACCCTCAAGGAACAAGAACTGTGACCCTGAGAGTGCCATAACTGTACTGTAGTGAGTATATGTGCCTCCTTAACCATGCAGATTTTATCCTGAGGCAACCAGCACAAGCAGATATTTATCCATTTGAGTGATTAATGATAACAAAATAGACAAAACTTAGTATTCATGTTTGAAAGCATTTGTGAGTAATGTGCAGAGTATATTTGTTGAGTACCCTGAATAGTTACGCAACGAATGTTGGCTAAATGAATAAGTGCATGCAAGAAAAAAGTTGCAGAGGTCATACTATTGTGGAAGGTGGAGTTGAGGAGGAGTTTATAGGTTTTCTATCCCAGAGAGACTTTATGGAGGAAACAGAAGCAACAGTAAAATGGCTAAGAGTAAAAAGGTTTTGGTAACATATCTTTAGCACACAAGTTCGAAATAAGAAGTACAAAATCTTTGAAGAGAACTGGGATTGAATGTATCTAAGAGGATCTCCTGGAGATTTAAATCACAAAAGAAGGGAAGTAGTATGCAGTGACTCAGAGAAGCACTTCAGTTAGCTTTGGTAATAGCAGAGAATGAAGCAGAGGTTATGGGCAGGAATTTGGCAGAAAAATAACGTATAGAGGGCTGCAAATAACTTAGGGTTATATTCAGTTACTATGTAGCCACGAAGACTGAGTTTGGAAAGAAATATATTTCTGGTTTTTTGGTAATGATGCCAGGATATAGAAGGTCAGATTTGGAAAGGACTGTGGAGATCATTTATTTTAATGCTTCTGCTTTACAAGTGAAAATAGCAAGGGAGATGTGAACAACCTGCTGAAGGCTGCAGAGTAGCCAGGGCTCTGATTGCCAAGGCTATTTCCTTTACCTTTTCTCTTGAGAAGAATGTGGATCATCTGGAATCCCAGACTGTGCTGCTACATTTATCAAGGATATTAAAGAGAATTAAACTGGAAAAAATATTTAATGTTAACCTTATACCACTATAATATATATTGGGGCTTCGCCTTAACTTCCAATCTGAATCACCAGAAAGGCCTTTCTAAATTATAGGTTTCATAGTATATTTTTACAGCTCCATAGGTGACTTTGTTGCTAAAAAGAAAGGTTTAAAATGTAAATATCCTAAGAGGCAGAAGGTATAAGTAACAAATCAAGTATATATCCACGGGAAAAATTGTGTTACGCTTGTGAAAACCAAATGGAATGTGTTTTATGTGTATATGTGTGCACCCTCTGAAATCCTTTGCTTTTGTGAAGTTATTTGTAGAAATCCTGGCTCGATTACAGCATTTTACAGAGAGACACAGATTCACTCAGAGCCCTTCTGCACTGCCTCCACAAGAGACCTAGAGAGGGGGTGAGTTTTAGAACTCCCCAAATGTAACGTTACCAAATATTAAAAATGGCAGTATTTGGGCGGCGCCTGTGGCTCAATGGAGTAAGGCGCTGGCCCCATATGCTGGAGGTGGCGGGTTCAAACCCAGCCCCGGCCAAAAACTACAAAAAATAAAATAGCAATATTTATGTAAAAACAACGGGTGTTGAGAACAACGCAGTTGGTGATAAGTATTTTAAAATATGTCAGATTTTCCAACATACAGTTCTTAATCTGTTAGTTATAACCGTGTTCTAAAAGTAAATAGAGGACACACTGAGATCAGAATGGTTTCAAGATGGTTTAATAATGGGTCTCTTCACATGTGCGTAGGCAGAGTATAGAGGAAGCACAAGGGATAGTGTGGTCATATTGGCAGAGCTGTTACCATCTCTTCTCCCAAAGGAATGAGGGGAAGCAGTGCTTACAAGTATGAGGAAGATGGACTGGATGCAGAAGGCCACCTGGAAAGGAGTGAACTCACTTTGAAAGGTCAACTCAACATGACCACACAAGGGTCTTGGAGGAAGCAAGAGAGCATATACTGTGACCTCACTCTCCCCTCTCCCTCCAATCTCCTATTATGCTCCCCCTTGGCCAAGCCTCAGAAGAAAGCAAAGTGCAAGGGGCTGGAGCAGGGTCTGAGAGTGGATCTGGGAGCAGAAGGAAAACCCAGAGGAGGAGTTTAGGGGGATAAGCTGAGAGCTCAGCAAGGTTAATATCTACTCATAATGTGGTTACTTTATCCATCAAACATTTACTGAGTATTTACTGTGTGTTAGGAACTGTTACTAGTCATTGGTCATTCAATGTAACTAGTCAGCTGGTCCCAGATGTAAAGGAGCTCCCAAGGTTAGATGGAGAGAATCACAATTACAGGCAACAGTCAAAATTTCATGTAAGTGGAAGGTTAAACTTCTACATGAATGACGAAAGTTTTGGAAAAGGATTTCGGCTACGACTTTTAAAAGGATATTTTTCTGCGAAGATTCCCTAAAGATAACAGGAAATCCACTTCCAGGAAGAACGTGGAATCCCACGGTTGAACAGGGAGAAAAAAACAATATCAGGATGTTACATCAAGACCTGAGCGCAAGAAGTGAAGCTGGTAAAAGTGCCCAATTAAGGAAGTTTCTACACACACACACACACACACACACACACACACATACACACAATTACTCATGTTTCTTAAGAAAGCCATAAGCCATTCACAACAGATTTGTTACATCTTTTACAGATTTTACAGAAAATTTTGTTAAGATAATGTGACCACCTTTTCTTTCCTCTCTCCTCATTTTTTCCTCTCTTTTTTCCAGATTTCTTACAGAAACTTCAATAATTTTATCAATAATTCCTTCTATCATTATTAATCTTGTAAAAAGTACTTTAGCAAATATTTTTACTCTAGCAAACTTTAAATTTTAGGTGATTTCGTCCCTCTATTGATGTCAGAAGGAGAGATGCAAGTGGATGGTTTCAGAAAGACAGCTCCAATAACTTTGGGAAAGAATCTTTCCTTTCACTAGACTGAGTTTAATGTCCTACCCTGGTTATTCTGCAAATATTGCATCAGGACATAGTTCTTTTTGATGAGAACTTACACAAAACCAAATCATTACATGTTCCCTAACAGATTTAATTAGGTATATGAAAATCAGGGGAGATAGTGACAGATTAGAGATCATTACTTGAGTTTTAATACTAGTTTGCTTCTTGATAGTACTAATATTTGATATTAGCTCTTATGTGTACTTTTATTGTTTAGAAAAAAAGACATCCACTTAAAAGTAGGTGTTTAACATTGAATAGTCATCAAAATCCACCAAAAATGTTTTCCAGGGCTGGGCACCATGGCTCATGCCTATAATCCCAGAACTTGGGAGGCCAAGGCAGGTGGATTGCCCGAGCTCACAGGTTCAAGACCCTCCTGAGCCAGAGCAAGACTTCATCTCTAAAAATAGCCAGGCATTGTGGGGGACACCTATAGTCCCAGCTTCTTGGGAGGCTGTGGCAAGAGAATCACTTGAGCCCAAGAGTTGGAAGTTGCTGTGAGCTATGACACCACAGCACTCCTCTGAGGGCAACATAGTGAGACTCTGTCTCAAAAATAAAATAAAATAAAGTAAAATAAATAAAAATAGAAATGTTTTCCAGTGTTACACGTTGATTCATCATATTTATTATATTTTATATTTATTATGGATATTGTATTTTATATTTATTTTAGCAAATATTTTAACGAATACTGATCAATTCCTGGTAAATACGGAGCACTTTCCTGTCCTGGGAAGAATATACAATTTAGTAGAGGTTAAGTCTTTGCTTGACGATGAGTGTTTGGAATATAAAGGTAGACCAGATGGTGAAGCATGAACTTCCTGATAAGGTGAGCTCCAATGGCTTGTGTCAGCTACCAGCCTGTTTATCTACAAGTGACAGAACACCCAGCCAACAATAGCACAAATAAGCGTATCTCATTTTATCGCATTTTGCTTTATCGTGCTTCATATACATTTTTTTTTTTTTACAAATTGAAGGTTTGTGGCAACCATGTATTGAACAAATCTGTCTCCACCATTTTTTTCCAAAAGCATGTGCTTATGTTGTGTCTATGTGTCTCATTTTGATAATCCTTTCAGTATTTCAAATATTTTCATTATTGTCATATCTATTATGGTGATCTGTGATGGGTGATCCTTGATGTTAATACTGTAACTGTAATTGGCCATGTCAGATAGAGAACTCAACAGATAAATGTTCTGTGTGTTCTAAGTGCCCACCAATGGGCTATTGCCTTCTCTCTCTCTTTTTATCTCTCTCTCTCTCTCCTATCTCTCCTTAAGTATCCCTATTTCCTGGGACACAACAATATTGAAATTAGGCCAATTATTTATCCTACAAAGGTCCCTATGTGGAAAGGAAGAGTCACATATCTTTCACTTTAAATCAAAAGGTAGACATGATTAAGCTTAATGAGATGGGCATGTTGAAAGCTAAGAGAAGCTGAAAGCAAGGCCTCTTGTGCCAGTTTGCCAAGTTGTGAATGCAAAGAAAAAGCTCTGGACAGGTATTCAAAGTGCTACTCAGGGAACACACAAATGACAAGGAAGTAAAGCATCCTTATTGCTGGTATGCAGAAAGTTGGAGTAATCTAGATAGAAGATCAAACCCGCTACACTGTTCCCTTAAACCAAAGCCTAATCCAGAGTAAGACTTTCTCTTCATTCCATGAAGGCTGAGAGAGATGGGGAAGCTGTAGAAGGAAAGTTTGAAGCTATGCTTCATGAGATGTAAGGAAAGAAGCCATCTCCATAATAAGGTGGAGCAGCACGTGCTGACAGAGAAGGTGCAGCAGGAAGTTGGATCCAGAAGATCCAACGAAGATAATTGATGAAGGTGGCTACACTAGGTTTTAATTATAGAGAAAACCGCCTTCTGTTGGAAGAAGAAACCATTTAGGACTTTCATAGCTAGAGAGGATAAATCATGCCTGGCTTCCAGGTTTCAAAAACCAAGCTCTTGTTAGGAGCTAATGCAGCTGGTGACTTTAAGTTGAAGCCAACACTTACTATTCTGAAAAACTGTTGAGAGTTATGCCCAATCAACTCTTCCCATGCTCTATACATGAAACAACAAATCCTGGATGATGCCACATCTGTTTACAATGTGGTTTACTGCATATTTTAAGCCCACTGTTGAGATTTATTGCCCAGATAATATTTCTTTCAAAATACTACTGCTCATTGATAACATACCTGGTCACCCATGTGCTGTGATGGAGATGTACAAGGATATGAATGTTGTTTTCACACCTGCTAACACAGCACCCACTCTGTAGCCCATAAATCAAAAAGTCATTTTGACTTTTAAGTCTTATTATTTAAGAAATAAATGCATATTTAAAGCTATAGCTACCATAGATAGTGATTCCTCTGATGGATCTGGGCAAAGTAAATTGAAAGCTTTTTGTAAAGAATTCATTACCTAGATGCCACTAAGAACATTCACTATTCATGGAGGTAAAAATAACACCATTAACAGGGGCTCGGAAGAAATTGACTCCAACTCTCATGGATGACTTGGAGGGATTTGAGACTTTAATGGAGGCGGTAACTGCATATTTGGTGAAAATAGTAAGAGAATTAGAATGAGTAGTGGAGCCTGAAGATGTGACTGAATTGGTACAGTCTCATGATTGTATGGATGAGCAGAGAATGGTTTCTTGACATGGAATTTACTCCTGGAGAAGGTACTGTAAATATTGTTGAAATGACAACAAAGGATTTAGAAGATAACATAAATTTAGTTGATAAAACAGCAGTAGGGTTAGAGAAGATTGACTCTAAGTTTGAAAGAAATTCAACTGTGGGTAAAATGCTATCCAGCAGCATCTGTCACATGCTCCCAGAGTAATTATTTATGAAACGAATAGTTAATCAATGTGGCAAACTTCATTGGTGTTTATTTTAAGCAATTGACACAGCTACCCCAGCCTTCAGTAACCACCACCCTGAACAATCAGCAGACAGCAACATAGAAGCTAGCAAGATGCTCCACCAGCAAAAAGATTAGAACTTGTTGGAGAATCAGATGATTGTTACCATTTTTTAGCACCAAAGTATTTTTAAATTAAGGTATGTACATCATTTATTTAGATAAAATAATATTGCACATTTAGTACCTATAGTATAGGGTAAATATAAATTTTACATGCATTGGGAAACCCCCAAATTTGGATGACTCCCTTTTTTGTGTGATATTCACTTTATTGCAATTGTCTACAATCAAATCTGCAATATGTCCACAGAATGCCTGTATTTTCTTTTTGTAACAAGCTGTCTAGGGATAGGTGGTCTGGTGTGTACGTTCAACAGTTCGAATTCATTGTCAAGATCTCTGTGCTTTTATTGCTGTTGATGTTTTAAAGACTTTTTCCTTATACTTTTAAGGTAGCAGCTATAGTTCTACCAGCTTTCTGCCTGCGTTTGAGAAAGAAATACAGGAGGGAAGTCTAGTCCTCATTTATTAGGAAAATACAACCTTTTCAGATACTTCTGGAGAATTTTATTTACATATCATTGGCCATGTGCCACAGGGCAAGCTCTAGCTGCAGGGAATGACAAATAAGTATTTACTTAGGTCTATTCCCCATCCCCAGTAAAATATGACTTCCATTACCAGGAAGAAAGGGAGTCATAAAAGAGTGTATACCTCAGGAAGGACCTTTGGAAGCTGTTTTATACCATCAGGAGGGCACTCTAGCCCTCTGCTCAATTCTGCTCTACCAGGATTCAGACATGGAGATGTGGAGAATATAACAAATATCTCAAGCTCTACTATTCTATAGTCTTGCTGTTTAATCTTGGTTTTGGCATTTACAAGCTGTGTGACCTTGAATGAGTTACTTGACCTATCTGAGCTTTGATTTTCAGAACTGTAAAATAAAGATAATAATACAAGGTTTTAGCAATTTTTAAATGAGGTAGTGTATGTTCTTCAGGGCCTAGAACATAGAGAGTGTTCAATCAATGAGAGACTTACAGAGTTCTGCCCCAGGAAAGAGAGAGAAGGCATGGGTTCCAGGATGGCTACAGAAAAGGATCATGGGGAGATGCAGGAATAAATGATAGCCAACCCACAGCTCGTTACCATCCCTCAAATTATGGTTGTATATATTAGCAAATTCTTTCCAGTCTACTTTTAGCCTGGCACTGTTCACACTGCTAAATTTTACAGCCGAGTGTTTCCGTGAGCCAATGAAAATGAGCTGTAACTCATGAAACGTTAAGTAGAAGAGGCTTACATGCACTGTTGTCATGGGCATGCAAAACCCACTGGGGTTTTCTCTGAATTGCATTCTCTTCCTTGTGAAATACAAAAGATGAGTTTTTACATAGTTATAAATATCTTTCTCCTTTCCTGGTTTCAATTCACTTAGTTGGCTGACTTTTGCCTGATGTCACAAAGTAATAAATGCTGTATTTGCCCTGGTCGTATAGATAAATTTGTGCCAGTTGTCATTATAAAATGGTAGCACCATTCTCGTGCAGCCTGTAGAACTAGTTATTAGAAGAGATGAGAGTGGAGCTCTTTGCAATTGAGCAACTGACAGGAACACTCTGCATCACGTGGAGCCGTCAGACGGAGAGAGACAGTGGCTGCTGCCTCTCAGAACTGCCAGGAGTGGAGATATGATGAGTTCTCTGCCGAGCCACGGAATCGGTAACTGAAGACAATGTTCATGGCCATGTTGAGTGGGCATAACAGGACTAAGGGCTCAGAGGCTTCATCCCAAGTAAACGCCACCATGGCCTTGAGTGGCCCTCATGGTACCAGGTGCTGCAGAACTGCATCTTCTACGCAGACACACCTGATTCTCTGCCCTTTGTTGAATGTCCCCATTGTACAAAGGAAAACGAATGCCTCCTCTTCTTCTTGAGTCATCCCCAACAAGAAACTCATCTTTCTTAGTCCAAGCCACTTTTCCTTTTCGTTCAATAAACATCATCAGATATCTGCTGGGTGCCAGGCACAGTTCTAGGACATTGGAACTTGCTCTTCCTTCCCCTTGGAATGTCTGTTCCATAGATACATGCATGGCTTGCTAGTTTAAGTTTTTGCTGCTTCAAGTTTTTTACTTATGTCTCACAATCACAACATGGCCTTTCCTGACCTAGTTCATTTATTATTATTTTTTTTTTTGTGACCGTCTTGCTCTGTTGCCCAGGCTAGAGTGCAGTGGTGCCATCATAGTCCACTTCAACCTTGTACACCTGCCCACCTCAGCTCCCAAGTAGCTGGGATTATTGGCATGTGCCACGATGCTTGGACAATTTTTTAATTTTCTGTGGAGATGGAGTCCCCCTATGTTGCCCAGGGTGGTCTTGAACTCCTGACCTCATGATCTAGATTTTTAAAATTGCATGCTTCACCTATACCCAGTCCATCCTCTCCTGACTTTGTATTCCATACCTCGCACAACCTTTGAGTATGCTAGGATTTTTACTTATTTGTGTTTATTTTCTGTGTTCTCTGACTAGAAAGTAAGCTTCATAAGGGTTTTTCTTTATCTTTGTTCTTTTGCCTGTCTGTTTCTTTTGCATCTGCATGGTTGAGAAGAGTCACTGGCAGCCAGTAAGTTCCTAATAAGTATTTGTGGAATGAAATAAATAGACTCCAAACAAATCCTTTTGTAATCTCTGTGAACGCCAATGTTAAACAGTCTGTGCAGGCATTATTCTGTGTATCTGAACTATGTACACCCTGCTTCAGACAGTAGTCTTGATCCTAGAGTCTTTGATGGGCAAAACCAGGTAAGCAGCACCTTTTATAGAATGAGATCTCACCAGGACCTTCTGTGTGTGTGAATCCATGTTACCTTCTCTGGATGTACGGATGGGCCTTCTTGGTCAGAAACCCCACAGTTTCCTGGAGAGATGAGACTTAACATTCATCATTTTTGACAACTCACTTTCCAAGCACTCACTTTAAAACTGCATTCACTCCTGCTCAACAGCGAAGGCCTTTGTATTGAATGGCACCTAGACGAAAGAACTGTGTCTCTTGGAGATTTCTCCCGTAATTCATTTGCATTGTTTCTCCAAAAACATAAACAAAACAAATTCCTTCCTTCCCTTTGTGTTTCACAGTTCATAATTTGAAAATACATCATCTGTTAGCTGTGTTTCATTATTTTTTCCTAGCACAATAAACTTGTACATGTGGACACGTGATTATGATATTATTTAAATGAATAAAGTGTTAGATAATACTTTTTCACTGTTGTTGAGTATTTACTTGGGTCATCTATTTTATGTATTTTCCATATATTGACTCATTGATTTTGACAACAACTCTATGCATTGCCCCTATTTTACAGGTGAGGGAATATAGGTCTGGAGATGTTATGTTAGCTAAAACTGAAATACAATAGAACCTCCATAATTGACCACCTCCTTACATTGACCAGCTTGTTGAGTTGCCCTAATTTTAACAGACTGGACATGCACCACATGCACATATCAGTACAGTAGGGCTAGTTCCTTACTTTGGCCACTTCCATATATTGACCAGTTTGTTACAGTCCCTTGGCTGGTCAACTTACAGAGGTTCTACTATACCACATAATTTCCACAATAGGTCATGAGAGAAGATTTGTGCATGGTACCCTAGTGTAGGTTTCTAATCTCAAATATGACCACCGATCAAAAATTTTAGCACTCTTTGGAAGGTGACAACAAGAAAAACATTTGAGGTTCTTGGTTTTCTAGTTTCTTGAGCCAGGGTGACATTTATATTCATTTAATTGCATATGAAAATACCATAAAGAGAAAAAAATAAGGAAGAGTTAATCTTACTGCCTTACTCTTCAGGTTTATTAAACAATACCTGTGATCATGAAGAAATGAAAGAATGGCTAGTGGAAGATAGTAAATGTATGCACATGAAGAAGAGGGTAGAATCTAAGAATAATGGCTTGTCCTAACTTCATGCAATAGAATGAATGCTTTCTACCTGCGGCTGCAGAAATACTCATTCCCATGATTGTTACATATCACAAACTGGTTTTGAAAAATTCAGTCAGGTGGCTAATTCTGGAACTAGATTAAAAACATGCATTGACAATCTTTATGATGATTATTTCTGGCATCTCTTAATTTTTTTATTGCTAAGAAAGTAAATCAACAGCAAAATTCATGCCTATGAAATTCACACCATTTTCTTAGCTGTTGTGATTTACGATTTGGTTGGTTGTGTATTTGGCTTAAATTGGGAGTCCAATAGATGGAATTCTATTCTCTGAATGTTTTGTCTAACGCTTTAAGTGTACAGTTGGCTCTCAGCAAATAATAAATTATTTCAGTCATAGCATCTAACATTCCTGTCTAGACAGTCTTCCATGTGGTACACTTGTTCGTGTTTCCATATTTTCATCAATAATAGCAGAAGGGATTTTGAAGTTTATATGCAGATTTAAAAATATAGTACAGTTTCTCAAAATAACCAGCACAAACTATTCTGGGAGCCATCTTTTATAACAGAACATTTTTGAAAATGTTCTAATTAGTTTGAAGGGTTTCAAAATCATTTTTCTACCAATTAGATTTTTAAAAATTGGGACTTTATGGCATAGATATCTAAGGATAAACAATTGCTACCTTTCTATTGATTCCATTTAATGATTAATGCCTAGGCTACTATCCATGTGTAATGAATTATGTGTTCTGTAAACAAGAATTCAATTTTCATTAAAGGTCACACAAATCAGTTATATGTAATGTTTGAAATTCAGGATTATTGATTCTTATTTCCTAAAGCAGGATGTTCTGCTACTATTAACTTCTTCCTACATGTTTAAATTTATGTAAGAAGGGCCATGAGCAGTAAGTAACACTATCTTTCATTAAAGCACTGATGTCATTTAAATATGGGACTGCCAATCCAGAGCTAGCAACTTTAAGAGGAACAGGATTATGCCTGCTGTATAAAGGATGTTGTCATCTGTTTAAAGATGAGCCAACACATCAAAAATACTAGTAATTAGAGTTTTAAAATATTGTTTAATAGAATTTAAACAGTAAAAATTGTTATTTATTAGGTTCCCTCTGTCATCTTCTGGGTTCCTGCCTCTTTTATTTTCATTTTTCCTTCTTTTTAAAATGGGCAATGTGACTTTCATAATAGGAATATGTTGAAATGAGTTGAAGGATGCTGTGAAATACATTCTAATGAATTCTTCTTCTTTTTTTATTTATTTTATTTTTTATTTTTAGACCCAGGTCTCACTTTGTCACCTGTGCTAGAGTGCAACATTGAATTCCTGGGCTCAGCTCAGTGATTCTCCTGTCTCAGCCTCCTAAGTAGGAGGAACTGGGACTACATGTGTGCATCATCACGTATGGCTAATTCTTGAATGTTGTGTACAGGCAGGGTCTTGCTGTGGTGCCAGACTAGTCTTGAACTTCTGGCTTCTAGCATCCCTATGTCAACCTCCCAAAGCACTGGGATTATAGGCAGGAGGCCCTGATCTTCATTCTTTAGAAAAGCTATCTAACATGTCTTGAGAACTCTTATTGCTTACAGCAGTGATTTCTTTTCTTTTCTTTTTTTTTTTTTTTGTGGAGACAGAGTCTCACTTTATGGCCCTCTGTAGAGTGCCGTGGCATCACACAGCTCACAGCAACCTCCAACTCCTGGACTTAAGCGATTCTCTTGCCTCAGGCTCTCAAGTAGCTGGGACCACAGGCGCCCGCCACAATCCCTGGCTATTTTTTGACAGCAGTTCAGCCGGGGCCGGGTTTGAACCCGCCACCCTCAGTATATGGGGCCGGCGCCTTACCGACTGAGCCACAGGCGCCGCCCACAGCAGTGATTTCAATAAAATGTTGTCTGAATCTCCAATATATAAAATGGATAAAATGATCGGTTTACTAGAAGAGGGCTGGCCTAGAGCCTCAATTATTGGGTCTCTCCTCAGATCTTGCAGGGGTGCTGGAAATCCATAGATTTCTTTTGGAAGTAACTGGCCCTTTTTAAGAATTAAATCATAACTGTGTACATTAATCCATCTATGGGGTACAATGTGCTGATTTGATGTACAACGTAGAAAGCTTACATCAAATTTTGTTAACATAACCATCACCTCACTTACTTATTTGTTGTGGTAAGACATTTATATTCTAATCTTAATAGTTTCAGAAGGTACCATTGCATTATGCATATTAGGTGCAGTCCCACCCAATGCCCTCCCTCCTTCTGCCCTCTCCCCTCCTCTCCCCTCTCCCTCCTCTTCTCTCCTTTTTTTCCAGATCATAGTTGTGTTCTGTCATTTGTATGCATGTGTAGGTGATTATATATTGGTTTCAGAGTAGTATTGAGTACATTAGATACATTTTCTTCCATTCTTGAGATACTTTACTAAGAAGAATATGTTCCAGCTCCATTCAGGTAAATATAAAACACGCAATGTCTCCATTATTTATGGCTGCATAGTATTCCATGGTATACATATAGCCTTTTGAATAAAATCTCCATTCTTTCATTATCTGGTCTCTTCCTACTTAAATAACATAACTTCTTACCGTTTCCTTTTTGTTTTTCTTTATGTTTCAACAACACAAATGTTGCTATTTCTAAGACCCACTGTGTTGTATGCATGTGTGTTGTTGTTTACTTGCATAATTTATTCTTGTAGACTAGAATGCCCGCCCCTTTTCTTTTTGATCCTCCCTCTCTTCTACTCTTTGACATACCTCTCTGAGGCCTTTCTCAACTTCCCCAAGTATCCTTAGAAGCACCTGTATCTGTGGTTCCATAATATCATACACAAACTACCTACATCTTAGCAGTCATAGAACAATTCTATAACCGTGGATCACATCTGTCCACTCTAAGTTATAACGTCCTTCAAGTTAGCTCTGTATCTTTTCATCTTTTTACTACTTGTCATCTCACCGTATGTTATCACTACTGAATACATATTTGGTGAATAAAATAATTCAAAATCCATTGTGAATTTTTTATAGTTAAAATAATATACTGTTAGTTCAGCACCTGTAGCACAATTGTTATGGCCCTAGCCATATACACCAAGGCTGATGGGTCCGAGCCCAGGCTGGGAAAGCTAAAGAACAATGAGAACTGCAACCAAAAATAGCCTGGTGTTGTGATGGGTGCCTGTAGTCCCAGGTCCTTGGTAGGCTGAGGCAAGAGAATCACTTAAGCCCAAGAATTTGAGGTTGCTGTGAGCTGTGAAGCCACAGCACTCTAACTGAGGGCAACATAGTGAGACACTGTCTCAAAAACAACAACCAAAACCAACCCCAAAACTCATGTACTGTCTAGATTGCTGCACATCCTTCTTGAAAACTCAGCCTCAGCTGAAAACACTGTCATGAAATCTGAGTAAAAGGAAAATTATTATTTCCCATTGTTTTGAGTTGAAACTGCTATGATAGTGGAACTAAGGGTAGGCTATTTTCTATTAGTTAAGGAATTCCTGATGGTAACTACATATGTTTAGAATTTTGGGAGTAAATGTCCCCCCCAAAAATGGTTTTGGTGCTTCTTTGCTCATTTGTCTCTCTGGAAGCCAGCTCCTTCAATTCACTTAGCAAATTATCTTCCTACTTTGAGACACTTGGTTTGAACTTCAGCAGAGGGCAAAAAGGACAAACAGCCAGGGGAAGTCATGTGAGGATAGTAAACTTGGCTGACTACTCTCTCCTCTTCTGGAGTCTGATCAATATCTGTAGGTGAAAAAACCCTCATTAGGTCATTGAAATGTTTATTAGCTAGTTTCAAGTTTTCTGTTTCCTATCTTTCTGACATTACAAACTTTCTATAAATATCTCAGAGTGGTTTTTGAAAATCAGACATGGATTTTTAAAAAAGATTTATTTGGATATCACATAAACAATGGAATTTTCATAATGTTTATTGTCACATGCATATAAACATGTCTTGATACGATACCATACCCCTGTCATTTAGGGATAGTTGAATTTTGGGCACAGATTGGATCTGCTGGGTTTTTTTTCCATGCTCCTTCCTTGATGCCAGAAAAAGCCCACATGGCTCCAGTAATTCCAAATCATTCCAGCAACTTCTTAAGATTGATAAATATTACTCTCAAGACTATAAACGCTAAGAGGGAGAATAATTAATAAATCATAACTCCTACTGCAATGAATGTATGTTATATAAGTTATATCCATTAATTATATAGACTTCTTTTTCTTGTACCTAAAATTTTGAATGATGTGTAAAGACTTTTAAAAGATTTTTAACTCTTAGTAAGTTTAAGAATTTAGAATCATAACTAAAACACTTGAGATCACAATTAATTTTTACATAATGACTAACTATGTTACCACCTGTTATCTTGTAGCCATCTTGTGATGTGACGGTTATTTCTATTCTACAGAGAGCCTGTCTTGATTGATTATGTCTCTAGTTGGGTTTTAAAAAAGATACTAGAATCTGTGGCTTTATTAGTTTTAGATATTCTTAGCCATTAATCTTGTCAAATACTGCTTTTGACCATTTTCTTCTCCTCTCTCTCTCTGGAACTGTCAGTATAAGTGATGTTACCTATTAGATTCTTACTCTGTCCGCTGTGACTTTTTCTTGTCTCTCAGTTGCCCATCCATTTGTCTCTGTGTGTTTCATTATAGATGTTTTGTTCTGATCTCTCTTTCAATTTGGTAATTCTCTCTTCACCATTTCTCACCTGCTACTATATCCTTTCATTGTGCTATACATTAAATTTTAATGTGATATTATAGATAAGTGCATCCATTTTCATTCCATTGCTGAAACTTTTAATCTTGTCGTTTTCTTTAACATAGTAAATATTGTTATTTTTAAGTACCTCTCCAATATCTGGAGCTTTTGTATGTCTATTTCTACTCTCTGTTGTTTCTGCTATTTTATGTCATCTTTCTCTCCTGGTTTGTATGATTATTTTTTATTGCATGTCAGACCTTGTGTTATGGACTGCATATTGTGTCCTCCTAGAATTCATATGCTAAAACTGGAACCCCTAATGGATGGTATTAAGAGGTGGAGCATTTGAGAGGTAATTAGATCATGATGGTGAAGTGTCCATAATTCTTCACTACCTTATTAGCTATCTGATGCTGTCAAACAAAATTAAAAAATGAATACTTAGCTAACTTTTCTATTGCCTCCAGCAAGAGGATAATTCTGAGTTATTTAGTCTGCTGTCACCCAGAAGCAGAAGACCTTCGTATTCCTCTGCATATGTGTAAACCTGGCTTACTTTATAGAAAAACTGGAAAAAATATGTTTCTTAATATATAGCTAGTCTTAGATGCATAGCCTTATTTTCAAAAATGTTTTTGCAACTTGGTTGTTTGAGTTTGAAGAGCATTTTTTTTTCTACAAAACACACTATGCTAATTAGATATCAGTCTTATTCATGAAAAAGTCTGTTATCTTCACGTCTTGGGTTTGGTTCTCTAGAACAGAGCCTGATACTGGCATTCTTTTGCAAGTTGTTTATTAAGAGAATGTTCTCAGGAGAAAAACTTGGGAAAACTAGGGGTAGTCAGGACAATGAAAGAAGCCAAATAAAAATGGAGTTTAGTTAAAGTCTGGCCTCATCCCTGGGGAGCTATAGGGTATAAAATTTGCCACGGTATTGCCCCAAATATTCGCAAAGGGGCTGAGCTTTTATGCCCCTCATTTAGTCAATGATTGACTACTAGCTGCTCCTTTGGAGGGAGGTTATCACTTCTCAGGCTTTCTCATACAAGTTCCTGTCAGCTCATGGAAATACTGGGAGGAAAGTGTGGCTGTGATCTCTTAGCAGCCAGCTCACAACAGGTGGGTGCCCTCTCTCTGGGAAGGGGATCTGGGCCAGACATCAACAGCAATCTTCTAGATCCTGTAAACTACCTGAAGTATAAGGCAGTATTTTTGATACTATTGAATTTAAGCTCTAAGAATAGTAGTATCTGTTTGAGAACACACATTTAGATGTTATATTTGGAATACTTTTCTTGCTCTGTTGATGCTGGAGCAACTTTCCTACACTTCCCAACTGCCAGACAGAGAAATAGGGAGCCTGGCAGAGAGCATCCTGGAAGGAAGATGATAGAAAGGCAACAGTCTTTATGGAGGCAGATAACAATGAGTTATAGGGAGCTTGTGAGGAGCTAAGGAATCAGGACTATTCTTAGACTTTCTAATTTCCAGGTTACTTTTGTTATTCCCTTGCCACCCCCACATCGTCTTGCCTTGTGTCCACCCGTCCCTTCTTCACAGAACTTCTTCCTGGTTTCTAGGGAACATAAGAGTGACATACTTTCCATTGTTTTTCTCCTCCTTCAGTAAATTACAAACCTTTGGAAAACCCTCTCAGACTGACATTCTCCTGACTGTTTTCTCCCTTTTCATTTAGAACATGTATTAGAAAAGAGAAAAACTAAGTTGCAAAGAAAAAGTTATTTTGCCTGGCAAAATGCACACAGAACTGGAGTTATGCAGATCTGGATTCAAATCTGTTTTGGCTCCTTTAATTACTAATTGAACATAGTATTTGGAATAATAATTAAAGCTATTTATTGTTATTGTAGTTAGACACTAGAAGAAAGATCTTGAAGGGTCTACAAAAAGAAAAAATAAATCAAATATTTAAAATATTCTACTTAGTATAACTTGAAGGAGTTGTCCCTTTTTATTGTGGTAAAAAATACACAACATAAAATTTACCAGCTTATAATTTTTAAGTGTACAGTTTAGTAGTGTTAACTATATTTCTATTGTTGTGAAACATATTTCCAGAACTTTTTCATCTTATAAAACCAAAATGCTTTATGGGGGCAAGACATGATTGCAGGAGGGACTTTACCTAACAATTGCAATCAGTGTAACTGGCTTATTGTACCCTCAATGAATCCCCAACAATAAAAGAAAAAAAAAACCAAAATGCTATATTCAGTAAATAATAACTCCCCTTTTATCCATCCTCTCAACTTTGGTAACTGCCATTCTACTTTCTATTCCTATGAATTTGATTACTTTTGATACTTCATATAAATGGTATCTTACGGGGTTTTTTGTCATTAACTTATTTCACTTAGCACAATATCATGTGTCTGAATTTCCTTTTAAGGCTGACTAATACTCCTTTGCATGTATGTACCATATTTTGTTTATCCTTTCATTTTTTTGTTTGTCCATTTTTTTTTTAATTGTTGAGGATCCATTGAGGGAACAAGAAACCAGGTTACACTGATTGCATTTATTAGGTAAAGTCCCTCTTACAATCCTGTCTTGCCCCTAAAAGGTGTGGCACACACCAGGCTCCACCCCCTTCATCATTCCCTCTCTCTGCTCTTCCTTTCCCCCCTCCTTCTTTCTCTCTCTGCTCTCCTCTTCTCCCACCCCCACCATGTCCTTAATTGTCCTCATATCAAAATTGAGTACATAGTATTCATGCTTCTCCATTCTTGTGATGCTTTACTAAGAATAATGTGTTCCACTTCCATCCAGGTTAATACAAAGGATATAAAGTCTCCATTTTTTTTTAATGGCTGAATAGTATTCCATGGTGTACATATACCACAGCTTGCTAATCCATTCCTGGGTTGGTGGGCATTTAGGCTGTTTGCACATTTTGGCAATTGTAAATTGAGCTGCAATAAAGTCTAGTGCAAGTGTCCTTATGATAAAAGGATTTTTTTCCTTCTGGATAGATGCCCAGTAATGGGATTCCAGGATCAAATGGGAGGTCTAGCTTCAGTTCTTTAAGGGTTCTCCATACTTCCTTCCAAAATGGTTGTATTAGTTTGCAGTCCCACTATCCTTTCATTCTTTGATGGACATGGAGGTTGCTTTCATATTTCAGCTATTGTGGATATTACTCTTATGAACATGGGTGCTAAAATATCTCTTTGAGATTCTGTTTTTACTTCTTTTGGGTATATAGCCAAAGGCAGAATTGCTAGATTATATAATAGTTCTACTTTTAATTTTTTGAGGGAACTTTATACTGTTTTCCATTATAATTCCACAAAAGGCTTTGCTTTTTCCACATTCTCCCAAACAATCGTTATTTTCTGTTTTTTCAGATAGTAGCCATCCTAATTGGTATGAATTAATATCTCATGGTTGTGATTTGCATTATCCTTGTAATTAACAAAGTTGGCCATTTGTTAAAAAAATTTATTTATTATTAAATCATAGCTCTGTACATTAATGCAATCAGGGGGCACACCATACACTGGTTTCATATTCCATTTGACATACTTTCATCACACTGGTTAACATAGCCTTCCTGGCATTTTCTTAGTTATTGTGCTAAGACATTTACACTCTACTTTTAGTAAGTTTCACATGTACCCTTGTAAGATGAACCTTAGGTGTGGTCCCACCAATTACCCTCCCTCTGCCTATCTTACCCCCTCCCCAACCCTCCCTATCCCTTTCCCCTATATTCTTGGGCTATAATTGGGTTATAGCTTTCATATGAAAGCTATACCTTGGTTTCATAGTAGGGCTGAGTACATTGGATACTTTTTCTTCCATTCTTGAGATAGTTCACTAAGAAAAATATGTTCTAGCTCCATCCATGTAAACATGAAAGAGGTAAAGTCTCCATCTTTCTTTAAGGCTGCATAATATTCCACAGTGTACCACAATTTATTAATCCATTCATGGATTGATGTGCACTTAGGCTTCTTCCATGACTTAGCAATTATAAATTGGGCTGCAATAAACATTCTGGTACAAATACCTTTGTTATAATGTGATTTTTTTATCTTCTTGGTATATACCTAGTAGAGGAATTGTAGGTTTGAATGGCAGGTCTATTTTTAGATCTCTAAGTGTTCTCCAAACATCTTTCCAAAAGGAACGTTTAGTTTGCATTTCCACCAGCAGTGTAGAAGTGTTCCCTTTTCTCCACATCCATGCCAACATCTCTGATCTTGGGATTTTGTGATATGGGCTAATCTTACTGGAGTTAGATGGTATCTCAAAGTGGTTTTGATTTGCATTTCTCTGATGATTAAGGATGATGAGCATTTTTTCATGTGTCTGTAGGCTATGTGCCTGTCTTCTTCGGAGAAGTTTCTATTCAAGTCCCTTGCCCACCCTGAAATGGGATCAGTTGTTCTTTCCTTGCTAATATGTTTGAGTTCTCTGTGGATTCTGGTTATTAAACCTTTATCAGAGACATAAACCTGCAAATATCTTCTCCTGTCTGCTTGCTTTACTTACTGTATTCTTGGCTATGCAGAAGCTTTTTAGTTTGATCTGGTCCCAGTAATGTATTTTTGAAGCTGCTTCAATTGCCTGGGGGGTCCTCCTCATAAAATATTCACCCAGACAGATTTCTTCAAGGGGTTTCCCTGCATTTTCTTCTAGTATTTTTATAGTTTCATGTCTTAAGTTTGAATCTTTAATCCAGTGAGAGTCATCTTAGTTAATGGTGAAAGGTGTGAGTCTAGTTTCAGTCTTCTACAGGTTTCCAGCCAGTTCACCCAGCACCATTTGTTCAATGGGTAATCTTTTCCCCACTGAATGTTTTTAATTGGCTTGTTAAAGACCAAATAACAGTAAGTAGCTGGGTTCATCTCTTGGTTCTCTATTCTGTTCCATACATCTACCTTTCTGTTTTTGTGCCAGTACCATGCTGTTTTGATCACTATCGATTTATAGTATAGTCTCAGGTCTGGTAGCATGATTCCTCCTGCTTTGTTTTTATTTCTGAGTAATGTCTTGGCTATTCGAGGTTTTTTTCTGATTCCATATAAAACGAAGTATTATTTTTTCAAGATCTTTAAAGTATGACAGTGGAGCTTTAATAGGGATTGCATTAAAATTGTATATTGCTTTGCATAGTATGGACATTTTAACAATGTTGATTCTTCCCAGCCATGAGCATGGTATGTTTTTCCATTTGTTAACATTTTCAGCTATTTCTTTTCTTAGAATTTCATAGTTCCCTTTATAGAGATCTTTCATGTGTTTTGTTAGATAAACTCCCAAATATTCCATCTTCTTTGGCACTATTGTGAACAGAATAGAGTCCTAAACTGTTTTTTCAGCTTGACTATTGTTGGTATATATAAAGGCTACCGATTTATGAATGATGATTTTGTAACCTGAGACGCTGCTGTATTTCTTGATTACTTCTAAGACTTTTGTAGTAGAATCCCTGGTGTTTTGCACATATGCAATCATAGAATCTGCAAAGAGTGAAAATTTGATCTCTTCTGACCCTATTTGGATACCCTTGATTGCCTTTTCTTCCCTAATTATGATGGCTAAAACTTCCATTACAATGTTAAGGAGCAGTGGAGACAATGGGCAACCTTGCCTGGTTCCTCATCTGAGTGGAAATTATTTCAGTTTAACACCATTCAATACGATATTGGCTGTGGGTTTGCTGTAGATGGCCTCTATCAGTTTAAGAAATGTCCCTTGTATACCAATTTTCTTAAGTGTTTTGATAATGAAGGATGCTGGATATTATCAAAAGCTTTTTCTGCATCAATTGAGAGAATCATATGGTATTTGTTTTTTAATTTGTTTATGTGCTGAATTATACATATAGATTTACGTATATTAAACCAGCCTTGAGACCCTGGGATAAAACTGACTTGGTCATGATGTATAATTTTTTTGATGTGTTGCTGGATTCTGTTTGTTAGGATCTTGTTGTCTTGAATCTATATTCATTAGTGATATTGGTCTATAATTTTCTTTACTTGGTGGGTCTTTTCCTGGTTTGGGGATCAGGGTGATGTTTGCTTAATAGAACGTGTTGGGTAGTATTCCTTCTTTTTCTATCTTTTGGATAAGGTTAAGTAATATTGGAAGTAGTTCCTCTTTAAAGGTTTGGTCAAATTCTGACATGAAGCCTTCTGGTCCCGGGCTTTTCTTTTTAGGGAGATTTCGTATGGTTGATGCTATTTCAGAACTTGATATAGGGCTGCTCAATATTTCCACATGATTCTGGCTAAGTCTTGGAAAGTGACGTGCTTCCAAGTATTGGTCAATTTCCTTTAGATTTTCATATTTCTGAGAATAAAGTTTCTTGTAATATTCATTAAGAATTTTTTGAATTTCTGAGGAGTCTGTTGTTATTTCATCTTTGTCATTTCTGATTGATGAAATTAGAGATTTTACTCCTTTTTTCTTGGTTAGGTTAGCCAAACGTTTATCTATTGTATTGATGTTTTCAAAAAACCAACTTTTTGATTTATTGATTTGTTGTATAGTCCTTTTGTTTTGAATTTCATTTAATTCTGCTCTAATTTTGGTTATTTCTTTTCTTCTAGTGGGTTTAGGGTTGGAATGTTCTTCCTTTGCTTGAGATGTCCCATTAAATTGTTAACTTCTGCTCTTTCCATTCTCTTGAAGCAGGCTTGCAGCGCTATAAATTTCTGTCTTAGGACTGCCTTTGTGGTATCCCAGAGGTTCTGATAATTCATGTTTTTATTGTAGTTTTGTTCCAAAAATTTGGTAATTTCCTTCTTAATCTCATCTATGACCCAGCTATCATTCAGCATAAGGTTATTTAACTTCCATTGTTTTGTATGAATATGAAGATTCCTGTTGTTACTGAGTTCAACTTTTATTCCACGGTGGTCTGAGAAAATGTAAGGAATAATTCCTTTGAATTTACTGAGTTTGACTTGTGACCTAAGATGTGATCAATTTTGGAGTATGTTCTGTGGGCTGATCAGGAGAATGTGTATTTAGTTTTTTTGGGATGAAATGTTCTGTAGATGTCTGTTAAATCCAATTGTTGAATCGTTAAGTTTAAATCTAAAATTTCTTTGCTCAGCTTCTTATTGGGGGATCTATCCAAAGCTGCCAAAGGAGTGTTAAAATCTCCAACTATTACGGAGCTGGAGGAAATCAAGTTGCTCATGTCTGTTAGAGTTTCTCTTATAAATTCAGGCACATTCTGGTTGGGTGTGTAAATATTAATAATCGAAACCTCATCATATTGAGTATTACCCCTAACATATATGAAGTGACAATTATTATCCTTACTTTCTTTTGTTGGTTTAAAGCCAATTGTATCTGCAAATAGAATTGCAACACCTGCTTTTTTCTGATTTCCATTTGCCTGAAATATAAGACGATCATCCCTTCACCCTGAGTCTACATTTATCTTTTACGGTAAGATGAGATTATTGTATGCAGCAGATATCTGGCCTGAGTTTTTATATCCAGTCAACCAACCTGTGCCTCTTTAGAGGACAATTTAAGCCATTTATATTAATGGAGAATATTGATAAGCCTGGTAGAATTTTGGGTATTGAGTTTTTTGTAAATCTAGTGGAGATTTTTAATCCTTTTGCCACCTTGGAAGTTGTAGTTTGATCAAAAGTTTCTGAGTGAGTTTACTTTTCTGGTAGAGGATTGTGCTGGTCATTATGGAGGATAGCTCTGAGAATATCGTGGAGAACTGGTTTAGTTATGGCAAATTTCTTCAACATGTGAATGTCATTAAAGTATTTAATTTCTCCATCATAAATGAAACTCAGTTTAACTGGATACAGGATCCTGGTTTGAAACGTATTTTGTTTTAGGAGATTAAAAGTCAATGACCACCCTCTTCTGGCTTGAAAGGTTTCAGCAGAGAGATCTGCAGTCATTTTAATATTCTTCCCTTTGTAGGTTATGGTTTTCTATTTCTGGCTGTTTTCAGAATTTTCTCCTTCATATTAACTTTAGTGAAGTTAATTATGATGTTCTTGGGGGGTGTCTTATTCAGGTTGAGTCGTGCTGGGGTTCTGAAACTGTCTGCTCTCTGAATTTCAGAATCTCTTGACATGTCTGGAAAATTCTCTTTCATAATTTCATGGAGAAGAGCCTCTGTGCCTTGCGAAGACACTGCATCGCTTTGAGGGATTCCTATGAGGCAAATATTAGCTTTCTTTGAATTATCCCAGAGCTCTTGAGAGAATGATTCATTTTTGCTCTCCATTTCCCTTCCTCTTTGAGAGTTTAGGAGCGTTTAAAAGCTTTGTCTTCAATGTCAGAAATCCTTTCTTCTGCTTGCTCCACTCTGTTATCAAGGTTCTATTCAATAAAAGTTATTGATTCTATTGTATTTTTCAAATCTTTGAGGTCTGGAAATTCTTGTCTCAATGTGTCAAAATCTTTGGTGATTTCATCTTTAAATTCGTTGAATTCTTGAGACAACTTTTGAATTGATCCTCGAATTTCTAATTCCAACTTTTCCTCCATCCTATCAATCTTGTTTATAATCCAGATTCTGAATTTGATTTCTGACATCTTGGCCATCTGTTTATAAATGGGATCTTCAGTTCCGTCTGCCATATCTTTCCTTGGGGGGAGGGGGGTTGAACTACTTTGGTTATTCATGTTACCGGATTTTTTTCGCCAATTCCACCCCATGATTATTTTACACCATTTGAATAGATGAGTGGACAAAGAAAAGTTGGGTTAGGGCTCCAGGAGTAGTGATTAACCAGCCCTTTGCCCAAACACTGGGACTGGTGTTTGTACCTTTTGCCCTGGTTCTTTGCCAAGGACCGATACAATGCTACAGCCTGAGATACTGTGAACGTGTTTGATGGGATGGGGCTATGTGGCTCTGTCTTGTTTTTGGCTGGTCTCTGTTTTACCCTAGTGAATCAGTTACTCTGGGTTGAAGTCTCAGCTGTGGAGAAATACTAGCAATTACATCACCCCACCCCCCACAGGCAACAATTAGAAAAGGAAAATCAAACCTTCCTACAACCACACACCCAGGGTACCACTGGATAGTCCTTGGGCCATTGGCCCAGTTCAAGAGGTCCAAATCAATTGTCTCAGTCAACACCTCTCTCAGGTGGGAGAGTTCAAAAGGTCTCTGGCAGCTAGATCACAGGGGTCTGCTGATAACTCAAATATGACTTGCTCTGGTGCTCTGTGAGGTCAGGAGGACCCACCCAGGAAATAGATTAGTCTGGGAAGGTTGATATCTCCTTCCCTACCTTGAACCTCTGTCACGCCCAGTCACTGATAATCCTGCAGAGCTGTGACCCAAGGGATTTGCACCTGCCTGAGCAGATGCAATGAGCAGATACTCCAAGGGTTTGCACCTGCCTGAATCATAGGGAGATCTATGTGTCCTCAGCCAGTCCACTGCTCTCTGCCAGCAGGGGGAGGTGAGGCCTGACAACTTTGGGTGCTTAATGGAGGCTGGGGCTGTTCACTCAGTTCCAGCCCCGCCCCTGATTGATGTTACTGACAAAACAGAACAACTTTGCAGAATTTGTTTCTGTCCTGGCTATATTCCCCTCAACATCAGACAGTGTTTGAGTTCACAGAAATTGAGACGCAGGCCCGGTCTGTGCCGCTGCCCGGTCTCGGCTGTAGTTTGTATTCGAGCAGCATGGTTAGCTGTCAGTTCCAGCCTCTTCCTGCCTTCCTTTGTCTAGGCTAATGATCCCCTGAGGGCCGGGTGTGCCTTAGGCTCAGTAAAGTGGTCCTCTGGGACCCTGCCCCGCACAGGGAATCTGTAGGCTCTGTGCATCTGTATTCTAGTCCCTGTGCTCCACCCCGGGCAGTTCCGCCTTAGGCAAACCCTTTACTCATGGGGCCTACATTTCCGTCCCAGATCTGTTCTGCCAGTGGCTGCCACCAGAGAAGATGCCCGGCCTCCTCTGGTTGCACAGAGAGACAGGGGGTGTGACTCCACAATATCCATGGGTGAGCCCTATTGTTGCCACTGCAACTGCTGCTCTGTGCCTCAAGGCACCACCACTCCTGTATGGTTCCCTCTCAGCTGACCATCCTCTCCTTACTTCTATGCCGCAGAATCAGCACTGACCAGCAGCAGTCCGTACCCTGTCCACACGTCTGTAGAAAATACTCAACTCCTTGGGGACAGGTTTCCAGACCTTGGAGTGAGACTGGAGGGGAGTGCTGGGAGTTCAGAATTGCAGGTAGAGAATATATGCAGTTTTATACAGTTTTATGCCTGGCAGGAGAGCACCATGGCACCCTAGTAGGGGAAGTAGGTCCAGTTTTTAGAGGGTCTCTCCTGTGAGATATTATGGGAGGACTTTTGAACTCTGCTCACTTGTTTGTATGGAGAACTGTGAGCCATTCTTGTGGGGGAGGGGACTCCCATCTGCTTGGTGATGTATTTTATATCTTTTGTTTGTATCCTTGAGGTAGTAGCTCACCTCAGAAGGGTTGATGTGCATTCTTCAACCTTCTCTCTTGGCTCAGCTTTAATCCACCAGGTTACTTACTAAACTTCTGTCCTTTAACTCTCCTCTTGGATGGAAACCTCTGTGGAAAGCTGGCTTCAGTCAGTCATCTTGCCTCCACCCCCGATGTTGATCATCTTTTCGCATGCTTGTTGACCATTTGTATATTATTTTGGATAAATGTCTACTCACATTTTTTGCCAATCTTTAAAATTGGATTATTTAATTCTTTGTTGTTGAGTTGTAAGGATTTTTATAGATTCTGGATATTAACTCTTTATCAAATACATGACTTCCAAATTTTTTTCCCTTTCTGTAGGTTACCTTTTTATGTCATTGATTCTGTTCTATGATGTACACAATTTTAATATTTAAGGTAGTTCCTCTTGTCTACTTTTGCTTTTGTTGTTTACACTCTTGGTTTCATTGCCAAGAAAATCTTGCAAAGTACAATGTTATGAAGCTTTTTCTGTATATGTTCTTCTAGGATTTTATAGTTTTGGGTCTCTTATTTCTTTTGAGTTAACTTTTGTGTATGGTGGACCTTGTAAGTGAGGATTTATTTCTGGTCTGTAGAATTTATTCATTTATATTTATTGTTATGCTAATACCGCATTGTATAATTACTGTGACTTAGTAATATATTCTGAAATCTTGACATAAGCTCGAGTTTTCCAACTTCCCAACTTCATTCCTTCTCAAAATTGTTTTGATTATTTGATGTCTCTATATAAATTTTAGTGTGAATTTTTCTGTTTATGTGAAAGATTTTAGTAGAGATTTCCTTCAATCCATGTATCACTTTGGTGGTATGTACATCTTAACAATGTTAAATCTTCTAATCCATTGACACAGAATGTGTTGCCATTTATTTGTGTTCTCTTTAATTTCTTTCAGCAATGTTTTGTAGTTTTCAATGTATGTGTCTTTCATCTCTTGGTTAGGTTTATTCTGAGGGGTTTTTTAATGCTATTTTGTTAAATAGAATCGTTTTCTTATTTTTATTTTGGACTGCTTATTGTTCATGTATAGAAATACAACTCAATTTTGTGTGTTGATTTGATATCCTGCAATAAATTGCTGAATTTATTTATTAATGTTAACAGGATTTTTGTGGAATTTTTAGGTTTTCTACATATAAGATCACATCCTTTCTGAGAAAAAATTTGTTTCCTTTCCAATACAAATGTTTTTTGTTGCCTGATTGCTATGACTAGGAGTTCCAATATTATACTGAATAGTAGCAGCAAGAGCTTGGATCCTTATCTTGCTTCCAATCTTAAAGAAAAACTTTCAGTCTTTCATTATTGAATGTGATATTAGCTGTGGGCTTTTAATGTAAAGCTTCTATTATGTGGAGATTGTTTCCTTGTATTTATAGTCTGTTCAGTCCTTTTACTGTGAAAGGGTATTGAATGTTGTCAAGTGGTTTTTCTGCATCAATGATCAAGAAGCTTTTGTCCTTCCTTTATTCTGTTAATGTAGTGTATTATATTGATCAATTTTCTTATGTCAACATAACCTTGCATCCCAGGAAGAAATTTCATTTGGCAATGGTGCTGTTGCATTCAGTTGTCTGGCATTTTGTTGGGAATTTTTGTGTCAATATTCATCAAAGATAATGGTCTATAGTTTTCTTTTCTTGTGTTGTCTTTGTCTGCCTTTGGTGTCAGGGTAATGTGGGTCTCACAGAATGATTCTGGAAGTGTTCTCTTTACATTTTTTGAAAGAGTTTCAGGAGGATTAGTATTAATTCTTTTATAAATATTTTAAAGAATTTTCTAGTGAAGCCATCCAGTCCTGGGCTTTTCTTTGTTGGGAGGTTTTAAATTTCTAATTGAATCTTCTTACTAGTTCTTGGTTCTGTTCAGATTTTCTATTTCTTCATGATTCATCTTAATAAGTTGTGTGTTTCTAGGAATTTATCCATTTTTTCTAGATTATCTAATTTGTTGGCATAAAATTGCTCATAATATTCTCTTCTAATCCTCCTCCAATGTCTTAGACATTGGTTCTAATATCCCCTCTTTTATTTCTGGTTTTATTTATTTGCCTTTTTTTTCATAGTTAATCATGCTAAAGGATTATCAATTCTGCTTACCTTTCCAAAAACCACATCAGTTTTGCTGATTTCTTTCTACCTTTTCTATTCCCTATTTTGTTTATGCATTGGGTTTCTCAACTTTCTTGGTTAAGTTGTTGATTTAAGATCTTAAGATCTTTCTTGTTTTTTAATATACACCTTACAGCTATAAACTTCCCTCTTAGTACTGTTTTCATTGTATTTCATAAATTTTAGTATGTTGTGTTTTTGTTTTCATTTTTTCAAGGTATTTAATTTTTCTTGGGAATTTTTGACCTGTTTATTATTTAGACTTTATTGTTTAATTTCTATATATTTGTTCATTTTTTATTTTTTATTCTCCTATTGATTTCTAGTTTTATTCCACTGCAATTGGGAAAGATACTTTGTAAGATTTTCCTGAATTTGTAACCCTTGTTCTGTGGCCTTATATGTGGTCTATTTTGAAGAATGTTCTATGTACAACAGAGAAAAATGCATATTCTGCTGTTTCTAAGTGGAGTGTTCTGCATATGTCTGCCTGATCCAATTGGTCTGTAGTGTTGACTAAGTACTATATTTCTTATTGATTTTCTGTCTGGTTGTTTTATACTGTTGAAAGTGGTTTTTTCATGGTTACTATTTCAATTACCTAAAACATGTTAAAGTTACAGCATTTTGTTTTAAACTAAAACAAGTTCATTTTAACTACATAAAAAAAACTACTTTATAGCACCATTCCTGACTTGAGTTACTGACATCACAAAATAAAATACAACTGTATATCCTATATTAATGAATTATAAACAGATTTATAGTTATTTTTAATTTTTTAAAAATTTATTTGCCAAAATTCCCATAATTATGGTTACTGTATTTGTTACTAGAGAACTTGATTTTTTTCTATGATTTCATGTTATAGTCTCCTGTCCCTTTGTTTCAGCTTAGCATTTCTAATAGAGCATGTCTACTGCTAGTAAGCTCCTTCAGTTTTTATTTATCTGGAAAAGTAGTTCTCCTTTACTTTTATTTTTGAAGTATAGTTTTGCTGGAGTATACATAAAAGGAAATAAAGAGTAAGTCACTATAAAAATTAATGAAACACAAAGTAAGGCAGTAAGAGAGGAAAGGAGGAACCAAAAAAGTATAATATATACAGAAAACCATTAATGGGATTTTGTTTTTCTTTCTTTCAGAATCTTAAATATCACTTTATTCTCTCTGGCTTGTAAGATTTCTGCTTAAAAATCCAGATAATCTTATAAAAGCTCCATATGCAATGAGTCACTTTTCTTCTGCTGCCTCTTTTCTTTCTTTCTTTCTTTCTTTCTTTCTTTCTTTCTTTCTTTCTTTGAGACACACTCTTACTTTGTCACCCTGGGTAGAGTACCATGGCATCTTCATAGCTCACAGCAACCTCAAACTCTTGGGCTCAAGAGACTCTTTTGTCTCAGCTTCCAGAGTAGCTGGGACTATAGGCACCCCCCACAACACTCAGCTAGTTTTTTCTATTTTTAGTGGCTACAGGGTCTCACTCTTGCTCAGGTTGGTCTTGAACTCTTGAGCTCAAGCAATCCACTGGCCTCAGCTTCCCAGAGTGCTACGATTACAGGAATGAGACACCACACCTGGCCTCTTCTGCTGCTTTAAAAATTTTTTCTTTTTCTATGACTTTAAAGCTTATATTGTGTCTTATGTCTTAAAATGAGTATCTTGAACTTGTAGTTCTTTGAGTTTCTTAAATTTGTATGTCCAGTTATTTTCTCAAATTTGGAAAGCTTTTCAACAATTATTTTTTCAAATAAGGTCTCTGCCCCTTTCTTGCTCTATTCTCCTTCTGAGAATCCCATAATATATAGAGTAGCCTGCTTGATAGTGCTCAATAAGTTCTTTAGGCTCTCTTTCCTTTCCTTTATTCCTTTCACTTTTTGAATACTTTGAGTCCATGATTTTAAATGATCTGTTTTCAAGTTCGCTGATTTTTCTGTCTGCCTGATAAATTTTTCATCAATCCCCTGTAGTGAATTTTTTCGGTCTAGGATTTGTATTTTTCCACTCTAGAAATTTCTGTTTGGTATTACTAATCAGTTTCTATCCCTTTGTTAATATTTTAATTTTGGTCATGTGTTATTGTTCTGATTTTATTTTATTTTTCTAAAATCAGAAAAATTACATATATCTGGTTTCTCTTTCAGCTTTATGGACATCTTTATCATGGTTATTTTAAATTAGTTGTCACAGCTCAGAATTCTGTATTTCTTTAGGGATTGATTCTGGAGTTTTATTTTGGTCCTTTCATTGTGCCAAGGTTTCCTATTTCTTTGTATGCATTGTGATCTTTCCCTGAGATTTGGGCATTTGGAAAAACATCCACGTCTCCAAGATTTTGCATGACGAATTTATGCAAGGGAATAGCTTCACCAATCAGGGAGTTGGAGGTCCTAGGACCTCTCAAACCTTTTCTGATTTCTTGCTTTCCCTGGCATCTGCCTGCAGGATTATAGCTGTAACATACTACAGTGCTATCCTCTATTTTCAGTGGCTTCCACATTATTCCACTGGTCCTGTCAATATTTAGAGTTAAAAGAAACAGAAACTAGTCCCTTGGGCAGCCCCAGACAAGCTATAACATAGGTGCATTATCTATACTTTTGTTTCCAACCTGAGAGAGGAGTCTAATATAAGGTATTTTCTTTTTGCTGTGCCACACTAACACTATGTAGTGTTGGGGCAGGGGCATTAATGGATATGCAAAATGTGCAAATTCTTACCATTTTTGCTGATTTCCTTCTCTGTTTTATGTCGGCTTAGATTATGCAGCTTCCCAAGTGATCTCTAGAATTCTCACAGAGGTTTTCTGGTCCATATACTGTTGTTAACTCAGTTTCTCTGTGGATGTAGGAAAGTCTGAACCTTCCTAATCTGTCATCTTGTTGATGTTACTCTATGGAACTGGCCTTTGTCAAGTGAATGGCCAAAAATGTATCTGTTTTATGAATCCCTATTTTCATAAGTTAGTTTTTCTTAAAATTCAATATACTACTATGAAAATCTCATTACTTCTTGCTCTTCATCTGTCTCTGGGGAAACTACATTTGCATTATTAGTAGTGACTTGTCATAGTACCTTCCCAATACATTTGCCTGTTCTCTTTACATATTTTGAACTACAAGTGAAGTTGCCAGGCACTATTGTCCATGTCAAGTTATTCCTTCTATCCATTTGGAAAATCTCTCTTACGTTAAAGTTACAATTGTAAAAATATGCTTTTAAATAAGGCTTAAATGCCAGTATTTTTACTTGAGCTTGTATGATCCAGACATCATGAATTGGAAACAAGTCTGTTGTGTTCTACTATTATGATAGAACAATCATGGCCTAAATAATAGATTTGGGGTTCTCAGGTTTTCACCAAATTTTCCTTGGCATCTCAGCTATCAGTTGGAAAATTGTAAGGCACTAAGTGGTTTCCCAGGCCCTGAAAGAATTTGGGTCACTCTCTAAGGAAGCTATTTTTTTCTAACATGCTGTTTTCATTAATGCCTTAACAATAACGAACACTGAGTGCTGTAGAACATGAGATAGGA
Source organism: Nycticebus coucang (assembly GCF_027406575.1). Taxonomy (NCBI): domain Eukaryota; kingdom Metazoa; phylum Chordata; class Mammalia; order Primates; family Lorisidae; genus Nycticebus; species Nycticebus coucang. The sequence goes on along the minus strand of NC_069791.1, from coordinate 38,200,323 downwards.
CAACCTGTTCACTTTTAAAAATCTAACCTGCCAAGAAAACACCACCTCCTTCTTGGCCTGCACCAATGTACTGTACTTTTTGTGTGGACAAGGAGCTTTCTTTTTTTCTTTGGTTATCAGAAGGTAAGACTTGCACTTATTCTGCCTCCCAGCCCAGGTTATTATTCAGAATGTCTCAAGCAAATTTTTGAAGAGAATAAAAGGGTAGCAGATCCTTTTCTAGTTAGATCTGGGTTTTTGTTTCTTTGTTTAGAGCTTGTGTCTGGGATATCTGACGAGTGATTAGTGATATTAGTATATGAATCTGGGCATAGAGTTTATGTGGTCACCTCGCATTCTCCACTCTTCCCTTTTTATATTTATTCCCTATAATGCGCAATAGTAGAAGCAACAGTCCTAGTCTAATATCCCTGACAGAGTCTGTCTTGCACGGATTGCAGTTTTCTAGCCTAAGCTGCTTCAATTGACATACAAATTGAGACATCTTGAAGATCTTTATTAGGGACCCTGTTCTTGTAATATTTCCAGACAAGCCATTGTGGACTTAATCTATTTTCAATAAGCATCCTGACATTTTTACATGAACTCAGATGGAGAACAAGATGCATTTGCAGAAATCAGCAGTGGAAGGCTGGTTCCTGGAAGTGGACTATTTACAGTGTGTAAACTTGATGGCTAGGTAGGTTTACCTCAGTCTAATTTTATCTTTACTGTTTCCTTATTCACCTTTATCCTTTTTTTTTTAATTTTCTCAACTTATTTTTCCCTTCCGGTCCCTTCTCCCCACCCCCCACCCCACCCTTTCCAGATATAAAGACTTGCAGGGATGGTGCAATCATGGCTTACATTCATGTTTGTATCATCCTCCTCTTAAGTTTTTTTTAAAGGGGTAGAGCCAGCTGCACCAAAATTGTCACTATGATGTCTCCCTTCCAGCCACAAAGTTCTTCCTCTGCAGTTTTATTTCCTCAGCTAGATGTCTAAGAAAAAGTCACAAAATGAACCAAAAAGGAGAATTACATTAGTGACTGAGTTAGCATAACTTGCTATCACCTTGAGGGGTGTAAATACCTTGAGGGGTATTTACAAATTATAAGTGTACATAGGAAAGGCCTGGTTTCTAACCAAAGGTCTGTATTGCAAATATCTGCCTAGCTGTTGTATTTTGGGAAGGGAGATACAAAAGGAAGGGAGTTTATTTTAGAGTGACAACAGGCTACACATTTACATAAGATCAATCCAAACCTGCTTTTCCCCTATCCCAGATGCCCATTTACTTTATGGGAGTTGTTACTGTACCACCTTTGGGGAACCAAAGTAAAAGGAGACTAAGTAATGTAGGTAGCGTCAGGTAATTCTCAACTGTGATTTTGGATAGGGGGAATGGGAACGATGAGAATAGGAAGGTTAAAATTTTCTAGTCCTCCTACTTTTATTTTTAAAAGTCAAAAGCTTTGTTAATAAAATGAATGAGATTATGCTAGCTGAGTATAGGCTGCAACTTTCTTCATTCCAGACACATTCTAGAATAAGATTCCACAGTGTAAGAAGCTTCCCTTGGGCCTGAGATGAAAACAAGGTCATTTTCCCAGGGGAGTAACCCATCAAGCAAGCGTTTAAAATAAACAAACTGCCTGGCTCTGGCTTGAAACAAGCAGTAGTTATCAAGATTTACTGCAACTGACTTTGGACCTCATCCAAATGTTGAATTAATGCAAGTTTCATATTAACTAAAATGGAGTCTCACTTTTGGCAGATGCAATAGAAAAGCTCCTTTCTCAGATTCTGGGAGACTCAATTAATTGCCTTTTCACCCCCAGCATGGATCTCTAAACATAGTAACAAGAGAAGCAAGTCCTTTTGTAAGCTTTGTGTAAGAGGTCTGATTTCAATGCTCATAAAACAAAAAAGCACAATTGATTTATCGTATGCATCATTAGGACAACCTTCCCGGTTAAGTTTTTAAATATATGTAACAATTTACAGTTACATTGTAAATATGTAACAATTTACAGTTAAATCCCACCATATTCGAGGAGACGTGGCTCTTCCGTGCCTGCCCTGCTAGTGGACATTGAAATAGAGGACTGTAAAAGTGAAAACATGATCTGGGATTGAGGTTCAGATTTCAGAGTCACTTTATAACTGAAATTTTTGAAATGGGTGAGATTATCTCACTAGGACAATGGACCAGTTTTTAAAAAATGTCAACGACTGTTAGTCACAGCTTTAAACCATCCTGCACTTTCTGTGTCTGTACAAGAAGACCGTGGGAAGAGGGATAGTGGTAAAAGTAAAGTATCGTCATCAGATTTGTAGACAATTCTGTGGGTTGTCTTCTTTTTCTCAATGAGAACCAGCTCTAAAAGAATCACTCACAAAGTTTAGCGGTCCCTGTGAAATAGGACTGCCGTTACATGCTCTGGATGGATATTTACTAAGTTGCAGAATTTACAGGTATTCTCAGATGCAGCGAGTTGGCCACTTTTTGACAAAACTTTGTGTTTCCTAGACTCTGCAAAGCTTTACAAATATGAAGTCTAGTGTTGGTTTGTCATTTGGAGAAATCTGAAGGTATGAGACTTGCTAGCACTGATTGTGACAACGGAAAGAAGAGTGCCTGCTATAGAGTCTCTGGGAAAACAGGAGCAACCCTCACACCAGAGAGGGTCTCTGTAGCTTTTGCAGAACAGAGACCTCAGTTCTTATGGGCTCTACTTGAAGGAAGCCCATAAGGAGGATGGGAGGAGGATGGGAGTGGTCCAGGCTTACCCAAAGGAGACTACGGTAGTCTGGGTCTAATACGACCCCTCATGGTCTGAGGTCCCTAGCATTCACACCCTAAAACTCTCTTCTATCACTGTCAGGATGTCATTACTCAGACCATAATTTATATCTTGCCGGCTGACTCTGTCCTTTGCCTTCTTGGCTCGAATGCTTTGCTGAAGCATCAGCCACATCAACGGTCTCATGTGGCAAGGAAATGTGAGTGGCCCCTGGCCAATGGTCAGCAAGAAACTGAAGCCTTCAGTCCAGTAGGTCTCAGGTGAGTGAACTCTGTCCACAACCACATGAACTCAGAAGCAAATCCTTTCCAGTTTAGTGTTCTGATGAGACTTGTTTAAGCATCCTGATAGGTCCCAGCTGGCACCTTGTTTGACCTGATGACAGATCCCAAAGGAGCCAGTTGAGTCATGCCTGGATTTCTGAATCTCAGAAACTGTAGATAATAAATGCATATTGTTTTAAGCTGTTACATTGTGGTAATTTTTTACACAGCAATAGATAACTAGTACAGAGAAGTGTCACGGGCAAAGGATGAGTGGCAAGTAGGAAACCCTATGGTTGTGTTCATGGGGGTACTCAGTAATAATGATGCTAAAATCACCCCAGGAAAAATACATATCTGCGGTAGAGACCATGACATTGGCAGAGGGCACTATCAAGAGAAGGAAACACATTGGGCACAGGTTATGTAAGATATTTTATACCCTCTCTCTTACTCTGTTTTGTTTCCCCAACACTCTGGGTGTCAAAAAGGGAAGAGAAAGGAGATATCCAGGCAACAGGCTTTTCCTTCAAGGTGAGAGGGGGAGGTGGATGAAAAGAGCACCTGGTACTCTTGTATACCTGTCCCCACCTGTTACTTCAAACTTTGGCAGCCATAGTCTTTCCTGTGACACAGGAGTAGAAGTTTTCCTTCTGATACATGAATGGAACGTTTAAGTAGACGCAGTTTTTTGGAAGTCAAGAGATTTTCCCAACCAGGAAGGGAAATTTGATATAGTGTGCATAGGACAATGCTTAGGGAAAAATTGATCTGTTTTATGTATCTACATCCATATACATAAAATTAAGAGTAAACCCTTAATTAAATGAGTTACACGTGAGTTAATTATACGTGAATGCAGCCAAAAAGGAGTTCAAAGCTCCAGAAACTGGAGGATGATTTGGGAAATGGGATTTAGACTCTGAATGTGAGAAAATGCTTTAACATCTGACAGGCACCAAGAACCACCTTTGTCCACTAAAGTACAATCAATTAATTTAACTTGGAAATTCTTTTTTTTTTTTTTTTTTTGTAGAGACAGAGTCTCACTTTATGGCCCTCGGTAGAGTGCCGTGGCCTCACACAGCTCACAGCAACCTCCAACTCCTGGGCTTAAGCGATTCTCCTGCCTCAGCCTCCCGAGTAGCTGGGACTACAGGCGCCCGCCACAACGCCCGGCTAGTTTTTGGTTGCATTTTGGCCGGGGCCGGGTTTGAACCCGCCACCCTCGATATATGGGGCTAGAACCTTACCGACTGAGCCACAGGCGCCACCCTAATTTGGAAATTCTTAAATGTTTGTCCATACCCGTACGTAGACATTGATGAAGCCTGCCTAGAAAATCTCTTGAATTATGTATACTTGAGTCAAATCGGGATATTGAATCAACTTAAAATATGATTTGATACTGACCACAACGACTTACAGGGATTTGTTTTCCTGATATTCTCTGTTACTTAAATTCTAGTGATAACTCCCCTTCTTTGTGCAGTCTTGTCTTTAAGAGTTTCTGTGATCTATTTTCTGGAGCTTTTTCCTGCCTTTTTGATTATCTCTCTATTATCTCTATTTTCCTCTCTTTACTCATTGATTTCCTTTATAGAAACTAAGTCTTATCTCCTCTTGCTGTTCTTTAGAAAGACCTTTCCTTCAGCACCTTTGCACTTTTTTTTTCTTCCAGGCTCATGAAAGTTCAGCAGATTTTCTCCCTGGTTTTACTTAGCATTCTTTCTCTTCTCTCCCCTGCAGGCTATTTAGGGCTGTGATTTCATCTGAATTGTCTATGTGGATGTCACACACACACACATCTGTTGCTCAAACCCAACTCCCACACCTAAAATTTTGTTGGAGAGCTTAACATATCAAAAAGCAAATGTACTGGATTTCCTAGTGGTCTACTCTTCATCTTGAATCTTTTGCTGGTGAAACCCGGAGTTGAATTACGGTTGCTCTTTCTTCCTGCTGATTGTCCCTTGCCTTCTCCTCCATAAATCACTTTCCGGATTTTATAGATTTCCTTAGGCACACTCTGCTGTGCATCTGTCTCTTTTTATACTCTTTTAATCTAGTCCAAGCTCTCATTGCCTGGACTGCTACCATTACCTCCAATCTGAGATGCCCCTTTCTCTAACCAATGCAGCATTACTGTTAATGAAATAATTTTCATAAAAGTAAAACCAGGATCATATCCTTTCTTTTAAAAGTTTAAGGGCTTTCTCTTTTCCTCTAAATTGAATTCAGACTCCTCATCCTGACACTCAGCTAATCTACTTTCTGAATTCATCTCCTTTATTTATTTCCTTTATGCAGACTAATTCTTAATCTCCTCTTGCTGTTCTCAGGATGGATCCTTTCTCTTCCACTTTGCCATCAGCGGCCAGAATCAGCTTTGAAATATACGTAAGCTTTAAGGTATACATTAGGGGGCACCAATCCCTGCTGAAGTCTTTTCAATGTCTCCCTATTGCTTCTAGAACAAAGATGAGGTCCCTTTGTGCTGTGACTCTCTCCAGGTACTTTTCCTCTCAGGCACATGGCCTTTGTCCTGCTCCTGAAACAAACCCTGCCTCTGAGATTTCGCTCATCTCAGTGGCTTTCCCTGGCCACCTCTTGTCCTATGGGCAAAGCAGAGTTTTTCAGAGAGCCTTTCCCACATCATCCCAGAACACGCACCAGCCCTGGACTGCCCTGTCAGTCACACCATCCTGTTTATATCCTTCATTACTTTTTGTTTCTATCTGAAGTTATTTTGTGATTTTAAAAAGGATTGTTTACTTTGGGGTTTTATAAAATTGCAAGCTCCAAGAAGCCAAGGCTGTTGTCTATCTTGCCTTACAACTGTGTTCTCATCACTCAACACAGTGTGATTCCCTGCTTAATAAACATATGTTGGCTAAATTAAGGAATCAGTGCTATTGATTCTGCTTTGGTTGCCCTCTTTGCCCATCTCCGGCTGTTGAAATAAAGCCCATTTTTCAAGAACCAGTTCAACATCTTCTGATTCCATGGTCTTCATCTCCAAATATTATCCTCACTCTAGACGTTTTTATACACTTCGTGTGGCCTTGCCAGGGTCTGCCTTGCTAGTTTAAACCTTCCGTTATACTTCAGACTATAATTTTCTTTAGCAATAGGGTTTTGTTATGTTCATCTTTACATCTCATGACTGTGCCCCTTTCCCACCAAAAGGTATAGTTGAACACATGCTTAATACATTGAATTAAAAGGCAAGTGATACCATGAGAAATAATGCTAAGATTTCATAATTGAATTCATATTATAGTTCTGGTGGTTTCAGGGTTTAAAAAATATCTTTGTGGAGCTAATTATTAATATAAATTATTTTATGATATTTAATGGTACCACTTAATAGCTGTAAAAGGCAGAAAATGTAAGTCACATAATCCTAAGACAAAAATCAAACAATTACTTTTTTCTTTTTAGAATTAAATAAGTGGTTCCATGTATATGTGTATTGAATAGGCCTAAGGGAATCGTAATATAAGCTTGACTTTAATTTTAAAAAGTAGAAATGAGTAAATAGCATTTGACCACTCCGTTTAAAATTAACAAAATACCAAAACTATATTCAAGTATAATTTCCTAGATTCCCCTTGCTGCCCATTTCCAGAGGTGACATATATTGATATGATTTATTTCTGCCGTGTCCCACTCTGTCTTACATGGTATGTGTTTGCCTTATTTTTACCTTTCTGGACTTTAGCTGGATATATGGACTAGGCTACCTCCCTGTGGACTGTTGGTGGTCCAGACATTCTGCATCCTGTTTGTGTTTGAATCTCCTTGTTGCTATTATTACTTTATCACATATATAAGATATACGCTTTGCTTTTCTATTAGCATTTCTAATTACCACTAAAGATGGACATTAACTTGGCAGTAGAGATAATAAATTTTGGAGCACACTGGTGAAATTCAAATGTTTTCGTTGGTTTTGATATGGAGTGCAATATTTACAAATTTAAGTGTATAATGTTTGAGATTTCTTCAAAATAATCAGAGAAGGAGAGAGGGAAGCATGTGGAGGTAAAAGAGAAAGATTGGTCCCTAATCGGTCATTACCAATGTGGGTGATGAATACTTGGAGTTCACTATATAATTCTCTCTACTTTCGCATGTGCTTAAAATTTTCTCTACAAAAGGGAAAAGAGTCAAATTTGCTCCTAGTGAAATACAATTAATTTTAATAGCAGTTTTGAAAAAGGAATTCAGGGACAAAATAGTTTTATTTTGAATAAATCACACAGCAAATCTTTTAATCAAGTGCCAGAAATTTTATTTAAGTTTGCTAAGTTCCCCTTGTTTACTGGACTCCAGTTCCTTATTTGCCGTATTTATAAGTCCCGCATTCCAGATTAAGCTGCACATTGTCCCCATCATGACACACATTTTTACAGCTACTGCAATGTCATGGACAACCTGGTTAATCTTGAAATCAGCAATCTTTTCCTCTCAAATCTAGGCTAATACCATTCAACTGCAAATACCAAAGACTTCCGAGAAATCTTTTCTGTCTAATGGGAGTTCCACCTAAAATGGAAATACTATTGTAAGTGGGTGATTTTTTTTTTTTAAGATTTAATGTGTGTGTCAAATTTAGGCCTTTTAGTGAAGGCCAAAACTGTGATCTGTCAAGAAAATGTATTATAAGTAATTTTAAAACTTAGATTGTGAATGAATGTTAAGAAACTTCAAAGAGTGTCGAATGAAACTTCAAATGCCATGCTCAGCTGGGACCCTCTTTTTTTGCTCCTGTATGACTTGTAATAGCCACAGTTGTCTGCAGGCCCAAAGAAGGCCTCCACTGGTCTCCACAGAAGCCTCACGCACTAGCTCCCCAGTTACTTACAATGCCAGTCATTGTCTGCAAAGCAGCACATGTCGAATCGTTGTGTCTGCCACAGCCCTACATCGTCCCTGTAGTTCTGACTGCTTCTGTTCCCAGCCCCTGCCACCTCTGAACATTGGATAGTTCCTGATCTTTGTTGCAAAACCACTTGTCTAGCCACTCTGGACCTTCTTTTGAGTGAATCTGGGTAATAAGTCTCAGCAATGATTGGGTTTTCCAGCAATTCCTTCTATTCTTATCTTTCCCAGGAATTTCTCAGAATTTTTTCCTCATTGATAAGTCTTTCTTGTTTACTGGGGCTGCAGTAGATTAATTCTGATTTTAAATTTTCTTGCTTATTTTGAAGGCAAAGGGGATTGGCTGAAGGCACTGCTTACCGTTTTGAGCTAGAAATCCGACTCAGACCCTCTGTCTGATTCACTACTGCTCAACCTCTGTGTGGGCCTCAGCTGCCTCTGCCATAGAAGGGGAGGGTAACATCACAGAACCAGGAAAAAAGGAGCTTGATAGCCCCCCTTTTTAGCCCCTGCCTTAAAATACTCAGTTCTAAGATATTTATGTTGTTTGTGAAATTAGACCCTTAACTGGGGAACAAGAGGGATGCAGATACTAGCATCATCCTCCACCGTCTTCCTGTGCAGTCACACTGGTTATTTTAGGGCAACCTACAACGAATTCACTGGTCTTTCCTTTCCCTTGGTCCTTTATTTCCTTCTGGGTTAGACATACTCTTTATTCTCTGCACTTTGATTGAGACTACTGTGAGAACACCACCATGATACTCCTGCTGCTGCTGAAATGATAACAATAATAATTATAATAGTATCAGTTAAGATCTAGTGGGCAATTACTACGTTCCAGACACAGTGCTACACACAAATTCTCACTAAAACAACTGTACACTGGGTGGCCATAAAGTTCACGTGCAATTTAAAATAGTGTGCTATTTAAAACAGTGTGTAATTTAAAATTGCAAACAAACAAACTTCATGGACAACCTGTGTATGATGTGCATGGTATAACAACGAATGTATATATAGTATATATAATAAATGATGGAATACTTAATTTAACCAATATAGTAACCTGAGGCTCAGGGAGGAACTTACTCATGGTCCCACCGCTGCGAGAACCAGGTTCTTCTGACTCCGGAATCCCTGCATGTAACCATTATGCTGTAGCAGGTCTCTGCAGGTATTGTTTGGTAAATATCTTTTCCTCTTAGGCTGTAGGCACCTTACAGTGACTTGGTTTATAATTTGTGTCCCTGAGGCATAGCACAATGGCTGGCACAAAGTCTTTGCTAAATAACCATTAAATGAATGTATTCATACACCAGCATGAAGTATAAGTATCATAGACCATGATTCTAGGGAAATAAATGTATTTTAAAATTATATGTTAATTTGATACGGTCTTTGGATAGTCAATCAAGAGAGAAAATTTTGGTGCATTTAACACCCAGAAAAGTAGATTTTAATCAATGTTGAATAGTTTTAGGTAATTCATTTTTTTACTTTTCATTCTTTTCCCCTCTTTAAAAAGTATTCGCTTGCTTAAATTATTTTAAATTTTATTGAAAGATTTTATGCTCATAAGAAGTACACAAATTATTACATACAGTTCAATGTATTTTCCCAAGGTGAACATACCTAAGTAATTAACTCATAATCTCAGAAACAACATTAATAAAATGGAAGTTCCCTCCTGGTGTCTTTCAGATACTACATTTTTTCTGCAAGTATAAGTAATATCCTGACTAAGAAACACCACGGAGCTGCATTGATTGTTTTTAAATTTCACATAAACAGAATCATATAAATTTTTTGGATTTGCTCAATACTTTCTATGTTTGTGAAATAATAAATTATTCTTTCTAATTGTTCTGTAGAATTCCTTTGTAAAAATATATTTCAATTTACATATCAGTTTTATTGTAGAGGAATGCTTGGGTTGTTTCCAGTTTAGGGCTATAATAATAGCAATAATGCAAACATTCCTTTATTAACCTTTTGAGCTTGTGTACCTAAAATGGAATTGCTCAGTCATAGAATTTGTTATTATATATTTTACAAGACCCTGCCATAATCAACATGTTTATGATTGCCATATTGATACCTTGATACCCTCCCTTTTGTAATATATTTGAGTTCCAGTTGCTCTTTATCCTCTTCAACACTTGCCTTCATCTTTTGTAGTTGAACAGTTCTGGTGGTACACTGTGGTTTTAATTTTGCATTTTGGGGCTATTAGTGAAATTGTTTACTTTTGGATACGTGGGTTGCCTTTTGGGGTCCTCATCATATATTGTTCCTCCTGTATTTGTCAATAATTCATACTTGCTTGTCTGCATTTTTCTTATTGATTTGTTAGAGTTCTTTACAAATTATAGGCACAAGTCTTTTGCAGGATACAAAGAGGGTTATCTCTCCATTTGCTCTAACTCAGCATCGTGTGTCTTCACCAACCTGGACAAAGCTGGATCTCTACCACATATGTGCCCAGTTCATGATAGGGGGAAATGCTGAGAAATGCACGCTCAGGGTTTGGAAATTCAAGAACTGGAAGTGGCCCATTGGCTTCCATTCACAGGCCATTGACCCAAAAGGAAGCACATGGGCACAACTAACTGCAACAGTGGCTGGGGAAGGTACAGTTTCCAGATGAATGGTCATGTGCCCACCTAAAACTGTTTCTGTGAAGTAAAAAGAAGAATGGATTTTGGGGGAATAACTCTCAGGTAGCTATCACTATTTAGGCAAGTCGTGTGATGAGTAGTTTGGGGAAAAGACAATCTAGTTAGTGGGAGATGTGTGTGTATATGATAACAGAAAGTTATTGTGAAATAACCAATAAATAGAGGTATACATTGCAGGGATGAAGGAGTAATTTAAGTGGGAGACTTCAGAAGGCTTTGCAAAAGTTCTAATGGATAGAGCAAGCACAGAATTGCAGCCCCAATGACTTGCAGACTTGACTATGAAATAACCATTCAATGAACTTAAAGAATAGTAAGGTATTGGGGGTGAGTATTGAAAATAAAGCTAGAGGCAAGAGGATCTCTTGAGTCCAAGAGTCTGAGGTTTCTGTGACCTATGATGCCATGGCACTCTGCCCAGAGAAACAGAGTGAAAACTCTGCCTCAAAAACAAAAATAAAGAGAGAGAAGAGAAGAGAAAGAAAAGAAAAGAAAAGAAAGCTAGAAATGAGCATTGGAATCAAACTATAGAGAACTGTGACTTTCACGCTTAAAGAATATGGGCTTTCTTCACCAGTCAGTGGCAAATAATTGAAGCCATTCGAAATCTCTAATCCAGCTAATTACCATTATTTAATCTTTGACAAGCCAATTAAAAACATTCAATGGGGAAAAGATTCCCCTATTTAACAAATGGTGCTGGGTGAACTGGCTGGCAACCTGTAGAAGACTGAAACTGGACCCACACCTCTCACCATTAACCAAGATAGACTCTCACTGGATTAAAGACTTAAACATAAGACATGAAACTATAAAAATACTAGAAGAGAGTTCAGGGAAAACCCTTGAAGAAATTGGGTTGGGCGAGTTTTTTATGAGAAGGACCCCCCAGGCAATTGAAGCTGCTTCAAAAATACACTATTGGGACTTGATCAAACTAAAAAGCTTCTGCACAGCCAAGAACACAGTAAGTAAAGCAAGCAAACAGCCCTCAGAATGGGAAAAGATATTTGCAGGTTATGTCTCCAACAAAGGTTTAATAACCATAATCCACAGAGAACTCAAACGCTTTAGCAAGAAAAGAACAAGGGATCCCATCGCAGGCTGGGCAAGGGACGTGAAGAGAAACTTCTCTGAAGAAGACAGGCGCACGGCCTTCAGACATATGAAAAAATGCTCATCATCTTTAATCATCAGAGAAATGCAAATCGAAACTACTTTGAGATATCATCTAACTCCAGTGAGACTAGCCTACATCACAAAATCCCAAGACCAGAGATGTTGGTGTGGATGTGGAGAAAAGGGAACACTTTTGCACTGCTGGTGGGAATGCAAATTAATACATTCCTTTTGGAAAGAGATATGGAGAACACTTAGAGATCTAAAAATAGATCTGCCATTCAATCCTGTAATCCCTCTACTGGGCATATACCCAGAAGACCAAAAATCACATCATAACAAAGATATTTGTATCAGAATATTTATTGCAGCCCTATTCATAATTGCTAAGTCATGGAAAAGGCCCAAGTGCCCATGGATCCACGAATGGATTAATAAATTGTGGTATGTGTACACCATGGAATATTATGCAGCCTTAAAAAAAGATGGAGACTTTACTTCTTTCATGTTTACATGGATGGAGCTGGAATATATTCTTCTTAGTAAAGTGTCTCAAGAATGGAAGAAAAGTACCCAAAGTACTCACCCTTATTATGAAACTAATGTAGGACCTTCACATGAAAGCTTTAACCCAGTTACAACCTAAGAATAGGGAGAAGGGGGAAAGGGAGGGGAGGGAGGGGGGAGGGAGGGGGATTAATGGGATTACACCTGCAGTGCATCTTACAAGGGTATATGTGAATCCTAGTAAATGTGGAATGTAAAGGTCTTAGCAAAATAACTAAGAAAATGCCACAAAAGCTATGTTGACTAGTGTGATGAAAATGTGTCAAACAGTCAATGAACCAAGTGTATGGTGCCCCATGATCATACTAATGTACACAGCTATGATTTAATAAAAAAAAAAAAGAAAAACAAAATCTCTAATCATTTGTATAGTCTCAGTTGAGAAGTACTATACATCTCAACTTCCTTTTTATCCATACCTGTTTTATTCTCCACTTTTTAAATACACACTGAAGCATTCTAGTAGTATGTGAAATTCCAGGCTTAATATTTTTGTATCTTCAAGGAATTAAAAGAAATTCAGTAGAATGTAATAGATTCATTCCAACCACCCCAGGGAATACTAGAGTGGAGGGAGGGGTGCCACATGGTACAGCCAAGAAAATCTTCATGAGAATGAGAACACCTCATGAAAAGGAGGACTCATGAAGATGTAAATAATCCAAAATGAAATGGAGCTCTGATGTGATATTTTGATCTGAAATTAAAAGCTGATTAAGGTTTTCATAAATTTAAACTTATCTGTGCAGTAAATTTTTAAGGAGTATAATTAGAGTCACATCCTTCCTAGGTCTGTGGGGGAAATTCCCATTACCATTGATGAGAATTGTGCATAAAGATCATGGGAAGCGCACGGCCCTGGGGTTTCCTCTAAAACAGCCTGTAGGGTTTGTTATGGTTACTTTAATGCACTGGTCCTTGGAGACACTGATTTCAGTTCTGTCTCTACCTTCCACATGCTGGAAATAACAAAAGTGCAAGGCGGGAGCCCTGGGAGATGTAGATATCTTTTCATTCTTTCTTCTTTATCTATGATTGATTTATTATCAAAGAGGAAACTTCTTGCTCTATAAATGCCAACTCATTAAACAACAACAAAAGGAATCCAACTACTGGAAGGAAAAAAATGCTGCCCTATGTTCGCTAAGTGACTAACTTCTGTGGGAGTTAGACCTTCTTTGAGAAGTAAGGTCATTTCCTTAAACCACCGGGACACTGTTGGTTCTGAGACACAATCGTGTGTCAGAACGCTTGGCAAGGGATATTCAGAAATGTCTCTGTGCAGAGGCAACAGGAATTTTACCTAGAGTCTTGAGCTAAGTGGCATATAATGAAGAATTATAGAGTAAAACTATAGTATTGGGATAAAATAAAGCAGGGGGAGATGACGGTTCTAAGGACTAACAGTGTTCTATTTCCTCACCCAGCTGTCAGTTAAGCTCTCTGTGTAATAGTTCTGGACCTTCTGCTTTCTTCCCATGCCTACTCAACTAACTAGGAGTGGATTTTGATTTTGATTTTGATGGAAATGCCTCCTCTATAATCCTGGCCTGTCATCCAGTGTTTCTCATCTGATAATTTCCATCTCTGGTTAGTTAGCAGAATCAGTATGTAACATGCCTATCAATTTCTACTCCCCTTTAAAGAAAACAGACACACCTCGTTATTGATGCCAGATGGTAAACGGCAGACATGGCAGATGTTCAATATACATTACTAAATGAATAAATGATAGATTTGTAAAACCATAAATCTCTGTATGCAATTTTTTTCTTTATACATTTTAATATTTTATATATGATAATCTCTAAAGACTGGTAAGTGGTAAGTGTCAAAGAGTCAGCAAAAGCAAGTGGGAATGGGCAGATGGAAGGTGTCTGCTACAGAGTATTTTATTTTTCTTGAGAAAAGGTCTTGCTCTGTCACCCAGCCTGGAGTGCAGTGGCATGATCAGAGCTCACTTCGGCCTCTAACTCCTGGGCTCACGTGATCCTCCTGCTGCAGTCTCCCACAGAGCTGGAATTAAAGTCCTGTGCTACCATGCCCGGTTAATGTTTTGAATTTTTGTGTGGAGACAGGGTCTCACTCTGTTGCCCTGGGCTGGTCTTGAATTCCTGCACTCAGGCAGTCCTCCCACCTCTGCTTCCCAAAGTGCTAGGATTACAGACATGAGTGATTGTACCCAGCTTGGTTGGAATTTTTAAGAGATCAGATTCATATTGCAAAGATTTGTTTTAATCTCTGTCCTAGATGGAAAAAAAAAAGTAATGCATTGCTTTAGTCATTTACTAAGAGTCCAGCTTGTTTCAAGTCAGTTCTTTATTTCAAGAGGTTGCCCTGGGTAAATCAATTAAATTCTTTTAAGCCCTTTATGTACCTTAACTGAATTAATCCCCACAAAATACCTGAGGTTGATACTATAATCATTCTGATTTTATGTATCGGGAACTTAAGGCACAAAGAAGTTAAAGGCTTTGTCAAAGCCTCATTGAAGCTAAATGTTGAAGTCGAAATTTAAACCCAGCAAGCTAGCCACAGGATATTTTCTTAACCACAATACTATACTGGCTCATGGGATAATACTCCAGCAGAGATCTAAATGACAACAAGAGAATCCCAGGAGGCTTTCTGGGGGGAAGTGCTCCATGTAGAAGCAGATTCTGACTGCAGGAGGACTTGCGTCTCTGTTTCAAAGAACTGTAAGGCCAGTGGTACAGCATGTAACTCATCCAGGGGAAGGCAGTAGCAAGAAGATGTATGGCTTGAGGGCTTTGTAAGAACATTTTCATTTTAAGAAAAATAAAAAAGCCACAGGAGGGTTTTAAGAAAAGGTATGATAACTTGATTTATGATTTAAAATGATATAATGCCTGCTTTCGGGTGGAAGTGGAGAACGGGAATACTGAGTATAAAATAATACTTTAATTTATGTCAAAATCACACACAGACATTTATGGAGAGAGGGAGATGAAACATGAGAACATCTTCTTATCTCCTAAAACTAATCTATATGGTTCTCAAAATTGCTTACCCGGTAAAATATATTTTAGCAAAAATGGGTCATAAAGTCATTCTAATACTCTTTAAAACATTTTTGGTGTTTTAAGAATTGCTGATCTTTTGTTTGATATGGTTGTCACCAGCTAAATGAGGCCCCCACCTGAGCCATGACTTGACATAAAGAAGCCCTATCGACACTTCTTCCATGGACTTCCTGGTTAAATTGATGGTCATTAGGTCCTTGGCACCCAGCTTTGATTGCAGGGGGGAGGTGACTGGGGGAACTGCCTGTGTGCCACAGCCAGCTTTGCCCTCCCAGGTGCTTCTGGACTCTGAGGTCCTGCATGTCAGTCCCACTGCGTCCCAACATCACTTTCCCTGAAGCCTTCCATCACCTTCATAAACATCGGGCTGCTACTGAAGCAGGCATGCACCAGACGTGTTCTTACTGCTGGTGTGGCAGCTGCATTCTGGATCTGCTCAGCTGCCGTGGGAAGGGGAGATGGGAACCTGTATCTGTTCCAGAACCACGCGGAGGTCTGATACCTAAGTAGTCCAGTTGCTGCTGGATAAGTATTACTCAGATGCGTTGTTCTTTGGCAACATATACAGAAATGTTTCCATATTCTAACGATTGGCACAGCTGCATCCGTATGTACCCTGGGTAATGAATAGTCCTGCTCAGGCTTTGAAGAAAATGCTGGGGGTAGAGAGAATGGGTCATACTCTGGATAGATTTTGAAGGCAAAGCCAAGAGATGTTGCTAACAGAAAGTGTGGAAGCTATGAAAGAGGCATCAAAGACAACTGGCTGGTGTTGGCCTGAGTGACTGGAAGAAAGGCTGGAGGAGGGGCAGGCTTTGTGAGTGGAAATGAAGCATTGGGTTATGAACACACCACGTTAACTGCTTATTCAGTATCCAAGTGGAGCTTCAAGTACCTGTTTGATCTATGAGTCTGGAGTTCAAAGGAATGTTTAGAACTTTTCCAGGAATAATTAACTTGATAACTTGATGATTTCCATTCACCTGGTTAGAATCATAAGCCTTTTGTTTAAGATAGGATATATCTTAAACAAATTCTTGATGACCTATTTCAAAGTTCATAAATAGAATAAAATAAATATAAACCCGACCATCTGTGTGAAAGGCCACACAATAGCTTGGCTTCCTGATGTTTAGCTCTATGGAATATAGGAGTAAAGCTGTACATAGTTTACTGACCAGTTACCTTGTTCTATTCACTTATTCCTTACTAAAGAAGCAGGAGCTCAAAATGGATAAATCAAGATTTGATGGAAAATCTCCTATTAGCATATGAGATAAATGCCAAATCTATATATGCCAGGCCTGAATGCAGAGATTAGTGGGACGAAAGTACAGTTTTAAGATGGAAGTCAGGGGGTTCAAAGAAGAAAAGCTTTCAGGATTTTCATGATACATCAGGATTGAGAAAAATCAAAACAAAGCAAAACACAGGTGATTCTCTTAGAGAAACATGTCCCAGAGGAAGTGTTATCACTGTTTGACATTTCTTTCACGTGCCTCTAAAAGCATTTTTTCTTGCAGTTTAACTTGGGATGATTTTTGTAAAAGAAGAAATCACAGATCTGTGAGTACAAAGAAAATGTTTTAGTAAAATAATCAATATAGTATTTCCCTGGGCGGTTTCTTAAGAAGAAGTGAGAAGTTGAAGGAAAGGACTGTCACTGTTGGGAACCCGTCCTAACAGGACTTCGTTTCCTCCAATAACTCCTTGTGCAGTTCTGCTCATCAGGTGCTTATGGAGGACCAGGAACCCACTAAAGTCATTATGAAGGAACAGGTGAATGAACTGAACCCAATCAGAAATGGATAAACTTAAGCAGTTTTTCCTTAGGCTTCCTAGCAGGTGCAGTATCACAGGGAAAGGAGAGGTCTGATATACAAAAAGTGTTAATGTGATTTTGGTTTTTCCCTCCTATTCTATTTGCATTTCTAGAGTAAACCATAGAAACATATCTGTGGTTTTACTAACCAAGCATTTCCAACAGACTCAAGCCTTGGCTAAAGTTTGTTTTCCACGTCTATTACTATTAACGTAAGTCTTGTGTTTCAGATGGAATCAAACAAGAGCATACCACTTCCCATCCATAACGTAACCATAGCACTGCAAAGTCTACATGTATAAAACAAGTGTAAGCCATGAATCTTCACTTTGTGGGCTGTTTATTAGTATAGAAAGTGCTATTGCTTGAATATGAATGTCATTTAGTGTAATAAAACGTAGAAAGACAAATTGCTGTGGTCCAACTCTGGTTTGGTCTGACAGTGCCCAGCATAAACGATCAAAAACTGTCTTGGAGTATCTTGCTGTCATGATTCCGATGTGTTCTGATTTCCTTCTGGAGTCATAAATTGCACCTTTGGCACAATAAGAGAAGAGTTGTTTCTTCGGATAGAGTTATTCCTCCTCATGGAATTGTTTCTTCGCATGGAATTGCGCTTCCTCAGAGAATTCTGATGGGACAGTTCACTCTTTTGGAGGGTCTGAATAAGGATGGAAGGCTTCTCATCCAGCTCTCGGGCACTGCATCGAGGAGCAGCTACTTTAACAGTGTTGCCAAATTTGGAGTAATCCACAGAATACACCCCTTCCTCCTCAGTCACGATAGACACAAAGCGGTGGCCCCATTGGATCTCCTCAGCAATGTAGGAGGTTCGTGCTTGTGTGGTAATGCCAGTAGTTTCCACCACTCCCTCCAGTATAACTATAACCTCCAGGTCTTGGTTGGCCAGGTCAGTTGCTGAGATATCATACAGGGGGCTGCGCTTGTCAATCACGTGGCAGATGATCAAAGGGGCCACCAGAAAAATGTTATTGCTCTCAATGGGGTTATCGACAGGAATGTCCAGTTGGTGAATGGGCACCACCTCCCCTTCAGGGGTAGTTGTTTTCTTGACCACCTGGATCCGCACTGAGGCACTGATAATCATGCTTTTCCGCAGGTCACCCACTCGGAACATGAAGCACAGCTTGCCATTTCGGATGGCGATCACAGCATGGCGGCTGAAAATCAGAGTTTCTGCCCTTCTGTGAGCCTGAGCTGTTTTCATGAAAATGCAGCCTAACATGACCGCATTGATGATCAAACCCACAATGTTCTGGAGAATCAAAACTGTGATGGCCAGAGGACACTCCTCTGTCATCATTCTCCCTCCAAATCCAATGGTCACTTGAACCTCAATGGAGAAGAGAAAAGCAGAGGTGAAAGACCTGTGAGGAATGATACCAGAAAACAACACCTTCAGGTCACACTCTGGATAAGGAAACAACAGGCCAAGCTGAACTTTTCATTTCTTCCTCTAAAGACTATTCAATGCTTTTGGAAAGACTAGCTAACTTAACCTACAATGGCCTCTCTTGCTCGCTCATTCTCTTGCTCTTTCTTCTGCATAAATCTACCTCTACACTTCTAGGATCCCATTCTATTAGACTTTACTAGGTCTTGGGCCTAATTGTATGGAAGCATTAATAACATAAACATACATATTTATATTTATAGGGTGTACTGATTTTACTTTGTCAAATACTTTACTTTCACAAAGGCATAATTTACTTAGTAAAACTAACAGGTAGATGTTCATTATTTATTGCATATCTATGCTTAAGACACTTGAGTCATACAGAAGGCACTGAGTGATGAGTGAACTTTTATTATTTTTAACCATTAAATCATACACATTAGCTAACATTTATTTTGTATACTCTATAGAGAAAGCATGATGCTAAACAGTGGTATGAGCACATCATTCCAAAATACTAGTATTTTTAATTAAAAAAATAATGATTTACCACTTGAAAGTGTTTCTTACCTCATTTTATTCTCTAAGTGATTAGGAGAATATTGAAGCAATGAAAGGAAGAATTAGAAGTGGAGGTTTGTGTCTCCATCAAGATCATGTACAGGCACCTAGCTATACAGCCCTTCACAGATACTGTATTTCGTATAAATTGAATAAGTGTGGCGACCATCAAAGCATCCAGCAAGTTAATGGAGCCATGGGTTCCATTTTCCCCACAGCACATGCTACCCTTTTTGTCTCATTTTGGTAATTCTCAAAATATTTCAAACTATTTCATGATTATATCTGTTATTGTCATCTGTGATATTTGACGTTATTTTGTAATTATTTTGGGGGTACCACAAATCACATCCATATAAAACAGTAATCTTAATAAACATGTGTTCTCACTGCTTGACAGACCAGCTGTTCTCTGTCTCTCTTTCTCTTACTTTGGGTCTCCCTATCCCCTAAAACACATCAATATTGAAAGTAGGCCAATTAATAACCCTACCATGACCTCTAAGTGTTCAAATGAACAGAAAAATCATATATCTCTCACTTTACATCAAAAGCTAGAAACAATTCAGCTAATGAGGAAAGCATGTTGAAAGCCAAGACAGGCTAAAAGCTAGACCTCCTGTGCCAAATGGTCAGCTGAGTTGTGACTGCAAAGAAAAAATTCTGGAAGAAAATTAAAAGTGCTATTCAGGGAACACACAAATGATAAGAAAGCAAAACAGCTGATATGGAGAACATTTGAGTGGTCTGGATGGAAGACCAAACCACCTACAACATTCCTTTTAGCCAAAGCTTAATCTGGAGCAAGAATGTCTCTTCAAATCTAGAAGGCTGAGAGAGGTGAGAAAGCTGCACAAGAGCAGTCTGAAGCTGGGAAACAGTGCTTCATGAGATTTAAGCAAAGACGCTGTCTCCATAACACAAAAGTGCAAAGAGAAGGAGCAAGTGCTGATGTAGAAGCTATAGCAAGTGATTCCAAAGACCCAGCTATAATAATTGATGCAGGTGGCTGCACTAAGCAATGGATTTTCAATGTAGATAAAATAGCTTTTATATTGAAAGAAGGTATTATCTAAGATTTAACAGCTAGTGAAAAAAGTTCAATGTGTGGCTTTAAAACATCAAAGGACAGGCTGACAGGCTGACTCTTGTTAGGGTAGCTCGTAAGTTTAAATTGATGCCAATGCTCATTTACCATTTTGAAATTCCTAGAGCCCTTCGGAATAATATACTACAATCATGCATTGTTTACTGCATATCTTAAGTCTACCATTGAGACGTAATACTCAGATAAAAAGAGATTCCTTCCAAAATCTTACTGTTCATTGACAGTGAGCCTGGTCACCTAAGAGCTCTTACGGAGATGTATGTACAAGGGGTTGAATATTGTTTTCATGTTTCTGATACAACGTCTATCCCATGGTCCATGGGTCAAAGAGTCATTTCAACTTTCACATCTTATTATTTAAGAAATATATTTTGTAAAGCTACGTGCACCATAGATAGTGCTTCCTCTGATGGGTCTGGGCAAAGTAAACTGAAAGTCTTCTGGAAAGAATTTACCATTCTAGACACCATTAAGAACATTCATGACTTCTGGGTGGAGGCCAAACATCAACATTAACAGGAATTTAGGAGAAGTTGACTCCAACCCTCATGGATGACTGTGAGGTCTTAAAAACTTAAGTACAGGAGGGAACTATAGATGTGGAAATAATAAAACAACTAGAATCAGCAGTAGAGCCTGAAGATATGTCTGTATAGTTGCAATCTCATCATGAAACTTGAAGGGATGAAGAGATGCTTTCAATGGATGAGCAAAGAAAGTGGTTCCTTGATATGGAATCTACTCCTACTGAGGATACCATTAACACTGTTGAAATGACCACAAAAGATTTAGAATATAACATAAACTTAGTTGATAATAGCAGTAGCAGGCTTTGAGATGACTAACTTCAATTTCCAAAGAAGTTCTGCTGTTAGTAAAATGCTACCAAACAGCATTTCGTGCTTTCATGCTAAGAGAAATCTTTCCTGAAATGAAGAGTCAAACAAAACTTCATTGTTTTCTTATTTTAAGAAATTGTCACAACTACCCCAGACTTCAGCAACCAACACCCTGATCAGTCAGCAGCCATCAAAATCAAGGCAAGACCCTCCACCAGCAGAAAGATTCTGATGTACTAAAGGCTCAGATAATTATCATTTTTTAGCATTAAAGTATTTTTAAAATTAAGTTATGTATATTTTTAGGCTAATGCTACTGCACACTTAACTTATAAAGTTATGTTTATATTTTATGTAATATAAATATAACTTTATATGCACTGGAAAACAAAAAAATTATATAACTCATTTATTGTAATCTGGAATCAAAACTGCAATATCTCAAGTTATACATGTAATTCATATGAACTTGAATCCTCTCAATGTGGTCTGGTCTTCCAAAAGAAGCAAAGGAAAGGGACCAACATGTGTCAGGATGTTGCAGGGAAGCTTTTCCAAACTACACATGTTCTCCATATCTGAGTAAATAGCCATTGATGTGGGAGGCTCAGTGTGGACCTGGTTAAGACGCTTTCCAAAAGCTCTCAGGTGATTCTGACTTATCCCCTTGGCTGAGAAGCACAACACTTGGTTATTATGAATTTGTTCACTTAACTACCTATCTTGTGCTGCCATTGCTTCTTTGTAGAAACAATCTTTGCCCCCATCCTCTATTTCCAACTTCTCTAATTTTACAGGAGACAAGCCATATGTCAGCCATCTGTCAAAGTATTATCTATTTATTAATGCCACAGGCAACGAGTGAGTGAAATGTTTAAACATTTGAGTAGTTTCCACACAATGCACTTTGGCAGGAAACCATGAGCCGTAAGCAAGAATACACAAGCACTCTTTGGATTAGCTTTTAAGTGGAATATAAAAGTTGCCGTTTCTCTCTTTTGTTGCTAAAATGATTCATATAAAACTACTGTAAATGCTTTTTGCACTAGATACACACAAGGTACATGGTATGGTCCTGAACCATGGTAAAGGACCCCACAAGAGGGGCATGGATACAACATTAATTTTGATACTGCATCTATACTTCAGAGAGCAGTCTACTGATGAATATCCCAAATGTTTTGTTTTAGTGACTTGAGAGACCATTCATGTATTATATTTTGTGCATTGTTTATGAAAGAATTTAATTCCAAACATTATATATGATGCAAGACCCAGATTTTTTTTATAAACTTTTTTTTTTTTTTTTTTTTGTTGGTTTTTGGCTGGGGCTAGGTTTGAACCCGCCACCTCCAGCATATGGGACCGGCGCCCTACTCCTTCAGCCACAGGCACCGCCCAAGACCCATATTTTTATTGACACCTTCCACAGTAAGTGATCTCAAGAGATAACAGTATTTAGCTGCTCCTTTGTCCTGTTACAGAGAGAGTTAGGCTGAATGATAATGAGAAAGAGAAAGTATGTTGTTCTATTTACTGACTCACATTAAAAAGTCATCTACATACATGAAAGGGAAAATGAGTCACCCTAAAATGGAGAATGGTCAAATAGTGGTGAAATAGAAAATAGTGGTGAATAACCATTTCTAATTTTGAAGATATGGCTGGACATTGAACTTATAAAGGGAAAGGAAATACAAAGAATTAGAATTATTATTTAGTCATCTTTTGAATTTCCATTGGGAAAGAATAAAGATTTTCCTGCTTCTGTATTTCAGTGAAAAAAATTGTTATTATATATGGTTTGTTATATTTAAACTATGTTGAGATTAAAATATAAATAGAACCATAACATTAAAATAAAATCAATTGGAGTGGAACAAGCTTAAAAGATGTCAAATAATTTTAAGAAGCGAAATTTAAAATGTTAAAATTGCTATGCTGATAATATTAACATTGTCCCCTTGTATTTTGGATACCATAGCTCATAGTTGTCCAAATGTTCACACCAGCAGGAATACATCAGGAAAATGAATATGCATCAGAACACATTGTGTTTAAAAAATGCAAGGTACCAGCAAATAGCTTTTAATAACCAGTGCACCCTGTAAACTTCTTTTTTAAAAAGCTATTGAAAAGATATCACTTTTGATGATATATACAACATTGAACAAACTGCTTAATAACTTCTTATTTACAAAATGTAATCTTGTGAATAAAATCTGTCATTTGTTTTCAAGGTTTATTGTTATTTCTTTTGTCTGTTTCTATCAGTGCCTACTATTTCACTTAGTCAATTAATTAAAAATGTATTTTGATATAAAAATGATTCACTAGTCAGGGCCAATAAGTTTCTTAAAGAGACATATCACAGAAAATAATATTTGACCTTCAAATATCTATTAAACATTTTAATAGCTATTTAAAGTATTTTATTTCCTTTATATCTGGTATACTGAAGATAACCTATTTTTTTTTTTTTACCTACATTGTCTGTGAAACAAAAGTTTGAGAAAAGAAAATAATACCTACTCGATGGTGAAATCAATGGATCAATTCAATATAGTGTTTGTCCCTCAAAATTTGACCTGAAATCTGTGGTGTGTGGTCTGGGCACAGTAGCGCTGCATTCCCTTCCTGAGAGGCTGACACTGCAGCTGCTTAGCAAATGGAAAGGTGGGTAAATTCACAGTCTGGGGTCGCTAGCTTCATAAGACTGCAGGGTCATTAAAGTTCTTATTCTTTACAGAGTCCTGGCAGCACGGATGGTGATTTTTGGTGTCTTTGAGCATTATGCGAATTTAGAATGTTATTCAGAAAATGTTCTGGAAAAGTTTCCAGTATTATTCCACTATTGTTTCACTTTGAAGTAAATATTTACTCAATTGATATACATTGTCTCTTTTCATCTTCCAACAAACAAATGAAGAAACACATCGCCTTCACTAAATGTTTTAGGGCATGTGAAAGTAGGCAGGGGGAGCACTGAACTCAAATTCACTTTCTTTGTCTTTGAAATACTTATGAAATAAGAGAAGGAAACCAAAGTTAAGTCACCTAAGAACAGTTGTGTTTTTACTCTATTAAAACTCTGAAAGACCAGAGATTGCTTCTACTAATCCCTTCCACAAAAATGTTGGACCAATTTCCATTAAAAATTCTTGTTTTTGAGTTCTGAATCTTAGCATAACTTTAAATACTGTGTTATCTTAACAAAGAAGGACTTACATGTATTTGTTATTTCAGTTTTAGATTTTTAATTTAGGACACCCCCTCCCCATTTTTTCCTTATTATTTCTGAAAATATCATGGGTAAATGAAGTCTTGGAAAAATATTATAAGTATTTGCATAATATTTTTGTGGATCAAAGATATTTATTTGTGGACACTGAAACTATGGACAGCAGCTTTTTCATAAAAATCTAAACGTGTACTTTGTGGAGTAAGTCACTCTCTGGAATCCTTTGAACTACAACAATTTTTTTAAATAACTAGTATAATATTTTCAAGGCAACCCGAAAGGGCCAAAGCTCCACATTATCAGAAGCTTCATCCAGAAAGTTGCACTAGAAAGATCGTTATTTTGCATTTTTGTTTCTGAACATTCGCAAACAAACCCTTTATTTCACTCTCAACAAAATCAACAGAGTGCTAAGAGAAAGGACACTCTAGTATTTCCTTCTCTCCAGCTTTCAACCCCTGCCTCATCCCCCTGCCTTCTTACCTGACGTTAGTCACACAAACAGTGGACTCCAAACCACTTTTTTCCATGCCACTTTTCTCCATGTAAGCATAGATGTCCCCATGGGCAAAGGCCACCAGCCACCACATGATAGCGAAGAGCAGCCAGCTGCAGAGGAAGGACATGGTGAAGATGACCAGCGTGTGGCGCCACTTCAGGTCGACCAAGGTGGTGAAGATGTCCTGCAGGAAGCGTCCTTGCTCTCGGATGTTCTTGTGCGCCAGGTTGCAGGCCCCGCTCTTGGCGATGAAGCGGGCTTTCGGCAGACGGTCTCGGACGCGCGGCTTGCGGAGGTTCTCCGCGGCGATGCGCGCCAACACATACTCCTCCGGAATGATGCTCTTTCTGGCCAACATCGTCCTGTCACCATTGCCAGCCTATGCACCTGCCTCAGATCTGGCGCTCCTTCCGGTCCTCCTGCACAGGGGAAACGCTGGTTAAAAACTTAAAAGCAAACAACTCCATATCCTCACCTCTTTGGTTCTTGCACGGAGGGATAGGTCTACGCATGTAAAATCAAAGGTTTGCTTTTTATTAATCCAAATAGGAATCTAATTTGGGAATGAATTCTGGGATGCCAGAGAAAGTATTTGGTGTAAATCAGAACTATTTCAATTTTCCGTATCTGAACACATGTGGACACAGCCTTAGTTAAAATCAGGAGCCTTCTCCTATAAACACAGGATAACTCATAGATAATTTTCTACGATTAACCGCGTCTGTAGATTACTGCAGGGATACAAGCACGTGGCGTCGATGATGAAAATGAAGGCCAGCTGGGCACACGATCCACTTATTAAAGTCTTTCGATGATGTAGCACTATTAAAAGTAAAGAGAAATTCTTCCTCCCTTATTTTTAGAAGCAAGCAAAGGCGAGGCCGTGGTCCTTTGCGCAGTATAGCATGTGCCATGTAATCTGACAAAATAATAATTAGCGATGTGCCATGGAACTTAAAAATTATGAAGAATTATTTTAAATTTGAAGGAAGCACGAGTTGCATTTTTTTTAAACCGGCAAAAAAGTTTGCTGTGGAACTCATATTATAAATGGAAAACATTTTTTAACAACGAAAGGATGAAACGTACAAGCTGCAGGAAAAACCCCGACAGTAGTCTGTCGGCTGCGGTGGAGTTAAATAGGGAGTGTGCCCCCAAAAGTCCGTCCAGCAATGTAAACCTCTGCTGTGTTTTGCATTTTAAATCATTGGCAGGGACGCGGACAGCCTCCCCCTCCCCTCCCCGGGAGGAGCGTTGAGACTTACAGACTCCGGGCAGCGGGCGCGGCGGGACCTCCTGGCACACGCCAGCCGACCGCGGGCAGGTCCCTCGCTCTCCCATCCCCGCGCCAGGAGCACGGACAGCTGGTCCTAGGGAGAAGAGTTAAAATAATAAAAGGTGCAATTGACTCTAAACGCGGGGCGGGCTGGAGGAAGGGGGATGGGTGTAGATCTTCCCCTCCCCCTGCTCAGCTCAATTCTCTTGGCAGCAGCAGCCGCGGGCGGAGGAGGGGCTGACGGCGGGTGATGCGCCACAAATCAGCCTCCCAGTTTGGGCTTTGAAGCGCGCCAGGACTCCGAGGCAGCGTACGTCGCGGGTGGGGGCCGGACGGGAGGGGGCGAAGGCGAGTCCGAGGAGGGAGGGGCGAGTAGGGAGGGCGGGACCTGCAAGGCCAGCTCGGTTCTCGGTAGCCGCGACCCCCTGCTGCCGGCAGGACGCGCAAGTCTTTAAAAGGCTCTCCGCTGGGGGAGAGAACTTTCTGAGTCCAAGTTCACTGACGTAAAGAGATTTTTTTATTTTTTATTTATATTTTATTTTGTAACCTGGGTAGATAACTGGGCTACTTCAGATTGAAAAAAAAAAAATCAGATATAAAGGTCAGAAAGTATTCTTCCCAGACGGGCGAGCTGCGCGCATAAACAATTTCATTTACATCAAATCCGCGTCCGGTAGGGACCATACAGGTGGAAGGCGCTCTGCAATCCACTGTAGTGACCTGCGTCTTCACCAAAGCAAATTCAATGCGCGGGAAACCAAACATCCCCTCTCCCCCGCCCCAGACGACGACTTAGGGTGGTGGGGGGAGGAGGAAGAAAGAAGGAAAAAAGAAAAGAAAAAGAAGTAGAAACGAGGAAACCACATAGTCTCTTCCAATGAAGAAATTTTACCCCAAACGCTGTCAGCACTCGAGCACTTACAAGGCCGTTGGGTCTTCAGTAATGGGTTGCTTTCTGAAATGTTAGGGCTTCCTCCTCTCTCTACCTTGTCTGAGTGATAAAGCGGTGATTGCTCAAAGGAAAGCTTGTACATTGTAAATATCTATAGCTTTTTGAAAAGGAGCCAGCAAAGACAAATGTGCTTTCTCCCACAGGTCAAGCCTCCCGATTTTGGCACTTGCGTTAATGGAAACTTTAATTCTTGGAAATTTCATCTATTTTCCAAGACTCGGGGCCTAAGTGTATGGAGCATAAACAGTGTGTTCATTTAATTACTAAAAGACCTAAAATTAGTCTTCAATGAAAGCAAATGAAGAACAATTATTTTCCCCTTGTGGGTAGATCTGCTTAACCCCTTTAAGCCTGGGGTGCTAGTGTGTTCGTTTTTGTTTCCTGCACTGGCATCAACTTTGCTCTAATTCACGCAGTAGTTTTACCACAAGTGTGGGGAATCCATTTGCATAGCCAATCCCTCTCACTATTCTATTTTACAATTTAGTTTGGGGTACCAATTATTATTGATTGTTTTAGTTTAGAGAACATTCATTGAAATCTTACTTTGTGGCTTTTTTTTAGGTTTACAATATTTCATAGTTGCTACTCTTAAGAGACAGGTGTCATGTCGAGACAAGACATTAATATAATAAACTCTAATACAAGTAAAGATGTCAGTAAACGGGACAGGAAATACAGCAAAGTGCCATGGGAAATCACAGGAGAGAGGAAATTTAACAGTAGGCTCCACTTAACACTAGGAGGCTAAGGACAGCTTCATGGAGTACTTGGCATTTGATCTCATCTTTGAAAGACTAGATGAATTTGTGGTATACAGAAAAGCAGAGAGATGACATTTCACAGAGAGGGAACAGCATGAACAAAGTCATGGGGTATTGATAAGAGTAGGGCATGTTTTAGGAACAGAAGCTAATTTGTTCAGCATTGAAGTAAAGTTGCCAAGACAGCAGGATGGGACCCTTGAGTCCTCAGCTCCCTGGGTGGCCTCTTTCACTACTATTCCCAAAACTTGCTGAGTTATTTGTGCACGTTTCATTTCTTCCCATCCCTGTACCTCTTCCTTTACACTGAGGACTGTTAGAGGGCTGTGGCTTGTTCATCTCTGTACCAAACACAGTTCAAATTACAGAGGTGCTCAAAAATATTTTTGACTCAATGAATGAAAGAAATGAGGCTGATAAAACATGTTGGGGGCTTGAAAAAAAAATGTACAGACAGCCTTAAATGTTCCACAAAGAGTCCAGACGGTGTTCAGCAGTTAGCTGTACTCTGTGGAAAGAGTCTGATCATCACAGTAAGAGCCTATTTTAGGAGGACTGGTCAAGCAGCTGAAGAGATGATGGCTTTAAGGATTGCATTTCTAAGCAGAGTTCCTTCAGCCTTTAAAATCTTGTGATTGGCAGAGGGGTAAGAGCTGGAAACTACCCCATCAATTAGAGAAGAAATGAGATCCTGTGGCTAATAGGTAATGCCAGGGGGCAATATACAAATGCATACAGAAGGAATGTTATACAGAGTCAATATTGTTAGAGAAAAAGGTTGGAGATGACTGTGACATAGAATAAGAAAACTGGAATTGAAAAGAGACGAATTGTTGAGAATTTACAGTAAGATTTGTAACAACTAAATCCTTATCTGAATGCTCTGAAAATACTATTTTTTTTGCTATAGCATCCATTTCAGACTTATTTTTCCCCCACAGAGATATATTCTTCCAAATATGCAATTTTAAGTCAAGTTTTGACTTGCTTTGATGACAAACTGTTGTATTTTTATTAGTCAATAATTTAAATTTATAAAAAGTAAGGACAAATCAGGAAGGTCAAATAGCAAGTAAACTTTTGACAAGAGTATGTCTAAATAGTAGCCATTTAGGACAAAGGTAGAAAATGTTTACCATGAAAATATTAGATTTTTTTCTTTTCTCTTCTATTCACTTGCAGACATTTTTACTTCAACAGGGTATACTTTTTTTGCTTTAACTAGTTTTTTTTCCCTTTGCGTAGAAGATGCATGAGTGTACTTTATGTGTTTATCACCACACATCCAGGGCCTCAAATTGATCCTAGTGGTGGGCACTCAATAAATACTTACTGAATGAAGAAAGGAAGGAATAATGCTTGAAAGATGGTGTTTCTCTCTTTCTTGCAATTGTTCTCTCATCTCTTCCCTCTACATGGATTTACAACCATTTCTCAAAACCCACACTGGAAATTTAAAGTTTGGCATTCTTTTTGGAAGGCGATGGCTTACACCTATCTGCAAAGATTTACTTATTCTGTCTTTACCTTATTGTTTCTCGCCCTTCAAACTCTCCATTCCTCCCCTGCTTTGCAACATGCCTAACCCCTCCACCTCAGCAATACTTAAACTTGTTTAGCTTTTGCTGGCTGTATTTCTCTACACAACTCAATTTTTGACTTCACCGAGATGTACCTCTCACACCTAAAAGTCTTTCTGGACACACAGTAGCTGCTCAATAAATATTTATTATTGATTGATCTCTAGCTCCCCCTCCTGATCTTCTTCTCATGCTATGGTCCACATAGTGAACATTTAGATTTACCTTGGGTAAGAAATGAGCAAAGGAAATCAATTAATTTTTTAAGTGCACATTTACTACTTCAAACTTACCAAATTGATCTATTGACTCAATCACTGTTTTGTTGATGTACACTAACAATTACAACTATTTTATTCACTACAATAATATTCCTAATTTTTCTTTCAGGAAGGAAGACCACTTTGTTCTCTACTCCTAGAGGAAACCAGAAATAAGTTTAGAACAAGACTAACTTGTTTAAATATTAAGATTTTCTTGAAGACTCAAGAATCTTTTTAGAATCTGCTCATGGTACATACCAAAGAAATTTATGCAGTTGGGAAACAATTCGGGAGTATCTGTTCACTTGTAAGTAAGCATCTGTCAGGTTCCTTTTAGACCCAATGGCAAGGGTTCTCAACCTGTGGGTAGCAACCCACTGGAACTGTATTAAATGGCCACAACATTAGGAAGGTTGAGAACCACTGCCCTATGGGCATTTTAAGCTTCTGAAATTCTTACTCTCTTAAGAAAAAAACAAAACAAAAAAACAGGGCGGCGCCTGTGGCTCAGTCGGTAGGGTGCCGGCCCCATATACCAAGGGTGGTGGGTTCAGGCCCGGCCCCTGCCAAAGCTACAACCAAAAAATAGCTGGGCGTTGTGGCGGGCGCCTGTAGTCCCAGCTACTCGGGAGGCTGAGGCAAGAGAATCGTTCGGGCCCAGGAGTCGGAGGTTGCTGTGAGCTGGGTGAGGCCACGGCACTCTACCAAGGGCCATAGGGTGAGACTCTGTCTCTACAAAAAAAAAATAATAATAAAAAAAAAAAAAAACTTGTCAGGTGCCTTCAGACACGAGGATAAAATATTAAGCTGATGCTTTTCCCAATCATCTGCTGCTCTGATTACCAAATACAAATCAATGAAGTCCTCGAAAGTTCTCTGAGATCAAAGGTGAATTCCTTATATTTGATGATTTTGCCTTTGACTTGACATATGAATTTTGAGCTCTTGGATTTCTTGAGCCATATTAGACTTAAGAATTTGGAGTGACTTCAAAATGACAATGGAAATGATTCATGTTAGCAGCCTGAATATAATGGTTGGTCTATTTGCTCAGTGTGCTGCTTTATTAGTGTCCTCATATAAACCACTTTGGAACATACTGCTTTGGAATCAGCTTAATAAAATTGTTACATAAACTAGTAATCAAAACAGCATGTTATAACTCACTTTTTTGGAGTTATCATGAAATTGGAATGACAGTATAACTCTTCTTAGTTATCTGTTCCAGTGAGTTCAGAGAACATTTCTTTTTGAGATATATGTCTACATATGTGCACAAAAATATCATTCTCCTTTAAATAAGGTCACCCATTTTCTTCTTTACATGTTCAACTCTTCAAACTTAAACCCACCCATAGATGTGAGTTATATCAGAAGGGACATTAGTAACAATCATCACTCTTCAGTTTGCATCGAGGTCGACAAAACCAAGTCCCACCTTCAAGGTATTCTAAGGGAGGAAGCTGTTAGCAAACAAGTAGATAAGTAAAATATCATATGATTATCAATAGTTTAAAAATTTATAAAGAAAATAAAGCACAATAAAGATTGAAAATAACAAGGGCAATAGCTTCTGTACAGCTAAGGAGACAACAACCAAAGGAAATAGTCCTCAGAATGGGAAAGGGTATTTGCATATTATGAATTGGACAAAAGATTGATAACTAGGATCTACAGAGAACTCAAATTAAGCAACACAAAAAGAGCCAACAATCCCTCATATCAATGGGCAAGAGAGATGAATATAACCTTCTCTAAAGAAGACAGATGAATGATTTAATAAAAAAACAAATAAATAAAAAAAGAAACGAAAACAATATAACCTGAACATTTGTACACTTGTATTAATCTGAAATAAAAATAAATGAACAATCAGGTGAAGCAAAAAAAAAAAAAAAAAAAAGAAGACAGATGAATGGCTAACAAACATCTGAAAAAATGCTCATCATCTCTAATTATCAGAGAAATGCAAATCAAAACCACCCTGAGCTAGCACCTAACCCCAGTGAGAATGGCCCATATCAAAAAGTCTCAAAACTGCAGATGCTGGTGTGGATGTTAAGAGAGGGAACACTTTTACACTGCTGGTGGGACTGCAAACTAATACAACTTTTTTGGAAGTAAGTATGGAGAATCCTCAAAGAACTCAAACTAGACCTCCCATTTGATCCTGCAATCCCACGATGGGCATTTACCCAGAAGAAAAAAAAAAATCCTTTTATCGTAAGGACATTTGCACTAGACTGTTTATCGCAGCTCAATTTACAATCGCCAAAATATGGAAACAATCTAAATACCCACCAACTCAGGAATGGATTAACAAGCTGTGGTATATGTATGGCATGGACTATCATTCAGCCACTGAAAAGGATGGAGACTTTACATCTTTTGTGCTAACTTGGATGGAGGTGGAACACAATCTTCTTAGTAAAGCATCACAAAAATGGAGAAACAAGAATCCAATGTACTCAATTTTGATGAGGACAATTGATGACCTAGTACATGGGGGAGTGGAGGGTCATGGTGTTTGACATACCTCTTAGGGGAGGAACACAGAGGGACTTTGCCTGTCAAATGCAGTTAGTGTAACCTGATTTTTGTACCCTCAATGAAAAGAAAGAAAGGAAGGAAGGAAGGAAGGAAGGGAGAGAGAGAGAAGGGAAAGGAGAAAGAAGGGAAGGGAAGGAAAGGGAAGAGAAGGAAAGGGAAAACTGGGGCCAGAGATGGCAATTTTAGACTGAGTCTGGAAAAACACTCTTTTAGGTGATAAAATTTGAAAAAGGAATCAACCAGGTCATCAACTGGGGAAAGAGTGAGTGCTTCAGGGAGCCCAAGAGCAAGTGTAAAGACTTTAAGGCAGGAAATAGTTTGATGTATGTAAAGGACGGTAGCAAGATCAGCACAGCAGATGAGGAAAAGGAAAGGCAGAAGAGGCAGGCAAAGTGTGAAGTTCATTCTCTGATTCATCCGTCTCTCATCATTTACCCAGTGAATAAAGATTGAGAGTCAGCCCGCCCTAGGCTGTGAAATTGTTCACTCCATCCCTGAGACAGCTGCCGGAGAATTAGGTTATTTTCCTCATTCTGCACATGAGTTGATTCAAGTGGAATAAAATGACTAATCTGAAATCACTTACCCAGTAGGTGGAAAGCTTTGACAAGCTCAGATCACAATCCCAAGTCCTATGCTTTTCCCACTAGACAATATCTCAAAAACAGAGTTATCCATCCATGGTCCAGCTGCATGACAAATGCCTGGTAATATTTTATGTCCCTCCAGGATTTTGTTGAACAAGGATAAAATAAGATGTAAAATCTTTATCTCCCAAATTAAAACATTTTTAATAAGAAGACATAAACACTTCCAATAAAGTAGGGCACACTTAAAAGTTATCCTGGAGATTTTCTTGCCCACTCAGGTATGAGAACCTCATGGAATTGTTATGAGGGCAAGAAGATATGATATAAGTGCTTAGAATAGTTCCTGGCCGGTGATGTATACGTAATAATGTCAGCTCTTACCAACATATTGGGGCTGGTTTTGGTTTGTGGATGCTCAGGGAAAGGTCACAGAGAACATTATGGGGTGGAAGAGGAGGAGATATAGCCCACAGATTTCTTTTGTCATCTTACAGATTTGAGCATTATTTTTGAGAACTTACCAACCTTCAGACTGCTAACTAATGGGTGTACTGACATCTCAACTCTGAAATTGAATTAAGACACTGAAGATGGAAAGGAAGCCAACCAAGGTACTGGTAATAAACAGGGACTCAAAAATCGACATTTATGATATTGTAATACAGTCCACAAGAGACAAGTGAAAGGAAGGAAAGGAAAGAGTACCTGTCATAATGATTTTCTACTAGTAGGCTACAAAATGCTAGTTATAAATAAAGCCGGGAGGGCCTCTCCCAAGAGGAGAGGAAGTCTAGCGGCTGTCGCTGCTGGTTTGTCCAGGGCCTGAAATCGTGCCCTGATGGTCTCATGCCAAATAAAGGCAAGTTCACATGAGCCTGGGATCTGTCTTTCTATAGGAACTCTTCACAAGGTCTCTGAAGCTCTTAGGGGAAAAAGCTATTTCCAAGGATGTCTTGATCCATCGCTGTGCTTTCACGTCACTACATTTTGCAAAATCAGTGACTCATGCAATGCTTGGAAAGAGAAACCTGACATTTTCCAGACTTCTCTGTAGCACTGCTTCTTACTGCCATCTTCCAAAAATGCCAGCAATAGAGGGGTTTATAGAGGTTGAAAGTTTTAAAGTGATATTTAGACTTGTTGGGCCCAATGAAACCAGAATGTTTTTTTCCCCGATGTTAAATGATATGAAGTGTTTTTAAGGTAAGAATTATCTGTGCCAGACAAGCTTTTACCAGGTCATTTTTTCTAAATAGATTCACACTGGAATTAAATAATTGAGATTTGTTGCTACTTTAAAATTCCAAATTGCCTCATTTATTGTTAGAATAAAGGGGTAATAAAACGATCTCCTCTCTGTAAACCTACAGATATTTATTATATATTTGAAAGTCAATCTTTAAAAAAAAATGAGGAATTTTGGAAGATTCATCCTGTAATTTTTTGTTTAAGTTCACAGAGCTTTAGAGTCAGAAAGATTTGAAATCTGATACTAGTGCTGCCATTTATTTGGTTTATTGCTTTGAACAGCATAGCTACTTACTCAGGGCCTCCCTTGCCTCTTCTGTAAAATGGAGACACCAACATCTACTTCTGAAAGTTGTATGGATTAAATGGATTGGTTGTGTAAAGAATTTAGCACAGACCCAGAAAAATAATATTTTCTCAATTAATTATGTTTGGTACAGTTTCCTTAATACTTAGTATTTAGTTGATTTATTATTCTATTTTCTCTTCACTTGTTTTTGTTAGTATTTTTAGATCAGTGGTAAATCAAAATGGTGATAGCAGGCATGCTTTTCTTCTCAGTGGTTTTTTAAAAAATGTTTCCAAATACATAATTTATGTATTTATCACTTAAAGGTGGTGCGCTTTTTCTACTTTTCTGTTTTTTTTTTCATTAGTGATGTATAATTAATTATATTAAATGCCATTTTGGGGTTCACAAAATTGATCTTTTTTTCCTTTGTCCAGTTAATATGGTGAATTAAGTTAGTAGATTAAAAAAATGTAGGGCCCCAGCCCCATATACTGAGGGTGGCAGGTTCAAGCCCCCGGCCAAACTGCAACAAAAAATAGCTGGGTGTTGTGGTGGGCGCTTGTGGTCCCAGCTACTCGGGAGGCTGAAGCAAGAGATTCACCTAAGCCCAAGAGCTGGAGGTTGCTGTGAGCTGTGACACGACAGCACTCTACCAAGGGCGACAAAGTGAGATTCTGTCTCTAAAAAAAAAAAATTGTTCAACTATTTTTACATTCCTGAGGTAATATTTTTATATTCCAATTGGTCATGGTGAATCAAATACATTACATTTTAAGATATTGCTAGGCAGTTTTGCTAAACAATTTGTTTAGGACTTTTGCTTGAATATTTATGAGTGAGATTGGTCTGCGTTATTTTTTGTGCTTTATCTCTGTCTGGTTTTGGATAAATGTTATGTATCTTTGTGAAAAGAATTCGTGTATATTTTCTCCAGGGATTGGAATAATTTGAATAGAATAGGGCTTGGCTACTTCTTGAAAGTTTGCAATATTTTTGAGATCATCTGAGTCTGAATGTTTCAGGAATAGCTCTTGGCTCTGTGAGCCCTCCTCCCAACTCCCCCCACCCCTGTTGCTTGGACCCCTAGTTCAGACCTTCTCATCTTTCCATTTTATCCTCCACACCTTCTGGTTGTTCATCCATATTTTCCATCTGCTTGTTCCGTGCTGCACTCTAGATCTGTTTCCAGGGGAAAGAATCTCTCATTAGCTAAACGTAATGGCTGTTTAATCTCTCCATGGAATTTTAAATTAAAAGTTTATTTTTTCTTTTCTAGAAGTTATATTTGAATATTTAAATTAACTTGCTCTTTTTACCATCTTTATGTATACAACTATATAATGACCACACAGATCACAGACCAAGATATAAAACATACCTATCACCTAGAATATTTCCTTCTGATCTCTTTCAGACCATAACTGCTCCCCAGCAGAGCTCACCCTCTTATGACTTATTTCATCATCAGTGAGTTGTGCTTATTGGTGAGTTCTGTATGGTAGACACTCTTTAGTGCCTGCCTTCTTTCTGCTCAATTCGGTGTCTATGGGATCTGGCCAGGTTGTTTCACACACAACAACCTTTACTTAGCCATTCTGATATCAATGGGCATATGGGTTGGGTGGGTTTTTTTTTGTTTGTTTGTTTGTTTTTACTATTATGAATAAGACTGCTATGAACATTTCTGTACAAGTCCTTCTCTGGACATACACACTCATTTCTCTTGGATACATACCCAGGAATGGAATCATTGCATCCTTGGTGTAGGCACATATTTAGCCTTCGTGGAAACAGGCCAGTTTTCTACCCCACTATGCCAGGTATGCTCCCATCAGCAATGTATGAGAGTTCCAGGCTTATAACATTTGGAGGGTTGTCAGTCTTCATTGTTTTAGCCATTTGATGGCAGGTAGTTGCTTTTGTTTGCATTCCTGATAAGGAATAAGGTTGAACACGTTTTTGTATGTTTATTTCTCTTAGGGATTGTTTTACAATTATTTCTAGTACTTGTGCTGCTATTCCTCTTGGTGGTGTCCCTTGATTTTCATCTTGGTGTTACATTTTCTCATGTGGTTTTAATTTTGAATGTGTGTTAATTTTGTTTTATTTATTCTCCCTAGGGGATCTAGGTTTTACCCCAACAGACTGACTTTACATTTGTCCTTTTCAGAACCTCAGGGGTATCAATATTCTGGAGCTATTTTTACATTTCTTATCTCAAATATATGACCTCTCCACTGCTAAGTTGGAATGTCAATTTGTTTTTAGAGGAAATAAACCATTTATTTTGCATTTTAAAAAGTCCCACACAGTGCCCACTAAGATATGGTAAATGTAGTGGGTTCTCAATACTAATATTTCTTATTGGAATGTGCTTGACACATAATTTCAGTTGAGATTAATAAAAACTCAATGAGGCCAGCAGGGTTTCTTTTTTCAAAATGAAGAAATGGGGATTCAGACTTTAAATGATACGTCCAAGGTCGTATGTCCAAATGACAGAACCAGAAGTAGAACTCAGGTCTTCATGGTCCGGTTTCCTTTCCATGTAGACTCCCATTGTTGATCTTTTTTAAGCATCCTATATTACATAAACCCAAGAAAAGTTAATCAGGTAACTAAATTAATCTTTTGTATAGCACATGGCGGAGAGTATGACTTTGAAGTAAGATAGCCAGAGTTTGCATGTCAATTCTACTAAACCTTGGGCAAGTTAGCCTCTCTGAATCTCAATTATAAAATGTGGATAATAATATTTACCTTGTGGAAGTTTCTTAAGATTAAATGACGTTATGTTTATAAGCCTTATATCATATTTGTTCAATACATGTTCTCTATTATTATCCTTACATTTAACTTTTAATGAGATGCTGGATGCAATTTGCGTTCTACTAATATTTGAACTGGTTTCACGTTGCTTCTTTCTTCTTCTGCCCAGGAACTTTTCTTCTCCAGCGTTGTTTGATACAAGATGATACTAGACATTACACAGATTATGTGATATTTAAACCATAAATCATTATGTCATCTCTATGCTTTGTTGGCACATACAGCTAAGCTTTATTGAAATATTCTTTAAGCCAAGAATTTCCCATGAAATATTAGGCCTGCTAATTTTTTTTCCCCTACATTTTTTGGCCAAAAGATTAGATGCCTTCTGTTTCCAATGTAATGTTTGGTTGCTAGAAGTTCAGTCAAGTAGAAACAAAGAAGAGATGCTCCTATTTTCAGGTGAAAATGTGTCATCCCAAATCACTGTCTTTTGTCATCTTAGCCTTCCTTTTTTGCCCTGTGTATAGGAAATGCAGAGTCTGGGCTGGGAGAGTTTGGCCCTCGTAAGTGTCTGAGAGTATAGAGCGATAGCTCACTGCAAGAAATGACTGCTTCCATGTGAAGTATGCTTATAATGCTTGTCTGTGTTGGGGATCCTAAAATGGATAGAATAGTGCAATTCTGGGGGTGGGGGTTGCTACTGATTTTCTTGAGAGGGATGTTGTAAGAAAATGTCTCATAGGCTGTATTATACAGTCATTCCCATAGGGAAATAAAACTTGGGCTTAAAAAGTCAGTCTTTGGAGGTGATTACTTGTGGCAGGAGATTTTGTTTTGTGTTCTTGTTTTAAAAGAAAATTATATCTTTCTTTGGATTTCTCCTGAGCAAAGGTAGGGTGGGAGAATGTGAGTAGAATGGCCAAGGCTTTTAATAACCCAGCTTGTTTAGTGCTTAGGTGATGGAGAATTGTTTTCTCTCTCCCCATTTTTTTTCCTCCCAAAGGAAACTAATCAGGACCAGCCTACTCTCATCACTTTTTTTCCTGGAACTACTGTTTGTGACTTGGGTTTGCACTCTTGTTTTCATGCCACTCTCCAGACTGTGCTTGGCCCTCCTTAGCATAAGACACTACTTCTTGTTGGCATATACCACCTGGCCACAGCTTTCTTCACCAGAGGTAGACCTGGCCCCAAAGTGATGCAATCGAAGTTGTCTAGTCATGCATATGGTAAAAAAGAAGAGCTGGAAAAGATAGACACCTTGCTAAAAAGTCTAAAGTAAACATTCTGAGAAATGGAAGTAGTGGTGAGCTCAGAAGCTAGAAGATTTAATCTTGGAGATAGGAATTGTTCACAGGATGGCAGAGATAGGAATGAGGCAGAAGGAAAATGAAAAAACTAGAACAGAGAGATGAAATTGAGGAGGGGGGAGGACTGTCCCCAGATAGGTCTCCAGACTGTCTCCATCCTCACTTTCCCTGACACATGATACTTCTGGCTTTCTTAGATTCCAGTACAGATGCATCTTTTCAATTCCAACTCCATCTCCACTTCTATCCCCTACTTTTTAAAAGTACAGTCTATGGAGTCACATAGGCAGCCTTTAAATCAGTGATTTGGGGCAATCATTCAAGTGTTAGCCTCAGTTTCTTTATCTGTAAAGGAAATATCACAAAGAGACTCATTTCTTAAGATTTCATACTAATTTTAACATACATATACAGTGTATAGCTTTGCATAACACTGACAAATCTCCCTGAATAGTACCTGGTTACTCAAAGATAAACACAGAGCAGAGATTGAACCATTTGTCAATCAAGATGAAATAACCTTAGTTTATTTCCAGGCAGCATTCCCTAGAAGAGAGACGACCACCTTTTCATTCATGTCCAGTTCACTACCTTCATTATCATCTCTTCATTGAACTAAAAAAAGCCTGCTCCCTGTGACTCAGCAATGGGTTGCCTGTGTTATCTTAAAAAGTAGTTAAAAAAAAAAAAAAACAGCTGAACCTCATATCAGTGGGAACATATTTTATGATTTAGCTGGAAGTGAAATTACTTCCTAAGATAATTTACATCTGGGAGATACACATAACACTTAAAGGTTATTGAGATTGTAAGAATATCTTTCTTTGGGCCGCGCCTGTGGCTCAGTTGGTAAGGCGCCGGCCCCATATACCGGAGGGTGGCGGGTTCAAACCCAGCCCCAGCCTAACTGCAACCAAAAAATAGCCAGGAGTTGTGGCGGGCACCTGTAGTCCCAGCTACTCGGGAGGCTGAGGCAAGAGAATCACTTAAGCCCAGGAGTTGGAGGTTGCTGTGAGCTGTGTGAGGCCACGGCACTCTACCGAGGGCCATAAAGTGAGACCCTGTCTCTACAAAAAAAAAAAAAAGAATATCTTTCTTTATGCTATACATTCTAACCACCTATATGTGAGTTATCTCTGCATCCTATTAATATGTGATGTAAAGATTCAAAGCAACTGCAACATTTTTACAGCAACAAGTTAAGACATTGTGAATGTAATATATGTGTGCGCTGAGGAGTCGGAGGAGAGGTTGAGACCTATAAAATAGAGTTAACAGTACCTTTTAAGGGATTCAAACCGTGGGAGATTCTGTTTATGCCTAGCTTCAGAGAATTGATGTGCATTGTGGATGACTGAAAGACATTAAGAATTGTTTAAATTTCTCTTGACTACTGTTGGAACAAAGCCTAAAACTACTATGAGTCAAAGAGCAAATACCTAGATATGAAAGAGCTGGCCTAAATCCACTTGGCCTGATGAAGTTGAAGGTCAGTAGTCTTTCACTTAATAGTAACTGGCAATGTATCTAAACAGTGCACAGTGCAGCCATTCTCTTAGAGAAAAATGGAAATTAAGTTGCATTAAGCTACTTCCTCAAAGTTATATGTGAACAAGCTGCTTCTTTTTTTTTTTTTTTTTGCAGTTTTTGGTCGGGGCTGGGTTTGAACCCACCACCTCCAGCATATGGGGCTGGTGCCCTACTCCTTTGAGCCACAGGCCCCACCCAACAAGCTATTTCTTTTAGCCAGAGGGCAGATTAACAAAAATAATGATCCAAAAACAAAGCTCTTTGTCACTAAGATGAAGTGTGTGACTTGAGATGGCCTGTGACAGTAGGGGCACTAAAGTCACGCAGTGTGTTCCCCTTAGAGCCAGTGAACTATTTAGCCAGATAGGGCTCCCTTGATCTTTGTCATTTTTGAAACAGGGAGCTGGTGATGATGGTGGGATTGGCGGAAGGCCATTTGCTACTGTCTATAGAAAGAGAAATAATTTAAATCCTATATACTAGATATGTAGAATGAATATATCACCCTTCCTATGTCAGTGATGATGGCACTCATAAAAAAACATGAAAATGGAAAAGAGAATCCGCATCACGGATTATTTCCCTTCCTCCCATATTCCTGGAGAATTGTTTATTATTATTAACCTCTGAAACGTTTCGCATCTTTGTGAAAAAGGTTTAGTCTCATATTACTTATTGCTGAGTAAGCCAAAAACAAAATAGTGTTCCAAGTCTTTGTTGATAATTTCTCAGCTCAGATCCAGTTTTTAAAACAGTTTCCTAAACTAAGGTAATTCATTTTATGACACTTAGATAGCAATTCAAGATAAGGCAATATCAGCAAACAGGAAGCATGTAAAAATCACTGTTAGTATTTTATGGCTCTGTGTTACATGTAACAAACAGAAAGTGGCTCGAGGATTGAGGTGGATCAGTGATTCCCTAACTTGGTTAATTATAAATCTTATTTGGGGGCACTGGCTAGAAATACAAATGCAAGCTCTTTCATTGGAAAATTTTATCCAAGTGAATCTTATTCATAGTTGAAAAAAATCTCATGTAAATGGTATGTAGTTACTAAAGAGAAAAACTAAAGCTAAGTTACAGGATGCATCCACTTGGCCATTGCTTCTTGGGCTAACAGGTGAAGATCAGAA
Organism: Nycticebus coucang; assembly: GCF_027406575.1. NCBI lineage: Eukaryota > Metazoa > Chordata > Mammalia > Primates > Lorisidae > Nycticebus > Nycticebus coucang. The sequence goes on along the minus strand of NC_069791.1, from coordinate 38,159,226 downwards.
GAATGAGTCAATAAGGGAATTATTATAGTAGTGCAAATCATAAAACTCCAAAGACTACATTACAAAATAAATAATAAGAGATGAATTGGGATGGACACAGTAGCTCACATCTATAATCTCAGCACTTTAGGAGGCCAAGGCAGGAGGATTGCTTAAGCCCAAGGGTTTGAGGCCAGGGTGAGCAAAATAACAAGACCTGGTCTCTACAAAAAAAATAGAAAAATTAGCCAGGAGTGGCACATGCCTATAAGCCTAGATACTTGGGAGGCTGAGGCAGGAAGATTGCTTGAGCCCAGGAGTTTGAGGTTGCTGTGAGCTATGATGATACCACTGCACTCTAGCCAGGACAATGCAGTGAGATCCTGTTTCAAAAAAAAAAAAAAAAAAAAAGATATATTAGAAAAATCCATAAGAATTCATCAATAAACGTAGGAAAAGACTTCAGATTTCCAGCTATTTAAATAGAAATGTAAAAAATTTGCTAATATAGCTGTTCCACTTCATGGAAACGTCTCTGCCATCTATATACAAAGTAATAAAGTACATGTCTGGCAAATGTGAAACAAGATCATCAAGGTGGAACCAAGTGTTGTCGTGAAACTGGTGTTGATTTATATCTATTGATCAGTCCTGATTGATACTTAGTGGAATTATCAATGAAAAAATGATCACTCTTTTTAATTGAACAAATACAAGCAGTAATTTATTATATAATAGTAATCCAGTATACTTTTATATATTGTAGAGATAAACATATTTATTATAGAGAATAAGCGTATTTCATGTATTGTAGAGAATAAATAAGTGGCATAAATACAACATAGAAAAGTGAAGACAAAACCCCATAGATACAGGCATATGGCAAGCGGTTGAATTAATCAGTGATTCAGACAATCGTATTTATTAAAGCCTATTGTGGGCTAGGCAGGTATAGGGTACATAGACAAATAGGAGATGGTCCCAGATTTCAGGGGTCAGTTACTTGGAAAAGTTTTCTGGTACCTAATCTATTAAAGAGTGAAGTAGACTTTTTAATGAGTCATGACTAATAGCATAAAAGTAGAGGGTGCAGAATCCTTGAAGAGAAATATGTTTTCTTTGTCAACGATGTCAGTAACCCTGTTATTTTAATATAAAGCTTTATGCAGTTATTGATCTTTATAAATATTAAGGAAGTAAAATGTCTAAAATTGATTTGGTTAATTCTATGTAAAACTTGTAAATGTAAAATTTCATTGGGTTAAAGTGGTCTTTTATAGCTATATATCTATATAATAAAAAAATACTTCAACATGTATCCTTTTTTTTTTTTGGAGACAGAGTCTCACTTTGTTGCCCTTGGTAGAGTGCCATGACATCACAGTTCACAGCAACCTCCAGCTTTTGGGCTTAGGCAATTCTCTTGCCTCAGCCTTCTGAGTAGCTGGGACTACAGGTGCCCGTCACAACGCCCGGCTATATTTTTGTTGCAGTTTGGCCGAGGCTGGGCTTGCACCCTCCACCCTCGGTATATGGGGCCGGTGCCCTACTCACTGAGCCATAGGCGCCGCCCAACATGTATCATTTTTATAATCAACAGATCATGCATAAAATGAAATAAATGATTAATCAATTAAAAACATCTTTCACTTTACTTAGTTTAATTTTATAGACTATTAAGCATTTATTCAACTTAAGTAATTACATATTATGAGGGGACCAGCAACCACATGGGTATAAGAAAGGGAAATGTGATTCTCTCTTGAACATACCTATAAGTAGGTATGTTTCTAGTGATGTTGGCTGTATAGCTGTATAATTTTAAAAATATCATAAGAGATTATTTCCATGGTAAAAACTCATTTCTCAATTAGGTATAACTTAGTAACAAGCATCATACAAATTTAGCCCTACAAAGCAATATTTTAGGAGATTGGTTTAATTTTTAGAAAGTACTTTCAAGATCTAATTAATGGGTACTTTATTCTGTTCTGATTAGCTTTCAAGAAACAATGAGATTATCTTCTTCCGGTGAAATTTTATATATGCCACAAAGGGTGTTAAGTTAAGCTAAATAACATGGACCATTTTGTCCATCTTCATGGAACTTATTTTTTATAAATATTAGGATTCTATATTTGAGTGCAGACAGATTCACATATTCTGGACACACAAGCATTAATGATTTTCCAAGAGTGAATACACAATATAATAATGGAACACAAGAATGACAGGAAGGCAGCATCATTTTTTCTTTAGCCACCAATTGTAAATCTTCAAAGTATTGCAATGCTTGTGAATCCTCATATGAAAATCAGATCAATAATATTTATACTTAGTGGACACAGAATTGTAGAAACTATGGTTACTAGCGTGACGATGGAAGTAACTTTTAGTATTTTAAGTTTATTAATTTACATTTCAGCAAAAACTAAAACTACTATCCATCAAGTTTTGACATACTCTTTACATGCACTCTACAATCAGAATAACATTTTTGGTATGCTTTTTACATGTACATTAAAAAAAGAGCAGCAGCAAATGGACTCATGTGTGACATTATTGCGCTTAAATGTCTAGAAGAAGCAAACTCTCCCAACTAGAAATAGATACTTGTTATATATTCTTATATCTGCAAAGTGTGAGATATTTCCACCCTGCCATGGTACTGTTTTGCACCTTCAAGGAATGTTCACTTGCCATTATTAGCATATGGCTAAGATATGGGTGTGTGTGGCTGTGTGTCTGTACCCTATGACAAGTAAGGCCACTTCCCTACGCTCCTTTGAATCTTGAATTGTGTGGCACTTTAGCACTCAGAATCACAACCACAGCTAATAATGATTGACAAATTGAACTTGACCACTCTTGAACTTCAGTCTGAAAAAGGCCTGATATTGTAAGGATCCTCTCCTTACTGAACAGGAAAATATGGCAACTTGTGAATAATTTTTCAAATATCCATGTTCTTTTCATGATGTTTCTAGTTAAGGTTTTGGCTTTATAGAACTATTATAAAGTGATAACTTCTTAATGACAGGGAACAATTTAGACTTGGAAAAGAAAGAGAATGCTGGAAACACCAGTATTATTAATATTAATGAGTACAACAATATTAATCACAAAGTAGATAATAACCATGAATGTTTCTTTAGAAAGTGTGCCCTTTTTTGATTCTCTTCCAGTGACATCTGGAGACTCCAACAACCAGGAATATATATTCTTACCAATAAGAGTATAATAATAATGACTTCTATGCCTGAGAGATAGTTACCAAAGTTATGAGAAAACATAAGCTATTGATTTGTTCAAGTAGCTTACAGGTTTTAATACAACCTGCTGTTCTTAAAGGCTGAGTGGCTCGATCATTATAAAAACACGGGTAATGAATACAGTTAGCAGTAATATCTTAGAAAACAGTTTAAAAAGCAGGAAAGGGAAATGCCAACTTCTCTTGTGCAAAAAATCTGTAAAAGTTTAAGATTTTGCACAAAGGTCAATCTGATGATCCATTAAATAGGTTAGGACTATATTAGTTTAAATACATGTTTCACCCCTTCACATGTCAGCACGAACGAAAGAAGCAAATACTCCATCTTCCCGAGCCAAGAGGCTTTCTGGAGTGTCGTATTCTAAAATATTTCCTCGTTTCATCACAATAACCAGGTCTGCCGTCAGAATTGTGTGAACGCGATGCTGTGAGCAAAAAGAATGCATGTATTTGTTACAGATTTCAAGACACAAGCCTAAACAATAGAATACGTGTAGTTTACAAATTACCCAGGGACATGCATTTATCTTGGGGTGCCAGGAGTTATAGGAAGCACAGCCATTCTTTTTCTCCTTATTTGTTTACTTTTAAAATACTGACTAGTATGGCTGGGTTTAGTATGAGCTGTGTTGGCGTGAGTAAACCTACTATGTCAGGGTCATCGTTTTCATGGAAACTTAAGCAGGCTGATAAATGTTTGTCAAATAGTAGAATTCTAAGTGGGGCCATCATGAACCAGTGGGGTTATACTTCAGTGTCAACAGCTGTTCTGTCTTGTGTAGAGTCAGCTAATTCAGGGGGCTAGCATATGATATGGAGAACCACGGAAAGTATTGACCTAATCCTGGTAGGCAACATGGGGACGTCTATTCTGGAATGCAGTATTAGAATGGATTATCCAGGCCCTTACATATCCGGTCTCTTCACCACTCACTCATTGTCACTTTCCACATGGTACCCTTTGGAGAGAGGCACTGGTGTTAATAATTAATAATGATAAAAGGTACCACATATGGAGCACATGCCAGGCATTAAGTGCTTCACATGCATACTTGGGGAACCTCAGACGTTCCTTAGCTGTGGATGTCACCTCTCTCCTTGATATGGGAGACCATTGAGGTTCATAGAGATAAAGCAAAACCAGGAGATCAAGATCACGCTGATAACAACTGGTGGAACCAGTATAAAAACCAGCTTTCCTAACTTCAAAATGTGAGCTATTTCCATCCTGTCATCTATTTTAGACCCTTAGAGCAGTGGTTTTCTTAGGTGTGCCCAGAAAACTTTTAAAGATCATTAATTAAACTATTTTTGAAAGAAGTTCAAAGCACAGTAAGTGTATTCCTTTTTTTTTACTGTGTTTTTAATCTACATAATTTAAGTGGGTCAGGGAAGTTTAACCATAGGAGATAAAAATGGTTGAAAAACACTGCCTTCAAGGAATGATCACCTATCATGTTTAGTGTTATGGTTAAAAGCTAAGCTGGGTTTGTATATTTTCGCTCTGCCACCTGTTAGTTGTACAATCTTGAGCAACATACCTACCTTAGTGTATTTCCAGTTTCACATCTGTAAACTCATGGTAATAATAGTACCTGCCTCAGAGAAGGGTGGTGAGGTGCAAATAGAACAAGCCCTGTAAAAAGGTTCAGTACCTTGACTGACACATACAATCAAATAATAAACATCAACCACTATTATTCTCTATTTTCATAATTTAGAAGGTAAAAATTTGTGTGACGGGCCTTTACTGTTGGTAAGATCAGTGTTGTCCAACAGAAATATAATAGGAGCCACATGTAATTTTAAATTTCCTAGGAGGTACATTTTAAAAGTAGAAATACATGAGTAAAAGCAGTTTTAATGTATTTAACTTAATCTATTCAAATGTTATTATTTTGACATGTGACATACATAATAATTATTAATGAGATATTTCACTTTCCTCTATTGGTACTAAGTGTTTGAAATCCAGTAAGTATTTCACACTTCTAGCATGTCTTAATTCGAACTACCCACATTTCAAATAGTCAATAGCCACATGTGGATGGGGCTGTTATACTAAGCCTGGGCCATGTAGGTCACAGTATTTCTGTGCTGATGGGAACTGCTGCCCAGAGTTCTACAGCTGGAAATACCATTTATTTAGCTTATACATAATCTTCCAAAGTGCTTTCTCCTAACCATTCAAAAATCCAACCTAAAGCCATTGCCACAAGCAAAGATCTGTGTTCTCCCCAGTTCTACGTAAACAGGACAGTCTCAGGTTCATGCTATCAGTAGAGCAAGCAGTTACAGGTGAGTCACAACTATCAGAGGAAAGATACACGTAGGTGGAGTGTGATAATGAAGCCAGCTGAAAACATACACCACTGTTTGTCACGCCCATCTGCAAGCCTATCATTCACTGAATATGGGAAATAAATAATGTATATTTAGGAATATGCCCAATGTTGGAGAGTAATGTTTATCTTTGAGAATGGACAGGAGCCATTTTTATAACCATGCATTTAGATAAAAATAAACTTAAAGAACTATTTAATAACTGCTGTGCCTTTTCCCTCTAGAAAAATATAGTTCTTCAATAACTATATCACACTTTATGGGGGCAAGACATGATTGCAAGAGGGACATTGCCTAACAATTGCAACCAATATAACCTGGCTTATTGTACTCTCAATGAACCCCCAACAATAAAAAAAAAAGAAAAGAATATGGTCTCTACATCCACAATATATATTATAAATATTGCCTTGATATTCAGAAATAATGTTTATTAGGAAAAAAATTAAAACATTGAAAAATCTTGGCCAACAGAAATAAAGATACCTGATGTTTATTCTATTAATTCAGATTATGTTTTTTTCCTGACAGTGTGGTGTGCTTTGTCATGGTATTGAGGAAATGTCCAGAATGGTCCAGAGAAATTCATCTAATCAAGCATGAAGACCACATCACAAACAGCATGGTCTACTTGGGTGTGTTAAGTTCTTCTTTTGGAAGCTGGAAAAAGTTATCTTTTTAAGATATTCCACAATTTTTGGTGCCAGTTAACCATGGTATCCTGTGGCCACCATACTAGGTGCATAATAGTGGTTCTGAGATGAAGAATGGCTGGAAGATACATGTCTATGGACCAGTATTCAGTGAATGTAGGAGAACAGAAAGCAGGTAAGAAGCTTAGTTCTTTGGTTAACAATACAAATTACATGTAATATTCCCGATAGAGACTAAGTAAGACCACTGAACAAAGCCATGCTTCAGGAAGAGCAGAGGAAACCTTTTAGAGTAGGCAAGGGTAGCCTTTCTCCCCCTCTCCCGTGTCTAGGGGCCACGGGAATATTCTCTCCCAAAATATCTCCTTACCTTTTCCAGCAAGGATATTCTTGAAAATGTTAGAGAACTGTTTTTTAAGTTAGTTAATTCTCCCAACCCTTGCATCATTCACACCTTAGTGTGAATGAGCTGATCAGGTGACTTTCCTATGGGCAGAAGAACCACAGAGTTTCCTGGGAAAATGAGAGGAAGTAGGTTTTTCTTTACATACGTAGGCATGGTTTGCAGAAAGTGGGCCCTGATGGGGAGTTATTTCCTGCCGTCTTGAAAGAGCTGCACTTTAAAGGCTTTTCTTTCTCTCATGTGTCATCCACAACAAAATGAAAGCGTAGCAAGCACTCCAGGTACAACTCCCAGTGCTCAGCAGCTTAACATAAGTAAGTATTTAAATTGAATAATGCATTCTTCAGGGCAGGAACAGTGAAATGTGTCCTGAGGATGGAGGTAAATCCTGTTCTTGGTTTTGCTAAATACTCACTCTTGTACATATGCATTTGAAAACGCAGGCATGTGCCTCCTTTGGTATTGTGGAGCTGATTTGGTCAATAACACCCTGCGGTTTGTTCCTTCACCCCAGCCTTCCCTTTAATCACAGCATTAGCCAGCCTTGCCTTCGTTAGGGGACACTGCACCGATAACTACCAGAGAATGGGGTACTTGGCAGAGTAGATCACGATGGTCTACTTGTTGGTCATCACCAAAGTGGAAAAGAGGCCATTCTTGTGGGCAAGCAAGTTTGGAACAGTATCACATTCCACTAAAATACCCTCAGAAAAGACTAAAACAAGGCCTGTATCCATAATAGAAGACACGCGGTGCTGGAGGGAAGAAATGGAAAGAAGAGAAGAGAATCAGCAGGAGGAAATAATGTCCAGGTGGCTCATTAAAACGTTTCTGCTAAGCAGTAAGCCTAAATGTAAGCAAGAACTCATATGTTTGCAAAGAGAGAAAGACAGAAAATCATGTCTGTTTGAAGGAAGCTATAACACGAAGTGCAAAGATTCTTGCAATTCTTCTATTATAATAGGTGCTATCTAAAAATAGAAAGATTCCCTGCCCCTGCTGTGAGACATCTCATTGCTTAAAAAAAAAAAAAATACCACATAGGTGAATAGAAATGTAGAAATTTAGAAATAGTAGCAGAATTGGAAACCAAATATAGGAATTTTGTTTCTTCCACTGCTCATCAGATTATTATTGAAAAGAGAATGAATCCACATAAACTAACACTGTATCTGCTGAACAAGCAGAGGCCAGGTCCTGCTGTAACCTTTAGATTTAGGAAGTTTGATTATAACTTAGAAGAGTTAGGTAGAGCAGACAGTGTGGAAAAGAACAATGTTTTCAAAATATAGGTGTGGTTTTTTTTTCTTCCTTTTTTGTTTGCCCAGACACAGAAATATTAGCAGAGAAATACATAATTTCATATCACTGTATTTTAATTGCTGAAACGTAAGATTATAGTATTTTAGAACAAAAAACAAAGAAAAGCAAATCAACTCCATCTCCTGTACTTACAGCTATTGTAACAACGGTGCGGTCTGCAAAGGCTGTCATGACCACTTTTTGCAAAATGTTTTCCTGCAGAAAAATAAAGTGTAAATTTTCTCTGGACTACTTTCTCTTGCCATAATATTTTGCTCCCAAGAACAATGTCCCACCACACCCAATCTCTTTGGAGCACTTTCCCTCCTAAGTCTTCCATGGAAGGCAAGGCCCCCAGCTGCAGATTCCTTCTGGATTCTATACATGCCTTTGAAATGCGAATAAAATGTAGTGATTGACTGGGAGTGAGCAATGGATTTAGTGCCAGGAAACAGCAAAATGAAATCAAATGGGCATCCAAACACTCACTTGAGTTATACCACAAACAATATGTATTCAAAACTTTCAAAACTGTAAAAGGTCATTAACCTTTGAGTCAGAGCAGGGAAAAACTGAAATTCATGCCAAAAATTTGGCCTTTGACCCATGGAAGAACATTCTAGGCGGGAACCATTTGTATTCCCATCATAAACCTCCTTTATCACTTTATTTTATTTTATTCACTTATTTATTTATTTTTTGAGATGGAGTCTCACTCTGTCAATATTTGGTGGAGTGCGATAACCTCATCACAGCTCACTGCAACCTCAGACTCTTGGGGCTCAAGCCATCCTCCTGCTTTGGCCTCATCTGGGACTACAAAAATGCCACACAGTGTCTCACTAATTTTTTCTATTTTTAGAAGAGAAGGGTTTCACTATTGCTCAGGATGGTCTCCAACTATCTTCCTGCCTGGGCCTCCCAGTGCTCCAGGAGGACAGGTATGAGCCACAGTGCCTGGCCTTATCATTATATTTTAAAAGATGTTCGGGGTAAAGATTCCACATCTCTCCTAGGGGAAATCTTGATTATATTAAAGTGAAAGCCTTTGTTTTTTTCAATCAACAGGTTTACCGACACTTAATTTCTGTTCTCTTTCTCTTTTCGCAACTGAGGCAATATTATACTTATAAAAACTTAGTATTCAATACAAATTTTGATGGCATTTATTTAGTGAAATGATCAATTAGAGACTATTTTACTGTTTTAATTTATTTTAACTTTAAGTTATACAGCTTTCTTAAGGTGCTTTGATTAGTCTTACTTTATCAAAAAAAAAAAAAAAGGATGTCAAATTACTATCTACTTCCATAACTGGTTCTTAATCTTGAAACTGTTTAACTTATTTGGGTATTTTACACCAATTAAAGTGAGCAAAGAAGTTGTAGGATTTTTTTCTTTTGTTGTTGTTGTTCTTTCTGATGCCAAACTTTTAATATCAAGTTAACTTTCAAAAGACCCTTAATAGCTAGCTCTTACACAGTTTGTGGTTTAATGTAAAATTTTTTCCCACTTAGCTACACACTTCCAGATAGATCTTGGACATACTTGATATCTTAAAATAATTTTTTTCCAAGAGGCAAAAGTTTTGGCTTTTTACCATGAACACGTGGAGAATGCTATTATTAATTATAGCTATTACTCATCCTATAATGACTGAAACAGCAATGAAGAAGTGAATCCTTCTTCAAATTGCTTCAGGAACTAATGATTGGTTTTGGTTATCAAAGATCCTATAAAATAAGAGATCTGTACGCTGCATTTCAGACTTACTATGCCATAATACCTGAACATAGTACAGCATTCTCAGCAATTCAACCATAGAATTTTACTGTTTTGAAAATTTATTAGAAAAATTTATTTTGTTTCTTAGAAACAGGAAGGCCTTTAACGTGTATTGTGCCTCATCTGTTTTAAATTTTCAATGTGCTATTATCAGTTTATCAGGAGATGATTGAGAAGTCACTTGAAACAATAGTACTGAGAATTCAGAACCGAATCAGGAAAAAAATAAATTTTAATGTTTATGCACATTTCTCTAACTCACCATTATTAATAGTTTAGCTAATGCACTCACCGTGGCCATGTCTATGGAAGCTGTTGCTTCATCCATGATAAGAATGCTGCTCTTACGAACAAAGGCCCTTGCAAGGCAAAACAGCTGTCTCTGTCCAACGCTAAAATTCTCCCCTCCTTCCGTGACTACCGCATCTAAATTAGAGAAAGAAGCAAGGATTTCACTGAAGAAATGCTGCTAACATTTTCTTTCCTTGGGCAAAATCATGAAAAACATATTAGATTGTATGACAACATGATGGTGTCACTTCCTGCTGGTGCAAAGATTTCATAGTGGAAAGGCAGAGAAGAACTTGACTTTGAGAAAATGAAGATGATCCTTGGTCATCCCATTTACAACAATAGATTTTGAATTACCTCCTGAAAGTAAGATATAAAATATTGTTAAGTATTTTGAAGACTAAGAGACCTTGGATCATTCAATTTCTAAATGAAATTCTCTAAGGAGATTGTTTAATTAGCTAAGACCCAGAAAGACGGCTTGCCCAGGGTCTCATTTAGCTAATCAGTAGTAGAGCTCAATAAGATATAGAATATTCTCAACTCTAAATCCATTCCCTTTCCATTATACATTTCTCTAGACCGGAAGCTCCAAGTTGGTAATAACTGGGTTCATTTTTCTTCATCACTGTACCCCAAATACTACATTATCTGACATAGTATTTGAATAAAACATTGTTGTATAGATAAATGAATGCTACGTCTGTCTTTGGTATCCTTCCCTTTTTGTTTCCATCCACATTTAACAAACTATACTCTTGTGAACTTAAATAAATTATGTTTTCAAATATTTTTTAATTAGAATTCAAATGCTTTTTAGTCAGGTCTTGGAAAAAAATTCTATTCATTATATTCTTACTGCATCAAATTCTTGTGCATAGAGGAATTCCTTCTCTAAATTTTAATGTATTTAATAAATAAGGAGAATCCTGGGGGTGGTGAATGTTCTTCACCAGATTTGGCCTGGGTTAGATCTTCATTAAGAAATTGATTGAATCTTTATTAAGACAATGAGCACAATGTTCCATTAGTTACATGTGTAAATACAACCCCCCGTTGCTTATACTGCACCATAATCCCCAAATCCATGCCCACAATACAAAACAAGTATACGCAGCTCTCAAGTTAGTGAAAAGTACTATAAAGATGCAATTGCCTGCCTTTCCAACTAGTAATGGTGGGAGAGAGGGGCTCTAAGTGCCAAAGAGAAAGTACTATAAACATGTATCAGTTTCTCAAGTAGGCTTGCTGTGCTCTCCACAGGAGATAGTAAAAATTATTATGGGAAAGTTCATGCCAAGTTCTGGAACTGCTCTCACAATCTGACACCAGTAAGGTCAATAACATTTCCTTAAAAACATACTGTCATAAGTTTTCCCTTCTGTTTGGAATTTAATTAAAACAATAAAAATGTCATGGTTTTGAGTAAGCTCTTTTTTCCAAATAAACTAACAAATAAAGATGGTTTTATCTTATAGGTTAACTTTAAAAAAGCTAGATGCCAAAACTACACAATTTGGCAAATGAATATTGTGTATTAAAGTTAGAATACCAATAAATGATTATCTTTCCTATTGTTCTCTTGAAGGAGTTCAGATTTCAAGGAAGCAAATGTCTAAAACTATAGATATTCCTTTTTATGAATTAAAAACAATATGAGCTCTCTATTGTTTCATTAATCATGTCATTCTTTCATTCTGTCATTGTTTATTTGTCAGAAATCGCACTGCCTCTGGGACTGAATTTTTATCAATGATTTAGTACAAGTTTCTTTATGTAAGTGGCTAAAACTGGCACTGCATCGGGGTAATACAAAATAGTGTCTTCAAACACAACGAAAATTATGTTATATAAGTTAAAGAAATATGCTTTCCTGTCAGCATTAACATGGAGGAATTGCCTTCTCCTCCATGGTGCCAAGGGCTCTTAACCTGACAGCCTCAGCAATCCGCTTATCCATTTCCTCAAGTTTGATGACCACCTGAACAAGAATGACCACAAGGAAAGATTGTGGTTAAAGTGATCTGTACTCACCAGCAGAGAGAAGACTGAAAATACACACGTGTTAAGTAGAATATTTTGGAGTGTTCACACAGAACAAAATTTGTTATAAGTTTCATCCTCTTGTACCCCATTCAAAATCAGTAGATTTTGAAATGTCCTAATGACTTTTAGGGGACTATTTTAAATACAAGGAGATTTAACACTAGAATTATGTGATTATAGAATTAAATGTAGACAGAGATATGTATAATTAATTGCATATATATTAATTATATGCAATTATATAAATTGCATATAATATAAATATACTATGTAGAAATAGTATACTATTTTCTACATAGTATATTTATATTATAGTATAAATAATATACTATAAATAAATAAACTATAAACTAAATAAATAAATAAATATACTATAAACTACATAAATATACTATGTAGAAAACATACCTAGACCTCCTGGTAGAGATTTGACCATATTTTTTAGCTGAGCAATTTCTAGAGCCTCCCAGAGTCTGTCATCTGTGCATTTACACTCCGGATCTAAATTAAATCTGTAATAGAAAAAGATCAGTATTAGTCAATAAGTAAAAATAGAGAAAGACTTATGTATATTTGCTCATTGCTTTTCTTTCTTTAAAATGTGAGTTCTATTTGTTTTGGTTACTGCTGTATATTCAGCACCTAGAACAGTGCCCAGGACAGAGCAAGCACTGGATTTGTGCTTGATGAATGAACAAGGGAATGAATCCACGACCTCAATGTTTCCAAAGATGGTTTTGATGAATTGTCTGGTAAGTTTACATTCATAATATGATGTGATTAACTTTGTTAAGGGGCTCCGTCCACTCCCTCTTGTGTTTCATATAACCCAGACTCGTGTTTAGTAACAAATGCTGCTGCTTTAGACAAGCCGCGTGGCACTATCCACAATAGCAGCGTTCATAATAAATATACTCAGAGATGTAAATTCACTGTGGTGTTGCTAATTAACCCGACATATCCAGAACTTTTAATTAAGGTATTTTTACAGCTAAACATTGAGAAATCTTATGCGCATTCTCTTTTCAAGATAAAGAGTACCTAGTAAGAGAAGGTGGTAACACTTCTTTATAATTAAATGAACGGACAAAGAGAACAAGAGGAACAGAGGATGGATGAAATGAGAGACACCATCTGGTGGACGATGCCCCGGTGGACTTTGGAATCAGACAAAACTCAGATGCCATTGCAGTTCTACCATTTACTAGGCATATGAACTTGGGTGAGTGATAGCTTCTTTGAGTTTCAAAACCCTCATCTGTAAAATGAGGATAATAATATGCACCCTAAGGCCATGCTTTGAGAATTCAATCAGACAACATATTTAAAGCACCTTGCACATGACAGATATTTCCATTCGTGTGAGAGGGGGTGGGGGTGGGGACTCCAAACCAGGCACAGAAGAGACTGTAGCAGCTTATTCAAAGCAATTTTGGCTAACCGTAAAAGGTGGGGGAGAGGATAAGGAAAAAGGTTAACCAAAGTCAGAACATCTGTCCAGGGTATCTGTAGGGTAGGACACCTCAAAAATGCCTGCCAAGAGCCACTGCTCCCAAGTATAGAGGAAATAGTGGCTTTTATAGAATCAATGTGAAAGAGAAGATCTGCAGACATAAGGGGATTGGCTTCTTCTACAGGTCAACTTAGCAACTTCAGGGTTTTCCAGCCTACATTCATACATGCACTATTTGATCTTAGTGTCTTGACAATGTTATTTCACAAATACATGAAAAAGAGCTCTTTCCCATGAGCCACAGGGTAAATCCTGAGGCAAACGGACTTCTGCTGAACATGTCACCTACCTGATGGAACCACTGAACAGGATTGGATCCTGCAGAATAATGGAAAGTCTAGAACGAAGTGTGTGCAGCGGTAGCTTACAAATGTCTATCCCATCAATGACAATCTTTCCTGTTAAGGAAAAACAAAAATTACAGGCATATAAAAAAATCACAAGCAAAATAATATCTGTTTACAAGTCAAAAGTTCGTTTTTAGTTTTAGTATTGAAATCAGAAGATGAAGCTTTCCTCTAAAGTATTAAAAGTGTCATGATGTATCTCTAAGAAGATAAACATTTGGGTGATAGGTTGTCTTTCTTGTATATTTCTCCTAAAGGAATTTTCAATTTTTATTCAGTTCATGGGGTCCTACAAACCAAAACTACTTTTATGGCCTATTTGGCCCTCTCCCTTCTGGTGTTCCTTTTTCCTCCTTCCCTGCTTTATTCTTCTAAATACGGATTTAGAAGAATCTGAAATTCTGTATACATATACTTATCTTTTTTATTGTCTCACCCCCAACTAGAATATATGCCCCAACTAGAATATATTTTTGTCTGTCATTTATTTCCGTATTGATTGACTAGTACAATGCATTGCAAATAGGAAAGTAAATTCTATGATATATATATCAAATTTTAATAAATTTCCCCATACTCTATGTGGATTTTCAGAGACTTGTACAATCTTGATGTTCTTTCCTCAAGCTGACAGATTCATTTTATCATGTCACTTTGGGGCAAAGACAACATCACTCTGTGAGGTGACTATGCCAGTCCAGGCTGGGAATGACACTGCAATCCTTTCACCAGGTTGATACTAACTCAAGACCAGCTAAGAGGCATTAGCTTAAACAGTACCTTTCAGGAACAATAAATTACCTACTAAACTCTTAATTGCTTCTTATTAAAAAGAAAATAGTAGTTCACGTGGGGCTTCAAATCATGTTCTTGGGCTCATGAGGATCAGGGTAACCTAATATGATCAGTCATAAGCACAGTTTTTTAATGAAAAGTATTAGTCAATTGATTTTGGATCATGTAATTGCCTTGTAGCGTGAATCCTACTGAAAGTCTTTAAAGTATCTGTGCATTATTACTAGCCATGGAAAAAGCAAGCTGTGAACCTGGCCACAGAGGCTTATCCCATTCCTGAATCTAAACTTCCCCCCTCTCAATTACAATTATTAGGGTTCAATTTTGTTGTTCATAAACTGACCTCTTTGTGTCACAGAACTGTTATGTACAGTAAATTTGAACTGTTATGTATAGTAAATGTACTATTGAATAAACTATCAAGTACAATAAATATGCAAAGTACAATAACCATCATCATAATCATCATGGATAGTAACATTTAGTACTTCCTTGAGCTGGGGTCAAGTTCATTGCTAGATTTCCTTTCATGCAAGATAGGTTCTGTGCTGGCCTATTTATGGGCCACTGAATAGACTAAATAATGTGACCTATTTTTTCTAAAACAGATTACATTATTTCTGTGCTCTTGTGAATTAAATTATAAATAATTTAGGGAAGTAACAAGTGTTTTTGTATATTGTTATCATGAACTTAGCACTTTAAAGTAAAGGTTGCCTCTCAAAAATGTTCAGTGTCAAGAAGGTTATGGTAAGAGTTATGCACCAAAATTAAAAATACAGATTACTTAGCTTCTTGTAATTTTTTTTCCTTTGGTGGAAAGAGTATATATTTTAGTCTGAGGGAAGCAAAGTAGAATTCCTCTGCTTTCCTTCCTTTTGAAAGGCTACCTCCATCTATTGCTATTCAAAGTGGGTTGACCCTGTTTTCATTTGATAAGTTTATTAGAACTCTTTACCAATAAGCTCTAGACATAAGTTTAGGAATAATCATTTTATTCCCCCATTCTACCTTATTTCTTTACTTTAGAGCTGTTTATTTAGGTTATCTATCTCAAACCATGTGTACAACACAAAGTCCTTATAAATATTTGGTTTTTATTTCTTGCAAAATTAGGTATATTGATTTTTTAAAAGGAAAGCAACATATGACCAATTAAAAAATTTAGTTAGCGGGCGGCGCCTGTGGCTCAGCGGGTAGGGCGCCGGTCCCATATGCCGGAGGTGGCGGGTTCAAACCCAGCCCCGGCCAAATTAAAAAAAAAAAAAAAATTTAGTTAGCCACTCACCATCAAATATATCAACCATTCTGAAGAAAGCCAGAGATAAAGAAGACTTCCCACTGCCAGTGCGGCCACATATGCCCACCTAAAAAAGCAACTGTCATTCAGAGAGAAGACTCAAAGTACAACAAGTGAGCAAAAGTATTTTTCACTTAAACAAGTGAAACTATTTAAATGATTACATTACAATCATCATTTTCTTCTTAGATATTCCTTATGAATTATGAAATTAATATAAAAACATGAAGTCACCACCAGATCTTTAATGATTCCATTCTAATCCTTATATTTCCATGAGGTTGTTTTTTTTTTTCTTCACAGCTTAATTTTTACATTTAGTATATTGTCATACTAGTAAATAACTATTCCATTTATATTAGAAGTGATGGTTTTATAACAAAAAGTGGAAATGGACAACTTTTTCCGCATGTATTCTTTTTTGTATTATGATTAAATCATAGTTGTGTACATTAATGCAATCATGGGGTACAATGTGCTGGTTTTATATACCATTTGAAATAGTCTCATCAAACTGGTTAACATAGTCTTCACTGCATTTTCTTAATTATTGTGTTAAGATATTTATATTCTACATTTAGTAAATTTAACATGTACCCTTGAAAAATACACCATAGGTGTGGTCCCACCAATTACTTTCCCTTCTCCCATCCTCCCCCTTTTCTTCCCCTTCCTCTCCTCTTTCCTCTTCTTCTTGGGCTATAGTTGGGCTATAGCTTTCATATGAAAGCAATAATTTGGTTTCATAGTAGGGCTGAGTACATTGGATACTTTTTCTTCCATTCTTGAGATACTTTGCTAAGAAGAATATGTTCCAGCTCCATCCATGTAAACATGAAAGAGGTAAAGTCTCCATCTTTTTTAAAGGCTGCATAATGCATGTATTCTTTTTACATCAGCTTAAAGTCATTTTTGGAGGATAGCTATTATGGTATGGAAGTCCAGGTTCCCTGAGGATATCTAGTATGGCCATGAGCCAGAGGGAAGAAGCAGAAATTAAAAAATATATATGCTTGTTGACTTTTTTGATCTGTAAAGGAGATTAACAAATGGCAATATGACTTAGAGAATACATATGAGAATATATATCATACTCTGATCCTATCTTTCTCTTTTTTCTTTTCTTCAGATAAGTTGACCCATATTGGGTAGGAAATATTATGTGAGCCCAGGGAGAATTTATGTAGTATTTACATGACTGGGAAATCCAAAGAGCTTAGGTGGTAAAGGAGTGAGCTCCACAATAGGCTTATGTATAAAACAAATCAAATGGCAGTGAATTCCATACCTTTTGCCCGGGTTTGATGTAAGCCTTGACATGTTTAAGAACAGGTTTCAGATTATTTTCATATCTGACACACAGATCATGAATCTTGATCTCGCCTTCCTGTGGCCAATGCTCTGGAACTTGAGAAGGATCTGGGAAGAGGGGGAGATAGATGGATAAATGGATAATAGCTAGGGGTAGATTTAGAAAGAAAGATACAAATACTTAAATATGTTTAGATGTACATATGAGGTCTGACAATTAACTTTGCAAACTCATCCTAGAAAAAGTGCTATATACCCCATTGCTAAGTAGTACTCTGGTTACTTTTGAAATACTCCCCTTGGGAAGCTATGCCACCCTTAAAAGCAACTTTGGATATCTTTCTGGAATGGCCATTAGAGCTGTCATTGTTTTACCCTTTATGTTCTGAATGTCATCAAAATGTCTTCCTTTCAATAGTTCCTTTATATTTGGGTAAAAAAAAAAAAAAAAAAAAAGTCACTCAGATCAGGTGAGTAGGAAGGGTGTTCCGATACACTTATTTGAGGGCAAAGAAAAAAAAAAAAATCCCTTACAATGCCCTGTGAGCTCTTTGCTTTTGTTCATCAGTGAGCTCCTTCCTTTTGTACACACCTTTCTCATGCCAAGATTTGTCAGTTAAGATTTTCCTAACTATTGCTCTTCTCATGTTTACTTGATCTTCCCTGCTTCTCACAGTCAGCCTACAATTTTGACATGTAGTTCGCTGAATTTTTGCAAAGTTTTCATCAGTTCAGCCCATTATTGGTTGCTTTAACCTTCCTAAGAAAAACATTCAATCCATTTGTACACTGGTGTTTATCCCCATAAAGCTAACATGCCCCTGATTTTACTTCCACTCTGGTCAAATTTAACAAGAAATTTAAAGTTTGTTCATTGCTCTAATCTAAGCTCCAACATTCTCATGACAGCACACAAAAACATACAACAACAGTAATGAACACCACTCAGCAAGACACTGCTGATGCATCCATGTGAATACAGCTATGAAACACTGATATACCAAGGTTATAAAACCTTACTGAGCTGTTTGTACAGTGCTGCCAATGTAAGTGCACGGTGGTGATTTTGTGAACTTGTCAGACTTCATATATGTGTATATGTGTAAATATATATAGATTTGTTTCTAAATTTAAAGTAATACTAAATCAGACTCTGTACTGTTTTATTTTTAAATTTAAATCACATTTAAAGTAAATGACTCTCGAGTTCTTTCTTTTTTTATTTTTATTTTTTGAGACAGAGTATCACTCTGTTGCCCTGGGTAGAGTCCCATGGCATCATCATACCTCACAGCAACCTCAGACTTAAGGCTTAAAGGATCTTCTTGCCTTAGCCTCCCAAGTAGCTGGGACTACAGGCACCTGCCACAACACCTGCCTAGTTTTTCTATTATTATTATTATTATTATTATTATTATTATTATTTTTGTAGAGATAGGGTCTTGCTCTTGCTCAGGCTGGTTTTGAACTCCTAAGCTCAAGCAATCCACTCACCCCAGCCTACCAAAGTGCTATAGTTACAGGCATGAGTCACTGTGCCTGGCTTAAATGACTCTTGATTAAGAACTTTAAAAATAGTTCTTCTAGTTTGTTTTCAGAGCTAGAATTTCAGAGCATTTACCAACATCATGTCTTTTCAGCATTCCATGACTCCCTGCTATTCAAGGTAATTAGAGATAGTTCATTTGTGAATTGATTTATTTGTCCCATCAGTTGGCCATCAAATATTTGTATGTTTAAAATAGGAGAGGTGCTATGCAAAGTGCTAGAGATATGGAGATGAAAGGCCTGGCTGGAGGTATGTGTCATGTCTTTGGAAAGTGTACAAGTAGAACAGCATCACAAGGGAAGTAAACCCATGAATGTCTAGTGGTCTCAGCTAAGTCATTTGGATTTCATCCTTGAAGAACTACATGGCTGTTCACAGATTCAGGTAAAGGAGTAACTTTGAAGCTTCATATTTGCACTTAATAAAGATTATTCCATCCTCAGTATTGAATTTCCTGCCAGTTTTATTCTAGCAAAGCTGAAAATCTCAATATTTTAAGGCCAAGTTTCTTGACATCTAAATTAATAAGGTCTTGAGAAAGAAAAAAACAGTAGCTTACTTTAGGCTGGCAATTAATGTAACAAAGCCCAAATATTTTCTAACTCTCTTTAAATATTATTATGTAATACCTATTTGGATTCTGGTTCTATCCAAGACTTTTCAGGCCTAAATAGTCCTATCTTTTCAGGTGTATATAATCAAGCAAAGTCAAGATGGCAATGGGATCTCTGGATATTGAAGTAGAAAACAAAAGCAAAAACGACAAGGTGCTTAACATATACTAATATTTGACTAAAATGAATACTTGAGTGAAACAAAATAATAATCCAAATAATACCCATGGTGCCTTCATAGTTCTCTGACTCCATAGTCAAGAAACTGTTCACTTTCTTCACAGCCCCCATCTGGACCTCCAGGTCGGCCAAGTTCCTCACAACCCAATTCAAATAATTGGTTATCTGTGTGAGAGGACAGAAAATTTATATATTTCAGTTAAAGTTAAGGAACTTTTGTAATTGCTGGATATTGGTGACAGGATGACTTGGATGTTTAGTGTATGCTACATGAGACAGACAACTCATAAGTGCTGCCAGGTACACTGTGCAGCCATAAAGAAGATGGAGACTTCACATCTTTTATGTTTACCTGAATGGAGTGGAACATATTTTTCTTAGTAAAGTATCTCAAGAATGGGAAAAAAGTGCCCAATGTATTCAATACTACTATGAAATCAGTATAGAGTCACATACACATTCATATAAATTCATAAAACAAAACTGTAGCCCAGAAAGAAGGAGGAAAGAGGAAAGAGAGGGGAGGGGAGGAGAGGCCAGGAGGAGGGAGGGCTTTTGGGGGGATCCAACCTAATGTGCATAATGCAATGATACATTTCTATACTATTAAGAATACAGTATGAATTTTTGTACTACAACAAATAAGTAAGCAAGAAGATGGTTATGTTAATCAGTTAGATGTAAGCATTCCACATTGTATATCCAATCAGCACATTGTACTCCATAAATGCACTAATGTACACAGTTATGATTTAATAAAGAATGAAAAAAATAAAGACTAGGGAAAATGTCATGGGATACTTTTGTAAAGAAATGTGTCTGCTCTCTTTAAGGGTCCTCATGTGTCACAGATTTGTGAACTGTCCTCTGATTTCCCTGCACAATGACATTGTATACATTTCCATTTGCACGTACCACATGTATATTCATATTCATTTTAGGGAGCAAGTCTGGAGAGGGATCCCACAGAAGCTTGGGAACACTCTGACCATGAGCTCTGAGTAGTTTTAAAAATTGGTTCACAATGTCAGAAATGAATCCTCACTGTCTTAAAATGTTAGGTCAACTTTGTATATGAACTTTAAACTTCCCCTATAACATCCATGAGTAAGAGCTGATAATAACTACAACGAGTACCACGAACACACCTACCGTAAGTGCATACAGAAGACCCAGGCCCACAAATCCAGAATTGGGAGACCCACTAATGGATGCAATAGAGGCAGTGAGAACAATGCAAGCTCCCAGATAATCCTAAAAAAGAGCAAGAAAGAATGTTACAAGATTATTCCCAAGTTCTTAAACCAAAGATCTCAATCAACAGACAGAGGTAATCATTGGAAAAATACACTCCATTCTATATGTCCTGTTAAATGTCAGAGGATGATGTGGAAAAAGGATAACTTACCATATGGAGAGTGTGAATGTCCTCATTATGGATATACATAGAGACTTGGCAACCAGTGGCACAGCCTGGATCAGATATAGGATTTCCCTTTTATCCCTTTCTCAATACAGTGTGTTGCCAAACAACTATTTTTGGAGTTGATTTTCTAGCTTAAATTTCTTACCTGCCTATGTCAGGATTGTTATTAGCAGTTCTGTGCATTGTAGTAAGGCCTTTGTGGAAATTTGCCTCTGATTAACTTGGTATTTGTAATTGAACTTTTTGTCAACTATCTGGGCTCAGAGTCTAGGACGTTAAATCTACATATTTCATATACATAAGAATAAAGGCTATATTTACTCCGAAATTATGAGTATAGATGGACATGCCAGTGTATTTGGATTGTGTATAATTCAATAATAAACTCTTTCACAAAACTATCAAAAATAACTAAATCTCACCTTAGAATCAAATAAAAGATAGAGACATCTGTTCTTTTCTAACACCTTCTTCCCTTCCCATTTTCCCACCACTCTTAGGTATTTTTCTATCTTACTAGTCAACAAAGAAATCTTAAAAGCTACTCATGATAATATGCCACATGTTCCAAACACATGTAGAAATTTCAAGCAGGGGCATTTTCTAAAATTATCTCAAGTCTCCTCCTACTAGGGAATTCCTTTTCTAGCTAAATATATCTCTGGTTCCTCAAAAAGAAAAAAAAAACGAAGAAGAAGAAAAAGAAAAAAGAAAAAAACCCAGCTAGCAACTGGTTTGTCATTAATGACAATTGGAGTGTTTAATATGCTGAAGTCAAAGAACTAAGTTTCTTGATGGATCAGAAGACTCAATACTGTTAAAATGTGAATTCTTGGAGTCTGGGGAGATAAGACTCCAGGCATCTCTGGCTGGTGCGATCTGCCTATAATCATCCTTTTGAGGATACAGGGAGTCAACAAGGGACTTCTGGACCCCAACAGGAGGACAAAAACAGTGGAAAACTGGCAAGTGGTTGCGTGTGTTTGATCGACCTAATCCCACCAGCAGCTGTAAGTACAAGCAGCAGTGAGACTACAAACCGGAAAGGCCTTACCTGTGAGCTGTTTTGGTGTTTTGGACTTGGCACTCAGTTGAACTGCCTTGGGGAGAGCTTGAGCAGGAGTGCGGAGAACTCTGGGCATTGTCTAGGGCCCCAAACTGAGCCACCAAGCCTGATGGAGTTAATAGTATTCGGCTGTGGGCCACAGAGAGCCATTGTGAGACAACTGCCCGGGCAAGCTCGAGCCTCAGGGTCGCAGAGCAAGGATCGGGTAGGAGCTAGTAACCTAGTGACTGAGCAGCCTAAAGGTGGGGACTGAGCTGCCTTACAGCCTTAAACCTCAGGGGCACAGTGAGACTGGTTTTGGCACACTGGAGCCTTGGGCTGTTGCCCTGGGTAGAGTGCCATGGCATCACAGCTCATAGCAACCTCAAACTCCTGGGCTTGGCACCACCCAGACCTCCATAAGAGCTGCGCTGCGACCGTTGACCTGCGACACATGACCCACCCCCGCCGGGCCTCTGCATGCCCTGACCAGGAACTGCAGGAGCCGCGCCACCCTGCGTCCTCTGTGCTTTACCCTCCTTGCTTCCACACCAGCCCACTCGTCTGGCCAGGGACTCTGGTAGCCGTGTGCCCTCCAGAGCCCTCCCTGCCTCTGCGCAGAGCCCTTCTCCTGGCCAGAGACTGCTGGAGCCTTGGGCTCTCTGTGTCAAAGTCACTGGGCGCCAGGCACTCCCAGAACCATGTGCACCACCACCCGCCCTTTTGCTCGATTCGGGTGTGTCACACTCCAGAACTGCTTCCACAACCAGAAGTCCCTGGCTTGGGCAGCCCCAGAGGAACTACACAGGGTCACTTCCTACAATGATCCAGCAACAATAGAGTGATCCTGCTGGGGTCTAATCTTGGAGAGACACCTCCCCAACTCTGAGGATGGCCAGAAGCAACGGTGAAAAGCAATCATGAGGCGAAATCAACAGAAAAACTCTGGCAATATGAATAATCAGAGTAGATCAACTCCCCCAAGGATCAATTGGGCAGACACAGCACAAGATCCCATGCACAAACAAATAGCTGAGATGTCAGAAATCGAATTCAGAATCTGGATAGCAAATCAGATCGAATTAGAATTCTAAGCAGTAACCCAAAAGATATCTCAAGAATTCAACGAATTCAAAGACCAAATGACCAAAGACTTTGACCCATTGAGAGACGTTGCAGCCCTCAAAGATCTGAGAAACACAGTAGAATCCCTCAGTAACAGAATGGAACAAACAGAAGAAAGGATTTCTGACATTGAAGACAAAGCTTTCAAACGCTCCCAAACTCTCAAAGAAGAAGAGAAATGGAGGGCAAAAACAGATCACTCTCTCAAAGAGCTCTGCGATATTTCAAAGAAAATCAATATTCATCTTATAGGGATCCCTGAAAGCAACAAAGTGGCTTCACAAGGCACAGAGTCTCTTCTCCATGAGATTATGAAGGAGAACTTTCCAGACATGCTAAGAGATTCTGAAATTCAGATAGTTTCAGAACGCCAGCATGACTCAACCCAAATAAGACATCCCCCAGACACATCATAATCAATTTCACTAAACTTAATATGAAGGAGAAAATTCTGAAAGAAGCCAGATGAAAGAAAACCATCACCTACAAGGGCAAGAATATTAGAATAACTGCAGATCTCTCTGCTGAAACCTTTCAAGCTAGAAGAGGATGGTCATCGACTTTTAATCTCCTAAAACAAAATACCTTTCAACCCAGGATCCGGTACCCAGCTAAACTGAGTTTCATTTATGACAGAGAAATTAAATACTTCAATGACATTCACATGTTGAAGAAATTTGCCATAACTAAACCAGCTCTCCAGGATATTCTCAGACCTATCCTCCATAAAGACCAGTGTAATCCTCCACCACAAAAGTAAACCCACCCAGAAAATTTTGATCAAATTCCAACTTTCACAGTCACAAAAGGATTAAAAATGTCCACCGGACTCTTGAAAGGCTTATCAATATTCTCAATTAATGTGAATGGTTTAAATTGTCCTCTAAAGAGGCACAGGTTGACTGACTGGATACAAAAACTCAAGCCAGATATCTGCTGCATACAAGAATTGCATCTTACATTAAAAGACAAATATAGAATCAAGGTGAAGGGATGGTCATCTATACTCTCTCAGAAAGCAGAAAAAAGCAGACTTTGGAATCCTATTTGCAGATGCAATAGGCTTTAAACCAACGGAAATAAGGAAAGATAAGGATGGAAAATTCATATTTGTTAAAGGTAAGACTCAATATGATGAGACTTCAATTATTAATAATTATGCACCTAACAAGAATGCACCTCAATTTATAAGAGAAACTCTAACAGACATGAGCAACTTGATTTCCTCCAGTTCTGTAGTAGTTGGAGATTTTAACACCCCTTTAGCAGTCTTGGATAGATCCTCCAAAAAGAAGCTAAGCAAAGAAATCTTAAATTTAAACTTAACCATTCAACATCTGGACTTAACAGATATATACAGAACATTTCATCCCAACAAAACTGAATACACATTCTTCTCATCAGCCCACAGAACATACTCCAAAATCGACCACATCCTAGGCCACAAATCTAACCTCAGCAAATTTAAAAAAATAGAAATTATTCCTTGCATCTTCTCAGACCATCATGGAATAAAAGTTGAACTCAATAACAACAGGAACCTACATACCCATATAAAAACATGGAAGATGAACCTTATGCTGAAGGATAGATGGGTTATAGACGAGATTAAGAAGGAAATCACCAAATTTTTGGAACTAAACAACAATCAAGACACGAATTACCAGAACCTCCGGGATACTGCAAAGGCAGTCCTAAGAGGGAAATCTATAGCACTGCAAGTCTTCCTCAAGAAAATGGAAAGAGAGGAAGTTAATAACTTAATGGGACATCTCAAGCAACTGGAGAAGGAAAAACACTTCAACCCCAAACCCAGCAGATGAAAAGAAATAACCAAAATCAGAGCAGAACTAAACAAAATTGAAAACAAAAGAATTATACAACAGATCAATAAATCCAAAAGTTGGTTTTTTGAAAAGATCAAAAAATAGATAAACCTTTGGCCAACCTAACCAGGAAAAAAAGAGTAAAATCTCTAATTTCATCAATCAGAAATGGTAATGATGAAATAACAACAGACTCCTCAGAAATTAAAAAAATCCTTAATGAATACTACAAGAAACTCTACTCTCAGAAATATAAAAATCTGAAAGAAATTGACCAATACCTGGAAGTAGACCACCTACCAAGACTTAGCCAGAATGAAGTGGAAATGTTGAACAGACCAATATCAAGTTCTGAAGTACCATCAACTAGACAAAATCTCCCTAAAAAGAAAAGCCCAGGACCAGATGGCTTTACATCAGAATTCTACCAAACCTTTAAAGAAGAACAAGAACCTATATTACTAAACTTCTTCCAAAATATAGACAAAGAAGGAATATTACCCAACACATTCTATGAAGCAAACATCACCTTGATCCCCAAACCAGGGAAAGACACAACAAGAAAAGAAAATTATTGACCAATATCACTAATGAATGTTAATGCTAAAATACTCAATAAGATCCTAACAAACAGAATCCAACAACACATCAAAAAAAATTATACACCACGACCAAGTGGGATTTATCCCAGGGTCTCAAGGCTGTTCAATATATGTAAATCTATAAATGTAATTCAACACAAAAATTAACCAAAAAATAAGGACCATATGATTCTTTCAATTGATGCAGAAAAAACTTTTGATAATATCCAGCATCCCTTCATGATCAGAACACTTAAGAAAATTGGTATAGAAAGGACATTTCTTAAACTAATAGAGGCCATCTACAGCAAACCCACAGCCAATATCGTATTGAATGGAGTTAAATTGAAATCATTTCCACTTAGATCAGGAACCAGGCAAGGTTGCCCATTGTCTCCATTGATCTTTAACATTGTAATGGAAGTTTTAGCCATTGCAATTAGGGAAGAAAAGGCGATCAAGGGTATCCACATAGGGTCAGACGAGATCAAACTTTCACTCTTCACAGATGATATGATCGTATATCTGGAAAACACTAGGGATTCTACTACAAAACTTTTAGAAGTGATCAAGGAATACAGCAAGGTCTCAGGCTACAAATTCAACAGGCATAAATCTGTAGCCTTTATATATACCAGCAATAACCAAGCCAAAAAAACAGTCAAGAACTCTATTCCTTTCACAATAGTGCCAAAGAAGATGAAATATTTGGGAGTATACCTAACAAAGGATGTGAAAGATCTCTACAAAGAGAACTATGAAACTTTAAGAAAAGAAATAGCTGAAGATGTTAACAAATGGAAAAACATACCATGCTCATGGCTGGGAAGAATCAACATTGTTAAAATGTCTATATTACCCAAAGCAATATATAATTTTAATGCAATTCCTATTAAAGCTCCATTGTCATATTTTAAAGATCTTGAAAAAATAATACTTCATTTTATATGGAATCAGAAAAAAACCTCGAATAGCCAAAACATTACTCAGCAATAAAAACACAGCAGGAGGAATCACGCTACCAGACCTGAGACTGTACTATAAATTGATAGTGATCAAAACAGCATGGTATTTGCACAAAAACAGAGAAGTAGATGTCTGGAACAGAATAGAGAACCAAGAGATGAATCCAGCTACTTACCGTTATTTAATCTTTGACAAGCCAATTAAAAACATTCAGTGGGGAAAAGATTCCCTATTTAACAAATGGTGCTGGGTGACCTGGATGGCAACCTGTAGAAGACTGAAACTGGACCCACACCTTTCATCATTAACTAAGATAGACTCTCATTGGATAAAAGATTTAAACTTAAGACATGAAACTATAAAAATACTTGAAGAAAGTGCAGAGAAAACTCTTGAAGGAATCGGCCTGGGTGAATATTTTATGAGGAGGACTATCCAGGCAATTGAAGCAGTATCAAAAAATACACTACTGGGAACTGATCAAACTAAAAAGCTTCTGCACAGCCAAGAACATAGTAAGTAAAGCAAGCAGACAGCCCTCAGAATGGGAGAAAATATTTGCAGGTTATACCTCTGATGAAGGTCTAATAGGCAGAATCCACAGAGAACTCAAACATATTAGCAAGAAAAGAACATGTGATCCCATCTCAGGGTGGGCAAGGGACTTGAAGAGAAACTTCTCTAAAGGAGACAGACGCATGATCTACAAACACATGAATCATCAGAGAAATGCTAATCAAAACTACTTTGAGATATCACCTTACCTCAGGAAGAGTAGCCCACATAACAAAATCCCCAAACCAGAGATGTTGGCGTGGATGTGGAGAAAAGGGCACACTTTTACACTGCTGGTGGGAATACACAGTAATATGTTCCTTCTGGAAGGATGTTTGGAGAATACTTCGAGACCTAAAAATAGACCTGCCATTCAATCCTATAATTCCTTTACTAGGTTTATACCCAGAAGACCAAAAGTCACAATATAACAAAGACATCTGTACCAGAATGTTTATTGCAGCCCATTTCATAATTGCTAAGTCATGGAAGAAGCCCAAGTGCCCATCGACCCACGAATGGACTAGCAAATTGCGGTACATGTATACCATGGAATATTATGCAGCCTTAAAGAAAGATGGAGACTTTACCTCTTTCATGTTTACATGGATGGAGCTGGAACATATTCTTCTTAGCCAAGTATCTCAGGAATGGAAGAAAAAGTATCCAATGTACTCAGCCCTACTATGAAGCTAAATTATAGCTTTTGCATGAAGGCTATAATCCAACTATAGCACAAGACTATGAGGAAATGGCCAAAGAAGGGGAAGGGGGGGGAAGGTTAGGGTAGAGGAAGGGTAATGGGTGTGGCCACACCTACGGTGCATCTTAGAATGGGTATGGGCGAAACTTACTAAAGGCAGAATACAAATGTCTACATACAATAACTAAGAAAATGCCATGAAGGTTACGTTGAACAGTTTGATGAGAATATTTCAGATTGTATATGAAACCAGCACACTGTACCCCTTGATTGCACTAATGTACACAGCTATGATTTAACAATAAAAAAAAGTGAAAAAAAAAAGAACTAAGTTTCTTGAATGAGCTCATATGTGTGCATTCCTGCCTCCTTTTTAAAAAGTTCTAAAGATCAAACTGCTGGGGAGCAATAAATGATTCCCAGCGTTGGAATCATAATCTGAGTTCAAACACTGGCTTTGAGTTTAGATAAATAATTTAAACACCTCTAAGATCTAATTTCTTCATTGGAAAATAGGTCCGATATCTAAATCATGGGAATTTTAAAAGAAATAAAAATGTTAGGCACCAAATAGATTTCCCATCTCCATGCATCAGGATTTTTCTCCTCTGGATAATTTTCAAATACATAAAGCAAGATTAAAAATTGGGGTACACCGTAAAACACCAAAGCTTAACACAGGCACCAAATTTTAATTCCATGTTGAGTCCCACGATCTTTACCCAGAATAAAGAAAAAGGAAAGCAAATAGACTGTATCCTCAATAAATTCCACAGAGCTAGTAAATACTTCTTCTGTTGTATCCATTTGTTAACAGCTTGTCATACATTCCAATCAGACCATTTTTCCTCTTTTCCTTTTTCCTGGATTCCAAATTTGACCAGTTTGGGCTATTATTTTGTCATTTATAAATGGTAATATACTCTCAAATATTTACAAAATGTTTATATGTATATGAATTTTTTCCTTTCAACACTCTTGTGTAAAGTTAATACTTTCAAAGTCATGTTATGCATTTATTTCCATATTATATTTTTAAAAAAGACACATAAAAGAGTTTCTGTGATAAGTTCCAGAAAGCATATTAGTACCAGAGGATACTGCCAGCAAGGTGCTCCTGGCTGGACATAAAGAAATATGTCATTTGGTATATGGGAAATTTCAGTTATGCATTAAGAGTTTTAGGCATGGCATTCCTTTTATTTACTTCTGTTCTCTCTTTCTTGCTGGTGACTTCACTGGGAAGAAAAACCTCATTCATTTGTTCACTCATCCATACATTCTTTTAAAAGTGCAAATCAGGTCAGATAATTTGCCCGTTTAGATTACCTATGCCCTCCTATCACACTTACAATAAATTCAAACTCAGATGAATTACAGAGCTTTATACTAACATGAAGTCTAGATTCTATGCCCTGTCTGCTCTAACTTTATCTAAGGGTCCTTTCCTCCACCTTCATTCTGCTCCAACCACGCTGGCCTTTTTCCTATTCTTGGGAACACACCAACTTTGTTTCTGCCAATGACTGCCTGAAATGTTGCCCTCAGATCTCTGACCCACTGGCTCTTTCTCTTCATTTAAGGGTCAACTCAAATGTCCCCTCCTTGGGGAGGTCTTCTTTCTTAGCCCCTAATTCCAACCCTGGAGCTCTTCTCTAGCCCATCGTCCTGTTTTAATTTCTCAAAGCACTTAGAGCTGTCTGAGGTGACCTTACTTGATTATTTATTGATAAAATCATCGTTTATCTACTTTCACTAGAGTCTAAGCTCCATGAGGACAGGGTCTTGGTGTGAATTTTTACCACTATTATCTCCAGCAACATTAATAATACCAAGTGCATTGTAAACGTTCAGTAATTGTTTATGGAAAAGATGACTAGATACATTAACCCCTTAATAAAGTAGTCAATGATTTTTTTTTTATGAACTAAATATCCTCTAATTTAGAAGTCCTTCGGACTTCACTTTTGAATGAATCACTTAATTATCATTATGAATCCCTTGATTCTCCACCAATCTCTTTTCCACAGTTTAAGGGTTGAACATGTAAAGATATTACAAGGATATATTTTTTCTTCCTAAAGTGAGAAGCCCAACGCCAAGTTTTATGATCTTTTTATCCCCCATTTAGAACTGCAGATGACTGTCTTATAAAACTATGTATAAGTGTTAAGGGTTATTTCCTTTTCTAAGGTGAAAAGTAATCTTCCCTAAGCCATAAACTTCATGACAAGGTTCGAACTATCATTATCTCTTACTATTTCAACTGTGGGGGAAAATTCATAAAAATGTCTGTGGTTGTGTTCTCCCTTATAAAGAGCAGATCTGAATAGGACTAGATTAGAGCAACTCTACACCTGAGAAAATGAAACAACAAAAATCACTGGGTCTAAATAAGTAGAAATTAAGCTATGGGTCTATATAAATATAAATATAAAAAATAAAATATAAAAATTATACACGTTGTCTCTTTCACATTGGTTACATGTCATATGGGGTTCATGGATTCACCTGTTGTATAAAAAGAAATGGTAGATTCAATTAGGTGATAACTTTAACTGTTTTCTACAACATTAACATAATAATTATGGCAACATGTTGGTAGTCTTGGTGAAAGAGCTAGCAAGAGAAATGAGAACAGATGAAGGAAGGAAAAAGAGAAGGCCGATCAATAAATTGTTGTCAATATATAATTTCTGGGCCTATTTCACATGGCTAACTTTTCAAAACTACTCATAAAGTTTTCATTATGATCATCAGACATTTTTAATTATTAGTTTGGTAATTAAAATGTGCACAAATCTATATATAATGTTATAGAGACAACATGTTTGACATTTCAGCAAAAAGAAGGCATAGCTTTTGAGGTATATTTTGCAGCAAAATTTTTAGGAGATGAATCCATTTTCAAAGTCTTCAATCTACTAAAATTCAAATAGCTACGAAAGCTTGAAAGCCAACGTGTCTATAGTTTGGTATCTGTAATAAAACTATTCTATTTATCATGAAAATATTCTTTGTATATTTTTTAGAAAGTGCTACTCATGTCTTTTATACTAGCTACTTTCTAGCTCTTTCTAAAATAATTACCACAGCTGAAAAATGGTTTTTGCAAGGAATTGAAGAAAGGAGGTATTTGATCAGAATTTTATCTTGATCTGCATAAGGGATGAAGTTTCTTTTGTGTACAACATTTTTGAGAAATTTCATAGCAAAATCATTACACTTCAATCCCTTCACATTAAGTAGTAGAGTAGTATAAAATATAAATTAATGAATAATTTAAAAGCTTATCCTATCTCCTCTTTTTCTGCTTCCTTTGCCATTAAATGTAGGAAGTTCAAGGTCACAAAGTGACCCCAGGGTTACATCTTCTTTCCATTCCTCTGCAAATATGTGAGTAGCAAAATGGCTTAAAGGCAATAAATCAAAAAAAGGAGAAGCAGATGGTTGGAATAACCCACACACAGGAGAGCAAATACTTAGGGATCACTAATGGCATTATTTTACTGCTATGGCCTTACACATCCTAACCAATCTATTCAGTGAAAAATACCTCCTGTCAAAATTGTACAATGGAATGAAAGATACAACTTAGGAAACTGACACTACTATATATATGAATTATCCACATTCAAAAGAAGGCCCAAACATAGGACATTTTATCTGTATCATGCTAAATTACAACTTCTAGCAATTTTGTGAACTCAACACTCTCCTCCGGAAGTGAAATCTTTGATTCCCACGTTACAAAGAGAGGCCTCTTGTCAAATTTCTACTGACTTGATGACATCTATCTATACGTAGATGATAGATGACATAATAAAAACTGTAATTCTCTATGAAACAGGTTTGTAAATTAATTCATAACAGCTGAAAAATACAAAATCTCTTTCCTTCACGTAGCTCTCAGGCATATATGTCTATGGTACTACTGCCTGGGAGATTACATTAGAGCCTCCAAATTACAAGATCAGTGACACATTGATGTTAAAGACTTTTTTTTCTCCTTTCTTCATCTTCTTCTTCTTCTTTTTTTTTTTGTTTACTTCTTAATGTGAATTTTCTCTTATCCTTTCACCACACAGCAAGACAAAGCCTTGGAAAGATAGCCTTTAGATAGAATTACTCAATTTTCGCAACTGGAAACACTGATGCCAAAGAGCTGGAATTGTTTAGTGCAGAGGGATGAAAAGAAAACAGTCCTCTGAACCAAAAAACGTAAGCAGTGTGCAAAGGTTAGGCCATGGTGCACACTGCCCACAAGTGCAGCGGCTTCATTCGGCACCCAGAGGAAAACAGTCCCCTCTGCTGCCAAAGCAACCTGGGTGGCCCCAGTCTAGCTACTTTTTTTACCGGCCAAATTATTTCATTCTTTTAGACTCTTGGACTTTTTGGATTCGAATGTGTTGTGGCCTTTAGTTTTTCCCAATTCAAAATGAATACAAAATGAATATGGTGGGCGAGGTTAAGTCTTCCATAATGAAAGCTGTTTACCCAGACATAATAAAATGCGATTGTCTTAACTCTTAATATGAATGAGAAAAGAAGCAGAAACCATTATTCTTAAAAGAAAATTTTGATGGAGCTCAGACACCTTCTCTGGTTCCCCTCCCAAAGTTGCTTTGGAAAAGCTAAGGAAGGAATGAAGGGAAAAATAGCCACAGAAAGATAGGGTACCAGATTTTCTCCTCTTTCCCTGAAGGCTCTGAGCGCATGAATTAGAGTCAGTGAAATCTGCATCAGGAAATCCTACTTGCCTCTTCCAATTTATGCCCCATGCACTGACCTGTATCTTTTTAGTTGTGTTTCTGCTCTGGAAACTCTAAGAAGGTTTGCTATAAACAAATACTTTTGATAATTTACTGACTAATGTAGCAAAGAAAAGCAAAGGAGGAGACTGTGTTGATATTGTAGATGAGATCAAGGCAGAGGTACTGGTTCAAATAGAAGTTTTCATTAGTTGTTTTTTTTTTTTTTTTAAACAACTTCCAAGGGAGAATACATCCAGCTGTGGGGTTCAGAGAACAAATTCACACCCTAGTCTCTAAGGTCTTACATCTCAACATTCATATTTCTGACACTCATCCAGTTATTCCAAACTAAAATCATGTCTTCAGTGATGTGGACATATCCACAGAAGCACAGTAGTAATGAGATCATTTATATGTGTGCAGTTGGGATAAAGGTTATTTCCCAAGAGGAGTCATCAACTTAATTGATGTAACACTGCTGCTATGGCATATGTCCTTGGATGATAACATTATTGGGTTAAATTATACTTATATTTGAGTAGCCCTGTTTGTTCTTCTGAATACAATATAAACTCTCAGTGTACTTAGAAGAACAGAATGAGAGTGAGTCCGACTGGTCTTATGGATCTCTAAGATCGTCCACAGGGGGATATGTGTGTGTGTGTGTGTTTGGGTGTGTGTACATGCATGTCCATATAAACTTACTCACACGTAAATATGACAGATGAAGACAAATCATACACAAAGGACCTGGAACCCTGTCTGCAAATATTCTGGGAACTTTGCAATAAGTCAGCAAAAGTTTCTCATCAAAATTTACCTTGACCCATTAGAAGTAAAAGCAAAAGGCTTCTTAATTTTTTGTTAATTTTTAAGGGAGTTGTAGTAATGCAATTAGATAGAAAATCCTGGAAGGATTCTAACACAGAGAAAGCAATGAGAAGACATAATGACAAATGTATTAGAAAGTAACAGAATGAATGGCAGATTCTGTCCTTTCTGTTTAAAATGTCAGCATTTTCTATGTTTTTCTACAAGTGAAACTAGACTTGTTTATATTCCAGTAGGCTCAACTGCTTTTTCACAGTTAAAGTTAAAGTACTGGGTTGTGAGTCAAATTAGACTAAACCATTCTGACTTTGGCTGCTGTTCCTTTCTAATTTATTCTGACCTTCCCTTTTTTGGCACTCAGAAAGGCTCTAGTATCTTGTCTTCTGGCTGTGAGAACACAAGCATATGGTTTGCTTGAAGGTTTTTGTTCAACACTTACCCATTAACCTGACAGTAGGAAGTGCTAAAGGGCAGAAAACAGGAGTCACAGTGTGACTCTCACCTCAAGTTCAAAAATACACTTGCCCCTCAAGAGACATACTTGAGCTTTAAGTTCAAGAAAATCAGACGTGAAGGTTGCTACTAACACTTTTCCTTTATGGTTTTGAGAGATTCTTTCATTAAACTACTTCATCATTAATTAATCAGACAAGATTATTTCCCCACAGAAAAAAATGAGTAAAAGAAAAAAGACACACAAGAAACAGAAGCTTAAAACAAGTATTTGTGGTCTGCCTAAGTTCTAGGAACAGTGTTTTAGGTTTTGTGATTAAATCCTAAGTGATGCTTCACTGGCCTTTAGAGTAATTCCCAAGAAACTCTGCTCTGCCTCCTTCCACACCTCAGACCTCCTGGAAGGAATTTATCAACAACCAACATTTCTATCAAAAATTTGTGGAAAATAATTGCACTATGTAGCTGAATAATCTCCATATAATGACTAATTTAGTCACAGAGAGCCTTTGTAAACCAGTGAGAAATCATGATAGCTAAAGCTCATAAGGGTATCCAAGATGCTATTTAAGTACATATCCAGCAATCATCTACTCAGATTTTAACTGGGCCTCCTTTATTTCAACCCTATCAAATTCCCTTTTCTATCTTCCCTCTCTGGTATGTTGAGTTTTAAAAGAAAGCCTGCATATGTTAGAGAAACATCATCCGTGGGAATAAGGTTCTTCTAATAGTACAGATACAACTGCTTTTTCTTTTCAAAACTGACAGATAACCCTTAAAAAATTACGGTCAACTCACCATCACCACCAAAGCAGCTTCTTCTTGCCGCAGATTACACAGACTGCAAACTACATTCTTTCCCTTCTGGAACATTTATCTCATCTGTCTTCTGCTTTATAGTCCTACTGATTGGCTTATAAAGTAAACTACTTTTACCAGGATAGGTAACGTTTCCATTCATCTACTCAGTCAAAAGGTTATTTCTTGAACACATTTGCCAATCAATGTGCGAGGGGATTTATATTATTTTGAATACTAATCCTTCCACAAGGTATGTATTCTTATTCTTATTTTATCCACGAAAATCTAGGGCTCAGATAAATTAACCTGCTAGACCAAATGTGACACCAAAGCTGGTGCTTGTTCCTCTACATCGTACAGGACAGAAAAAGGCAGTCGATGATTAACTGCGGGGTTTTTTTACATTTTATGCTAACATGATCCTCCACTGGCTTACAGGACAGCAAGTTTCCATCTCTCCCAGGCCTGTCCAGCTTAGTGAAGGAAATGAGGAAATCTGTTCACTTGTCAAATGTGCTCTTTTGAAAAAAAAAAATTGAAGTTATACAAATATTTGCCATTCCATTGACTTATGTAATCTTGAGACTAATGAACACAAAATGAATTTTTGCTTTTTAGCTTATTTGTCTTGTCATTAGCAAAAACATTATGACAAATTCCATCTGTAACGTAAACAAACCTGAGCTATTTTAAAGTCCAGAAAATGTGAAGCTAGTGCTGAATCTCAGTATGAGACTGATTTTTTTAACTGTCTGCCTCTCTGTATCAGGCCTCTTCTCTGTTTGGTTTCATTTCGAAATCATGAAATGAACGTACCGTTCTAACTTCCAGCCATCTGTTGGCAGCTGAGAGAAATAAGTAGGCTATGTTGTTTGTGTCCGTCAGTTCCAGCATACGTTGTTTAAATCTAGTTTCATGCCTGCAGAAAACAAAAATATTATGATGTTAGCCACACAACAGGAGAAGTAATAAAAAACAGTCACACTTACTACCACACTATTTACTCAACATAGTGACACACTGATAGGATGGGATGACCGGTAAATAGACTCCTGCTTCAAAAGAAAGACCAGCTAGCTGCTACTGCTCTGCTGCATTTCTAGTAGAAATGGTGTGATCAAATGTATCTTTCTTTTTTATATCTGTAGTAGGAAAAGGAGTCCTTCAAATAACAAAGTTTTTTAAAGATTATTTCATAAGCTTCCAAATAATTATTATAGTCATGAAAACAGGGAATGGTGTACATTGCAAGGGTCTTATGAAAACCAGAGTAAGTTGTACAGAAATGCAACATATTCTACCTGCTTTTTATGGATTTATTTTATTTTTCCAAATGATGCAGTTAGAAATGGGAGAGATATACTGGATGAGAAACAGGAAAGACAGAAAACTATGCATTTGGAACATGCAATCATGTACTTTTAAAATACTATTTTGTCTTTTGTTTCTAGGAACCAAAGAATAAAAATTGGAGTGGGAAGAAGTAGGGAAAGGGTGCCATGGAGAAGGCAAATGTTCTTATTAAATAAGACATTTAAATTGTCTTGTTAGAATTGTTAAATTCTAAACTATTTGTAAGGATGATCGGTGCATAAAGGGAACTCTTGGTCTGTGGTACTTTCAGACACAGTACTTTTCAGAACTATGATATATACATTTAGATATTGATCTCCAACAGATTAAGTTCATTCTCGGTGTTCAACATAATCATGCCAAATGTTTAACTTATTTTATAAATTGCATTGCTAATGAAAGACTTATTTACTGGAATATGTGAACAACTGTCTCAAAGAAACTCTTTCTATGTGGTGAAAATCTTTTCTAAACCACAAAGATAATCTCTTTTCATTTTTCAATTATTTTTCCCAAATAACAGAAACAATGGAAAGCTAGATAACATATTGAAAATAACCAGTATGAAGACTAAAGAAATGTCCAATGAAAATCTGGTTCATTCACTCTCTGCAGTCATGGCTTGTCTCGTCTAGACCTCCGATTTATGTGCTATGTGTAAGAAATGATGAGATTACATCTGACAGCATGGCAGTGATTCCTGTTTGATGAAAGACTGTTCCAATGCACAGTCTACTCACCCCCTCCAAATCTTCAAATAAAATGACAAAACTTTATGATAAAACATTACTTATGTCAAAGAATGAAGTCCTGGGTGGGGTGTTCACTTGGCCTACTGAAGCAGTCCATACAGGCCAATATAAAGCAGATACTTGATATCCATCCAATCAATTTGATCATTCCAATATGGCCAACTAAATAGATAATTCACTTGGACAGCAAGATCTGATATACAACAATCAAAGCTTTGGAAATTAGAGCCAAACAATTATCTAATTTTGAATTATGTATCCTTGACCTAAATGCCATGCACAGAATGACCTGGCTGAATGGCAATGCACTGGTATGAGACCAAGCCATCCAGGGAATATTCTTCCCCTCCAGATGATCCGTTTAGGGATGAACATAGTAACTGAAAGGTGGAGAGGAGGAGCTTATAGGATTATGGGATTTACTGAACTAGTGGACAAGAACTGTAAAGATATATATATGTGTGTGTGTGTGTGTGTGTGTAAGGATTTTTTTTTTTTTTTGATACTTGCTAAGTATGGGTTAGGTACATCTATTTGTTGAGAGGCATTTAACAAGTTCAACTCTAAGTGAGACCTTATGCTAGACACCAGGGGTTTCCATATGAACAAGATACAATCTCCCCTCTTGAGAAGCCTGCAGTCCAGGGAAGGACAGCATTAACAAAGATAGTGCAACACACCCTATAAGAACCTTGTGCACAAAATGCTGCATGAACATGAAGACAGGCAATGACTTGCACTGACTAGAGAATCAGGGCAGTGGGAAATGAAGACAGGGTTGAGGAGAGAGGAAGCAAGGTTTTACAAAAGATAGGGAAGATGATCTGAGATAGGTTTTAAGAGATGAGCTGATATTTTTAGGTGAACAATGCATTCCAAGTAGCAGGATAAACAAAAGCAAAGGCACAGACTCAAGAAAGTCCCATATGTCCAGAGGGCTGGAGACATGTTCCTCTCCCTAGAACTTGATGGAGGTGGAAAGGCTGGAGATGACACCAGTTGGATTAAAGTCAGTGGACTACGTTTGAGATGAATATCAAACACTTGGTTCTGACAAAGGGCTTCATCTAAGAGTCTTCTGACTCTTCCTTTCATTTTGGTATATTATTTCTGATACACTCTTAAAGAGTTTGTAAATGGAGTTGGCAACAGTTTGAGACAGCACTGAGAGGGGAGGGGTGAAAATGCAGTGAACATTCTTTCTGCGTGTTTCTATTTGGCAAGAAACCTTCTGTTTTCCTAATGGAAACTTTGACACACTCAGTCTGTATCTTTTCATCCACATCCAGCTCATCTTCTGAACATTCTTAGACCTTTATTCTGTCAGACACACACAAAAAAAATAGGAAAGGTCACTGAAATCTCAATCTAATTTAAGTGTGATACTTCGTGGTAAACTACTTGAGGGAGTTGCTTCATGTGAGTACACCACGAACCCTGAACACAGGGGAGGAAAAGCAGCCTAATCAGTAAATACTAACTTTCCAAAAGAGCTCAAGACTCTGGGGACTCTGGGTAGTTAAAAAAAAAAAAGAAGAAAGAAACAGAGGGATGGAAAAGAATGTATTGGACTCTTGACTATAGTACCAAATGTAAAGATTCTAGAATTTTATTCGCAGCACCAAGGTCATCTCCACATTTACAAGACTTACTTTGATTTAAAGAGTGCTGATATTGTAGTATATATTTATTTTAAAATGAACTCTGGAAGATCTAAACTGGACAAGGACCATGCAGGTACTTCTAGATAGAAGTTGGGTTGTCTTTTGTTTCTTCCAACTTTAATTCAAGCATTGAAGAACAATAGAATATTTTGTTCTCTGTCCAGCTACCTATAATTTTTCCTAATGTAAAATTAAACACAGTAATGCTAAATTTTGCCCATGTGTCTACTGAAGAAGGTAAATGAAAAATCTTAACCTTGACACCTGGTCAGTTTCTTCTCTCATTTTAAATCTCCCTCCTTCCCTTCATGATGCTCTAGCTCATTCTTATTCCTGTCACTCTCAGATGACCTCACTTTGTCTCTTGGGCAAAAGTAGGGGCTGTTATATATTGAGCCCCTCAACTCAACCATCAACTTCCTGTTGTTTCATCTACCAGCTAGCCTGAATCCATTCACATCCTGTCCTTGGCTTCATAGAAGGGCTATGTACCAAATACTATTCAAGATGAGCTGGTCTTTCTACTTGGCACCTGAACAAATTCCTACTAATCTGCTCTGAAAAATTGTTCCATCAGTTGTCCCATCCTGCTAATATCGCGACTTTTCCCCTTTGACCTTTAAAAGCTCAAGCTCATTATCTTCTTTTTTTTTTTTTTTTTTTTTTGTTGCAGTTTGGCCGGGCTGGTTTGAACCCGCCACCCTCGGCATATGGGGCCGGCGCTCTACTCACTGAGCCACAGGCGCCGCCCTTCATTATCTTCTTAAAAATAAAAAAGATATAAGATCATATCACCAGCAAAAAGTGACAAAGGTTGAAGACACATTGCCAGCTCTTAAGGAGCTCTCAGTCTTGGGCAAGAATGCACACGCACAGCTGATGATGATACAATATGGTAAGATTAGGACACAGGTTAACATAGAGGTCTCAAGGGTGTGAACTACATAATGTTCAGGGAAGGCTTCCCACAGTAAATGATAATCATGGGCTGATATTTCAGCAGTGAGATAAGCACTGCTTAGCCAAACATAAAAGGCAGTCAGGAGGGACAAGTAGTATTAGGTCTCTTACTCTGAAGCATGAAGCTAAGAGGAGTAGCCTTATTAAAGAGTTGGCAATTGGAAGACCTTATTTTCCACAAGATTGTTTTTATCTGTTTGCTCCCTAAATGTTGGTGGTTTGAAAATTTTATCCAAGCTCCTCTTTTCTTGTTTTCACCCTCTCCCTTGGCAATCAAATCCATGGCCAAAACTTGAAATAATATCCCTAAGAGTAGGATACACAAACCTGCTATCTTCTACCCTGGAGACATCTTCTTTTCAAAAAAATTGTACAAATGTAAGGGTTTAGATGCATACACGTGGACTTAGAGTGTGGAATGACACATCAGAGACTTGAAAGGGTGGGGAGGTGCCCTGGGATCTCTCTGAAATGCCAAAACTATATTACTGACCACAAAAATCCCCAGATGGTTATTTCATCAGCATCTCCACTTAGAATGTGTTCA
Source organism: Nycticebus coucang (assembly GCF_027406575.1). Taxonomy (NCBI): domain Eukaryota; kingdom Metazoa; phylum Chordata; class Mammalia; order Primates; family Lorisidae; genus Nycticebus; species Nycticebus coucang. The sequence goes on along the minus strand of NC_069791.1, from coordinate 38,119,199 downwards.
TAACCAGATTCATCATTGTTTTCTCTAATCCTCCATATCATCTTTAGTGTCCTAGTTTATAAAACTCCTCACTCATGGGATTGGAAACCTAGAAGGAATCATCTTCAACTTTTCTCTCAACCTTACTTGCACATTCAGCGTGTCCCTAAATTTCATTGGTCCCACTTTTTAAATATTTCTCAAATTGGTACTTTCTTTCCAGGTCCTTACTTCCTGAGCTAGCCTTTGTTATCTCTCAGCTGGACCAGTCACAGTCTCCTGGAATCTTCTTCCGTTAGATGAATTAGATGAATTCTAATTCATCCTATATAGTAGATCAATGTTACCCTGAGGAACACAACTCTGATCATGTCACGTTCCTACCCAAATTTCTTCAGGGACTCCCCTACATGAAAAGAATAATGTCCAAGTTTCCTTATAGGTATTTATTCAATACACTTTATATACTGGCCTTTCTTTATGGTTTCAAGTTTTATACCATTGGACACTTCTTTGTTCTTTATGTTCCAACAATACTGAATTCTTTTGATTTCTATAGAAAATAGAAATGGCCATGTATTTCTATATCTATTACATATGCTTAGAATATTGTATCCCTTTTACATGCCAGGTCAACTGGCATATATTGAAGACTTATTTTTCAATAATTATATCCTCATTCCTTTGAGGCAGAGTGCTACCCTGCTCTCAGATACAAGTTGTTTCTTGTGATACATATATTATACCATATACCATACCACATTGCCATTTTGTTTTCTTAAACCCTCTCTTCAACCAGGCTATGAGTTCCTTAGGACAGAGGCCATGTTTGCTAGTCTGTGTATATGTATTTCTTGAGTGCTTAGTGCCAAGCATTTTGCCCAGGTTATCATTATAAAAGAGTGGAAAAAGAAAATAGTCTTGATAGGGCTTACATTTTAGTTGGAAGATACAGACAACAACAAACACAGAAACAAAAAGATAATTTAAAATACTCAGATAAGTACCACAAAAACAGTAGGATAATACATCATATATGGGGGCATGGGAGGGAGAAAACAGTGCCACTTTTAGGTGGGGTGAAAAATAAAGGCAATGTCTCTTTCGTCTTTATATATCTACAGCAAGAATTCTACCTGGAATATGTTAATACTCAAATAAATATTTCTTAAATAAATTAACTTGAAAAACTTTTTTGGTGAGAAAAATAATATTTGACATGGTATATTTATTAATAAACCACTGGTCATTGCTGGCTATTATCAGAATATAAGTTTTATATTAATATACATATTCCATGCCAATAACTATTGATTTACGTAGAAAGTCTGTGATATGTAATGTTGTGGATAGTTGTATCTTTATAGATTATTCTGTGACCCATTTCTATATGTAAAAATAAATTTCTTAGCTCAGAAAAGTCTCTGGTTAAAACCCATACATACTTGCAGTTAGGATTGCAGAAAGTAACAATACTTTAAAATCTGAATTTTCTAGATTAAATGATATATTCAGCAATGTCACCTTCTTTTCTGATCTTACTTCAAAAGGAAAATGCAGCGAAGTTTTTTTTTCTTTTTTTTTTTTTAGAGACAGTGTCTCACTCTGTTGCCCAGGCAGCTGTTTGCAGGAGTGCAATCATCACTCACTGGAGTCCTGCACCCTCTAACTCCTGGCTTCAAGTGACCTTCCTGCCTCAGCCTCCTATAGTGCTGAGATTACAGGCATGAGCCACTGAACTTGGCCAATAATTTTATGAGGGTTAAATTCATGCTCTTGATCAAAAGCTTAGGTTATTATTCTATTTACCAAGATTGAAGAAAAAGTATTAAATTCTAAAACAGCTTTGGTACAATAGTATTCTTCTTCTTATGATAACTATTGTCACTATTGTTATTTATACATTTAATCTAACTTGTTTGTTGGGTACTTCCTCAATCTAAGTGTGGTTCATGCTTTATATGCATTATATCAACTTGTCCAATGACCCTAAGAAGGAAGATTGATTTCCACATTTTACGAGATGAGAAAACTAGGTTACAGAATTTAAAGGCCTCTCCATGTCACACAGCTTGTATTTTTCCAATTGGTTGCTTCCTCCTTTGTGAATTCTCCTTAAAACTTCAGATGCTGACTCTAACTCTGATAATTTATAACCACATTTTTCTCACTCCTTTTTTAGTGTATCTGCACACAGTGGAAATCAAAATGGTAGCAATTATCAGTTATTAGCAGACAAACATTTGTTGATGATGTAAGTGCCCGATCAGCAACTTGAAAACATGTTTGCTCACCTGAAGGCCCGAATGGTGGTGAGTCCTTCAGCTGTTTCTGAGAAGTGGCAAAGCAGAGGGAGCTGAGTGCTGTCATCAAGTTCCTGGAGATCTCTGGGACAGATAGAGAGGCAAAAATAAATATCGCACACTTCTGGGCTCAAAGACCACCATGTTTGTTCTAAATAAATGTGACTTAGTCATTGCCTTTGTATTTGCCATTGCAACTATTTCCTCCTGCCACACAATTAGTGAAGGTTTCAACAGCTTCTAGTCTAAAGAGGAAGAGAAGATGGGTACATAAAAAATACAGGTTGAAGCTGAACATCGTGTGTAACAAGTAAAATAAAGTGCTATGGGACACGGAGGAAATAGTACTTATTCATAACTAGGAGCAGGTGGAATTTAGGGCAAACCTTAGGCATGATGAGGGGTTTAATGAAATGGACAAGAAGTGCCTTCCAGCCAAAACCATATCAAGAGCAAATACAGGTGTCTGAAGAATATGGCAAGCTTAATCTGGCTGGTGCTAAGAATCCTTTGAAGGTGTCGCCATGGGAAAAAGCTATATAAGGGATATGGTATTGTAAGGGTGGGAGTAGATCATAGGGATCTCTGAGTCAGAAAAACAAAATCACTGGAGACTAGAAATAAGATGATGACAGCTGCCCTTAATCAGCATAACGGGAGAAAAATGCAAAGGATGAAAGAAAAGGGTGAGTGAGGAAGGTTAGTTAGGACAGCTTATATAAGAGGTGTTTTGTTGTTGTTGTTGTTGTTTTCATTTTGTGTATATATATGTTATAGGCCATCAAGCACTTATCCAGAGAGGTTTTTTTAAGGAGTTAAGTAATCTCTCATACTGGTGAGATCTAAAGTAAGGAGGGAAGGTTATGAGATGATAGTCTGCTAGAAGTAGCTTTATAAGCAGCAATGACCGATTGGTAATACCAGGGTGAAAAACAGAAGAGTCAAACATGGCAGGGCTGTTTCTACATTAGCAGATTTGAAAACTGGCCATGTTATTTGCCAGGGTGCAGGTGGGCGGGACTAAGAAGAGACTTGGAGAGAAAAGACGGTGAGTTTGGCTTTGGCCACAATGAGTTTGAATCCTTGTGTTTGTGAAACTTTCATTTATAGTTCCTCCAAGTGTGTGTGTGTGTAACGTAAGTATATGAAGTATTCAGTGGATGGAAATGCCTGACTCTGCCCTTTTCACAAAGATTCATGACAACTCTTCCTTAAACCATATGAGCTAGTATTTCTAGAAGACGAGCTAAGACTTCTAGCACCTGTTTCAAAGTCAAACTCTTTTTAATTCTGAGTCTTTTTTTTCTTGACCTTCTCTAATTCTCTGGGGTTGAGGAAATTAAAGAATTAGTACCAGCGTTCATCCACCAGAGTCAAGTGAACTGATAAACACCGTTCCATCATCTTCGACCATTAATTTAGGCTGTTCTTGGTTGTGTGTGTAATCCCATCCACAAACGCAGTCTTTTAAATTTGAAGTTGAAAAGCAAAATGGATTCGCTCACTTCAGACATTGCACATGGGGAATGGGAGAGAAAGATAGAGGAAGGAGAAAAAGGCCTACGAAGGAATGTGAATTGTCTGTTATTTTAAAACATACAACCAAGTGGCTATTTGCAACTCTGACATAAGCAACAGGTGGTCACAGCACTGAGGTTTGTAGTGCAGGAAAGAAATTTTGGAAGGAGGAATGCTTGTTTATAGACTGTGAACCAAAGAGGTAAGGACACAGCTTGATCTTGTATTCTAGCAAGAAGGAAACATGAGCTAACCATGCGTCAAATCTTTGATTTGAGATATCCAAACTTTCACGGCATTTCCTGTAGCTAGTTCCCCACTTAAATTCTTTTACGTGTATATAAAAATAGTCTGTCAAGCTGCCTGAGCTTTTCAACATGGTTGAGTCCTAAAGTGTTTCAACATCTAAAAGGCCCCTCTTGTCTGTGAGATACTGTATCACATGGCTATATTAGCTAACTCTCGGAGAATTTTGAATGAGCATGGTGTGCAAACCATTACCAATGTTAATTATTTAAAAATGATCATCTCCTCCACATTTTAGTCACTGTTAATGATAACAGATTATTCTCACTGATAAAGAACAGAATTCGTAATTCAAATTTGTAAGGAACTAGGAATACGTGCCCAAACTTTGCACTCAATTTTTATGGCTACAGTGCAAAATAGGCCCAAATGAGTATGTGATGGAAGTAAGACTGAAGTTAGCGGTGAGATGGCAAGGGCAGTTTTGGAAACGGCAATAATGAAATAACTCTGAACTTCTCTGAGCCTCCAGCAAGCAGCACCAGCAATAATATTAGAAGAAATGAAAAGAAATCGTGAATTTGATTGCTGGCTTCTCCCTTTTGGTCTGAATTTGCTTCAAATGAAGAGGATGAAACTGGGGATGAAAAAAATACTCCTAGAAGATTTAATATGGATTCCTGACATTTGAAAGATCCAAACCCATAGCCCTGAGGAAGAAATTACATTTTTAAAACTATGAAATGTTATATGATAAATGTTCAGAGGTTCCCAACTATAATCTGTCCTTCTTAGCTTCCTCTGGGTTTCTTCTTATTCCTTGTACTTAGGTCATATGAAAATTTTCAATGTCCTGAATAAACTCAATGTCTTCCTTCTTATCCCAGCACTCAATCCACGTTTTAGGATGATTCTGTAAATGTTTCATCTTCCCAAGAGACTTGAATTTTTTGAGAACATGATCTTGTCATGTTGATCTCTTCATCTGCCATGTGGCTTAACACAGTATTTGTACCACTTAACAAGTGTCTGTTGTAAAAACATAAAATTTACTGAACTATTTAAAGCAGGGCTTCAAAGTTAAACTAGATATTTCAAAACAACCAGTCTTATATTTCACTTAACTATTCAACATCTCTGCAAATGACAAACCCTACATGAATAGAATAATCTAAAATTCACAGCTACTTTTTTACTTGGCGAATACTCGAATGCATGTAAAACGATCCAATCTGAAATTTTCCAATTATCATTAAATTATAGTACTCCTGTCAGACATTCAAGGTTACCTACTTTTATAGTCATCACTCTGATCTATCTCTTCAACCTTTCTTTACTTTTAATAGTTTTCACACAACGTATTTTAAGAACTATTAATTTTTTAGCTTTTCCCCCATAAGTAGACTATAATGATATTAATTCACTTATTCTTCATGACTATGTTTGATGTTGTGAATTTTCTTTTAATGTCATGATCAGAAAAAAAAGAACTATAGAATGAAAAATTTGGCAGTCTGTGGATTCAAAACTTAATAGCTCAGTCCACATGTTAATACATGTTCGGGGTTGAATTTCTAAATTCCACACCTTATCTTAAAAAACTTTATAGCAAATGTAGATCATAGTAAATCAAATACCCTCATGGTCCCTGTGGGGGTCTGGTTCCTGGACACCTGTAGCTATTAAAATTTGTGAATGCTCAGGTCCCTTCCATCAAGCATGGTATTTGCATATAACCTACGCAATCCTCTCATACATTTTAAATCATCTTTAGGTTACTTATATACTGAATGCAATACCTACACATCACTTCATTAGTGTGGACTCAGTGTAGGACTTGGCATATGAGAAATTTAAATTTTGCTTTTTGGTACTTTTTTGCAAGTTTCCCCCCCAAATATTTTCAATCTGTGGTTAGTTGAATCCACATATGTAGAACCCATTGATAACAGAGCACTGACTGTATATAAGCTTGAGAAAATGAGTACAACACTTTTACTTACTTAGAGGCAACTCGAAAGTATTTCTGGATAAAATAAAAGGCAACCCCAAGGGGCAATAGAGCAACCACGAACACAGGAGTAGCAAAAGAAATCATCCCAATGGCAGACAAGCAGAGCAGTGTTGAGCGAGTTAAAGATTCCAAAGTTGGAGGGATGTGCTAGTAAGGCAGTTTGAAACAAAAAAAAATATGTTTTAGCTCAAATAACACACTGACTATAATGCAATAAAAGTATTTATTTTATATTAATGACATTATATAATTAGTTACAAAAGTAGTATATAAACTTATTCATGATAAGCAATTCTTCACTTAATTCTCATAGTTTGATATATCTATATGTCTATTTATTTATATAAATATCACTGATCAGTATTTACCAATCTACATAATTAAATATTTATATGAATGATATTATACAAAAAGTCTTATTCATTCACGTGCTTATCTTATTATACCAAACAAGATAGATTAACCCTTCCCACAGCAAATTTATTTCAAATTTATTTCTTTTTAATTGTTGCATGGTATTTAAAAGTTTATTTAACTATTTCCCTCCTATAAGACATTTAAATTAATTTTCTGTAATTGCTGACATCTTTTGACTATTTTTGATTGGATTATTTATCTTTTTCTTATTGATTTGTGAGAGCTCTTTATATGTTATGATGTTTATTTTCTTATGCATTTTTTGCAAATTTTTCTTCTAGTTTATCTATTTTGTTAAATTTCAGATTAATATGAGGATATAAACTATTAGGTTACAATACTTGTGTTGTTAGGTAAGGTCTTGGTAAGTTGTGTCCTGCACCTGGGAAGTGTGCCATATACGCTTCCATTGTGCCCACTAGGTGGGAGCACACCTAGTTTATCTACTATATTTAAGTTTGTCTTTGGTATTTTTAGCTCAATAGAAGTTTAAAGCTTTTTATAGTCACTTCTATTGGCCTTTTTGTTTTTTGTTTCTTAGCTCCATGTCTTATTTAGAAAAACTTTTCTCATCCTAAGGTTATAAAACTACTCTCCTACATTGTATTTTATAACTTTAGGTTTTTATTCTTTATGTATTTGTTCTGTATTTGTGGTTAGCTAATTATCTCAATATTGTCTATTAAAAATTTAATCCTTTTCTTACTAAGATGTTAAGTTTCTATATATGATGTTGTTTTTGAATTTCTCCATTCTGTTCTGTATCCTTGGGTCTACTTATCCTCTCTGATCAACAGTGTTTTGATTAATTTTGTAGTAATTTTTGGATATCCAATAGGAAAATTCTCTCTATTTATAAGGATTTTTAGGACTTTTGGGATTGCTGAATTTCTTTTTTTATGTTATATTTATTTCTATTTGTATAGTTTCTATTGTAATTTATTTTTCACAAAATTTTTAATTGGTGTTGAGGAAGTTGCCCTTTTTATATAACCTGTGCAGATGCTCTGCTGAATTTTTTCTAATTGGTTCTTAATTTTACTAATTATTCTGAATTCTCTAGGTAGCAATCACATCATCTTCTAAATAATAGCTGTTTCATTTCTTCTCCTCCTTCATATTTTTTTTTTTTTTTTTTGTAGAGACAGAGTCTCACTGTACCGCCCTTGGGTAGAGTGCTGTGGTGTCACACGGCTCACAGCAACCTCTTAACTCTTGGGCTTACGCGATTCTCTTGCCTCAGCCTCCCGAGCAGCTGGGACTACAGGCGCCCGCCACAACGCCCGGCTATTTTTTGGTTGCAGTTTGGCCGGGGCTGGGTTTGAACCCGCCACCCTCGGCATATGGGGCCGGCGCCCTACTCACTGAGCCACAGGCGCCGCCCCCTCCTTCATATTCTTTATGAAGTGTTTTAGGTACAATGTGATCTAACACGAAGGCCATGAAACCATCAGAATTTCTCAGCATAATTTTTAATCAGCTTCATGTATACAGCATTCTTTTTTTAAACCAAAGGTAAATTAGGAGTTTTTAATGCCACTCTGCAAAGTCAGAACAGGCTAGGGTTAGATTTTGATGGATTCTTATCTCAATCATTCTAAGGGTTCTGCTCTTAGAGTGATCCAATTTCAGTGTTTGATATCTTTACTTTCAGGACCAACTTCTAGAGAAGACCTTAGGCTAAACTGGCCATTTTTTTTGTTTTTTGTTTTTTGACACAGAGTCTCACTTTGCAATCCTGGGTAGAGTGCCATGGCATCATATCTCCCAGCAATCTCAAACTCTTGGCTTCAAGTGATCCTCTTGCCTCAGCCTCCCAAGTAGCTGGTACTACCAGTGCCCACCACAACACCTGGCTATTTTTAGTAGAGACAAAGTCTCACTGTTGCTCAGGCTGGTCTTGAACTATTGAGCTTAAGCAATCCACCTGCCTCAACTTCCCAGAGTTCCAGGATTACAGGCATGAGCCACAGTGCCAGGGCACACCATTCTTATAATACTCCCTAAAATACCACACCATCTAAAGCTTCTAGAGCCAACTTAGGAAAAAGTAAAGGGCATTTAAGATAGCTTGGCATCCTACTTTTCACTTCTAGAAGATACTCTCTGAATACTGAACTTAAAAAAAATTTTTTTAGGTTAATTGAGGGTACATACATTAGGTTGCATTGTTTGTGTCTATAAAGTACAAGTTGTAGTTGAATCTTTTACTCAGGAAATTTCTCATAGACCTCTACATTGTACCCAATAGGTGAGAACTTACTGAACAATAATGAATTTTACAAACCTATGCCATTAGTGGAGATACAACATTGATCAAAATCATTCCTTTATATGATGAAAATGTTAGATCATTGTTAAATATTTCTCTTTATTCATACTGATTCTCTAAGTGTCTTCTTTTACACAAACAAATTAATTTGTACTAATTTTTTTCCTTAATATTTAATTCCAGAAATCATTTGGGTGTATTACATTGATACAAATGCAAATAGGCCTTCATTTAAATTTTAGCAGTCCTCTATTGCTAATGGGAAGTATGCTTTAATCTTAAAATGCTATTTAGCTTATTCTAAGAAATTTATTTTTGAACTTGGAAGTAACTTGGGTACTCACCTGATCAATGATATTAGTATCTGCTGAAAAGCGATTGAGAATTAGTCCCAGGGGTGTAGTATCAAAGAACCTAGGAGATAAACAGATTGAAATATGTAGTAATGTTAAATTATCTGGAACAGACATTTTTAGAGTCATGAAAATGAGAAAATGAGAAGGATGCTATTCATTTAGTCAAGGACTAAAGAAATTCTTTCAACTTTAATTTTAAGATGCATGTTTTCAGGACTTTGTGTGTGGGAGTGAGAAATAAATACTTTTTTACCTTATTGGTCCAAGAATTATTTTATTGAGAAGGTTATGGTGAAGATTTTTGGCAGCCGTGAGACCCATCCATTCTACGGTGAGAGATGTAACAAGGCAAAGGAAAATACCCGCTCCACAAAGTATGCTAAAGCCAGCCACATAGTAGGTCTACAAAGCAACCAACACAAAAAGCATGTAGAAAATTATCAGGTGAATATTTTTCTTACTAGAAAACCAAACACTGAGGTCAGACAAAATTGTTGACTTCATAATTTTGCAGACATTTAGAAAGAGTGCAGGTTCTCAGAGATGCAGGGCAGTGTTCCCACCCTAACCCCTCAGGCCAAGCCCTGCTGTTCCCTTCACTCTCTTTCAAGGTTTGCCTGGCAGATAAAGGTAATAGAGTTTGTTTTCAAGTTTGAGGCATTCTCTTGCCTTTTCATTGCAGAGCTCATTCTTACCATTTCGACACAGATTGACCAAATTATACCCTGATATAGATAAAATCAAATACTATTGGAACTATGAAAAAAAAATCCTGTGTGGACGTGCATAACATATATGTATAACATATATCTAAACATATGCACATAACTCCCTTGAATACAAACGCAAACATTGTCTTTAAATGTTTTTTTTGTGATAAGGTTTTAAAAATGAAAGTAAAGATAGTAGATTTCATTTTGAACATTTTGACAACTTATTCTAATTTAGGTCCCTTTGTAATTATCAACTTATTAAATCATCACAGAAGTCCCTTGACATTTGCTATTAGTATCTAACTACAATAAATAAAACGGTATCAAAAACAGAATGGAGCCCACTGTACCTTATCAACTATTCCAGTATTGTTTATGCTGTACTTGGATGTCCATGTGGCCAGCCAATAGTCTATGCCTACAATGACTGAATGCTTCAGAAGCTTAGAGAAAATCATGAGGAGGAGCAAGATGAATCCTCCAGAAGTCAGGTACCGCCAACAGGTTTTCCATGGCATTTTAGTTCGGAGCCTCATTACAGTGGACATGTTATCATCCTCATCTTCTTCCTCTTCTTCCTCTATATTAAAAAAAAAAAAGAAAGAAAAAACTTGTTTAGGCTTCAGATGGGTACCAGTAGACAGAATTTTCATTTCCCACAAAAAAGTATATATATATTAGTCTTGAAAATTGTAAATGCTTTTAGCAAGATAAAGCTCATTTGTTTTTGAAAGTAAATGAATGATAAATAAACATAGAACTATATCTGGATGAGATTATTTGCTGATTGCACATCAAACTGACTGGAAGTATAGACTGGAAACTTATAAAGTTATTGAAGGAATTGTATTGCCAATAAAACCACACGCCTGGGTTACAAACATCTGTAAGTTTTTTTCTAAATGTCTGAATACATATATAATTGCACCAAGAAGAAATAGACACTAAAATTTGTGCACAGCCCAGGAGAGCATCTGCCATGCTCTCTAGAGCCTATTTTAGATGCGGTCATGCAGTGGAGTGGGCAAGGAGGAGCCTCCCAGAGGGCAAGGTCAGGGGCCACAGAGCATTACAAGCTGGGATTCCTCTCAGATGTTTAAACTATTTGGAAACCCTGAGATGGGCTACCCTAAGAGTGTACTACACTTCTGGGGCAGGAATGTTTGAAAAATCTGACTGTTTGTATGGTCCAGTGACTGTTGTGTGTTTCCTATGCTTTCCTTTCCCCAAGGCTGTTATTATTAAAGTTATCCTGTATGTACCTCACTGCTATGTACTTATCAGGCTGTGGGTAGGAAGGACAGACAACATCTCTTTAGTCTGTAGGTTCTCAGATCACAGAGATCAAAACATGGAAATGATGAGCATTGCTGAGGGTCTTGATATTTGAGCTAAATGTAAACAATGACTAGGTCTCAGATTATGTCACATTTGGGAGGGACATGTTTTCTGTGTGAGAGGACAGAAATAGAATTTGCATGACCAAAGGGAGAGACACTGGCAGATGGGTAGCTGTCTCCCCAATATCCATTCTTGTTTCTGCATTGATTGAAATTTCAAGTTGCCCATGGTTGTCCAGCTAAAGACAGTATTTCTTCACCTTCCCTGTACATAATTTGTCCAAGTAATGACCTAGCCAATAGTAAGTGGAGAGAATACTTACTACTCCAACTCCGTAAAGGGAAAAGGAAGCATCCTCTATTGTTCCCTTCCTCTCCTGGTAGCTTAAACAGACATCCTGATAGGACCTGGAGGAGGAGTCTAGTGTGTAATATGTACCCTAACTGGCTTTTCACATACATTGCTTCATTTATCCTGTAAGGAAAGTATTATTATTTTATTTTATACCTGAGAAAATGGATTGACACAACCAGCCAGGGGCAGACTCAGTATCCCAGTGGTATACTTTTCCCAGGACTACTGGAGAGAGTAATCAGGCACAAGTCCATTTTTAGAGTACACTAGAAATATTTGGTTTAGAATGCTAGAAGCTGATATGTATAGCATCTAAAGTTCTTTAAGGATATTTTTAATCATAGAAATTGAAATGCAAATGTGTTCTTCATTTATTCATTTCTAGAACAAGCATATGTTGAAACACCTTTTGGTACAATTTGGCTTGAACTTATAATTTTCTGGTTTCTAATTGTTTTGTAGAATTGTGGTCTTAAGAAAAAACTACATAGGAAAAACAAAGTATCACACATTTCCTCCATGGACTTAAGAGGTGGTTCTTGGCAACCAGGGTCAAGGCAATGTATTTATTTCATCTCATTCTTCAAACTTCCAGTCAATCTTTTGTCCTCCAGCATACCCTATTACATCCAGAAAATTGAAATATAACAAATGGCTGTATAATTGTTTTTATCTTTCATTGATACATTCTTATGAAAACCTCAAACCTCAAGAGGACTTACTGAATGAATCAATTCAGGGGTCTTCAAACTTTTTAAACAGGGGGCCAATTCACTGTCCCTCAGACCTTTGGAGGGATGGACTATAGTTTAAAAAAAAAAACAAAAACCTGTGACCAAATTCCTATGCACACTGCACATATCTTATTTTGAAGTAAAAAAACAAAACGGGAACAAATACAATCACACTGCCTCATGTGGCCCATGGGCCGCAGTTTGAGGACCCCTGCAACAGATATTTCAAAACAAAATCTCCCCCTATTTCCCATTTACTGTTTATTTCTGATGGATTGAAATTTCCTTAACTTATACTAGACCTTTCCAATTTTTCTGAGCAAAGATCTAAATCTATTTATCTACAACCCACTACCTTTTCCTTTTAGATTACTCACAGCACAAATAGAGTGAGATTCACTATGCGGAGCCCCTGAAGACACCAACTGATGGATCATATACACTTGTCCTTGACTCTAACTCTTTTCATTTTCAATACTATACATTCGATTTATCTCCCCCCCTTTCAAAATTGCTTGTTATACCTCTTGGAGACCCTCATATGTTAATTGCTAAAGTAAAACATTTGTATCTTGTTACAATTGAATATTTCATATAAAAAGAAGAAAGCTCTACCTTCATCTTCATCCTCCATTTGGGCTTTGGCCTCTCTTGAATACATGGCCCTTCGGAGAGTTTTCCTCTCTAAAGTTGTCTGGTCAGCTTCCATATCCTACAGTAGACATCAGGCTATCATTTAAGGAGCTAAGAGCCATAAAAGGTTTTGACTTAACCCCTGAATGACCTGCATGTACAAATGGCTGGTGACCTTTACCATTCTCCAGGGCTCTCTGTTCACTCGGAGATCCACAATCCTTGTTTGCATGGGGGCAATGACTTAGATGTGCAGGAATTGCCATGTGCTCAGAAGTATAGGGAAGTATGAGGCCAGTGACAGTGAGATGGAGCTGAACTGATCCTTGAACCCTAACACATGGTTCCACCTGCTTCTTGTTTTATTATTTTCATCACTGTCAGGCACTTCCTGTAATTTTTCTAACTAAGGATGCATTTATGTTAATAAATGTTAAAAATGCACATAGTTCCAGATTGGTTAAACTGCTATCCATCATCCACTGTTATGAATTATTAAATCACAGTGAATGTCTTTAGCATCTCACTAAGGGAACTGCACAAAAGAAAGGGATTTCCATAGGATCTGAAAGAAGGCAGGTAATTTAGAAATAAATAGGCAATGAGGGCATGTAGGTACCTTACAGTTATAAAAAAACTCTAGGAGGAAGAAAGATGTGGAAAGAGAAGGGAAAGGTATCAAAACAAATGTTGCAGACTTTTAGGGGTCACTGAAGACTTGTCTTGTGCTCAAGAAAGGGAGAAGCCTTAATTGTTTTTTCAACTTGACTATTGTTGGTATTTATAAAGGCTACCGATTTATGAATGTTGATTTTGTAACCTGAGACGCTGTTGTATTCCTTGATCACTTCTAAGAGTTTTGTAGTAGAGTCCCTAGTATTTTCCAGATATACAATCTTATCATCTGAGAAGAGCGAAAGTTTGATCTCTTCTGACCCTATGTGGATACCCTTGATTGCCTTTTCTTCCCTAATTGCGGTGGCTAAAACTTCCATTACAATGTTAAAGAGCAATGAAGACAATGGGCAGCCTTGTTTGGTTCCAGATCTGAGTGGAAATGATTCCAATTTAACTCCATTCAGTATGATATTGTCTGTGGCTTTGCTGTAGATGGCCTCTATCAGTTTAAGAAATGTCCCTTCTATACCAATTTTCTTAAGTGTTCTGACCATGAAGGGATGTTGGATGTTATCAAAAGCTTTTTCTGCATCGATTGAGAGAATCATATGGTCTTTGTTTTTTAATTTGTTTAGGTGCTGAATTACATTTACAGATTTACGTATATTGAACCAGCCTTGAGACCCTGGGATAAAACCGACTTGATCATGATGTATGATTTGTTTGATATGTTGCTCTGTTTGTTAGAATCTTGTTGAATATTGACTCTATCCCATTCACAGTAGTGCCAAAGAAGATGAAATACTTGTGAGTTTATCTAACAAAGGACATGAGAGATCTATATAAAGAGAACTATGAAACTCTAAGAAAAGAGATAGCTGAGAATGTTAACAAATGGAAAAATATACCATGCTCATGGTTGGGAAGAATCAACATTGTTAAAATGTCCATACTACCCAAAGCAATATATAATTTCAACGCAATCCCCATTAAAGCTCCACTGTCATACTTTAAAGATCTTGAAAAAACAATACTTCGTTTTATATGGAATCAGAAAAAACCTCAAATAGCCAAGACATTACTCAAAAATAAAAACAAAGCAGGAGGAATCACGCTGCCAGACCTCAGACTATACTACAAATCGATAGTGATCAAAACAGCATGTTACTGGCACAAAAACAGAGAAGTAGACATCTGGAACAGAATAGAGAACCAAGAGATGAATCCAGCTAATTACCGTTATTTAATTTTTGACAAGCCAATTAAAAACATTCAATGGGGAAAAGATTCCCTATTTAACAAATGGTGCTGGGTGAACTGAATGGCAAACTGTAGAAGACTGAAACTGGACCCACACCTCTCACCATTAACCAAGATAGACTCTCACTGGATTAAAGATTTAAACCTAAGACATGAAACTATAAAAATACTAGAAGAGAGTTCAGGGAAAACCCTTGAAGAAATTGGGTTGGGCGAGTTTTTCATGAGAAGGACCCCCCCGGGCAATTGAAGCTGCTTCAAAAATACACTACTGGGACTTGATCAAACTAAAAACTTCTGCACAGCCAAGAACACAGTAAGTAAAGCAAGCAAACACCCCTCAGAATGGGAAAATATATTTGCAGGTTATGTCTCCGACAAAGGTTTAATAACCAAAATCCACAGAGAACTCAAACGCATTAGCAAGAAAAGAACAAGGGATCCCATCGCAGGCTGGGCAAGGGACTTGAAGAGAAACTTCTCTGAAGAAGACAGGTGCATGGCCTTCAGACACATGAAAAAATGCTCATCATCTTTAATCATCAGAGAAATGCAAATCAAAACTACTTTGAGATATCATCTAACTCCAGTGAGACTAGCCTATATCACAAAATCTCAAGACCAGAGATGTTGGCGTGGATGTGAAGAAAAGGGAACACTTTTATACTGCTGGTGGGAATGCAAATTAATACATTCCTTTTGGAAAGAGATATGGAGAACACTTAGAGATCTAAAAATAGATCTGCCATTCAATCCTGTAATCCCTCTACTGGGCATATACCCAGAAGACCAAAAATCACATCATAACAAAGATATTTGTATCAGAATATTTATTGCAGCCCTATTCATAATTGCTAAGTCATGGAAAAAGCCCAAGTGCCCATCGATCCACGAATGGATTAATAAATTGTGGTATGTGTACACCATGGAATATTATGCAGCCTTAAAAAAAGATGGAGACTTTACCTCTTTCATGTTTACATGGATGGAGCTGGAATATATTCTTCTTAGTAAAGTGTCTCAAGAATGGAAGAAAAAGTACCCAAAGTACTCACCCTTATTATGAAACTAATGTAGGACCTTCACATGAAAGCTTTAACCCAGTTACAACCTAAGAACAGGGAGAAGGGGGAAAGGGAGGGAAGGGAGGGGGGAGGTAGATGGAGGGAGGAGGATTAATGGGATTACACCTGCGGTGCATCTTACAAGGGAATATGTGAATCCTAGTAAAAGTGGAATGTAAAGGTCTTAGCAAAATAACTAAGAAAATGCCACGAAAGCTATGTTAACTAGTGTGATGAAAATCTGTCAAACGGTCTATGAACCAAGTGTATGGTGCCCCATGATCATACTAATGTACACAGCTATGATTTAATAAATAAATAAATAAATAAATAAATAAAAAGAAAGGGAGAAGCATTTTGTTTTCTCCATGCTCTGGCTTCAAACACCCCAGCTGAGGACTAGAATAGTAATATCAGTTTAATTACATTTTGGATTAAAATCAGGTTCTGCAGGTCAGGAAAACTAACACTCATTCTATTTCAGGGTGGGGGAGCAATACATTCTGAGCTCCAAACAACTGAGCCACAAACGTTTGGAACCTTCGACACGTTGGGGGTTTCGTGAAGGTGCCAATATGAAGAGAAAAACCCACACAGTTTGACAGCTACATCAATAAATGAATAAACCTTTGGTGATGGGTTCCTAGGTAGGGACCTGGGTTTTTTCCTTCCTTTTTTGGCTTCATACAACATATATGATGTAGGAAATGTGCTATTCTAAACGGCTCTATTAACCTCCAGATTCTTGGTTAAAAGGAGGGGAAACAAAAATATCTCCTAAATACCATTTTTACAGAGGCAATTTGACATCAGCCTTTAATTTTGCCTACACAGATAAAAACAATGAGGCTAAATAAAAAATTAAAAAGCATCTCTATCCTCTGTGTATCATATCATGAAACAAAATAGATTTGACTTTGGTTCAATTTCCTATGCTGTGTCAGCAAAAAATTTAGCACCTCAGAGACTTAAAAGAAACAAACAAACACACACAAAAAATCCTGACAACTACAACATAAAAATCTTCACAGTAATTTTTCTTTTTTTTTTTTTTTAATTTTGGGTTAACATAAGGGTATATATGATTAGGTTACATTTTGCACGTTTGTAAGACAGAGGCCAAAGTAAAAGTAATTTTTTGTAAGCATAAATTTCATATTAAGCTCACTATGCATCAAAATGTTAAATTGTGTTGATATTTGGATTAAGTCAATACAAATTTAGTTTCATTTATCCAGTAACTTTTCATTGGCCTGGAGAGAAGATGAGGTGAGGGGAGCGTCAGACTATACTACTTTATTTTAGTTATACCCATTACAAAGATAATGGTTGATGCCATCAAAACTAGAATTTTTAGTAATATTTGAATCAGCTAAAACTTAATCCTGAACTGACCTCCTTTGTGAAGCCCTGCACAGGAAGGCTGTGTGTCCTTCGGTTTCACCTTCCTCCTGCACTGCTCAGTCTGCTCTGGCTCTAGGCCAGACTTTCTCCACCTCAGCACTCCTGACATTGTTGCCCTGGGGTCTGCCCTGCACACGGCAGAATGAACAGCCTCCGCATCTTCTAGCCACTAGATGCTAACAGCATCCTCCTGCCCCAGTTACCAAAAATGTCTCCAGATGTTGCCAATTTTTTTCCCTTGGGGGAAAAATTGGCCCAGGTTGATAGGTAAACACCCTGTCCTGTCATAGGGCAGACTAAACAGAGAGCTGTTTGTGCCAGCACTTCTCCAAAGTACTCCAGGGGTCTTGTTCTCTGCAGGGTGATTCTCTCTGGCTCCAGATGAACTCAGGTGCTTGGTCTTTGCAACGTGGCAGTCATTTCTTCTATTCTCAGATGGGGAATCTGGGCAGGTGCGCGATGTATTCCAGCTTCTACTGGCCACCATTCCACCTCCCAGCTAGATTTCCCCATCCAGAACCTAACATGCTCCATATCTCCCTCAGTTGATATATAAACCCTCTAATGTGTCTTTAATTATAGAGCTATGCTATCTCAAGTGATCACTTCATTTCTAAATACAACTTCATGGACTTACTTCCTGGCTTGCTCAACTGTATTGCTATAATATCGAGCCAACAGCTCTTATTTTTTTCCAGATCTCCCTTCCAAAGTAAACCATAAATTGTCCCACTCCTTAAACTTACATCATACTCTTTTGTCCCTGGCATTTAGATCACTGAAAAAAATGTCATTTGGAGCCATCCCCAGTATGTTTATAATGAAGCTTCCCACAGTACAGCTCTTAAGTGGGCACATGTCAACTCTACCTTGCCTCGGTTGTGATTTGTCCTATTCTACTATTAAATTTTTATGTATGTCTTTTTTACTTATGTGGTTTGCTTTTGAAGTCTTTATTAAATCTGTAGCAGATAGAAAAATCACAAGATTTGCCTGACTTTTCAATCTTCCTTTCACTATGGAAACAGCTCCCTTGCCCCACCCCTTCTAAAATAATACACAGGGATTTTAATTTCCTGATTCTTTTAGAAATCTGCTAACATAAATATTTTATTTTCTAATGTTCATCCCTGGCCGGGAACACCAAATTCTGTACACTTCCCACTTCTAACTTCAGAGCAAAACATTAAAAAAAATTGCAAATTTAATTTATAATTTCACCTCTCAACTACAAGTTGTTCCTCATTTTTTGTACTCAATCTTATTTGAACTGTGTTATCACCTCAATCAATGTTACACTTGGAATTACAGTGGAATTACAATGTTACAGTGGAATTACATTAGAAATGCACCTGGGTTTACATCCCCCTGGCATCACAATATATGTGCTGCACAACTGGAGGCAAATTACTAACCTCTCTGAGCTTCAGTTCTTTTCATTTGTAAAAGTAAGATAATATTTTCCTTATTTACTTCTCGAGAGTTTTGTCAGAATTAAAATAGGTCATTTATAAAAAACTCTCTGTAGACCTGAAAAAACTGTACACGGGTAAAATTTTATTTTCATCCCCAGACATTGTTACAGCTTCACGCGTCACTCACAGTTCTTTCTTCTTTCAAAGTCATCTTGGCTTTTGACAAGCCCGTGACCTTCTTTTTGTAGGTGGTGAATGAAAATAATCTCATATTACAGATGAGAAAAACAAGATATGAATAAGGATAAATAAGACAAAATAAGGAAATGTGCCAGCTGGTAGTTTGTCTACATTGTAAGCATACATATAATTGCAATATGGTTCAAATTTAAATGAGAATTCTCTAAAGCCCTGACAGCACTCATCCAAAGATAGCATTAAAATTTTATGTGTGCACAGTAACCTGCTCATTGGTAATATATGAAGATATGATTACTTTGGATTTCAAATAAGGACCATTATATCATCAAGCATTATTTCTGACTCTTCTCAACTGGACTCTGAACTCCTCTGAATCATGAGCAATTACCTTTTCTAATTCTTGATCTTGGCGATTCATAAGTGTTTTCCAGTGCTCATAAAGTTCAACATCTTT
The DNA here is from genome assembly GCF_027406575.1 of Nycticebus coucang. Taxonomy (NCBI): domain Eukaryota; kingdom Metazoa; phylum Chordata; class Mammalia; order Primates; family Lorisidae; genus Nycticebus; species Nycticebus coucang. Next base: position 38,099,903 of record NC_069791.1, on the reverse strand, counting down.
GGTTTGAATGTCTTTCAAAGTCCCTTCTCTTAGTACACTTCCGTCTTTCATAGCTATAATCTAAGGAAAGGAGATATTAGCAGAAATTTGGCAAAAAAAAGCCTTTATTGGCTAAATGAATTACTGTTATTTCAGGAAGAATTTCTTCTTTTTTTTTTATACTGTTGAGAAAGAATTTCTTAATGTCTCTATTTATATAACTATAATATAAAAATTAACAAAACTCTCTTCTAAACTCTTACCCAATCAGCATGGGTCAGATACTGTAATTTGTGAGTCACAAGAACGAGTGTCCTTTTGTCATCTTGGAGAAATTTCAAAATTCCTTCCTGCATTAAGTGATCACTCAAGTGAATGTCCAGGGCAGAGAACGGATCATCCTGCAATTGTGAAATGAAGGAAAGGTGAACATTTCCTATGCTCTTTATGCAACTTCATCCCTCTGAAAAGTAGAAATACAAATAACTAAGGGAAATTATCCCCCAAATACAATTTATAAAAAAACAGACTGTATAATTATTTAAAAGCAAGTAACAATGTTCAAAGTTGTTTTGAATTATTATAGAATATTCAAGTTCAAAACCCAACATTACATAGCAACCTATAACAATAGACCAAAACAAAGAATGAAAAGATAATTGGAGTAGTGATAACAACAATAAACATAGAAAATTGTAATTGAATAAATTGAATAATTGCATAAATAAGTCTTGTTGTAATTGAATTACAAGACTTATTTAATGATCTTAATAACACAATGATTGTGATTGTCCTGAAACTTCTTTGGATAATGTGTGAAATGTTTCAAAATCTCCCAGAGATGCTCTGGATCATCTTAATGCACCAATTATTTCTGAAATATTCTAAGAAGTAGTATATATAGGAGATTGAATTGGCTTTCTACTGCTCAGATTTTTTTAATCATCATGGACGCCAGCTCCTTATTTGTTGTTCAGCTCTTTTTAATTACAAAACCAAAATACTTTTATTTAAATTTCCTTATTTTTAGATTTTGCATAAGTGGCAGAAAGTTCTACCACTAACATATGAAATATTTTTAACACAGAAGCGTTGCTGGAACTTCAGAATTACTTAAAAATGAAAGCCTACGTATCTATAAAGTGGTATGAGATAAAGCAATGTTTTCATATCAATGGAAAAATATCAGGATTTTACTGACAAGCTGTCTCCATTTTCATCTCCAATAATACAGTAGGATGTAATAAAAAAGATTTAGCTAACAGTAAATCATTGGTTTTAGAAAAATTAGTTAATCATCACAGGTGGGACCCAACTGCTTTTGAGACATCCTTCTCTTCTGATTCTAATAAAACCCTAAGCACCCTTTATGACACAGACCAAACTATCTCAATTCTTTCTGAGAGTTTTTCACAGAAAAAATAAGACATGAATTGGAAGTGAGTTTTTATAATAATTCAATTTGATTTTCCATAGAATTCTGACTTAAAGTTTTATATGATAATAAAGCAAAATAGAAAGTCCATTTTCTCCAAATTAAGAGATCCAAATGGTAGTTATAACCACTCTCTGACACTGGGCAAAGTTTCAAAATCAGTCACTTCATTTGTAAAATGAGGGTAATAAAGAGACTTATCAGAAAGCACATCAGATTGCTGCCAAGATCCAATAAAATAATGTAGTAAAAGTCTATGTAAATCATTTCAAAAGTATTGTTGTATTATTATTTTATTATAAATAAAGCTGTGATGGATTAATGTTGTGCATATCTCTTGAATCCATTATAGAGACAGTTTAGCATCTTCCAGGAATCTCTTAGTAATCAGGACGAATGTGGTAGTTAATAACACAACCTATGGAATCAGGCCAACTGGCTTTGTGCGCCCGCTTCACTCTTACTATCTGTGTGACGTTGTATAAGTTATCCTCAAATGCTTCAGTAGCCTCATTTGTAAATAGTAGTAATAACAATAACAAAAACAACAATAACAATGCCAAACCCAATAGGGTTTATGAGAATTAAGTGAGCTAATCTGTCTAAAGTAGAATCATGCATGGGTTATAGATAATCATTTATAATGGCTGCTATCATTCATATTCCATGGTTTCTTTATAGGATATGTTGATGTTTTAGTCAAATGTAGCTTTTTATGCCACTTAATAAAAACTTGGATGGGTAAATTGAGAAAAATGTCTCAAGATTCAATTTGTATGTTAACATTTTGCAAAAATATTTCCTTTAAAGAAAGCAAGACAATTCATCGTATGGCCAGTGCAAAGAATGGCCAATTCTTCATTTTCAAGAGCATATGATTTGTTTAAAAATACAAATAGCTAGTCTTCAATCCCATATTCTCCACTGTATTCAACAAATGTATTTCTATAGTATATTCTTTGTTCATTTATTTTTGGAAATACTTATTAATATATCCATTGACTCAAAATAACTAATAATCTGGATACACAATTAAGGTATTTTCATTTGGCTTTGATATTGTGTTAAAGCTAACATGATAAAGTTTATTTAGAGCAAAACATAAAACTATTTAAGTAACATATGTACAAGTAGGATCCTTAAAGACAGGAATAATGCTTTTTTTCCCTTTGTTTCCCCATCCCAGCACAGAAGATGGCACTGGGTATGTTCACTAAATATTAATGAATGGAAAAGTGAGAGGGAGAGAAGGAGGGATCAAGGAAGGGAGGAAGGGAGAAAGGTAGGAGGAAAAGAAGGAAGAAAGAAGGAAGGAGGGAAGGAGGGAGGGAGGAGGGAAGGAAGGAAGAAAGGGAGGAAGGAGGAGAAGAGGGAGGGAGAGGGGAGGGGGTGGGGAGTTTCCTCATTTAACATGAGGATACCACCTACTCTCACAGCACTGTCATGAGAATCAAATAGGATAACACTGAGGTTTAAAGTGCTTTGTGAATTTTTAAACAATGGACATGTAAACTATTACCATTTTCAGAAATTATTAAAGCACATCTCTAGCATTCTGTTGCTCCTAGAGTATTTTTCTATTTTGCTTTGCAACCAAGTATGATGTCTAGACCATAAAACCCAATAGTTTGAAGGTTATCTGAGTTGATGAAAGTGCATCTAGCACATAACTTTCAAAGGGATTCTGATGAACGCTATTACATCCAGGATTAAGAAAAGTTACAAAAATTATTATCATTTATGGTCATTTATGGAAGAATTGAAAGCAGTAATGCTTGTTTGGAGAAATGTAAACTGAGACAAGTTGTGAAAATAATATTAGAATGTTGACCTATAGCTGTTTAAAGTAATATATGTGAGTATGTCATAGAAGAAGCAGAATTAGGGCCAATGAATGGAAAATACGCAGGAGCAGATATTAATCACATAATAGTTTTCCAACTATAAAATCTCTCTTTATAATTGGTGCAATAATAAGTCCCCAGAATACCCAGGTCCTGGTTCCCAGAACCTGTGACTGTGTCATCTTACGTGGCAAGGGGGACTGTGCAGAGGTAATGAAGATTAAAGACCTTCAGATAAGGAGATAATCCAACTGGACCCAAACTAATTATATGAATCCTTAAAAGCGAGAGCTTTCCTTCCTAGCTATGAATAAAGGAAGATGTGACTATGTAGCAACAGTCAGAAATGTGAGGCTGCTGGCTTTGATCGAGGAAGGCAGCCTTGAGCAGAGAACATGGGCAGCTTTTAGACTAGAAGCTGGAAAAGCAAGGAAATGGATTCTCTCCTAGGGCCTCCAGAAAGAAACACAGCCCTGCTGATACATTATTGAACTTCTAATCTAAAAAAACTATAAGATAATAGATCCATATTGTTTAAGTCACCAATTGTGGTAATTTATTATAGTAGCAACAGGACACTTATACAGTGCCCAGCAAGGAAAAGACTGTCTTAAAGTAAGCCATGTATCTCCAGAGAGGTCCATCAAGAATGTGTTAGAGATGATGCTCAAAGTCATCCTATAATGAACAGGTGGGAATTTACAACAAATTACCTCTAGACTTTCTTGAGTTCCATGATTCTACAAGCCAGGGTGATTAAATTGCAAGCAGTGAAAAGAGGGAATAGAAAGCCACACCTAGGGGACATTGAACCCTTCCAGATTTCTGAGTCAGTTCTTCAGGTGGTTCAGTCATTGGTTGATCCCAAGTTTCAAGAAGTCGTTTCTAGTTATGGGTCTATCCATTAGATCCCCCAACTCTGAATTCTACATTGACCTTCTACTGATTTATACTGTGAAGATTTGTTTCCCCAAGTACTCTAACTTTGCAAGTTATTCTATCATTGAGTTACTTGACTTATCTTCTTAATGACTCATTTGTCTAGAGAGTAAAATGAAATAGAAATAAAAGTGAAGGCCATGCCCTTACCAAGAAGACAATGTTGGTGTTTTGATAAAGAGCTCGTGCCACACAGATCCTCTGCCTCTGGCCCCCACTCAGGTTGATGCCCTAGGTAAGAAAACACCCACAAATACCCATTTGTTTCATTATTAAGTGATCTGTTGTTTAAAATTACCTTTAGAATATGTGTCTCTAAAAAAAAACTTACATTACTATTACTAGCAGCTTATTAATTAAACTGTGATAACAATGGTAAGAAAAAGTGAAAACTGTCTATTGGTCAGTGCTCAAATAATACCAAGACAGTTTTTGACTGATTTGTTAATCCTCCTTTCGCTTCGAAAGAGATGTCTTCTGTACAGAGTATTATTAACCGAAACACTTGATGAGTGCTGAAGATTGCAAGCAATACCAAGATTTTTTTCTAGTTTCCTGAACTATGCTATAGTTTATCAGTTTACTATAGTTTACTATAGTTTACTTATAGTTATATAGTTTACTATATACTATATAAACTATATGCAGATGACAATAAAAACTGTAACACAGATTTGTTATGAAAGGAGATGATGTATATAAAGCTTTTGTCCAGTACTTGATACTTATGAACATTAAAAAATTCAGTCATTATCCTTATAACGATTACAGACATAAATATTTTTAAGCTTATTAGAATTAGTATGACATCAATGTAAAACAGGTTTATACAGAGAATAAAGAACACTTTAATAAGAATAAACAGATGTTGACAAAAGTGCAAAAAGTTTTCAGAAGCAATCTCAGTTCTCAAACCCATTATGGCAAGGTCACGTAAGCAAAAATACACTTGGTCAATGCCGGAGGCTATGTTTTATTTTCCTTAAGCACTCCCAAGTGGCTAGTATAATGTTAAGTATATGGTGGTTACTCAATAAATACTTAAGTGAGTGTAGCATCAAAGGTCTCCTGTCTTCATGTTTCTGGAACTTGTCATTGAGACAACATACAATTCCTATTTCTCAGATTTCATTACTTCCCATTAAAGAATAAAAATGACCAGAAGACTTTTCTAGACTTTTGTCCTTCGCTTAATTAAACTAAACATAGCTCACCCTCTCTCCAATTTCAGTTTGGTCTCCAAATGGTAATAAATCAATATCTGGCTGAAGAGAACAGGCATCTGTGACAGCTTTGTACCTTTGGGAGAAACGATTTTCAATTTTTAGATCACTGTTAATACACGGCCCATAAACCAAGTACCAGGTTCAATATCTTGGAAGCCTAAATAAAACATTTACTGAATAACTTCTCATATACTAGCCTCTATACTAGATTTGTGAATATAAAGATAGATAGGTAGGAGGAGTTCCTACCCCTAAAAAGCTAGCACGTGGACTCGAAGACAGATAAAGAAACATGATAAAAGTGAAACTTGTGAGGTGCTATAGTGGAGGTGAGTCCCAATCACTCCTGGAATACAGAGGAAGAAAAGTTACAGAGGATGCAAGGTTACAAAAGGATGCTTAAAGTGTACTCATGGAGGTGAGTTTTAATTTTCCGGGAATAAAATGGAAAAAAAGGAAGCTTAAGGAACTTCAGAAGCTTTTGAAAAAGTTCATGATACATGTGAGGCAATGAATAAAGCGTAGGGTTGTGGGGGGGAGGGCGTGTCTTTGTTACTATCCTGCACTCTTAAAGAGGGAGAAAGGCAGGTGACGCCTGTGGCTCAAAGGAGTAGAGCACAGGCCCCATATATGGGAGGTGGCGGTTCAAAGCCAGCCCCAACCAAAAACTGCAAAAAAGAAGAAGAAGAAGAAGGAGAAAGGAGGTGGTGAGGATGGATAGCACTCACAGCAGGACAGGAAAGCCAATGTGTGGGGATTGGAGGTGCTTGGAAAACCTCAATGGCTTTATATTCTTAATTGCTTAGTCTTAAATACTCAAATCATTCTTGTTTCTTCCCTCTTCTTCTTTGTTCACGTTTATCCATTCTTAATTTAGAATATATTTTTCTCAACTATCCCATTTTTTACATTTGTACTGTCACTCCCAAATGCAGGCAGCAAACACTGCATTTCTGGATAATTATTCCAAGGAACTCTGAAATGTTTTCTTGACATATATCTATTTGTCAGCTTTTACTTCCGTATTAAACATGCCACTTACCTTGTTATTCCCCTTTCTAAAACTTGCTATGCGTCTCCAGAATGCGCATCATGACATGCAGGTGCCTTTTATGCCCTCCACTCTCTGGTTTCAGCCTTCTGAGTCTCTTTCTCTTTCCTTCTGCTCCCAGGTCCTAACGATCCTACAGAATTTTCCTCCCACACCATCTACTTTCCTCCTCCCCTCCTTTCTTACACCACTCCCCTTACCCAATTTTCCTTCACTTTCAAGACTCCGTTTAGGGTCTTAAGACCCACCCTGTGAGAGTGGCTTGAGGAAAAAGGGTCATACCTACTTTATACATACCACTCCCATATGTGGCAGTGGTATTTAAAAGATGGCTGGGTGATGGCATATTCTGGCTGTTCCGTCATTGACTCCTCAGATCCTATATTCTTTTTTCCATAGTTAACCTTCCTTCTGCAATTCACTAGCTTTTTTTTTCCTTTTTTATCCCCTCACCAATAACCTAAACAATACCTCCTATCCCATCCCCCTGACACATGCATGCACATATTTCAATTGCTGCTCTTCAGTTTTGGTGTACAAATTGGTCTCATCAAGTGTACAGGATGGGCTAAAACATCCAAAGAGCTGTGTCTTCAGAGAATTGATTCCAAAGACCTTGGTGATGAGGAGATGAAGGTGGGGCAAACAGGGATAAAAGGAAGTCCCAGATGTAAAGTTTCCAGAAGACATCGACCAAACACAAGGATCAGAAGTAGTTGACATTTCAGTTCTAAATTTTATAAGCTCAAAATCACCTCTGTTTGTTGAAAGGGCTTCCAAAGGTAATATTTTCTTCCACCGTAGCATTTAATAGCCAAGGCTTCTGAGCGGCATAAGCCACAGAATACCTGTTCCTACTGAGAAATTGAACAGAAAAATAAAATACCAAGATTATTTTAGCATAACAAAGAAAAACAAAAATGAAAAGCCTCTAAAGAGAAAATTTTAAAGATCACCAACCTTATTAAGAAATGATTAAAAATGTCACCTAAATTAAAGGGATCAGAATTTAATCAAAATGTCACACACTGTATAAAATTTAATGTTGCTATGCTGAAGAAGTATTTTAATGTATAAGGTACTAACTGAAAATTTCTTTTCTAAAATGACTATAATTTAAAAAAGAATTAAAAGCTTAATAATTCATTCTCTCCAATAGCCACAGGTATTTCACTTTACGTAACTATGAATTCTATATGCAGACCTTAAAAAAGATGTGACTGGTAATATAATTGTAATATGTATTTGTGGCTCAATCACATCAATATATTTTAAGGTAATATTTCAAAACAAAGAATACTATTTAGAGGAATCCCTTTCAATACTGAAATTATACATTTTAAAGCTACCTATTTCAAAACCTATAGAAATAATTTATTAAAAAAAAAAATCTTCTTCCCCCTTCCATTTTTTTGGCTTGAAAATTCTACCAGATGAATACATAGCTGACTTTATTTGCCATAATTAGGAAAATGCATAAGAGCTGAAGATAAATAAGAAGATGGAATTGGAATGGTACAGGGGTAGGTCAGACTTCCACAGTGCATGACCTGTAAGTAGTAATTAAGGAATTAAGGTTAAATGAGAGTAAGGTTAAGAAAAAGAGTAGTTAGAAATGTGCAATGGTCTTCCTTAAACTTTCTATCTTGGGAGCATATTGCGCTCACAGTCTCTTAGATAATTACATTGAGCAGTGGAACAGCGGTTCCCAACCTCTGACACGCCTGCCTCCTGTCCCTCTGCTGTTGAAGGGCCTTGTTTTTCTTTTCCGTAGATAAAGCAGTTGCCGCTCCATCTCCACTTCCTAGGCAGGTTCCACCACTGCCTAATTCACAGCCCATATATATATATACACATTAATTTTTACATTTTTTAAATGAAATCCCAAACCCAGTTTACTGAAGATAGTTTGAGTTTCAGCCAAAGTTGAGACATGTGAGACTCACTGAGAGGTTAACAGTGGACACAGTGAGACATTGTGTTTGGCAAGTTAATTCTTTTAGCAGCCTGCAAAGGTTGAGAACCACTGCTATTGGAAATATACTAGCACATATTGATAAATGACCATTATGTCATCAGAATGAACAAAATGACCAGGAGTAAGAGATTAAAGTCTGAGGAAGGAAGTTATTCTTATTAAACTTAGGTTAAAATAGAAATAATACCTTCTGGTTGCGTCAAAAGAAGGCTCAGATTCATTTACACTGCAAGTATGGCAAATAATGTTCATTAATTATGAGGAACACATATAGAATGAATGAGTATATATATCAAGTAAGAGATAAAATAAACATTGGACATATTAAAGAGCTACATTTCCCAAAAGGTTTTTCATATTAATTTCAAAGACAAAATAGATAAATAATATTTTTGTTCTATGTCTTTATCAGCTAGGAAATAATTACCTAGTTAGATTCCCAAAGATAGAACAATTATCTTTCATACACAGTTTTGGTTCATATGATGATTTGGGTTCTAGTCTCAACTTTGTTCCAATTAACTATAAACTTGGGTAATCTCTCTAAAACATAGCTTCCTAGCTTCATGAGGATTTTGTATTTCCAAGTCTCATCTGTCTTTAAAATTTGAATTTAATTTATTTAAAGTTTTAATTAACTACCCTAAAGCATGGGCAGAAGAAATACTTTTGGGGCTCTAAACATGAATGGTGCATAAAACATAGCTGGTCCTTTAAGACCTTGTAAGAAAGAGAGATGTGAACAAGAAGTCAAACTCTGACATGAGTGTATAATTAGTTACTGATTGATATAATTTATATAAAAGGCTAAAATGTGAATGATCACATTTCGTTATTCCTATATTATGTGGGAAAATATCTGAAGACTTTTTACTTGTTGTATTGTTCTAATTTTTAATACTTAAGGTCAGTTCAATCCCATTATTCTGAAAGACCTAAGTTCAATAACTACATGCATAATAAAAAGCCTACAGGAACTCCAAAAATCAATCCTTTTTGACTGTGGAAAGCATCATATGTTTGGGTGGAGAAAATTTACTTAATTATATTATTTAGTGATATTTGGTTCAGAGTTACTAAAGATGATTTTCACTATTGCACACTGCTAATGAAATCTTGGGATGGTGAATAGAGGTAAGAACTAAAACAATCTCTGCCTAAAAATTTCCTCTCAGTAATGATTATTCACTGGTTAAAGTTACTCATAAAAAGAACACCCATTTTACACATGATATTTTCCACATAATATGGCTTCGATACCAAGAAATTTGGACTTTTTTTTTAATGTTAATAAAACAATAGATGGCCTCAATGGTTTTAACTAATCTGAGGAAGAGAGGGGGAAGGGCTGGTATATGGTCGAAAGTAGTGTGCTATAATAATGAGCCTCCTGGCCGTCCAGGTGGAAATGTTCATAGACATGTGGAAATGCCTGCGAGATAACTTAAAGTGTCAGCCCAAGCTGGAGATATGGATTAAGAAGTCATTCATTTTTTCAGTGGTAATTGATTAAATTCCAATTTAATTCTGTATCAATTCAAAAATATATACTGATTACCCCTTAGGGCCAAGAATACTGGAACCATTCCTTTGTCATGCTGCTTTCACTTTTGTGGAAGAAAGACAGCAAGTAAATGCTAAAATATGTAGAGTGAAGGGAGCTATTAGGGTACAGATAAAGAACCCAGAGCCAAAGAACCACAGAACCAAGCCACCTTTTGCAAATCAGAGCAAACGATGGAGTGTATACCAGAAGGATAATTAAGAGTAAGCTCCATAGATGAAGAAAAGGCCAAGAGTACTTCAGAGCCAGAGTAAATACAATATTGGATGGCTGTGGGATTTCCTGGTCACACAAGGAACTGACGTAAACTTTGCATAGTGAAAATGTAAGGGTAAAGGTCAATGAACTTCAAAAAGCAAGCACAGACAGATAATGAAATAGCTCATAAATCATTTTACTGAGCTTGGACTTTCCCTCAGAATAACAGAAAAGCACTGAAAAGGTTTAACGAGAGAGAGAAAGATTAGGTTAGAAATATCACTCTGATTACCGAAAGTAACAAATGAATCAGAGGGATAAGAATGGACGTGATATACAGCCAACGGAGGCCATCAGAGTCATGGAGATCAGAGGGCAGTGCTGTGAGTTAGGGGTGGTGAGTGAATGAAGAGGAGACACAAAGATACCTCAGATCGTGTGACTGAGTAGATATAAGGGAGAAAGGAGGTGAAGGAGTCAGGGACAGGAAGCACACATGACAGTGGTAGATGGTGAATTCAACATCAGACACATTCAGTTTGAGCTGCCTAAGGAATATCCCAATGACCATGGCCAGGAAGCAGAATTTAAAGCTCGGGAGAGATCTGGGACACAAATGAAGACTTTAGAGAGTGATTTTTCCATCATAAAATCGGCCTTAGATACTAAGAACTTTGGGTTCTATCCTTTATTACTGAAAAGCCAATAAATGGCTTCTGCAGTTCTAGCTTATTTTATAGGAGAACAGTGGAGCAGGAACAAAAAGAGAAAAGTGAATGAAGTCAGGGAAGTATATGATTGCCCAGAGAGGATGCACAGATGCAGAAAGGGGGAGGACAATGACAGAGCCCTGCAAAAGTCACTATCTAACAAATGGCTAAGGAAGAGAAATCTAAGGGAAGAACCAAGAGTAGTAACAGGCAGAAGTTTTAAGAGCTAATCTGGCCTGTGAGTTTTACTGGAAACTAAGCAAGGACAGTTTCTGAAGATGAAAGGTACAATGACAATGTCAAGTGGTCAGGGAATCAAGGAAGATGATGACCCAAGGGGCCCAGTGGATTTAACAACTAGGATTCCACTGATGGATTTGAAAAGAACATTTTTAGTGAAGTGGTGGGGTAGATACCAGATTACAGTGGACTGAGGTGAGGACAGAAAGTGAGAAGTTGGAGGCAATAAGTGAAAACATTGTTTTGTTTCTCAACAAAGGGAAGAGGCCAGGGTGGGAGTAGCAGGGGGTTGTGGGCTGAGAAAAGAAGAAAAAGAAAAGAAAAGAGAGAAGAAGACAGAAAGAAAGAGGGGAAAGAAGTAAGGAAGGAAGGGAGGGAGGAGAGACTTACTCATCTACAAATAAAAATTGAAAAAATCTGGAAGATGGACAAGTGAAGTATATAAAGAAAGATCACATGCTTTGGCTTTTGGGTCTGACAGGTTAGTAAGGATTTGAACAAATTGCAAAGATGCCAGCAGACATGGTATATCCAAATCTTGGGAACAATGAGATCAAGCTTTGCCAAGAAGATAACATCTGAATTGACACTAGAAGAAAGAGTGAGGCCACAAATCTGGGGGCTACACTACAAAAGGAGCATGTGCATTTGAGAACCACCTACAGTTCCGTGTCACCGGAACATAATGTTAAGGGTGGGCAGAATGGTGGGATATGACTTTTAAAAGTTAGACATGGACCGGATCATAAAGACCTCTGATGTGGCATGCAAAGATCTTTGTAATATTTTTTGGTACACTTTTCTTACTTAGTCAATTAAAAAAAATTATAATCAAGAGGGAAGTAGTTAAATTTTCATGTCAGAAAGGCTAATCTGGCAACAATGTGCATGTGCAGAATGATGTTGGAGGTAATAGAGTGAAAAGTCCACATAAATGATAAATTTTGAACAAGGAAAGTTAAAATAGACATATAAAATGTTAAGGACAGGCATAAGAAAATTAGAAGAATGGATACACCAATTGGTTAAATTTTGAGGGCAATGGGGAAAGAAGGGTCTAGGTCAAATCTTTGGGCCCTGATTTGGGCACTCATCAAGCGGTTTCAGGGGTTGGGGGTGAACTTCTACCAAGACACAGATGGAAAAGCTGTCTTAAGAATTGTCATTAAAGGGGTTCAATTTGGATGTGCTGAATTTGAAATTTCTAAAAGACTTTCTGGAAAAGTTATTAGGTCTTCAGAAGAAAGGTCTTGGCAAAAAATGTATATCAGAATGCCATTAGTAGAGAAGCTGGAGTCAAAGACATAATCTAAGGAATAAATAAAGGGAGGGAAGGAGGGAAACTTTTACTTCTTCTCAGTACGCAGAGACACCCAGAAAGACTGAAGAAGTGTTAGAATATTCTTCCCCATCTCTTCTCTCCACTCGTATTGTAGCTCCTGTCTTTTTGCTTTTCCTTAAAATGCAAGTTCATGTATCATTTATTTATTCATCCCTTCATGAAGGCCTTTGTTGGCACCCCTCCACAGACCCAACTCAGTCAGGTCGTTTATTATTTGTTTTTTATAAAATCCTGTGCTTCTCCTTTCTGATATTTATAAAAATTTAATCAAATAATTCGTCATCAAATTGTTTTATTTCTTCCTTATGGTTTTCCCTCAAAACAGTAAGATTCTTTTTATTTTTTTATTATTATTATTATTATTATTATTATTTTATTTATTTTTATTAAACCATAGCTGTGCACATTAGTATGATCGTGGGGCACCATACACTTGGTTCATAGATCGTTTGACACATTTTCATCACATTAGTTAACATAGCTTTTGTAGCATTTTCTTAGTTATTTGGCTAAGACCTTTACATTCCACATTTACTAGGATTCACATATACCCTTGTAAGATGCACTGCAGGTGTAATCCCATTAATCCCCTTCCTTCCCCCTCCCTTCCCCCTCCCTCTCCTCCCTTTCCCCTTTCTCCCTATTCTTAGGTTATAACTGGGTTATAGCTTTCATGTGATGGTCCTACATTAGTTTCATAATAAGGGTGAGTACATTGGGTAATTTTTCTTCCATTCTTGAGACACTTTACTAAGAAGAATATGTTCCAGCTCCATCCATGTAAACATGAAAGAGGTAAAGTCTCCATCTTTCTTTAAGGCTGCATAATATTCCATGGTGTACATATACCACAATTTATTGATCCATTCGTGGATCGATGGGCACTTGGGCTTTTTCCATGACTTAGCAATTATGAATAGGGCTGCAATAAATATTCTGATACAAATATCTTTGTTATGGTGTGATTTTTGGTCTTCTGGGTATATGCCCAGTAGGGGGATTACAGGATTGAATGGCAGATCTATTTTTAGATCTCTAAGTGTTCTCCATATCTCTTTCCAAAAGGAATGTATTAATTTGCATTCCCACCAGCAGTGCAAAAGTGTTCCATTTTCTCCACATCCACGCCAACATCTCTGGTCTTGGGATTTTGTGATATAGGCTAGTCTCACTGGAGTTAGATGATATCTCAAAGTAGTTTTGATTTGCATTTCTCTGATGATTAAAGATGATGAGCATTTTTTCATATGTCTGAAGGCCGCGCGCCTGTCTTCTTCAGAGAAGTTTCTCTTCAAGTCCCTTGCCCAGCCTGCAATGGGATCCCTTGTTCTTTTCTTGCTAATGCATTTGAGTTCTCTGTGGATTATGGTTATTAAACCTTTGTTGGAGACATAACCTGCAAATATCTTTTCCCATTCTGAGGGGTGTTTGCTTGCTTTACTTACTGTGTTCTTGGCTGTGCAGAAGCTTTTTAGTTTGATCAGTAGTGTATTTTTGAAGCAGCTTCAATTGCCTGGGGGGTCCTTCTCATAAAAAACTCGCCCAACCCAATTTCTTCAAGGGTTTTCCCTACACTCTCTTCTACTATTTTTATAGTTTCATGTCTTAGGTTTAAATCTTTAATCCAGTGAGAGTCTATCTTGGTTAATGGTGAGAGGTGTGGGTCCAGTTTCAGTCTTGTACAGGTTGCCAGCCAGTTCACCCAGCACCATTTGTTAAATAGGGAATCTTTTCCCCATTGAATGTTTTTAATTGGCTTGTCAAAGATTAAATAACGGTAATTAGCTGGATTCATCTCTTGGTTCTCTATTCTGTTCCAGACATCTACTTCTCTGTTTTTGTGCCAGCACCATGCTGTTTTGATCACTATCGATTTGTAGTATAGTCTGAGGTCTGGTAGCGTGATTCCTCCTGCTTTGTTTTTATTTTTGAGTAATGTCTTGGCTATTCGAGGTTTTTTCTGATTCCATATAAAACGAAGTATTATTTTTTCAAGATCTTTAAAGTATGACAGTGGAACCTTAATGGGGATTGCGTTGAAATTATATATTGCTTTGGGTAGTATGGACATTTTAACAATGTTGATTCTTCCCAACCATGAGCATGGTATATTTTTCCATTTGTTAACATTCTCAACTATCTCTTTTCTTAGAGTTTCATAGTTCTCTTTATATAGATCTTTCACGTCCTTTGTTAGATAAACTCCCAAGTATTTCATCTTCTTTGGCACTACTGTGAATGGGATAGAGTCCTTAATTGTTTTTTCAACTTGACTATTGTTGGTATATATAAAGACTACCGATTTATGAATGTTGATTTTGTAACCTGAGACACTGCTGTATTCCTTAATCACTTCTACGAGTTTTGTAGTAGAGTCCCTAGTATTTTCCAGATATACAATCATATCATCTGCGAAGAGCGAAAGTTTGATCTCTTCTGACCCTACGTGGATACCCTTGATTGCCTTTTCTTCCCTAATTGCGGTGGCTAAAACTTCCATTACAATGTTAAAGAGCAATGAAGACAATGGGCAGCCTTGTCTGGTTCCAGATCTAAGTGGAAATGATTCCAATTTAACTCCATTCAATATGATATTGGCTGTGGGTTTGCTGTAGATGGCCTCTATCAGTTTAAGAAACGTCCCTTCTATACCAATTTTCTTAAGTGTTCTAATCATGAATGGATGTTGGATGTTATCAAAAGCTTTTTCTGCATCGATTGAGAGAATCATACTGTCTTTGTTTTTTAATTTGTTTATGTGCTGTATTACATTTATAGATTTACATATATTGAACCAGCCTTGAGACCCTGGGATAAAACCGACTTGGTCATGATGTATGATTTGATATGTTGCTGGATTCTAAAACGGTAAGATTCTTGAAAATAGACACCTGTTTTGTTTGTTCATTTATTTATCCCCCAGTGACTCATCAATGATTTACATATAATAGATGTGAAATAAATATTTTTAATGCATGCCTGAATGAAAGTGTGGTAGAAACCAATAAACAAGTTACTCTTAGGAAGTCCTCAGTGTTGAAGAGTTTCAAAAAGTATTGGAAAATTAAATAGGACTGAGAACAAATTATTGGGATTTAGCACTGAGTCCACGATTATGTGAAAATAACCTGTTCCATGGCTCAACTCATCTTCTACCATTCAGTGTGGGTGTCCATAGCACCAAAGGCAATAAGAGAGAACAAAGATGTCACAGAAAAGATGGAAAATCCTCTTCTGGAAAATAGAATAACATTTTACTTTTGAAGGTCTCTCCATGTAGGACTTTTGCATATTTTCCTTCAAGAGTGAAAGGTATAGTTGATACAGTGTACTAACAACTTCCAAGTATTATGGTTGACACATTATGAAATGGTAGAGTGACTTTTGCAAGCTTCAATCAGGAATGATATCTAGAAAAAGGAAAGTTAATATGGTGGCACAAACGTGCTATACACATCTGATGCTGGAAAATTGGCTCAATGTGTGATTATTCCTTCAGGCCAAGCCAAGTCACATGATAAAGAATAGCTACTCAATTCATCTGTCTTAAAATAATTGAACCATGTTGGCCACAGTGGCTCATGACTATAATCCTATCACTCTGAGAGGCCCATGTGGGTGGATTGCCTGAGCTCACAAGTTCGAGGCCAGCCTGAGCCAGAGTGAGACTCCATCTCTAAAAATAGCCGGACGTTGTGGTGGGCACCTGTAGTCCCAGCTACTTGGGAGGCTGAGGCAAGAGAATCGCTTGTGCCCAAGGTGGTTGCTGTGAGCTATGACACCGTGGTACTCTATCTAGGGTCACAAAGTGAGACTCTGCCTCAAATAATAATAATAATAATTGAACCCCTTTTATAAAACTGTTTGCACCAAGTTGGTAGAAGATAGAACATCAAGACACATGGGGACTGAAGAGTATGACGGTTGATGGCATGGGTGAGAGGAAGGAAAAAAAAAGGAAAGGAAACCAAAGGTAAATGATGGCTATTTCTCACATCATTATCCCCATCATTACACATTTTGGACTCTGTCAATGAAACCATGATCCAATAAAGAATTTTAGTTCTATCCCCTAAGATTTTAGTCACTGTTTGTCGTGACAATCAGGAAAATTGTCAAACTTGAATTTGACAATTCAAATCAAATTCTGCTGATTTGAAATTCAGCAGAACTTTTGCTTTTAAACACATATGAAGCATAACTAGATGAAAAATTGATGTGCAAGTTAGCTTTATGAAAATTTTGGACTTTTTTTTTTTTGTTTCTCCCTCCTCTCACTTTTCTCTTCGGATGCTACCATATGTCAGACTAACGCAAACGTATCAATTCATAAGGAAGTATCTTTCAGACTCTGCCCATGTCAATGTGCTCCTGAGAAGCAGTGCCTTCTCTCCTGCCCAAAGTAAATATTTCTTGCTGCAATAGGTCAGAGTACTTTATTGGCTTTCTCTCATGCCCATATATTAGAACACATTTAAAAATAAAATTTATGCAACCAGAGACACATGAGATGATGAAGAATGACAACAAGACACTTGGTGTCTTACCATAACATTTAGTTTATTGTTTTGCTTTATTTGTTTTGATCTTTAAAAAAACCAATTTAGTCTGCTGAAGTGAAGGACTTCTAAGCCCTTACACATTAGTGACCTGTCATTATCAATAATTTCTAACTTAGCTTTGTTTTAATTAATTGCTGTATGCCTTTCTTTATTGTGCTGGGCTCATAGCTTTTTATTCTGGAATGAAAAGGGTAATAGGATATGACATCAACTCTTTTCGAAAAGGTCAATATCATTGAAATATTTCTGATCCTAAAATATTGCATTTCAAATATTAAGGACACCATAGAAGAAAATTAAGTAGTTCTTATAAGTACACAGTAATCAAAACAGCATGGTATTGGCACAAAAATAGAGACATAGACATCTGGAACTGAATAAGAAACCATGAGATGAAAACAGTCTCTATTTGTCATCTGATCTTTGATAAACCTAACAAAAGCATACAGTGGAGAAAAGAATCCTTATTCAACAAGTGGTGCTGGGAGAACTGGATAACCACATGTAAAAGACTAAAACTCAGCTCACACTTTTCACCCTTTACAAAACTTAACTCAAGATGAATAAGAGACTTAAATCCAAGACACGAAACAATAAACATCTTAGAAGAAAGTGTGGGTAAAAATCTTGATGATGTTGGACTGGGAACAGATTGCATGACAAAGACTTCAGTGGTCATCACAACAACAATGAAAATTAACATGGGAATCTATTGCTCTGGATTCTTCTGTTGGAAGATTATCAGATATGTGACACAGTAACAGAAACAATTAAAAATGCACATACTTGCTCCAGTGAACTTTTCCTTCCAGTGTCTGCATCTCACCAAGGATGGCAAGGAGAAGAGAAGACTTTCCACACCCTACTTGGCCCACAATCATGGTCAACTGACCTAGAAAAATGAAACAAAGGATCACAACAGAACTAGATGGAATTCTCTTAGTAAGATATAACTAAACATCATTTAGAAAAGAGTACTATTTCATAATCTATGGATCAGATTTTGTCTCCAGCTAAAAGGTATTCTAAACACCTCCTTTCCCTAAAATGTTTCAGAAAAAGGAAATAAAAATGAAAATATATAGATCTTCATTTATTATTTTTAAAACTATGAGAATAGCTGACTATCATCTAGATAGTTTTAAATTTATTATTCAGTTCATTCAGGAGGAGAAAATGCCAGTTTTGACTACAAGGGGTAATTGGAGTGAAAGTGATTTGGATGAAGTATTAAGACAGTCTTTCCATTTTTTCACTTTGACTTGCATGTATAATAGAAAAATCCCGACTTACTATCAAACCAGGTCAAATTTTCTATTCAGTTATTCAGATATTTGAAATAAAAGTTATTGGTTTTATTCCCAAATATTCTGTGCATCTTGATGCTATAAATGTTACTTTTTCTTAATTTCTTTCTGGGACTGTTTGTCATTATATGAATATTTAGGAATAAACTTAGCCAAAGAGGTAAAAGACTTGTACACTGAGACTACAGGACATTGTGAAAGAAAGGAAAGCAGGCACAAATATATGGAAAGACTGGAAGAATTAATGTTTACAAACTAGAAAAATTCATATTTAAATTAAATTAAATAATTTAATTTTCATATGGAATGAAAAAGGTCCATACTACCTAAAGCAATCTAAAGATTCAGTGTAACCCGTATCAGAATTCCAATGGCATTTTTTTAGAGAAATAAAATAAAAACCCTAAAATTCATATGGAACCACAATAGACTCTAAATCACCAAAGTAATCTTGAGAATGAACGACAAGGCTATAGGCACCACACTTCTTGATTTCAAAATAAATTACAAAGCTAGAGTAATTTATGCCAGACCTGGAACTGTAAAAATCCTTAAAGAAAACATAGAAGTAAAACTTCTTGAAATTGATCCTGGAAATTGTTCCCTGGATTTGTCAGAAAAGCACGGTCAACAAAATAAAAAATAGACAAGTAGAACTACATCAGACTAAAAAGCTTTTGTGCAGACTAAAAACAATAAACAGAGTAAAAAGAAATGGGAGAAAATATTAGCAAGCCATCTATTTGATAAGAGGTTAATATCCAAACTATAAAAGAATTTCCTACCACTCAGCAAAAAAAAAAAAAAAAAAAAAAAAATCCAATTTAAAAGTGAACAAAGAACTTGAATAGATATTTCTTTCAATAAGACACACAAATGGACAGCAGATACATAAAAAGATGTTCAACATCACTAGTCATCAAAGAAATGTAGGTCGAAACCATAATGAGATGTCATTTCTCTTTTTGTTTTGGACAACCGTCCTCTTGGGAAACGATGGCTGTTAGAGTTAACCATTGCAAAAATGTATAACGAATGATTCTTACCTGTTGGAATTCGAATATCTATATTGGATAATGTAGCCAAACCACTGCCCCATGAAAAGTATCCATTTGTGACCTAGAGAAGGAGAATATAGAACTTAGATTATATGTTCGATATTAAAGAATAATTCTAATTAAAATAAATTTTATGTATAAAGTACTAAAATTCTATCAACACAAGGTAGCTGTTTGACATTGGAAAATGAGCTACTATACTGTAAATAAATCTAAGCATAGGTTCATTAAGAATAGGTACAATGATGGTGATCATAACAGGGTTTGGGATAGATAAGCTCAGGGTCTATCACTGGGGCATAAGTAAAAGGCAGTGATGCATACTGCAGAATACTGTGGTCTAGGAAGAAGGCACCATCTATCATAACATTTAAATACATATGCTTATGACGACACTACATATTTTACAAGGATATGAGCATGCTTAAGAAAGCATATTAGAACTAATACCTAATGGCCAGGGTAGGAAATGGGGTGGGGTGGATAAGAATGATGGTCAGAGATGCCATGGAAAGAATTAATGAAAATTTAAAGGCAGGATCTAGACAGACACAAAAAAATCACCTTTGTATGGTCACATTTATCTGGAATAGCCAGAATAAGCAAATCCGTAGAGATGGAATCTAGACTGGCTGTTACCAGGGGCAAAGGGAACAGGAAACGGAGAGCACTGCTTAGTGGGTTTCAGGTTTCCTTCCAAGGTGCTAAAAAGGCTTTAGAACTAAGTCAAGGGGATGGTGGTACAATATGTAAACAATGCCACTGAAATGCTTACGTTAAAATGGTTAAGTATATGCTATGCCAATTTCACCTAAATGAAAAGAATTTTTTAAAAATGTAAAGGCAAGCCCTTACACAGACCATCATCCATTTCCTCCTGTGGAAAATGAGTACAAATGCGGAACGAAATATAGTTTATAAAAGAAGTCATTAAAGCAATAAATTAGGAAATACCAAGTCAAAATATAGGGGAAAATGTAAAGTTAAGGATGTACACCCCAGAGCACCTAAGCCTCTTTCTCCCAGAGGACCAAGCAGAGCTAAGAAGAAAAACAACAAGATATAAGGACTTGCTCTAAAAAATATCAGTATTTCTTAGAAAGCTCTAATAATCGTGATAGTGGAACATT
Organism: Nycticebus coucang; assembly: GCF_027406575.1. Lineage (NCBI taxonomy): Eukaryota > Metazoa > Chordata > Mammalia > Primates > Lorisidae > Nycticebus > Nycticebus coucang. Next base: position 38,079,340 of record NC_069791.1, on the reverse strand, counting down.
AAGACAGACAAGTAAAATGAAAGAAAAATAAAAGCCAGCAAGAGACCTACACATGAAAGGTCTTTGACGTAGAACTGACAACACACCAAACATCTTAAAAATTAGATCGTGTCTCACTGATTTACTACTAAATGCAGTAAAATGACTGTACTCAATTTTCTACTAAATATCTGCTAAATTTACGACAATTTACTAATAAATCATTTATGTCTGGTTTACTCACTAAATCACATCTCTACTTCAAACTAAACGCAAAAAGAACTAAAAGTAAAAACTGTAACTTCAAACCATTTAGAAGCTAGATAGAACATCTTTATGACCTTTAGGCAGGAAAAGTTTTCTTAGATAAGATGACAAAAACAAATCCCAAAACATTAACTATTGAGGACAAGTTATATAAACTAGACAGACTATAGTAAAATTAAGAACTTCTGTTCACTAACAGATACATAGCAACATAGAGTCAAAGGCCAAGCCACTGAGCAGGAGAATTTTCAACACATAGAACTATCAAAGAAGCACCCAGAATTTATTAAAAGGGACAGGACAAATAACCAGGCAATTCACAAAAAAAGAAAATCTAAACCAAATGGCCAAAATATATACATATAGACCTCATTAGTAATCAGAAAAATGCAAATAAAAACCACAGCAAGATACAACTGCATCTCCTCCAGCACACACTATTTGACAAAAAAAAAAAGACCTTGGGAAAGACGTGGAGCAACCGGACCTTTCAATCAGTACTGCTGGAGTGTAAAATGGCTCAGTCACTTTGGAAAACAGTATCTAGGAAAATTATAAGGATTCACATGCCCTAAAACTCAGCAATAGCTCCAACCTGAACAACACCCAATGGTCCAACTAAAGTATCGATAGAACCAATTCTGATATATTTATACAATGTAACGCTATTCGACAAGAATGAATGAATTACAACTACACACAGCAAGATGAACAAATGGTACCTTCCTAATGTTTAGCAAAAGAACCAATACAGACATATTTAAACTAAAAAAAAAAAGAAGAAAGAAACCCTAAAAATATGTTTCCAGGGAAGCACACATAGCCAGGATAATCAAGGAAATGACTGTGACAGTTAAGGTGGTAACTATATCTCAGGGGAGAGGTATGACAGAAAGTAGCCAATGTTATCATGAGGCATTTTCTGAGGGAACCGGCAATATACGCACTTTTACGGGGAATATTGTATTCCACGATAAAGATATTTCAAGATGATAAATGAGTGCCTAGCAATTTGAGAGTTCTTATCATAAATAAAAAATTAATTTGGGCTTGAAGGTGAGCCGGAAACTATAGTGACCATTGACAGGCACAACAAACTCAAGGCCATTAACTAGCAGCTTTTTTTGGTGCATGAAGGATTGATTCAGTCAAAAATAAATAAATAAATAAAGTAACTTTTTCTTTCACCTCCGAAATGAAAACGAATTTAATAAGACACATGGAAAAGACATATTTTTAGAATCCTACTATACTGAACAGGAAATGACGATTTAAACAATTGATGTCCTTTTTTTAGTTATTATCTAGGCACATTTGGGAAGCCAACAGCATTGAGGAACTTTTCTAATCTTTTGTTCCTTACCTCTTATAGCTTCTAGTTATAACTCTGCCTGCACATTATAGTTGCCTGAGGAACTACCAGAGCCATTTTTTAAAATGATGCCCAGGTCTTTGATATCTACACACCAGGTGTCAAAATAATGTATGCATATTCTTAAGGCCGGAAAAAGCTGTAATACTCAAGTCACATTTGGTTTCTGCAATGACAAGAGGTGCTCAAATGTGACTTATAGTCATCTTTTGTTATTGGTATATGAGTATACTGAGTATTACACTTTTAATACTTTTGAGGATACTGAGTATTACACTTTTAATACAGCTTCTCATTTCTTAAAATGTATGTATGTGTACATTTTTTTGGCACCTTCTGTATATAACTTCCTGGGCAAAGTTAAAAATCACTAAATCTCTTTTAAAATTCACAATGACATACGTTTAATTCTCAGAAGAACTGAGCCAAAATGGCATGTTCATCTCAAGATAAGCAAACCAGAATGCAGAGAGACATAGCAATTTACCCAAATATCGCACATCAAATTAATGACAGAGGTAAGGCTAATACTAGTTTATTTCATCCAATAATGAACCGTGAAGTCGGTCCTGAAGCGTTATGCCTCGTGTGGGAAGGTTATGATGTCAGATGCCCAGGAGAGAGAGAAGATTTAAAGGTAGTTTGGGCCTGCTGTTGAGTTTCTCCATTCCTGGGAGGTTTCGCTTTGAAGAACAGCACACTGTTTGGGTGGAGGTCATGTTTATAAACTTGACTCATTTTGTGCAAAAAACTATGCAGACAAAACATGTGTACCCCTTAATATTCCGAAATTTTAAAAAAGAAGAAAAGATTTACAGGTAACTCTTGTCTTTCCTATGCACCCCATACTGAGCCTCCACCTCCCTCTGATTGGCCTGGCCACGCAGAGGATTTCACTATCCCGCAGTAGCTAATGCAGCCAGTTTTCTGAAAGGGCTGGTTTCCAGGACTCTGGTGGCTCTGATGGCCAGAGGCCCTGGACCATTGTAGGCATTTGTTCCAGTCCCTGTGTAACACCGACCCCTCCCTGGGGCTTATCCCCGACTATCAGTCCCCAGCAGGTGTACCTGTGACTGCTTGTTCTACTTTAAGCACACAGGCCTGGGGACAGTACAAGAGGCCAAGTTTGAACTGAGATGAAAAGCAGTATGTAGGAAGCTGAATGCATACAACGCTCGTCTAAGGCTTTCTGGTTGGAAACAATTATTTGGAGTTCTCTATAAATTAATTTACTTGGTTGATAAACTTAAGCGTACTAGAGGAGATACATTTGACACTAACTTCTAAGGCAGAATCACAAGTAAAGTTCCTTTTTTTTTTTTTTTTTTGCAGTTTTGGCTGGAGCTGGGTTTGAACCCGCCACCTCCAGCATATGGGGCCAGCGCCCTACCCCTTTGAGCCACAGGCGCTGCCTGTAAGGTTTATTCTTTAGTTATCAAAACATACTGCTGGAGCAAGCACGGGGGTGGGGTGGGGGGAGGGGGCAAGTGAAGAAGAACTAATGACCGCTACCAGGAGACTGTGATTTAGGATACTTTTGCAGAACTTCACCAAAAAGTAGTAACATAAATGTTTCTGCTCACGTAAGAATCTGGGAAATAAAATAACCTTTATTGCAATATCATCTGCCTCCGTGGGACGCAGACGTCGCGTTGATTGCTCATAGCTGTCCAGGTGATATCTTCCAGGCTGCTTCCTGTTTATCGTTTTCGGCTGTTGCAACCAAATAGAAAAGGACACAAGTTGAAGCTTTATGAAAAAATGGAGGTTTTACCGTGCATTAACGAGCATTGCTACTTCCCCGCTTAAATTTTAAGAAAAAAGTAAAGTGCATCGCTTCTATATCTTAATTATTTTGACAGCTTCTCCCCTAAAAAAACCCAAAGAATAAAAAATTGTTAAGCCACAATAGTAATTCTAATTTGTGCACCTCTTTAAAAAATGAAAATATGAAGATACGATGCTTGCAAAGTACCGAGTCACAAATTAGGTTTTGGATCATCTTTCTACGATGCCCGGGATGAATATACTCAGGCCCTAAAATACCATGTGTTGTGTTGAAATGTGATCAAATTAACTCAGATCCAAACAGAATGTACTCGTCAGGCTGTCAGGCTTACAGACATTCGAGCATTATGTTTTTGATCATCCTCTGAATCAGGAGGATTTGGAATCTGATATACTCCCATAAAATCAGATTGAGCTGCACATCACCCATGAGTGCTTTACGGATTAACAAACGCAAAAAGATCTACAATTTTTTGCCCAAAGATGTACAATGTTTCATATTAAAATCCATAAGCTTTGTATAATGAACTAATGCACATCAAATATTATAGTTCTATTCCTAGTTGACAGACTAAAGCAGACGCCAGCTGAGATCTGACAGTCATCATATATTTAAAGTGAACTTTGTTAGGTCATAATTCGAAATTTGTCATTCTCTATTTTTGAGTTTAATTTCACACAGAAATAAATGGCTAAAGAGAAGGTAGAATTTTTAGCTCTGTAAACCTGTAATATGGAAAAATTTTAAAGTTCAAACTTTCTCCAGAAACTTAACAAGCAAACATTCCGACATAAGTAATAACCTGTCTTCCTTAAATACTGATACTTTATAGGGATCATGAAGAGCTATAGTAATATACTGTAGAAAAGCAACAGATTTTAGAATTGTGAAAGTTTTTTTTTTCTTTTGGCCTGGAACTGCAGGTTTATATTTTTGAAAAATCCATTGGGTTCTACTATGGGAATTAGGAATGTCCTTGAATAATCAGTAATTTAATACAAACAAGATATTGCTCTTCCAATTTCCATTAACTGAGGTATCAACAGGACATCGAGCTATAAAATAGTACATTGCTAGGCTACATGCAAATAAATACACGGATTAAAAAGCCACTGAGAGGGGTAATGGTAAAGTACCAGCAGTGCTGTGTCACATAGAAAATACCAAATACATTTAAACAGAGAGAGAGAAAGAAAGCCCGGGCACGCATGTGTGTTCATGAAATTTTTAGTTTTGTTTTTTTCTTCCCACAGCCATCATAGACAATCCTGGAAGTACATTGTATGAAACACAGAAAGCCACTGTCCTTTAAGCTGAGTAGATTTTCCACACAAAACAAGCCATACCTATATATAAATCAGTCTTCTAGAGTTTTTAGTTCTATAGTAGTCTTGCCCCCAGAGATCTAAAAGGAATGACTTCATGCCCTTCACTAAACGAAGCAGAGGGTGGGAAGAGGAGATGTGTTGACAGAGATTTGAGTTGGAGTTCCACAGATGTAATTTGAAGAGTCTTTGGCTCTAGAATGTCACTAATTCTCCATGGACATTCTACAGCCAAAACCACTTAACTCCAAGCTTTTACAGAATACATAGTATCTTAAGCACTCTCAAGAAGGAGTTTCCATTAGTGTTATTTTCAAGCACACAGCTTTTTTTTAACTCCATTTAAGAAAGTTTGTCATTTGTGGTTTGGCCCAACAGCAGTGATGAATGACCCTGAAAGACATCAGAAGTCCAGTCTGGTTTCAATAACCCTGAAGATATTAGATGCATTTGAAGGGGATTCTTTTTTTCCTTCCAAAAACCTTTTGTCAGTTTGGTTTTTCTTCTATCCCTCATCTCATAGAAAACAAAACAAAAAAAGGTCTTTAAATTTCCCTAACTCCATGAACTTGACCTTCCATGTTTCTTTTCCTGATGTCATCTCACTCAGCTGATCTGAAGGATGATCCAATGAGTTCTTTGGTAGTCTAAGATCATCTGTAAAGTGTGATGAGGCTGGTTCTAATCAAATATTTCACTTTCCTGCTGCCTAAAAGTATTGACACTCTCTGATGTATTTTTGTTTGCATGTCCATGTCCACACAATAGGACGGAAATATTTCAATAAATCAAGCATTCAACAGCAAACAAGTATTCTGAAGCATCTCTACCTCAGTTATGTGTGGCATGCTTCTCAGACAAAATCACACCTGCCCTATAAAACAACTTAACTGAAAGTAAGCAGAAAAAACAGCAAGTCTAAATAAAGCCAAAATGCTTAACTAGTTTTAGTGGTTTAAATATGATGTAAAAACAATCAATACAGACTGACTTCCTGGTAAAGGCTTTCCAGTAAAAATGTAAAGGCATATACATTTTTACTGGGTCACATACATGATAAACCTATTCATATTTTTATCTTATAGTGACAGAATAACTAATTTTAATGTATAACATGACTCATTTTGGAATAATACCTTTTTTCTTTACCCTTACAAAATATATGTATTAATTTTGATAAACCTATTCATATTTTTATCTCATAGTGACATAACAACTAATTTTAATGTATAACATGACTTATTTGGAATAATACCTTTTTTCTTTGCCCCTATGAAATATACGGATTAATTTTAAAGAATTTCTTTTTTTTTTTTATTTTGTCTATATTTTTTACCCACTTACCCCTTCAATATTGTTTTGAAAGAAATCTCAGGCATTTCTATGTGTGAATACTTCAGTTTATAACATCAGCTTAATAATAGTATCATTTCTAGCAATTCTTTACAATCAAATACCCATGGTTCAAATTTCGGATGGTGTTTTTTTTATTATTATTATTAAATCATAGCTGTGTACATTAGTATGATCATGGGGCACCATACACTTGGTTCATAGACCATTTGACACATTTTCATCACACTAGTTAACATAGCTTTCGTGGCATTTTAATTTTAAAGAATTTCTTTGGAGTTTTTTAGACACACCCCTCAAGACCATGGTACAGTTCAGGTCCATGGATTTCAATGTTATCTAATGGCTAAACACTCTTTCACTGACCTCTCTAATGCTGATGTCAATTTTTGGATTAAGAAGAATTTCAAAATTAGCATGTGCAAAATAGACTTATTGATTCCACCTCAACTCCAATTTATTGATTTCTCTGCCTCCTCTGTCAGTTAATGGCTACACCATCTATGGAGCAGTCAAGCCAATAACACAGGATTCCTCCTTGAGTTCTGCTTCTTCATGTTCTAATCCAGTCCACCGGTGAGTCTTCATCAGCTCCACCTCAAAAATGTACACTGAACTTGATCACTTTTTTACAATGTCCACAGCAACAGCAATAAGATCTCTAATTCTAGCCATCATCACCTCTTGGCCTATGTGATTATAATGACCTCTACCTGTTCACTTTTTATCCCCACTGACTTCTCTCTCTATGGCAACCAAAGTGATCTTTTAAAAATATAAACAAAATGACATTAGTCCCTACTATAGAACCTTCAGAAGTTTTCCTATTGCATTTCAATAAAATCCAAACTCTTCCTATGGTCTACAAGACCCTCAATCATTATTCTTATTGTGTCTCAACCTCCCCTTCTCCACCAGGCACCAGCCACAGTATTCCTGTGTTCCTTGAATTCACCAAAGGAATTCCTACCTCAAGGTCTTTGCCTATGGTGGTCCTCCCACCTGGAATTCTCTCTTTCCAGATTTTTGCAAGAAAGGTATCCACTCTTCATTCCTGTCTCAGCTCAACGCTGGCTTTTCAGAGGGCCTTCTCGGAGATGCCCATCCTGCTTCAAGTACCACATTCACTCCCTAAAGCCCTCTTTCATTTTCTTCACTCAGTGAAACTATCTTATTGTTTTAATTTGTTTATTCTGTGACTCCTGCCTCAAGAAAGCAAACTCTGTGACAGGAAAGCTCTTGTGTCTCTGATCCATAGCTACACCCCTAGGTCTTGGCACAAAGTATAGGGTAGTAAGTGAGTCTAAAAACACAGACAAATGCATAATAAATGGTTTATTCCTATATATGAATACAACAAAACAATGTGGAGTATGTTTGCAAACTTCATGTAGATACTAAGTAAATATTTGTATCACAGATGAATGAACTGTTCTATAAATTATAGGACTCAGGTTTGAATTCTCACTCTGCCCCTTACTAATCTTACGACTTTACTGAAGCCACACAACATGCAAACTCAATGTATTCAGCCGGAAAATAAAAATAAGTAATGGAACATAATATATTAAATGGATCAAAAGACACGATGCAACAGAAAGCAATATTTAACTTCAAAAAATATGTATCTAAAACCATATTTTAAGAATATGGTGCAGGAGTAGCAAGCTTATTTTGTGTTGTTTTCACATAAAGTGTGAGGGAAACAATTCCTCCATTTCCTTTTAAATCGAACATGTGTTGTCCCTTTTGGGATAATTCTGGCATGATTTATAAAGGCAAGCCTTATACATTTGTTTATTGATTTTAGACTTGTGAGGTTGTATAGAAGCGGGTGGCAATTTTTCTTTTCTTTTTTTTTTTTTTTGTAGAGACAGAGTCTCACTGTACCGCCCTCGGGTAGAGTGCCGTGGCGTCACACAGCTCACAGCAACCTCCAACTCTTGGGCTTACACGATTCTCCTGCCTCAGCCTCCCGAGTAGCTGGGACTACAGGCGCCCGCCACAACGCCCGGCTATTTTTTGGTTGCAGTTTGGCCGGGGCCGGGTTTGAACCCACCACCCTCGGCATATGGGGCCGGCGCCTTACTCACTGAGCCACAGGCGCCGCCCGCGGGTGGCAATTTTTCTACCTATAGGTTAAAAAATACAACGTATAATTTCTTCTAATCCATCTACTCTGCTGAGACTTCCCTCTACTTACAACCTCCCTAACAAGAGAAAGCACTTACGACTCCAGTGTGTTTCTTACAGGACTCAAAAGGAAGAGAGCCTTCACCAGTTCTCCAGCTGTCGTCACCAATCTCATCACTCAAGAGAAACTCGTTCAGCTTTTGAACACTGCAGAAAAACAAGTGAAAGAACACAAGACAGTTAATAATATAACATCTCCAGCAAAGAGCTACCTAAATAAATGCCCACCCTGTGTTATCATGGAGAGTAGCCTGTGAGAGTCATTTTTCAAGACCAACTGGGAATTCAGGTAGATGGACTAAACTTCCTGAGAGATTTCTGAGACATGGAAATCAGGACCATTGGTCACCCTAAATTCAGCAGAATTCTCTTTGTACGTTTTTTGTAATTATATTCCTTGTCAAAGATTCAAAGGCAGTAGAGTTGGATAGGAACTTGAACAGAGTGGTTAAAATAATAATACCAATGAGAGAAGTACTCTCATTCCAATTTTATTTTATTTGTTTATTTATTTATTTGGAGTTTTTCTTTGGCTGGGTCTGGGTTTGAACCTGCCACCTCTGGCATATGGGGCCAGCGCCCTACTCCTTTGAGCCACAGGTGCCGCCCTTCATTCCAATTTTATAAATGAGAAATGAGGTATAGAGAGGTTAAGTAACCTGTCTAAAATCACTTAGCACATAATATGCAGATGTGACGTTGCTGGGCACTGTGTATCCCGCTCATGCACTATATGTTACCCCCATTTTCTGAGCTTGCCAAAGAGAAGGCCCTCTAGGAACCTGCTACTCAAAGTGTGGGTCAAGGGCCAGCAGCATTCGTGTCAGCTGAGAGCTTAATAGAAGCAAAAATATCTCAGTCTACATCCCTAAATATGAATCAAAATATACATTTTTAACAATATCCAGAGGTGCTTCACGAGCACATTACAGTGTGACAGGACCTGCTCTAGAAGAGTGGTGTGCAAACATGTATTGCTGTCTCCTTAGGCTGTGCACAAGACTCTGTCTACTCATTCTAGTCGTCTTAAACCAGTAGCAAAGGATCTGGACCAAAAATAAATACAGAAAACAAAGAAAACATCCTGTAATAAATTAATACTCAAAAGAAAATTCAGTAGCAAAGGGAAAGAAGTACTCCTTTTAGCATGCTAGGATCCCGAAAGTCAGCAAACTTGTACGCAGCGTCAACTAGAGGGGAGATACTGCCTTTAATAGGAAACTAGATAATTTTGTTTATTTTAAATAAAAGCTTTCTTTTTCTTTTTTTTTGACAGACTTTCACTCTGGCACCCTGAGTAGAGTGCTATGGCATCATCGTAGCTCACAGTAACTCAATCTCTTGGACTCCAGTGATTCCCCTTCCTCAGTCTCCCAAGTAGCTGGGACTGCACGTGCCTGCCACTATGCCCAGCTAGTTTTTTTAGTTTTAGTAGAGATGAGTTCTGAGTCTTGCTGATCTTGAACTCCTGAGCTCAAGCAATCCACCCGCCTTGGCCTCTGAGAGTACTAGATCTATAGGCGTGAACCACCACACCTGGCCTCCAAAAGGTTTCTCTTATTAAAAAAAAAAAATTATTCAAGCTTGTAGTCAAGTGCCTCCAGATTAAGTCTTTGGAGTTTGTTTTTGTGACATGCAATAATATTTTTAAAAGTAAATTTAATTCAGTCTGTTGCCCATAATCTTTAAGCTCTTTTGCCTTACATGCTGTAGAAATATGAAGGTATATAAAATGCACTGGGGAAGTCTAATTAGTCTAATCGTCATTAAGAGCTTCAGATTGTATACACTTTTTGAGTCTTTGTCAGCAAAATCTGACCAAATTATATTGAGAAAAGTCCATGAATGAATAAATAGGCAATATAAAAAGCATTTCCTGTCCATATGAGGTCTTTTCAAAAATAAATAGAGGCAAAACAATTATGGAAAATGCACAAATCCTGACCAAGGGTGAAGGTATTTCCATCAACACACAGCCAGGGTTGTATTTTAAAAATGCGAATCTAGTAGTGTAACACTTCTCTCTCTAAAATAACCAACGGCATGCTTTGCCTTTGAGCACCTTTGACATCATCTAAAAGCCGATCAAGATTTTGCTGTCCAGCTTTGAGCTTTGGTATTTTCCACATCAGAACCTTTTCTCCAACCCACTGAAATCCTTTCCTTGAATATACCAAGATTTCTCACCTACTTATTCCCCTTGCATATTATTTTTCCTCTGATAAAACATGTTTACCCTTTTTTTCTCCAACTGACCAAGTCTTATTTATTTTTTTAAGATACTAGGAAGAGCCATCACCTCCTTTTCAATCTTTTTTTTTTTTTGCAGTTTTTGGCCAGAGCTGGGTTTGAACCCACCACCTGCAGTATATGGGGCCGGCGCCCTGCTCCTTTGAGCCACAGGTGCCACCCAAGTTTTTTTTTTTTTTCTTTGCAGTTTTGGCTGGGGCCAGGCTTGAACCTGCCACCCCCAGTATATGGGGCCAGCACCCTACTCCTTGAGCCACAGGCACTGCCCCTCCTTTTCAATCTTCACTGACCAGACAGTCCTCCTTGTCTCTCAGTAAGGTTCAATGATCATGAGACATGGACCCACGGCATTCTGTGCATAGCTTTATAGCATCACATTAATGCACAGTATTGTAATTCGTTTCCCTTCCTGGTCTCTCCAACTAGATTGTGGACTCTATGATGATTGTGGTCCACTTTTCACCTTAGCAATCCCCAATGCCTAGCAGGGTGCCTGAAGTATTAATATACGATCACGGACCCCCAGAAGACGGTTTGAGGTACAGAGGGAGTATAGGTAAAATGGCAATAAACTAGTAAAATGGAGATCTGCAAATATTTGTAAAGTTCCTAAAACATTGAGGCAATGTGCTAGGTATTTTTTGTGTATTATCTTGTTTTTCTTTTCTTTTAATCTCGTTTTTCTTAACCACCATAAACAGGTGCTATTATTATGTTTATTTGACAAGTGAGGAAGCTGAGCTACAGAGACACTAAATAGCAAATTTGATGTTTGAGGTCAAACAAGTATTTCAAGGCAGTGCTGGGATTGTTGAGTCTTTTTTTGTTGTTGTTGATTAATTTGAGTTCTCTGTAGATCCTAGTTATCAAGCTTTTGTGCGATTCACAATATGCAAATATCTTTTCCCATTCTGAAAGTTGGCTATTTGCTTTGTTTTTTTTTTTCCTTAGCTGTATAGAAGCTTTTCAGTTTAATTAAGTCCCAGGTGATTATCTTTGTCGTTGTTGCAATTGTCATGAAGTCTTCTGAATAAAATCTTTCTCCTGGTCCATACCTTCAAGTGTTCCTCATACTTCCTTCGAGGATTTTTTATTCTTTCATGTCTTAGATTTAAATCTTTTATCCATCTTGAATCAATTTTTGTAAGTGGTGAGAGGTGCAGGTCCACTTTCAGTCTTTTACGTGTGGTTATCCAGTTCTCCCAACACATTCAACATTTATTGAATAGGGATTATCCCCCACCCCCACCCCCCAGTGTATGCTCTTGTTTGGTTTATCAAAGATCAGGTGGCTGGAAGATGTTAGTTTCAGCTCACGTTTTTTTTTTTGAGCTGTCAAAAAAAAGTCAATGTCTCTATTTTTTGTGCCAACATCATGCTGTATTTATCACTATGACGTTATAGTATAGCCTAAGGTCTAGTAGGGAGATACACCCAGCTTTGTTTTACTAAGAATTGCCTTGACTGTATGGGGTTTTTTTCTGGTTCCATACAAAATGAGGAATTAAGAAACAATAAAAAATCTCCCAAGCCCTGGTCCAGATGGCTTCACACCAGAATTCTGTCAAACCTTCAAAGAAGAGCTTATACCCATGATGCAGGAATTATTTCAAAAAATTGAGGAGGAAGGAATCTTCCCCAACATGTTCTACAAAGCAAATATCACCCTGATACCAAAACCAGGAACTAAAAAGGAGAACTTCAGACAAATTTCACTAATGAGTATAGTTGCAAAAATTCTCAATAAAATAGTAGCCAATAGATTACAGCTGCACATTAAAAAAATCATTAATCACGATTAAGTAGGTTTCATGCAAGGCTGGTTTGACATATGTAAGTCCATAAACGTAATTCACAATATTAACAGAAGCAAAAACAAACACCATATGATCATCTCAACAGGTGCAGAAAAAGCATTCAATAAATTAGCATCCTTTTCTAATTAGAACACTTAAGAATATAGGCATAGGTGGCATATTTCTTAAACTGATTGAAGCCATCTATGACAAACCCCACAGCTAATATTATTCTGAATGGAGTAAAACTGAAAGCTTTTCCACTTAGAACTGGAACCAGACAAGGTTGTCCTCTATTGCCACTACTATTCAACATTGTGTTGGAAGTTCTTGCCAATACAATTAGTCAAGAGAAGGAAATAAAGGACATCCAAAGGGGGGCAGAGGAGGTCAAACTCTCGCTCTTTGTCAACGATAGTATCTTGTACTTAGAGAACCCCAAAGTGTCAGCCACATGACTCCTGGAAGTGATCAACAAATACAGTAATGTCTCAGGATATCAAATCAATGTCCACAAGTCAGTAGCCTTTGCACATGCCAATAACAGCCATGATGAGAAGCTAATCAAGGACACATGTCTCTTCACTGTAGCCTTGAAAAAAAAAATAAAGAAAGAAATATCTAGGAATATACCTAACAAAAGAGGTGAAGAAAATTATAAAGAAAATTGATAAAGAAACTTACAAAAGAAAATTACAAAACCTGTAAAGAAAATTACAAAACCCTAAGAAAAGTAATAGCAGAAGATACTAACAAATGGAAGAATATACCATGCTCATGACTGGGGAAAATCAACATCATCAAAATGTCTCTACTTCCCAAAGCAATCTACAGATTCAATGCAATCCCCATTAAAATACCATCACCATGCTTATACATGTTATTTTTTCACTTCTCAAATCTCACTTTGTGTGTTTAAATACAGCTTTAAATACAGCTTGGACAGATGCTATAATAATCGGAAATAACTGGTTTTATTGCCAGCAGTCACCTGTATTTTCTGTAGGAAAATTATATATTACAAATTTTATAAACTGGAAAACAGAGACTAAGCCACACTGTCTGTGTGGTTTGTAATAAATATCAATAATAACGTATTTGATTGAAGGTAATGAATTAGACTGGCCAAGCATATGTTTCTCTGGGTGGTACATGACAGAAAGGACACTAAGTTATTTCCCCACAAAGTGAGAGATTTGCTTTACACTTTTTCCCTTGGCAAATAACATCTTTGGACATAGATATTGCATTATATATCAAACACCAGAAACCCTAACTCAAATTATTTATAAAAGATGTACCATAATTCTCCTCCAGAAAAGCAAAACATATAAATATCTTTACAAATAAAGTACAGTGGGGAAGTGAGACAAGTACCTTAAAAACATCATTCATTCCAGTATGTTAATATCTTAGATGATAGTGACTTTTCATCACTCTGTCTTGCAAATGTAGACAAGAATGTTTCATTATAAAATGGTGCGGGGCTTTGGGGGTTGTGAGGACACAACCTAAATCTCAACTCCTTCCTGCTTCCATTTTTTACATAAATGGGTCACACCTATTGAATGCCATGAAGACAACTTTGGCTAACAAGCCAAACCTTTTTAAAAGAAAGTATAGAACTTTCCAGGAGCAGATTTCACATGGTGTGGGATTTTTCTCCCAGTAGAAAGGTTTATAAATCTCTGCCATGCACTTATAACACAAGTTTGGAAGCCTGTTTCAGCCCATTTTAACCCACCAAACCTCTGAATGCCTGGGAGTGCAGAAGGACTTGTGATTTTCACAGTCCTGAAGAGGAGGTTTCCAAATCAGCTGACCGAAGTCTCCCATTATAAACAGGCTTTTCAACTCACTGTGGGCCAGCTGGCATCAAAGACTGGTCACGGGTTCCCAGGCACAGAGGAAAATCCCATAGGTCCAGTCAACACCGGGAAAGTGCTCATTAGGGCTCCCAGAACCACCATATACTAGGTAAAAAAACTGGCATCCTCTGCTGACAAGCCATCACTGGAGGACCCACAATTCAACCTCTGAAACTCATTTTTGAGAAGCAAGTTTTTATAAGCAGATACTATTTGGTCTATGGCTTGGAATATTTGGAACTGAACCTGCAAAGAGACTGGTCTTTATCAAACTGGCAAATGCCTTTTCCCTGAGACATACAGAAGGGCAAGTGCTATGCAGAAGTATACAGGGGATACCCACCCTTGACTCTAGGATTTAGTACTGTAGAACTATTTATTATGGACTCCAGGGACACCCATGGACTATTTTCTTCTTCTTTTTTTTTCTAGATCAACTCTTACAGTCCTTTAGATGTTTGATAACCTCCTGATTTCAGAGGGGTTATCTACTGTAAGTTATCAACAACTTTCTATTTCCACATGTAGTACCAAGTCAAATTCCAATAAAAAGTGCAACCATGAAAGGGACAGTTGTTAAGTGTAGAAAATGAAAATAAGGACCAAAATAGCAGACTCTGGCCATTTATCAATTTTATTGTTTGAAGTAGCTTCCCTTCCAGAGCACTGCCTAATTTGGAAGTGGTGCTGTAAAAAGCAGTCAGTGATCTGCAGAAGTGTTTCAGAAGGCAGAGCAGTAAGAAAATTAGGGTATTAGTGTTTAGGGGTCCAGAGGGCCTGAGCCCTAAACACTAACAGCTAAGACTTGATTATCAATGACATGTCTTAGAGAATAAGATTGAAACTATGTTATGATACTGTCATATCCTATCAGACCTGCATTTGTGATAAGATAATTTACATGCATTTGAATGTTATTTGGTATTAAGCCATTATTAAGCCAGGGTAGACTATTGCCTAAAAATGGAGATTCTGGTATTTTGAATACCAAAGACTAGTTTTCTTAGCAACACATATGAGGTTTGACAGTTAAGTTCATGAACTCATTCTAGAAAAAGTACTACACACGTCCTACCGAATATCACTATGATCCTCAGATGGCCCAGGGTAACGCTTTGTAAATGACTGTGGTGATATTCAGCAGGGAAGTATGTAGCACTTTTTCTAGGAGGAGGTCACCAGGTTAATTGTATGACTTGAAGACATTGGGAAAATCAGCTCATTTTAAAAGAGCTTATAAGAGATGGTCTACATTACTGTCAATGGAAACATCATATTTCATATATTGACTGGCTTGATTTTCCAATTCTTCAGTATTGAGTTATCTTGGCTTTTCTTTCAAAGGCCAAAATGAAGATGATAATGACTGTTTATGAAACTTGCTGAGGTTGTATAGGGTTTATAACAATTATATATCAAAAAAGCAGCATACTACTTTAAAACAATCTTATTTATGATAGATTATGGGACATGCAGACAAGGGTATAGGCAGTGTAGTATCATGCAGTTTGGTACACATTTATTTATATAATGTAAGTACAAATGGTTGGTGAATGGTCATTATCATATGACATCTATTTTTATAATTGTGCTTTATAGTAAGTTATAAGTGAGACAAAGTCTACACTGGTTGAAAAAACTATAGAAGCATCTTTAAATGAGAAAAATAATAAATGGTTTTATAATTATTTCCATTTTCATAGACTATGAGCTTTGACTTCTTTTTTGAACTAAACTAAAATTAAAACAATAAATACGTGTTGATACGAGTACTCTCTGTCACAATTGGTGGCATTGTAAACTAGCACAGCTTTAGTAGAAAATACTATGACATTATGGCTGTATTCACAGAAAAAAATCTTAAAAATGGTACCCCTTTTGACCTACCACCATCTCAGTGCAAAATAAAAGTGAAAAGCGACATATTCATCAGGGACCTTAAAGACATGCAGATTAGGGCAGCACCTGTGGCTCAAAGGAGTATAGCGCCAGCCCCATATAACAGAGGTGGAGGGTTCAAACCCAGTCCTAGCCAAAAACTGCAAAAAAAAAGACATGCAGATTTTTGGACCTAGTATCACCACTTCTAGAAATCCAACCTCAGAAAATCATAAGAGAAAAGTTCAAAGACAAAGAAAAATGTGTTTCCCTAAGTGTTATTTACGTTGGGGAGAAAATAAAACATTCTAAATGTCTAATAAAAAGGTCATCATTAAATAAGTTAGAAAGTTTCAAACAATGGAGTATTACATAGGCAGTAATAATATAATAAAAACTACAAGGGAAATTAGGAGTCAAAACATGAATACATTTAAAAATTTTTATTTTAAAATTTCTTCTATGTAATAAAGCCTGAAAAGTAGCATACCATAATTGTAACGATAGCTGTCTCCAGGCAGTGATTTTAATGTTCTTTTTTTAATATTTTTTTCAAATTCATTCACATAAGCACACCATCATCATAAATAATCACTAAGCAAAGAATTCCAGATACTTGAGTGCGTACCTTATGATGGCTTTGACTGCGAATCTGACCACCGTGGAGAGCAGGAACAGCGGGGTGACCAGGATATGGAAGAGAGACAGGGACGCAAACGCCTCTGCGGGTTTTAGATTATTCTCACTGGTGTATGCATGGGTCACAAACGTCTGTGCAAAGAAAGGAGACCTTTAGTCAACGCTGGAGAAAGTTCTAGACAGGCTTATATTCAATTTTAGAAACCTAACATCTTCTGCAATGCCAGTATGTCCATTGTAACTACGAAAACAATGGCTTTATTGGACACTCCCTAACTAAACAAACACTTGCTCCTGGTGAGTACTTTGTGGTTTACATGTCATGCTAGCAATAAACTGAAGAGAAAGTCAGGATAGATTCTATTTACAGGTTAGGAAACGGACTTCTGTCCAATTACTGAGTAGGGAGAATAACGGGTGGAGAACGTAGAGTTTAACAGTCAACCTCTTCCCAACCAGTACTAAAATATTACAGGAGAAAAGAGAACAGTCTCTGGTTTTAGAGTTCCTATTGTTGACCTTTACTAAAACTGCCAGCATTGATGTACAGTGAAGACTTATTTACACTTCTACAGATAATACTAGTTTCTGGGTTTGCCATATTAGTGTGAACTATTATGTAATTATTTAACATTTTCTGGTTGTTGATGTTCTATCCTGTTGTAAGAGTATTTGGAAACCAGGTCATTGAGATTGGAACAGTTAATTCTCAACCACTGTTAATTTTGCTCCCCAGGGGACACTTGGCAATAGCTGGGGATATTTTTCATTGTTCTGACTGAGGGTGCTACTGGCATCCTAACGCAGAGGACAGCCCCCTACCACAAACAATTATTTGGACCAAAATGTCCATAGTGTCAGGATTGAGAAACACTGGATTAGAGATATTGTAATGGAGACTGCACAGAGGGACGTTGCTGCGGTGAGGTCATATATATGACTACTCATACACTCTTGTTCATAAATCATTTATAAGCACCGACCTGGTTCAGTTTCTAAAGGCAAAAAAAAAAATGTCTTACAGCAAGGACAGCTGCTATGGGAATTGCTGCGTTCATGAAGACTGTGGAAAGAAATCAAATACATTAGTTTCACTGAACGGTGAAAACATTTTCAGTAACGTTAATTAATCATCTATTATTACTTTAACTTCCATTGAAGACAGAAAAGACAAAGTGTATTAAATAACATTTCTCTGGAGGCCACAAACATTTCCCAGCTGATACCTCCTGCTCTGCAGTTGTGTGAGCTCCCACATGTTAGTCTTAACCAGAATCTGCTTTTCTTTATTGAATTTTTTTATGAAATGTTACAAACAACAGAATTCAGATAAAATAATCCTTTAATTATACAAATTATAGATTTAACACATGTGTATTCTCGAGAGGCTTTACAGCCCCAATGTACTTGGTCCACTCAACTGATTACATCTATAAACATTGGATCATTACACAGATTAAAAATAAGAATTTGACATCTTCCAGTTCTCTTTCCAGTAGCGATATTAATGATCACGTACAGGCTTTTCAATTAGTAAAATAACTCCAGATCCTGAACTCTGTGCTTGTTTAGATATCTCTGCAGGAATGTATTTCACTCTCATCTGATGAGCATGAGCTGCTCAGCTGAAAGGAGAAAAACTCAAATTGGAAGGTAAAATAGTAGTCTGGGGAGTAATAGTAAAGATGAAAAGCCAAGTTGATGATTTATAGTCATACAGTTCATGAACTGTAGAATTTTAAAGACCAAGGGCCCCCAAATTCAGTGAATTGTTTGGTAATGGAGCCAGGCAATGCAGAGTGGGAGGTAGAATCAAGTTTTCTTGATGGTAGGGAGGCAGGATTTTTAAACAATCATCTGCTTTCCTGAAATATCCTTACCATTGCACACAGAACAGAATCTGAGTGTGTTCTCACAGGTCCAGACGTGACTTAGTTATCAAATACAAAGTCTGCACCGTCCTGGGAATACCAACGCTGACCTGAGCTCCATAATAGCACAGACGGAGCCACATCTCTGCCTTGAGCTTCTTCCTCTGGTTATTGTCATCCTGTTACCTAAGTGTATTGTCCCTCTTACCCTCGTCATTACTTATTCATTTATATTCTTTTTTTTTTTTTTTGCAGTTTTTGTCCAGGGCTGGGTTTGAACCCGCCACCTACAGCATATGGGGCTGGTGCCCTACTCCTTGGAGCCACAGGCACCACCCTATTCATTTATATTCTTGATCTTTAAGTAATCTCCTCTTGAAGAGGAAGAACAGGAACAACAACTGTTGTATTAAAAACTATTTACATGTCAATCTAAATATAAAGGTGAGAATGAGAAGCTCCAGGCCACAGGATGGGCTTCCAACCCAGGCTGTCAGGCTCCTCAGTCTGCGCTGGTACCACAGTGTTCTGCTGCTACTCAGCAGTTCACAATTACTGAGGGATGACGTTAGCATTTTATATACATTCTCCTATTTAATGGTTATAACAACCCTACACAATAATAAACTAATAACAGCTTGGGAAGGATAACATATAAGATTATTAATAAAGTGGTGATAGAGCTTGGATTAAAACCCAGCTCTTTCTACTTTGGGATGGATAATTGGGATGGATAACTACTATTTTATCTTCCAATTTAAAACCCATGTTCTTTCTACTTTCCACATAAAACACTATCAAAGCAAAGAGTGAAAAGTAAAATAGTGTTGTTTTGCCTTTACTAATGAATTAAAACCCATCGATGATACATGACCTTTGATACAGAGATGAGGAAATTTTTTCCCTAAAATATTATCTCAAGTGATGAGAACCCCAATTCATAAAAGTAGAAATGAATCTTCACTTGTGCTGGTATTTGTAGATACCGTTACTTGAGTACTTTTATGTTTCTGGTGCTTCTGTAAACACCTCACATGTAGTACCTTATTTAATTCTCTAAGGAACCATGAACACATCCCAGATAACTGACACGTAAACTGAGAATTCAACAAGTAACCAACCAACGTTATTTAGTACACACACTGCCGAGTCAGAATTTGATTTCAAGTTCCCTTGCTCTCAAGGACCCAAGGGTAACCACTATCCTATAGAGTTGAATTTTTTCTTTTTCTCACTTGTATTTTTCATTTGGTGTTTGCATGTTCTACAATATTATTCATAAGATATTTTAACATTTACTTAACAATGTCACATTCACTCCCCCACTTGATTCTCAAACCTACCTTCATCAGAAGTATTATTATTATAATCAATATTCAGATGAGAAATTGAGAGACAGAGGTTATTGAGCACCAGACTATTTGCCAGGTGCTTCACATGAGGTAATGAGTATAAAACACTTGACATTGTGCCAGGAATAGGGTGTGAACTCAATAAACACTTGCATCCTTCATTATCTACTTTAATCTCTACTACAATGCTACATGGTAGATAATATCATTCCATGTTACAGATGAGGAAATGGAGGCTAGGAAGATATAAGTAACCTGCTCAAGGCCACACCACTACAGAGTGCAGAGCTGAGATTTACAGCCAACTCTATTCATTCACATAGTTCAACCTCTTAACCATTAACAACACTGTATTTGGTCAAATAATAAAAATGGAAGTGGTCAAACTAATATTTTGCTCCATTGACTCAAGAATTCCTGCTGCCTATCATGATGAACACAAGGTCATGCATTTTTACCTTTATGACTTCTTTTTTTTAAAAATTTCAGATTAATATGAGGGTATAAAGGATTGTGTTACTTTGTTTGCATTTGTTAGGTACAGTTCAAGTTGTATTTGAGCTCTTCACCCAGGGGGTATGCTGTATACCATTACATTGTGTCCATTAGGTGAAAGTTTACCAATCCCTTTCCCCTTTCCTGCCCTCCCTCTCCCTCCCTGGAATTTAATTGTATTTTTCTCTCATGTGGACTTACAGTAGTTTATCTATTTGTTTCATATTAGAATGACATACTTGCTTTTCCATTCTTGTGTCATTAATCATCAGAGAAATGCAAATCAAAACCACCCTGACATATCACCTAACCTCATTGAGAATGGCCCACATCCCTAAGTCCCAAAGCTGCAGATGCTGGTGTGGATGTGGAGAGAAGGGAACACTTTTATACTGCTGGTGGGATCACAGACTAATAAACCCTCTAGGGAAAGAAGTATAGAGAATCCCCAAAGATCTAAAAGTAAACCTTTCATTTGATCCTGCAATCCCATTATTAGGTATCTACCCAGAAGAAATAAAATTATATTACCCTAAGGATATTTGCACTAGAGTGTTCATCACAGCACCCTTATGACTTCTTTATGACTTCTTATTCTTCTCCTCTCCCCCTCTCCTCCTTTATCTGTCTTTCAAAACCAACCCAACTCTCACTTTGAAGACAGGCAAACTGGGTTAGTTAAAGTCTCACCTCTGCCATTTAGCAGCTGGATGGTTTGCAGTTCAAGTTACTTAAATTCATTACACCTCAATCTTTTGATTTCTGGAATGGCATTAATAATAGAATATCAGTTATGGGGCTGTTGTGAGGATTAAATGGAATGATATGCGAAAAATTATTAAAGGCAATTAATTGGCTGAGTATACTGTCAACATTTTTTTGTGGTCACTTTTGTTGTTATAATTATCATTATTTCTTATTGCATTCATTCTCCCCATCAGAAGTTCAGCCCCCTGCAGAGAAGAGTGTGATATAGGGATCATCAGCTTAGATTAGAATTATATGAGCAAGTGAATTTCCATCATTCTGTCTTCTAGCATTCTCACACCACGTTAACAGTGGTGTGCAGCTGGAAAATAAAATTCCTTTCAATTTCATTTCTAATGCATCAAGCATTAGGGCTAGAATAAATAGGCTATACAAGCTGCATATTCTCTCTTTATCAAGAAGAAATGATATATAAACTTCCAATACTAAGGTGTTAAAGGACTTGGGAAAGACAGAGATGAGCAGAACTAACATACAAATCAAATCAGCTATTAGCTCTCAAACTCCTGAGCCCAGGCAATCCACCCACCTTGGCCTCCCAGAGTGCTAGGTTTACAGAATTGACATACAGATCAAATCGACTTATCAGGAGAATGCATGAATTGTGCTACTATGAACCCATTATTCTTGAGAGTACTCAGAGTTAACACCCTGAAAAAAGAAAATGATATTTTTGAAATGATTACTTTTTAAAAATTAGAGTTCTGGACAAAGAGCTTTGTATTTAAAAATTCTTGAAAATACAGATGGTGACAAAAAAAGTATACACATTTTAAGAAAGAAAAAAACTGTATTAGAATTGTAATACTCAGTATATGCCAATAATATTGGTTATCTTATTTATTATGTCATGTATCTCTTGTAATCGTGGAAGTCAAACATGACTTGAGTATTACAAATTTAATACAGTTTTTTCTTTTCTTAAAATGCGTATATGGTTTTTTGTACCATCTGTGTTTGGGGGAAAGGGATTGTATGCAAATGTTATTTGGTTTCCTTCACCTGAGAATGATATATTTTTCCTTCTCAGTTTTCAAAAATGGATATATTTTCTTTACCAAATTCAAGAAAATATTATATCCTAAGCTCCCAAAGAGACAGGTGAAAAAAATATATCAAAAATAGTATTAAAGGACCTTTGGGGATAAGAAGATCAATAGTAATGCAGTCAAATCAGTTTCAATAACCAAATTTTTACTGAAAACCAATTATCCATCTCAACTGTAACTGATATGAAGGTGTTTTTTGCTTTTTTCTTTTTGTTTGTTTGTTTGTTTTTTGAGACAGAGTCTCACTCTGTCACCCTTTGTAGAGTGCCTGGTGTCATAGCTCACAGCAACTTGAAACTCCTGAGCTTAAGGATCCTCTCGCCTCAGCCTTCCAAGCAGCCAAGACTAAAAGCACCCACCACAACACTCAGCTAGTTGTAGTAGAGACAACGTCTTGCTCTTGCTCAGGCTGAGCTCGGCTGATATGAGGGTTTTATTTACAGATACTGCTATCATCACCAGCCTAATTTCATGGATGAAGAAGCCTAAGATTTTCATTTGTAAAGTAACATAGCCTAGACCATACTACTTGTAAGGAATCAAATTCAAGTCTGTTTGACTCTAACCCTGGTCTTAGGCTTTAAATGTCCGTATAGCCTCATGTGGCTGATGAATATTGGACAACGTGAGTCCAGAAAATAAATGGTCTTCCTTTAATGACTAGAATATTTCACCAATCCCAGTGTAAACTACACAGACCATGGGATTTTTGGTTGCTCTGTTATTTCATCACCTGTTCTGAGAGCAACAACAACTTACTGGACAGTGATGTATAAAGTGCAAAGGTTTTGAGGCTGGACAGTTCTTTCATTCTTGTTTCCTCCACGCTTTTGCAGAAAATGTGCTCCCAGGCATACAACTTTAAAAGCTTGATGCCCTTCAAGATTTCATTTGTTTTTTTCAGTCTTTCAGTGGAGTAATCCTATAAAACAAAGGAATAAAAAATAATGTGAGCTGCAACCAAGTGAATCAAAAAGGCAGGGCCATGTGATGGACAGGGATTGAGGAGATCTAGGTTTCTGACAGGCTCTGCCACTAAGTAGGCTATAAATTCCCAGGAGAGGTAGTTAAACTCTCTGTGCTTCAGTCTTCTGAGCTTTAGAAGGAAGAGTTTAATGAGATGGCCTCAACGTTTCTTTCCACGGTAGTTTCTTCAGCTTTGCATGATTTCCTTAAAGAATGTCTACAAATAATACAGACATAATCTTAAGGAAAAAATAAAGAGACTCATAATGCCCCCTGACATCTACATCATTCTATTCTTCCCTCCCTGCTATCTACTCCAACCTAGAAGAAGAAAAAAAACCCAATGAATTTAACAAAAGTTAGTTTGTTTATTTGGAAATGTGAGGGTACAATGTTGTGTCCATTCACATTGCAGTTATTGAAACTGAGTCTATTATCTTAACTTCAAGAGATTTCTACATACTTCTTTGTAAACTCTCGTTTAAGGCCTGAATTAGATTTACAAGCAACTTGGATTACTTGGAGAGAGGTTCGTGGTAGACAAGCCTCAATTTAGCCAACTGTTTAGCTTCCTCCACACCAAACATAAAAGTAGAATTACTAGCAAGGTATAATACAACCTATTAACTATCAAAAGGGACAGTAGAGTAGCCCAAAGACAAATGGTAAAAAGCAAAAATAGCAAATGGCCTAATTTGTATCCATCTCATTATCTCTACAGGGTCTTAAAGACCTGTGAAGTGATTGTTCAGTGAGTGAGTGAGTGTGGTATTAACAGCCAAATGAAAAACAGATGTTTGGGGATAGTCATATCTCCCCTTTAACACTGCTCTTCCACACCTTTCTATATTTGTGTGCTGGAGTAAAAAGGGTATATGGCTCAGACAGAAATAATGAGAAGCAGCAGGAAAATGAGTGATATGCGATTCATTTGTCAGTGGAAACATCATCCTGAGAAACAGTTCTCTCAGGAGTGGTATCTCTACATTGTATGCCTGATCCACAGACAGACTTGACTGTATTTTACTTCAAAGTTTCTAAGCATGCTGTCAACAATTTTATGCTGGCAAATACTTCTCTAAAAGAACCTATTTCTTGTTCAAATAAAATTATTTCATAGCAAATGGACAGCAGAATGGGTCGATGATTGGGCATGTTCTTGCTTGCCAAGTTGACCAGTAACATAATTCAGCCAGAGCCAGGTGCCACTGAACACATTTCAATGTAGTTCTATAGATCCTCACATGGTTTGAGTCTACCCTAGGGAGATTTAATTTCAGAAGCAGCACACTTAACCCTTCATTTGGCCCTTGATCCTCTTCTTTTTTTTTTTTGCAGTTTTGGGCCAGGGCTGGGTTTGAACCCGCCACCTCTGGTATATGGGGCCAGCACCCTACTTCTCTGAGCCACAGGTGCCGCCCCCCTTGATCCTCTTCTTCCATGTCAATAACTGACATACCACCGTTTCAAAATATACTTTAGAAGATTCTTTAGACAAGTGATCTAAGAACATTGAAAGCCTCATCACCTCATGGCAATTTAAGTCATCAGGAATTGTGATTCTGGTACTTTGAGTCAACAATCAAGTCTTAAATGTCCAATCCAATTTTAAAATTTGCTTTTGCAACATAGCCCATACACAGTTGTGGCCTAAGTGAAATGAAAAATAACGATTTCCAAATTATCCTGAGTGGTATGTATTGATTTCCTGTATTATAAAAATAAAAGAGGGTTGCTAGATTTCTCTAATAAAGTTTCCAAAGATGTTACTTACAAGTGTGCTCTTCTGAGCTTCTGCCAACTTTGTAGCAATGAAATACTGAATTGGCGCCAGGAGCACAATGACAGCTGCACCAACCAAAGCACTTGATCCAAGTAAATTATAGAGCAGAATCACTCCCATTATGATCTAGGGGAAAAAACACATGGGAAAGAGTAAATAAATGAGAATGTGGGAGCCACTGCAGGAAAGAAAATAATTTTTAATGAAAACATAGTACTTCTTAATTATTATATTAAGCTTATTTGGAAGTCAACTCAACTGTGACAGCTGGGTTTTACTATGATTTACTGGGGAAAGCTACATACTAGGAATGTATTTTTAGTGTGATGATCTGTACAACTGTTGTCAAATCAATTTATCGCATGAAGTTACAGAGCGGGTCCCATGATGTTTGCCACCTTCTAAAGTAGTCTTCAAGTTTAGAAAAGGACAAACAATTTTTCTTGAATGTGCTGTCATCCACCATAAATCTGACATTCTTTACTCTCTTGGAATTGTACTAGCTATTCAAGGATGAGAGAATGGAAAGTGGAGGACAGCAGCGTAATGCGAGTCCAGGATGGCTGTCTTTTACCAAAAGAGTGATCTAAGCTCTTCACCTCCTTAAAAGACTCCAGAAGTCTCTTAAGGACAAGAAGATTGAGCCGAACCAACACTACTAAAAAGCCAATTGTCTTCCCTTTTTAAAATTGTTTCCCAAAACTCAGAGCTGAACCACTCATGTAGACCTTCTCTGGCTTGCTACTTTCTTTAAAAACTTCCTTTAAAAACTTAAGTGAATCCTGCTACCTATGTTCTCTCCGTGAAAAAAATTTTTTTCCAAGATTATCAATTTATTATGACTCAAAATGTCAATTAATGCACTATATCCATGCCATTTAAGCATAAAATGTATACCCAGGCACCAATGATAACAGCTTAATAGCAGAATTCCGGGGGCACAAAAAATATATATATAGACCTTCAGGCCACCTGTGATGCATTCACTCTTTTTTTTTTTTATTGGGTGCACCTTATGTTATACCACACAGGTAGGTACCTAATTCATTATAAATACATTTTGATAAAAATAATACAAGGCATATATTAAATCTTAGTTGGTGTCAAGCACTGTGCATGACATACATTTTTGGCTTTCCATTACAAGATGAAAAGGCAAACCAGAAATTGAAAATTAGTATAACTTCCTTAATATTTTATGCATTTTCACAAATGTGGTGTACAGAGACATAGGTGATAGATGGCATCCAATGAGATCTAACAGTTTAAGCTCTTTTAGGAGGATGCATAATTTGAGATTATAATTCAAACTATCCAGCCTCATAGCAAGGAAAACTGAAACGTTTCTTTTGACATTTTTATTTTTTATTTTTTATTTTTTTTGTAGAGACAGAGTCTCACTGTACCGTCCTCGGTAAAGTGCCGTGGTGTCACACGGCTCACAGCAACCTCTAACTCTTGGGCTTAAGCGATTCTCTTGCCTCAGCCTCCCGAGTAGCTGGGACTACAGGCGCCCGCCAGAACGCCCAGCTATTTTTTTGTTGCAGTTTAGCCGGGGCCGGGTTTGAACCCGCCACCCTCGGTATATGGGGCCGGCGCCCCACCGACTGAGCCACAGGCGCCACCCTCTTTTGACATTTTTATACAATGAGGGAGGAGAAAACAAAGTGTCTTTCCTAAAATACTATTTTACATAATAAATAGCTAAATGGGCCTCCAGCTTGTCAGTGTTCCCACCACCTTATAATGTTTGTGATTTTGTAAAATATTATACTAGGTATCAAAACTATGGAACAGATGAAAGCGGGGGGGAGGGGAGAGGCCAGATTGAGGGAGGGTGAATGGTGGGATCACACCTATGGTGCATGATGCAAGGGTACATGTCGGATCTATTAGTGTAGAGTATAAATGTCTTAACACAATAATTAAGTAAATGAGATGAGGTATATATTAACCAGTGTGATGTACGCGTTCCTAATTCTATATGAAATCAGCACATTATACCCCATAAATGCATTAATTTATATGACCTATGTGTTTATGGTTTAATAAAAAAATAGAAATACTATAAGAAAGCTTATCAAAATGAAAGGGGTGACTAGTACGAACTGTGTCAATAATACTAACAATTAGCGAGTGCCCCATGAAATGTAAGGCACCATGCTAGATGCCGTCCACATATTAACTTATTTAATCCTGTCAACCTAACTCTATTAGGTTATTAGCACCATTTTAGTGTTAGGGAAATTAATGTTTTAAGGAGTTAAGCACTTGTGCAAATGATGGATAGAGGAGATATTTGAACCCAAGCAGTATAATTTCAAACTCTGCTTTCTTAACATTTCTGACTCTTAGTTTTCTTGTCTATAAAAGGGATATAATAACTTTTGCGTATACAAAGGTATATCCTTTACCAAGCTAAGTATCTTAGTGATCTTTTTGTTTTATTTCCTTTGTCAATAAGAATCTGCTTCTATTGATCTACCTGAACAGGCATAGCCCATAGATTGGGACACAGGAACAAAAACCACATGAGTTGATTGGTTTCAATGGCAACCAGGTTATTAATCTGTCCCAGGGTCATCTCACCCATGGATAAGTTAGATGTAGAAAGCCTGAGGATTTTATTGTATATCATGGCCTGCAAAGAAAATCAAAAAGGATGTGCTTAAAGTTTTAAACTTAAAATCAATACTATAATTATTTATTTTCATTGAGAAAAAATAGCAAACATTTTAATTTCTTTTTTTGAAAAAAAAGGAATAAAACACTATAAATTCATCTTCTTAAATCAGCCAATGCAGTATTTCCATTTTAGTATAATTACTTGCAGTCCTCAACTAAATACAAACTTATTTTTTTCAGAGATACAATCAAAATATACATTCAACTTTATACATAAGCTCTAGAACAAATAGAAATAACAGTAAGTACATACAGGATTTCAAAATATTTTTCTTAATAGTATTTAAAACTGAAGGTACTATTGCTTCTATTGTTGGATGGTATATAGTATTCTCGAAAAACAAAGACCATTGAAAGTCTTTACGTACCAGCAGAGCTCCCCGGAGGTTAATGCCAGTCTCTATGGTTACATAGTAGGAAGCCTGTAAAAACGTCCTTTGCAGAATAAGAGCCAAGAAGAGAAGAACTGCTAGAACATAAGCATTTTCAAGAAATTCCTTTGAGGAGAGGGCCGCTGACATCTTATCCCAAAAGAAAAAAAGAGACCAATGAAAACTAGTCTTTCTATAAACAGGTGTACAGTTTGCACTTATTAAAACATACATGATTTTTAAAATAAAAGCTTAAATGTCTTCACAATACAGCAGAGGGATGAGCCACAGCAAGGCCAGTAGGCTTTCCCTTGTAATTTCCACAGATGCAAATACAAACCAGTTAAATGCACAAAAATCCCAGTTGATAAATAAGATCACCAGAAAGGCCTAATTCTAGAAAAAAAGGTAAATTTTAATTTAAAAAAATTGGAGTACATTTCCTGCAATGGTATATTCTACTTTGTAATATAGTTGTTTAAAAAGAAGGAAGAAGTGAAAAAAAGAGAGAGAGAGAGAAATTAATTTTGACTCTAATTTAGAAGTAGAAACCATGAACTAATAACTGGTCCTCAAGATCACTGGAACAAAAATATAAATGACGTATCCTTAGTAGGTTAAAATAACTCTACATACTTGACTTTTTCTGATTTTCATGTATCTTAATTTATACGAAATGAACAATAAATTATAAAATCATTAATTTTGTTGGTTGCTTTCTCCAGTAACAAAACACAACACATGAAATATTGTTTTAGTAGGAATATGACTAAATTTAGCATCTGAATAAACACAGTTAATTGATTTTTGTTTGGAACAATAGCATAGGGCAACTTGTTGAAAAAGAGGGGAAGATAACACTTGACTAGGTACTTATGTTAACTTAGATGCTTCTCATTTTTTATCATTTATACCTAGTAAAATTCTACTTCTGGTCCTTTCCTCTTCTTTCATGGGAATAGATACAAAATTTGCAAATCCCATTCCTTCCCAGAAAAACACCTGGGTAATATGTATAAGGAGAAGCATGATGGAAGCCTCTATGGAGAATTTAAATATCTGCATGTAACTAGGCAAGTAGAAACAAAACATCCCAAAAGGGTAGTCAATGGTGAAAATATCTGGTGCACTATAATAATAATTGAATACCAATATGGCCTATGCACTGTGGGAACAAATGTGAACAGTTCGCCATTTTCTGTTTAATGAGCTTATAACCTAGAGAGATAAGCATGTCCGTAAGTAATATGCTTCGCAATGAACTGTATCTATAAATACTAAAGTGTAGTGAGGAGTCTATAAGGGAGCACCCAGGAGAGGCAAATTGCAGCTAGGACGATCAGACAAAGCCTAGTGAAGAGGTCTAATTTAATGTGGGCTTCACAGGGACTAAAGAGGACAGGGAATCAGACTGAGAGAATAGAAAAGGAAAATTGATTCATCTGGGTTAGAGTTTTATGTCTAAAACTAGGGAATTAATTCCTAGAAAGAAACCAGAACATTTACAGAGCGGTCTTCCTTGAGTATAGAAAATAAATTATGTATTTATAACAGTAAAGGTATATCCCCAGAAAATAACATCATATCTGATTTAAAATGTCATGATGTGACTTGCCCTGATCATGATGAAACAGGGCGATGGCTTTTATTATCTAAGAAAAGAGAAATGTAGAATATTACAAATCACATTGTTATATTACTGGTCACAGATTTCTAAAAAAGTGACTCAGCCACCTCCCAGGTACTCCTGCATGAAAATTCTTTAAAGGATTTCTATAAAGATCAAATAAAACCATCACTGTGAAATTTCTGCACATAGCTTCTGGCACACAGTAAATGCTTACTAAATGTTTATAGGCTCCAAAGCTCAGAAATAACTTTTGGGGCCAGATTCATTCAATGAATATATAACACATGATTTTTCTCTACAAGGAAAATTACTGCTTTCTTTCTTTTAAAAAGCATTCAATTCTCTGCAAATAAGCCTGTTTTGAACTTCTCAAAAAAACTGAATTAATAAAAAGTGACAATTGCAATGCAATCTGCCAATAATATGTTTCCTTTCGAAAGCACAGGGACTTACTCCAGTTGTATTATTTGTACCATTCTGGGTCTCATTCACACGCTGAACTATTCCAGAAATACAGAGAGGTCCAGCAAAACCCAGTAAGTCAGCCAGATAACGGAATGTGCTGCTAAGAAGAATTGGTCGCCCAAAAGCTCTGTACATCGCAAGCCATATAGATGGAGTCCGATTTGGATGATCTGCTGCTTTTTTCTGAAAAAAAAAAAAAAAAAAACAGATAAAATAAAATAAAATCACTTAGAGCAGCAATTGATCTCAGTAATAATGGCACTGCCTTCTGACAGTTCTAAAATTAGTTAAAAGTGTAAAGATAGATGTTAATGAGTCCCTTTCAGGGTAATAAACACCATTCTGTATCCTTGAATTACGTGCAAACAGTAGCTACTGAATACATTTTAATGAAACAAAGAGAATGAGAAGTAAGGACAGTTTTTCTAAAACTCTGTATTATTTTTAGTAATCAAAGGATGACACAAAATTCCTAAAGTTGACTTCACTTCTAATTCCCTAATATTTGGAAGATGTATTTCTGTTGTGAAAATTACCAAATAATGTTGTATGAGAAGGAAGACAGGAAAGTACCAAGATCAAAGTTATTGGAAGACTGGTTAAGATCTCTGGAGTTACTAGATCACAAGACATTTGCTTTCAAATTACCACAAACTGAGCAAAACAGATTATCCCAACCTCAAGTTGTTTCTCCTCCAGTATTTCCCATTTTTTGTGAATGGTAGTCAATACTTTTTAAAATTCTGAGAGACTGTGTTTCCTATGCACAATAGCTTGGATATTTGACCTTTCAAAACCTGATGCTGAAATCTGATCCCCAATTTTGGAGATGGGGTTGAATAGGATGTGTTGGAGTCCTGGGGTGGATCCCTCATAAACAGATTAATGCTTTTTCTTGCGGGGTGAATTCTTATTCTATTTGTTCCTGCGAGAGCTGAGAGTTAGTTTATAAAAAGATTCTAGCACCACCCCCCATCTCTTTTGCTTCTTCTCTCACTATGTGGTCTTTGTATACTCAGACTCCCCTTCACCTTCTGTCATGAATAAGAAACAGTGTGTGGCCCTCACCACATGCACATACCCAAACTTGAACTTTTCAGCCTTCAGAATCATGAGTCAAAAACACTATTTTCTTTAAAATTATGCAGTTTCAGGCATTCCTTTAAAGCAATACATGCTGTGCTAAGGATACTAGGTATTCCTCAAGAAACACAAAATGAAGAATGGCATCTTAACTTAAGTCAATTCATGACTTAAACATTTACACTTGTTTGTTGTAAGATTTTAAGACCTGAACAATCAATGTAATTAAGACTTAGGAAGGAGGTAAAGAAAGTTTTTTCACTGGGGCAAAGAAGCCAATTCAATGGAGTAGAATTTGGTTATGTTTCACATCCAACCCCCTGTTACAATGAAGAATCCGAGTATTTTTTAAAGTTTATTGATATGACATTAACACACCAAGTACAATATAATCTCTTTGGTAAGGAGCACTCAGAAAGCTTAATCTATGCTTGGACTATGTTACAAATCTCTACTTTAGCAGAGAAGTTTAAAAATTTTTATGTAATACTTTTCCCAGAGGTGAAACCAGAGAAGTGACTCAGGTTCGTTTGTAGTAACCATTTCCTGCCATATTAATTTCATAATACATATTTCTGACACAAAACAGAGCTTATTTTCATCATTTACCATAAGTGCTTTGTTGATTTTGATTTAGAGCAGCCAAAAAGTTATTAACTGATTCACCATACCCTTATTCCTTTCCAGTGTTGCTGAGAATACTAGTATTTTAAATGGCAAGGATATGGGTAAATTATTGCAATAGAAAACACACCTACCCCTGTGGATTGCATGCATGTGTGACTAGTTAGAATGATAGAAGACAAAATAAAAATAACCAAAAGATTTCATCTTTAATATTTTAAACAATTATAAATATTTAAGAAAAGTGCCAGAGGAAGCCAATTTTGGCAGACATAGAGGATGATACATGGAGTAGGTAAGCAATCTCCCTTTAATTTAGTTTCCCATGTTTGAACCAGAAAATCTAAATTTTAGTCAATTATTATTAACATAAGTCTTTTAATGTCTTAAAAGTGGTTTTTACTAGAAGGGCTCTATTTTACCTTTATATAACAAAATTACTACAAGATGCTTGAGAAAAGACTTAATAACAAAAATTTCATGAGTAATAATATTCTCTGATAACATGAATTTGTTATACATGATGATTGAACTTCATTCTTACTTTCCATTTGGTCACACGTCCCAGACAAAGGATAGTTTTCTATTTTCCTCATGTATTGACTAGGCAACTAACACAACATAATCATACTTATTAGCTCTTGCAGTCTTCCCCAATTAACATGACTCAAAACTATAGGAGAAGACAGAGAAAAATTGCTCTTCCTTAACCATAGATATTATTTATTTAAGCTTTGTGTCTATTATAATTAATAGTTTCATTCTGTATAATTAAAGATATTAAAGACAAACACTAAATTACCTTTTGTTCTTCATATGCATCTTTCAGGCAAACATAATTTGTTACTGCCCTCATTGCTATTGGCAATTTCCCAATGGCCTTCAGATCAATAGGCTTTTTGTGAGCAGAGATGATAAGTGTGTTCATCCACCAGTATGTTGCTTTTGACAGTAAATTCACAAACGGCTGAAGAAATCTCACTCCTAGATCCTGGAGATCTTCAGGAGGCTTTACTTTCTGAGGATTCATGAAAAATACGTATCTCTATGGCAAAAGATAAAAACAATCCTCAATGCAACAATTGGTTCAATTCTTCCTCTTTGCATTAAAAATAAAATTTCAACCTTCTTTATATTTTCATTCCAGATGACCAAAATTTATATTTTAATGACTCCTTACATCTCTTTCTGAAATATTCTTTGAAATATTTCCCTCTGTTATGATTGGATTAACCTGTTAAATGCCAGAATTTCACACTTAATCCTCTTGGGGCCAATTCTAAACAATCAGCCTTTTAACAGATAGCTAATACTAAGAACCAATCTTTCATGATATCTAGGGGTAGGGTGAACTAAATTAAGATTTTTTTGGTTATTCAGATTTTAAAATGTGTTTTCAATGCCATCATTGATTCCCTCTGTGGATTTGTGGTTTGCTGGTGTTAACTGACTGTTCTCCACATTCATTGCAACACACATATTTTCACTCATAGAGCAACTTTGAAGTTCTCTGATAGAAAATGAATATGGAAAAATTTGTCTCTAATTTATCTCACACAACACACCTAATGTTATGTGTGGGAAGCACAATAGATTTGTAATTACAGACCAAGAGACCAGGAGTGGGTCTTGACAATATTAGTTTAAGTATATAGCTAAAGTTACCTCTATAAAAGTTATATCATCAGTGAAATGAACAAACTGGATTAGATTATCTAGTTTTTAGTTCTAAAATCTGGGACTACAGTATTTCACTTAGCCCTGTTGTGTTGTGGACTAATCATGGATGATGAAATTTCCTGCTGAGAACAATTGTTTCTGTAATATGAACTGAGCATAATGTTTGGCACAGAGCGAGCACTCCATCCATCAGGGTCTATGAATATCTATCAGATAGACTCTGGGGTCTACTGAGACGGCCTGAAGTGTAGTGATTAGTTCAACTTTATATTTACATATTTACATCAAATATATTTTTTCATTCTCTTAAATAGTAAAGATTTATGATGAACCATAATCTTTAAAATTGGGGTCTTGAATACAAGTAGCTAAATAAAAATCATTAGACACCTACTCTGACCCGAATAACGTTGATCTCCACAGCCATCAGGAGCCCATTCAGGATGACCATCATGCCCGTGATGCAGAAACGCAGGTCTGATAAGTCCCAACCACACTGCCAGTACTTCACCAATTTTATTGTTTTTGTAATAAAGGCCATTACCCAATACAGGAATAGGGCTAGAAAAATAAAAGAAAAAATGAAAAAAGTGCAATCTTTTCCTGATTTTTTTTCAAACTTCACTAACATTTCAAAATAAGTATAATGCTTTTTAATAACAAAGATAATTTTAAATACCCTATTTCTAAACAGTTATATTTGATAAGCATGATAAGGATACAACATATATGTTTGAGTGCACTTTGGGAGTTTTGAATTGGATGTATGATCTAATAAGTTAAAAATGTTGAGTGTTTCCAGTCTGATTATATGCGATAGACGGAAAGATACAAGGAGACTCATAAATGGAGATAATCTAGACTCTTCAAAATTTATGTGACATTCTGTAAATTTTAAAAGTGGCTTTATCTTCTGGTCTTGCTTTCTAAGAGCCCTAATTATATGAATAATTCACAAGTTGGTACCTGTGACCTACCCATTGTTTCGTGACTCTCGGATGTATGTCTGCTGGTATTACTCTGACATTATCACAGAACTCATGTAACGATGTAATAGGGCTTTTGTTTTACAGATCGTCATTCAAGTATAAAGTGACTTATTTTACATTAAATGGTTTGAAATACCACCCTCCTCCACAGAGAACGGTGATCTTACAGTGCAAACACAGACCTCAAACAGACCAAAAAGGTAGTAATTACATTGTCTTAAATAACCATGACCAGCATTTTACAGCAAATACGAGATGGAAGCCAAGACTTTCCTAGAAATCTGTTGGCAAGGATTTGGTCTACTTTAAATTTTGAATAAAGATCTGCACAAATGAATATGACATAAGAAAGAAGACCTCTAAAAGACAATTCAGTTTGGACAACACTTATCAGAGCCAGAAGAGTTAAGAGTGATCACAACTCCCTAAGCGAAAAATAACTCACCATTGGCATATGAACTAAATGTATATCCTGTTTTAGCTTACAGTACAGAGATCATCAGAATGGATTTAGGGAGGAGAAAGATCAAATTTTATGCTATCTAAAGATACTCCCCTTAAATACTGAAAATACTCCCCTTCAATACTAGGAAGCATGGATTAAAAATAAGTGGGTGGGAAAGATAACACAATAAAAACAGCGAGTATAAGAAACCTGGAGAGGCTATATTTATGTCAAATAAAGTAGACTTTAACACGAAGAATATTTGCAGAAATAAGATTTAATGGTAAGAGGGTCAATTTTTCAGAAAGACACAGCAATCAAAAATATACATATGAATGAAGACTTATAAGATTTGAGCACTCTCAATTACCTCATACTATTTGATACTTAAAAAAACTATTTACTATTTAGTACTATAAAAGTACACACAACATCTTCAGAATGTTTATTCTTGTTAAGTGTATGTGGTACTAGAAAAGACTTTGTGTTCACTCATAAAAGAAAAAGCAATAAATTTAAAATAACAAAAATCATATGGAATATGTTCTCTGATCACAATAAAATTAAATTTAAAAATCAAGAATTCATATTATCCATCTAATCAGGGCTCTTAGAAAGCAAGACCAAAAGATAAAGCCACTTTTTAAATTTACAGAATAGCTTTCTATTGTTGCTTAACAAATTATGTGGCCAGGAGCAGTGGCTCATGCCTGTAGTCCTAGCACTCTGGGAGGCCGAGGCAGGTGGATTGACTGAGCTTAGGAGTTTGAGACCAGTTGATGGTCAAGCCCATGTTTATCGGGTGACCGCAGGAGAATGAATTAGGGTTGCTTTCCTATGCTTCTCACTCCTAACCCACTCTGACAGAATTTATGATGAGAGAAGAGAAAAAAAAGCTTGATCATACTTACCTAAAAGTAATTTAGGAAAATTTGACGTTTCAATATTATGATAATACACTATGGATGTTGTTGTGGCAACAAACCCCATCACAGCTGGCATGAAGAGGTGAAGATGCCGGGACTCCCGCCGCCTATGAAAAGCAGCACAACATCAGTGTCGAAAGGTGGTGGCTCCAGATAATTTCTCATTTCCCCCCCAACCTTTTCATTAAAACTCTCTCTCAGCAATAAGGTATTTAAAATATTATATACAGTATTAATTGCTAAAAGAATGCACAAGGGAAGGACAGAATGAAAGAAGGACATGGTTCTGCAGGAAGGACTTACCTGCAGAATTTATCATGGAGGGCTGAGTAATCACAGCAAACTGTACCTTAAAACACAACAAAACAAATGCTAGCTCCTATACTGAAGGGCAGAAGTGCTAAGATAATTTAACAAGTAAAGCAACTAAAAACAGTCCACTGAATCTAAACTGTGTGTACAAACTATGTGTTTATTCCTTTGACAGTTTTCCCAAACTGTATGGTCTACAGTGATTTCTCCATTCTCATTAATTCATTCAATGCAAATGTATCTGTTGGTCCAGAAAATTTACATTTCAGGGATGCATTGATGAATACAATACAGGATGGCTATAAAGTCTGTGTGCAATTGACTAATTTTTTGCACACAAACTTTATGGCCACCCTGTGTAATACAAATATATAGTGTCAGAGGTCACAAAATCTAGAGTCTATTGGGGAAACGAATAGCAAATAAGAAATTATAACACAAGTGAAGAGAAAGTGAGAGCACCCCGGGCTCGTGTCTAGAACACAGAGATTTCACTTTGTGAAGGAAGTGACCTCTAAAATGAGACCTTGTGAATGAGGAATTGCTACCCAGAGGAAGGACATTCCTGCCCAGATGTGTTCAAGGATGTTACAAGCAGTTCAGTATAAGAACTGCGGGAGACTGGGCTCCACTCTGAGGGCAGCAAAAAGCTCCATGTGAATGGGAGATAGGAGACCATTAGATACACAGGGCGGGCAGCCCTCAACTCCAATGGCATTAATAATGTCACAGAGTAAAACATTTAACTTTTCTCCAATTACTTGAATATATTAGCTTATAAATGGTTTAGAAAAGAGTGACTAGTTCAAGATTGGGAGAAAAGGGTCATTTGAGAAAGCCATTTCATAAGAGGCAAGGTTGACAGTGGGAACTGAAATATGAAAAGGAATCCACTGGTCAGGAAGCTGAGCACTTTCAAAAGAGGGAACAAAATGTGCAAATAAATAACAAGCATGAAACGGTGTCACATGTTCAAAATTCCAAGTAGTTTAATATTCTTGAAATAAAATACTTGAGATAAGATGGATCATAAAAGGCCTTGTATACCATGGTAAGGGTCAGGGATAGGGATCTCTTCTTCAGAAATCGAAGCACTTTAACTGGTAGGTGGAATGGTCAGATTTGTATTTGAAATGGGTCACTCTGGCAGTATGTGGATGAGGGAATTGATAGATTATATATGGATTTGTAGAAGAAGAGAAATGGAATGAAGAAAAATTGGAAACAATGAACCATGGGTGATAATGAAGGCCTAACTTAAGTTTTGGCAGCAATAACAGGAAATAATATCCATGGAAAAAAATCAATTGTTAAAATGGACAGGACAGGAAAATAGCGTTAGAGGCAATGAACAGGTAGAAAATAACATTCAGGTGGATGGTTGTGTAACCAAATAAGGTATTAAGAGGATGAGCAGATTGGAAGGCGGAAGCAAATAAGACTCAGTAGAGATGGGTGGATTGTGAAGGTCTCTAATAAACATACAAAGGGAACTGTCCAATAGATAAAGGAAGAGATTTGGAACGTTACCAGTGATATAACTTGGAATCATTATAGACATGATAACAATTATTTGAATGTAATATGATGCATTTAAAAACCACCCGCCAGCTCCCATAAATAGTTCAGAATGGTTAAAGTGAAAAAAGTAAGAGATAAATATTTCATCAGCACAGAAATTAAGAAAAGCCTCCAATATTCTCTGATTATTAAATCAAAAAGAATCCAAAACTCGCTTTCTGAATATTTAGAAAATTCAAAAGGAGCACACTCCCTATCAAATACTATATGGTCACCATCATATCTAGAAGAAAATTTATGACCTTAGGAAAGAATTATGAGAAATAAATGAGCCTATTTAAGAAGTGAGAAAAAATAAGAAAACATTATAAAGGAAGAAATTATAAAGAATTAATAGAGATAATAGAAGCTACGGTAAGATTGTATACTTCTTGTGGCATTTCTTTATTAAGGATTTAACATGTATTTTAGCCATGCTGGTATTTTTTACTAGAATTGCTATTATTCTCTTAGTTTTCCATATATAGAGTTGCATAGGTTCTGAGTGTTCTCCCATTCTTATTTTTTTCTTAAGCTCTGTTTTTTTTTTTTTTTTTAGAGTATGGTTTTTAGACCTCAGTGGCTTGGTAGCAGCTCTTATATCATATTAGAGCAAAAAATCTTTAGTCAGAAAGTTAGAAAAAAATTTAAAAACAATGACCTCACAAAGGTCAAAAAATAATCTCAAAAAAGAGAAGATAATAAAAATAAAAGCCTAACTAGAAAGGCAAAAGTGAAGATTTTAATACACTGCTTTTAGAATTTGGTTAAGTACACAAAATAATCAACATAGGGGACTTTAGTAGCCCAATCAGTAAACTCATTTTGTCTCCAACAAAAGTAAATATATTACTTTCTAATACTCATTAAATACTTTCAAAATCATCATATATTTGACTACAATGACTATTACTTTCCAAAAAGTAATAATTTTACAAACTACATGCTCTGAATAAACCAATCCAATTAAACTAAACAGCAAACTGAAAAAGGATTTTCACACCTAGGAGAGTATTTAAGCTGGAATCACTGATTGTTTACATAGAAATAAAAGGAGAACAAAAAAACCTGTACAAAACAGACAAGGATGTTCCAAAAAAATTAATAGTGTTAATTGTTTATATTACTAAAAATGAACTTTAGGAAAGTCGATTAGGAAAGACTTGCATTGGTTCCCTAATGAGAATGAGCATTTACTATATATTAAGTAGAGTTCATAAAGATTTTGTTAAAAAAGAGAAGGAAGGAATGATCAGCAGGGTCAAAAGTAATAATTATGACCAAGATAAAGGTATACATTAATGTGTCATTAATGATCACAGAGATTCTTGTAGAGACAGTTTCCAGAGCAAGAAAGAGCAAGAGAGAAAGAGAACTTTTGGGTTTGGAAGTAACTGGAAAATAACTTTTTGAAAAGCCTGGATAAAGGGGGAAAGAAGAAAAAGTCTAAAGAATGGGAGAGCATAAATAAGATCAAGGGTATGTTTTTGCCTGTTTGTCTGTAGGAAGGCCTCGAGTATTACCACCACTACAAACAAGTCTCCCCGTTAGCATAGGTCACTATCATGTGCTCAGCCTGTTTTTTCCAAGTCTCTCACTGAACATCATCAACTGCCAGGCTGGAAAGGAAGAGCTCTCCTTATTCACAGAACATCACGTTTTTAAGATATATTGGACTGATCTATCATCCATTTGTTATTAGTCCATACACATAGAAACACAGAGTCAGCCTAAGTATTAATGAAATTAAAAAATTAAGACTAGAATTGACTGTGCTAGTGCACATATACCAAAGGTTTGAAACAGTAATCAGTAAGATAATAAGATGGCTTCCTACCAAGCTTCTAAATGCTGGTAGGAAGAGATGGTGTGTATTAATGAGATGGTGTGTATTAATGAGTCTCTGATTTTTCTTATCAGAAATGAAGGCATGCACATATCTGCACCAGACCCTTATAAAGCATTGCGTGGAGTTAGCTCCATGGCAAGAGTCTAGAAATTTCATTACTCGCTAATTGCAACAGAAAAACATGTTGGAGAGAAGTTCTGATTAGATAAGAAGAAAATTATTTCTGAAGGTTTCCTTTTAAAAGCTTTAAAGGCCTTCTTCTGGGTGGCGCCGGTGGCTCAGTCGGTAAGGCGCAGGCCCCATATGCCAAGGGTGGCGGGTTCAAACCGGGCCCCAGCCAAACTGCAACCAAAAAATAGCCGGGCGTTGTGGCGGGCGCCTGTAGGTAATCCCAGCTACTCTGGAGGCTGAGGCAAGAGAATCGCTTAAGCCCAGGAGTTGGAGGTTGCTGTGAGCTGTGTGAGGCCACGGCACTCTACTGAGGGCCATAAAGTGAGACTCTGTCTCTACAAAAAAAAAAAAGGCCTTCTTCTGTTAACTCTTCTTGAAAGGTATATCATTTAGCATAAATTCATAATGAAAATTTTCCTATTACAGTCCCTGGTTGTGAATGAGATAGGTTCTGTAGGTTTGTTCTGAAGTTGAATTTGTATGTAAGTTGGAACAGGTACATTTATCTATTAAGTAATAGCCTCCCTTCACAAGGGCAAGTCATACTTCAGTCAGATGTTTGTAACATGGCCTCTGTTTTTAAGCACAAATTATATATGAGTTGGATGTTTGTAACTCGGGAACTCCCTGTACTTAACTTTATCTTCTCACTATATGAGAAAAAATATTCTCCCTAGTTTATCTTCAGGTTGATAAATGCAATTCATTGTATTCTAACTGCCTTTTTTAAGATATCTTTTTTAAGAATGACAAAATTCCTTCAAAAATATTGCTTACATGGCAAATCTTGATATTAAAACAATTTTCTGCTTTGCCTCAATTTTTCTGAGTCTATCCACACTGGTTCCTGGACTTCTCTAATGCCAGCTTCATCTGTCTTTGCTTCTTTACAAAATAAACGGAAACATCTGAGAACTGATTAGTGTAATGTAATTAATGTAAATTGCACGTGAACTTGATGGTTACCCTGCATAGCTATTAAAACTATATCTTAATATAGGCAATCTTTCTCTTTATACCTATTTTTAAAGATAAATTAAACATAGGAATATTTAGTAGAGAAGAATTTTCTCCAAAGGCCACATGGATCAGGAAGAATATAAAACACATGTGTGGGCAGGTCAGTGACCTGAACTTGTGTTATCAGATAAACATGTAGCAACACAAAAATGCAGATGAAACCATGGTTCTCATATAAAATGGGTAACAGCTGTCATTCCTAATGTGTTAGGCCCCATGAGGTAAGCCTGACTTGATGTGCTCTTAGCTCCACCTGTATCAATGATATCCCTGCTGGTATATTGTAATGGGGTAACGCACATCAGCCACTTACGAGTCTGAAACAATACCCTCTGCTATTTCACAAACATGCACGAATAGGAGCGCAAATGTAAGAATCCATCTCAGGTTATGTCCAGGAAAATGAAGCCATGTGTTGTGATGAATTTGTACTTTTGAACTTTGGCTCCCCCATCCTGAAAGAAAAGTTAAAAAGAGATAAACAAAAGAATCAGTTACAATCATGGAAATAACTTACAGTATGTACATTATGATACACTTTTAGGGTATGGGCTCCTGAAACATTATTGTTTTCTAGAGTAGCAATGGAAATCCCTATTTTCCTTATGTTAAAAAAATAACAATTTCAATTAATTTTATAAGACTGACTAGGCTAATGCATGAACATTTGTTTCACTGCTCAGGAATAATCCCAACTCTAGATGACAATATGGTTTTATCTCATGCTAATCAGGTCTTCCTGACAGCTTTCTGATAAATTCAAAAGGAAAGCAATTGATGATCATAATAAAAGAAATTTGGTGTCTAAAGTATTTCAAAACTTGGGATGTGTGGGAGACTAACAACAAAAAAAAAAGACTTATTTGGTTATGAGCTGCAAGACTCATTGGTAAGTCAACTCTTAATCATATGTCTATGATATGAGAAAAATTGTGGCAAAGTGGTATTGATGCTTTTCTCAAAGTTAAAGTTAAAGATCTTGGAAGCAGGCTCAAAAACATTATAGTTCCACAGTTAGCTCATCACCAAAGAAGAAATTCAGGATGACATTTTAGTAAAACCTCTTCATATCTGGAATGCTAGGGAGGGATTCCACTTTTGTCTGCTTTTGTTCCCTTATTTTCTCGTTTTTTTTGCCAGTCACTAAGGATGCCCTTTGGCCAAAAGTAGAAAAATGGATATTTTCTACCCCATAGAAAAAAGCTCCATAAACTCCAAGGATAAATGGAGATTTGTGCTTGAAAAATTGCAGAAATGAATTTCTGAATAGACACAAGTTACCCCTGAAAAACTCTATGAAAGGAAAGTTGGTGCATGTTGTTTCCAGATTTACTTCATCCTTGGAAGGTTAGTTATAGTTAGTACGTTCTAGTGCAACTTTATGCTATAAACTCTTGTAGGAAAATTCCATGCCTTTTTTGCAACATTATAATTTTCCTAGCACCTGATGCTTCTTTAATACTTATTTATGATCCCTCTCTAAGTTTAGTAGCCCATGCTATAAATGAAGTCTGCATTTTACTTCACTGCCCTTTCACAATGTCCATTCCAATTCCACTCTATTCCAGTACCCTGGTTGTCAGCCTCTCTGCTGGATATTAGGGATGCAAAAGGGAATGTCATAGTCCTTGCTCTCTAGAAGTTAATTAAATGTCAAAAATAAATTATTAATTGCAATTAACAGTAAAAAAAAAATATTTTTCTACTTTTGGCCAAAGGACCTCCTAAAACCCTACAAATAATGTCACAAAAACAATGGCTATCTATTTCTACATATGGCCACTCTCATCCCAATATATTTAGTGTCTGAGCATTCATTTAAAACAAATGTGTATCAAGAGTTACATTGGCCTCTCTGTATACCATATGACAGAGATTCTTTAATCTCTGTTAGAATAATCCCAAGGGCATGTTATCCTCATAATGAATATGTGTTAAGTAAACA
Source organism: Nycticebus coucang (assembly GCF_027406575.1). NCBI lineage: Eukaryota > Metazoa > Chordata > Mammalia > Primates > Lorisidae > Nycticebus > Nycticebus coucang. The sequence continues at coordinate 38,036,592 of NC_069791.1, read as the reverse complement.
GGTAAAAGCATATAAATTATCTTTAAATTTTCCTTTAAAGTATACCATTAAATTATTGTAGTTCTCTTAAGAAAATCCGTCTGGTAACTTTTCCATTTATTTTTACAGGCAAAATCATGCATGGGAAAATTAAACACAAATAATTAAAAATAGCAGTAACCTCCTCTGAAAAGCCAGGATGTGGGAAGAGTGACAAGATCAGGAAATGTTACGCAGAGGGAGTCTCTTTCATTCTTACTATTATATTCCTTGAGGTGAGTGGAGGTGGTTCAATGGATATATAGTATATTAACCTTCATCATTTTAGATACCGAAATACTTTATAATATTTAAAAAGTTAAATGGTCTATTTTGGTGGTTTGGGAGAAGTTAGAAAAATCATAAATAAGTGCCCTAAATAACTGGATTTGGGACATATGTAAACTGTGGAATCATGTGGGAAACTATATTGTAATATTTACTACTTTCCAAATAGTTTGTGTATGTGCTCTTTCTACCCCAAACACAAGCTACCACTCCCACTTTAATCTGCACATTCTGTATCTTTCGGGTCCCCAAACATGTCCTTCACCCTATCCTACCTGCCTCAAGAAGAGCACCTGTAAGTGGGCTCACAATGTGGCATAGTCATTTCTCTTGATTTTGACACATCTCCGTTACACTCTTCCTGGAAGACAAGTACTCTGTCCTGTCTACCCATTCTTCACTCCCTTCACCCTAGCACAAAGCGATTATTTAACAGATGCTTTTGCTCCATCTATAAAATTACCCCTTTCCTTCTTTTTTCAAAAACTACCCCTGCTGCCTGCAGGCCACTACTAAGTGATCATGTGACGGCTGTCACGCCTATGAAATATTACACGCCAAAAAAGCATAACTGGAAACACAAATACTTGCTTGTTCATTTCTCACAGATTTACCCATTAGCTTACTTGTTGGAGAAATTAAGTCAACATTATCCCAAATCTCAGCCCTTAATAAGAATTACAAACATCAGGCGGTATATTATAGGACATTAGATTACTTACCAATGAACAATATTGGAAAAGTGATAAACAATAGGAAGACATGAGGGACCAGGTTGAGGGCATCCACAAAGCAGGGATTTTCTAATACACCATCATAGATATTATACGAAGAAATGTTGTTACCACAAAATGAAAGGGTCATTTCTTCTTATATGGTTCACTCTAAAAGGGTGAGAAATAAGAAAGAAAATCCCCTCTGATTATTAAACTCTCTTTCATAAAACTATATCCTTAAACAGGTGATTATATAATAAAATTAGTTGCCCTTACTTTTTTCATTTGATGAAGTAGGAAACTCTGTGCTAAAGTAACTTGAGTGTTGCTTACAAAAGTTCTATAAACGTTCTGTAAATATTTCCTATAAATCCTCTATAAGGTTTTCTTTTTCATACTTTTTTCTAGAAGAAATATTTTAATTTGAAAACTATATTATAATTAATGTCTACTCATAGTGGTAACCTCCAAATAGTCGGTCTGTCTGCCTAAAATGATTCAAAGAACAAAAAATGGTAATATATCACAACAAAGCAGGAGAAAAAATTGAACTAATGACCGAAAGGTCAAAAGGGTGTAATTTCACATTCTTCCTTACATTCATTGAAAGTTCTTTAGGAACAACTTCAGCTGGACACAGTTTTCTGAAACATTTCATTAATTGCAGAACATAGTAATACACAGAGGTGAACGTGGCCGGTAAGAGACGTCAATCTTTCTCTGAAGAATATTAAAAATCCAGTGCTCAAGACAAATTAAATATTGCTCAAGTGGCAAGTTAATGAAAATACTCCAGACCCATCATTAGAATATTCTCACATGAAATGCACTCAAGTTTAAAACCAAGGGTGTCTTTTAATTGGAAATCTGTACTTCATGAGAATACAAGCAGATGAGTTTAGAGAGGAAACAGAGGCCAAGATCACGCAGGGCTTCCTAAGTCATTGTCAGGACTTTGGCGTCTACTCTGAGAGAAGTGGGCCCTCTTTGAGCAGAGGAGTGACAAGCTCTCGCTTAAATTGTATTACTAAATGGATCCCTCTTAGTGCTGTGCTGAAACAGATGATAGAGGAATGAAGGTCTATTCCATAAACACTGCTATAAAATTTCAGCAAGAGCTTTAGCATTCTGAAAACACCTTTCATAACACCTGCTGTTTACTCAGCACCTACTAAATTCTGGGCACTGTGCATCGATTATCTTACATCCTCAGACCAATCTTGTAAGGTTTGTGGTGTTAATTCCTTTTTGTAGGGAAAGGTACTGAGGTCCAGAGAGGTTTAATACTGTGCCAACCAGTAGAGGAGCCGTATCCACTCCCACATGTCTGACGTAGGAACTATGACTTTCCACTGCATAGTGCAACCTCCAACTTGTTTTTTTAAGAAATTATCTCATCTATTTTGAAAACAAGTAGCAGTTTAAGATTGTAACCTCCCTGGCCTTTGTTTCTTGTACACATTTATATTAAGGGTTGGCAAAATTGTGATTGACTAACATAGTATCTATTCTTTCTTTCCTTTCATTGACAATTGACTTAGCAATGGTCACAGACCATTTTTTCTGTAATAGTTTTCCTAGAAAATAAACAAAGTATGGTAGTAAATTATCGGAGAAGTAAAATTTTGAACAAAAAATTTATAAAGCATTACATGAATACAATAGCTGGAGAGTCTGTGTATTTACAATCTTAAATGCTTATACAGAAACCTTCTCAGTATTATTTCTGATGACCCCTTCTTTGATAAATCAATAGTATGGACTCTAGCTAGTATTTTTCTCATCTTTTAAAATGGTTGTTTTTTTTTTTAACTCAAAATGAAGTTATGTAATTGGCAAATTCTTATAAGTGATTAACATTCTAAGCTGAATAAAAGAATGTGGAAGGACCTGAGATTTTTAAAAATGGAAGTTATTGACTCGTCTGTGTATGTGAGCTGCATCTCTGATAAAGAGGGAATAAAACAAAAGCTAAAAAATAACATTGAGTAATGTAATCTTTAAGAGTACTTCCTTTATTTGGAAGAAATGATAAAAGGAAACTTAAAGCCCACTCTTAATTGAAAGACATGTATAAACTGTTTCCTAGCATGAACCAGAAAATAATTTTTGCTTTAGCTACTTTTATAATTTTGTCCAAAATTATAATACTCCAGTTGGCCACATTTATAAACCATTATCATTGAGCCAGATGCTAAAATACATGTGATCTGAATTGACAAATCACCTCCTTCATTAGCTATCAGAATTGCCTGCCTACTGTTTATTCAGTCTTGAAACCTACCAATTAAATCATCTTTGGATAAAGATGTGTAACCCTAGAAAGAAAATCTCAATGAAGTACAACATGGAAAAGTCTGAGAACCTTTTTAGCTATATATCAGATTACTAGGAATGCAATCGTGCAAAAGACAGAAACAGTGCCTGTGATTTTAGACTATATAAATCAGACTCTGTTAGTCCCAGTAGTTCATGGTATACTTGGGTATGTGATATAAAAGACAGGAAATTATCCAATGACAAAATCATGCAAAGATGTGTGTCTTGACTTGGTAAGGGCAAAGCTTTAGAGTGATTTCCTCTTTCTATATAATCTCTGACTTCACATTTGTCCCTGGCTTCCAGCCTGTGCACTACCTCTTAGCTTTTCTTTTGCTTCCTCATACAGCTTTTGCCCTTGACCCTTAGTTGCCTTTGCAGGTAGGTATCCAGTGATCACATGCCACATTCTAACAGCCAGCCCACATCACAACCCCCAAAGAGGGAAGGAGCAAATTTATTGCTGATATCTTGATAATTATGGTGTTTATCAAAGACATTTTATTCAATCAGGATGTCTAACTAATTCTTAAATTTCCAATTGTCATTCAAGGTTTCCTTCCCAGGAATCACGTTAAGTGGAGGAACCAGGTCCACATCCACATGCTGACTTATAAACTATGACTTTCCACTACTTCATGCAACCTCCAACTTGTTTTTTTAAGAGATTATGTCATCTATTCTTGAAAGCAAGTAGCAGCAGTTTAAATTTGTACCCTTGCTGGCCTTTGTTTCACATGTTTATGTCACACTGGATTCTGAGTGAGATTATTACAGGCTGTCAAAATTGTGATTGACCAACACTATCTTTTCTTTCTTTCAAGGAATGCTTTGGGAAGGGTATGGATTGCTGTTCTTGCTGACTAAACTCTGGGTCACCTGACATCCTCCAGCCCCGCCCCTTCTGGGGCTGCCTAGGTTCAGAGAAACACTGAGGAAGACCCTCTATCAAGAAGGAGGGAGAGAAGGGAGAAGAGGACATAGGAGAAGACATAGCATTTTCCTCCCACTGAAACACTGACAGGTATTCCAGGGTTTATGAGAGTTGATAGGAGAAGTCGACTGAATGAACTTTGAAGAGGAAGATCAAAAGTGAAACTTTGATTGTAAGGATGATTTATACAACAGAAAACTTAAAATGAAAATAATCTCCAGGCTCTAATTTATGATTTCATGGCAAGAACAGTACCTTCAGTATTCTTATTCCTTGAAATGCACTGTAGGAAGTTCCACACCCCAAGATTTTAAATTTAGCCAATTACTATAACAATTGACTTACTAGCTCTGTTGGCTCTTCTGTAAGAGGAGAAAAGAGTTATTTGATTTATAACGATTCTTTAAGATGTGAAGGTATACCAAGTATACCACTTATTTCTGCCAGCCCTCTCCTTTGGAAGTAGACTCTCAGTAAAGTAAGTGAAAACAAGCTCTCTTTCCTGTTCATCCAGCAGAAAGTGTCCGCTCTAATTAAATAGGAATTCCAGAGAACAGAAAATGCTGGAAAACACCTGAAGAAAACATACTAAACTCAGTATAAAATTTTCCATTGTTGCATACAAAACAATTCATTCTTTAGTTATTTAGAGCTTAACCAAATTGTGTTATGAGAGAGAAACATGACATTTTAAACAACTTAGGGCTTTATCATTATCTAGGGTATTTTCAGGAGAGAGATTCCTCGTGAAACAACTTCTTTGAAGTTGTTTAGTTGATGCTTCATGAAAAAAACTAGATGTCTCTCTAGCTAGCTACCTATGACAGATCCAAGCAGGAAAATCACAGCAAAAAAGACCACTGACTTCTGACTAAGTTGCTGATTGCAATCCACCCATTTCCTCTCTAGTAGCTGCGAAATGCAATCCTACACCGAAAGAAATGCTGTAACTACTCAGCAGATATGCCTCGGACAGACGCTGTAGTGAGACTTTAAAAAGAAAATCCAAACTGAACAAATTAAGCAGAAAATAAATAAATACCTTGGTGCTGCTTCAAACCTCTGTGGGTGCACTTGTGCTACTTTCAAAACATCAGACTACCTACACTGTCTTAAACTGTAAATTTCAAACCAGGACGCAGAACTCAAAAAAAAAAAAAAAAAAAAAGCAAAGACTAGCAAAAATTAAGCAGTTAGAAAGCTACTTCACGGGCGCTACTAAAAAATGCAATAATAACTCTTTTCCCTGTTTCCAGTTGGTTTGTGTAGAAGCCGGCAGTTTTGGAGTAAAACTGGAAACCTGACCCCCACCACCACCCCCTCTCTTCTCCGCCGGGCCTCATCCCTTAATCCTAGAAATAGCGAGAGTGGAAGCGAAGCGCGGATAGAGAGAGCGGGCGCCTTTGGTTGCCGAAATGTTAGATCAAAACCGACAGTTTACAGTCACCCCTTAAAAAATTTTAAATGAAATATATGGAAAAGACACGGATTCACTTACTCCGATGACAGTTTTCCTCCCCTAGCAGAAGCACGCAGCGCCGCCCGAGCAGATTATTTTTAGGGTGGTGGGAGATCAGCTGCTGCCTCCTATCGAGTTTCTAAATTGCACAAACCGCCCTGGGCCGGGGCGGACACTCGACTCCGAGGCAGGAAACCGAGCAGAAGCCCCGCGCGCCGCGCCGGGCTCCGGAGACACTCCCCACCGCCGCTCTGCCCCGCTTTCCGCTCCGGAGCCGCCAACCTGGGGCGCGAGATGCGGAGATTTTTACAAACCCAGTAAGAGGTGACCCCCCAAATTTCACCAGACACGGAAACTTGCAATATATGATTCAATGATTCCCTGGAATCTGGTTTTCAAACGTCAAAACAGGGTACTCCTATCCCACCCCCACGGTCTGTAAGCACCTTTTTATTAGCCTCTTAGGGAAAAGGATTTGGGGTTTCACTGTTTGTCCCACGAACGGATCCGGGAAATGAGAAGGGCTCGTGTTCAGCAGAGGAGCCCGCGGCCGAGCCGACCTAGCGTGCGCGCAGCTCGCGGTGCAGCCAGGCTGCCTGGATTCCAACTGTCCCCCCAGCGACCCGGAAAACTTGGTCGCCCCTTGGACCAGGAGCCGCGCTGTCAAAAGGCGACCCTTGCCCGAGTTCCCCGAAGTGAGCCTTCGGTTCCCACGGGCTGCACATTTAGTTCCCAGTCGCTAGCTCGCAACATGGACTCTCGGGAGAACTTGCGCGTTAACGCGATCGCCGGATCACCACCACTCCCCGCCAAACGCAAGCGGGGAATTATGCCCCCGACAACCCTCTTCAATTAACACTGAGTTTTCTCAAGGGCTACTTCTGAGTCACCATGAAATAATCATTGCTTTCAGACTGTCCTAGTCTGATGAAGGATGGCGGGCCGGGCGCGCCGGTGTCTCCCGAGCCTCTGCGCCCACCCGCAATGCGCGCCGCTCCAGGACTGCGGCTGCGGAGCTGGTCCCCAAACCCGAACCCTCAACACGCCTGAGGGCCCAGCGTCTCTGAACTGTGAACACAGGCCGACCCGGCCCTGCCACTCCCCGGGGACGTCCCTGCTGCTGCTCTCTCTCCTCGGGTAAGCGAGTCCCCTCCCTGAGGAAGGATGATTTTGCATTCTCTAGTCATAGCCTTAAAAATATTCACTATGATTGACCCTCTAATTGCTTTTCAGAGAGGGCATCTTAGACACATTACCTGTTAGAAAGAAAAAAAAATTATACAAAAAAAGTTCAGCAAAGAGTCACAGATATTGGTGAAAATTTGGCAACTACATGTCCAAGACTGGGAAAAATAAATGTTAAACTACGGTATGGCCACAAAATGGAATATTATGCAGCCATTTAAACCGTTTCTATAAAGGTTTTAAAATACCATTGGAAAATAAGTTATTTTAAAAGACAGAAGACAATTACGTTGTGATGAAAACGATAAAAATATACATAGAAAAATAGGACACTAATAATAACATTTATTAGCGTCTATTCAAGGGGTAAGAACCTCTCGGTAAGGATTACACAGGTATTATCTCTTTTACCCTCACATCGAGCCCATGACAGCACACTTTTATCTGTCCCGTCATACAGAAGAGAGGCTATATGACTGCCTCTCATACTGAGGGGAGAGGCTTCAAAATCTCCAAGCTAAGGAGCAGGATTTGATATCAAGCAGGATTTGATATCCTCGTCCATCTTATCAATGCCCCATATCGCCTGTCTTTGTTTTACACACCTGATCTTAGACAACAGGCCAAGAAGCCACAGCCTATGTTTGTTTTTTAAAAATGTATTTTCAGTATTTTTCTGAGCGGAGGGCGGTGGGGAGGTCACGGGTCTCCTTTAACCTTCAGATCTTCCAAAGTTTCTACAATAAACACGATTCTGTTATGTCATTTGTCAACTGTATGTATCGAGAATAATTTTTGCCCCATTGGCGGCTTTCTTGAGGAATTTTACTTTGGTTAATTCAAATTATCAATTTTTGTTTCATAGTTTAGTGCATTGACTTTCTTCTCTAAGAAATCTTTGTGTAGCTTAAGATCATAAATATTTTTCCCTATATCTACTTCTAGAAATTGTGTGGTCGTAGTTTTTACATCTGGTTCTATATCTACTTTGAGTTTACATTTCTGCTTTTTTTTTTTTTACATAAACTTAGTTGTTGAAATAAACAGTCTGTTCCCCCCATTGAATTACTTTGACAGAATTTTTTGAAAATAACTTGACCATCCATGTTAATTTCCTCTTGATCTTTCTATTCTATTCCGTTGGTCCATACATTTATCCTTTTGCCTTTACCACTCTGCTTTGTCCTGGAGATTTTTAGTAAGGTTGAAATCAGGTAGAATAAGTTCTCTGAATTTGTCCCTCATCATTTTCAGGATTGAGTTATTCAGTGTAATTTTCATTTCTGCATAAATTTAAGATTAGCTTATCAATTTATACAAAATTGCACTGAGATTGTGACTGTGTTAAATCTATAGATCAATTTGTGAAGAATGTACACTGTAACAAAACTGAATCTTCCGATCCCCATGTACATAACCTTTCTCTCTTTTTAGTTAGGTTCTCCTTTACATCTCAGACATGTCTTGAACTTTTCGATGTAGCTCATTAAATCTATTCCAAAATATTTCATGTTTATGATGGTACTGTAAGGAGTATTTTTCTTTTTTTTTTGAGACAGAGCCTCAAGCTATCACCCTGGGTAGAGTGCTGTGGTGTCATAGCTTACAGCAACCTCCAACTACTGGGTTTAAGGGATTCTCTTGCCTCAACCTCCCAAGTAGCTGGGACTAAAGGTGCCCGCCACAATGTCTGGCTATTTTTTGGTTGTAGTTGTCATTTTTTGACAGGCCTGGGCTGGATTTGAATCTGCCAGCTCTGGTGTTATGGCTGGCACCTTAGTCACTTGAGCTACAGGTGCCACCATAAGCAGTATTTTTAAACATCATTATCTAATTGTTCATCACTAGTATACAGCAATGTTTCCTACCTTGCAACATTGCTAAATTCATTCATAAGTTCTAATAATTTTGTATATTTTTAAAAGACTTCTATGTTATGACAATATCATCGGCAAATAAAGACAGCTTATTTTTTCTCTGTCTTTATCCTGTATTTTTTTCTTATCTTATTACATTAACTAGCACCTCCAGTATGATGTTGAATAAAAGTAAAGATGGACATTATTGGCTTGTTCTTATCTGAGTGGTGAAGGGATTTGGTCTTTCATTATTAAGTAGAATATTATGTATAAGTTTTTCATAGATCGGTTTTATCAGACCAGGGACATTTCCTAGTACTCATGGCTTGGTGAAAGAATTTATTATGAATTATTATTAAATTTTGTCAATTTTTTCTACATCTATTATGCTAAATCATATGCTTTTTCTCCTTTATTCTGTTAATAAGCCAAAATTAATTGTTTGAGTATAAAATCAACCTTATATTCCAGGAATAAATTCCCTCTGTCATACTATCATCTCCTTTTTATATATTCCTGAATTCAATTTATTTATTTAGAATGTTTGTGTCTATTTTAGTGAGGGAATTAGTTTTCTTTTCTTTTCTTTTTTTTTTTTTTGGTTCTTTTTTTTGGGGGGGGTTGGAGGTTGTTTTTGTTCATTTCGGTTATGTCTTCACTCAGTTTTGAAGTCAAAATTCTACTGGACTCATATGATAAAATGAATTCAGAAGTATTTCTTCTTCCTTGTTTTTTGAAAGAATTTTTATAAAATTATTATTTCTTTAATTCTTTAAATTTTTGGTAGAATTCAAGGTGGAAGTCATGTGCTCCTGAAGTTCTTATTGTAGAATGGTTTGTTTTTACGAACTTAATTTCTTTACTAGACATGGTGGCACTCATATTTTTTATTCTTCCTGTGTCAGTTTAGATAATCTGTGTTTCTTTCTTTCTTTCTTTTTTTTTTTTTTTTTGAGACAGAGCCTCAAGCTGTTGCCCTGGGTAGAGTGCTGTAGCATCACAGCCCACAGCAACCTCCAACTCCTAGGCTTAAGTGATTCTTTTGCCTCCGCCTCCCGAGTAGCTGGGACTACAGGTGTCTGTCCCAATGCCTGGCTATTTTTTGGTTTTAGTTGTCATTGTTGTTTGGCAGGCCTGGGCTGGATTGGAACCCGCCAGTTCTGGTGTATGTGGATGGTGCCTTAGCTGCTTGAGGTATAGGAGCCGAGCCAGTAATTTGTGTTTTTTAAAGAATGTATACATTCATCCTAATTTATTGAATATCTTAATGTAAAGTTTTTTAATGTCATTTCCTTAATATTCTTTTTATGTCTGTTAAGACTTTTATTGATTTATTCCTTCTTTCATTTCTAATATTGGTAATTTACATTTTCTGCCCTTTTTAAAATCAGTTTAGCTAATAGGTTATCAATTTTATTTAGCTTAAAATATTTTTGGTTTCATTGATTTCATATTTACCAATTTTCTTTGAATTTTGTCTTTGACTTGTTGGTTATTGAGAAATGTTTTAATTGCCCAATATTTGGAGATTACCTAAGTTTACTTAGGTAAAATTTATATACAGTAAAATCTAACGTTTTATATTGCCATGTAACTAACACTACAACCAAGAGAGAATCTTTCCATCGGTGGCCAATGTTGGGGAAGGAAGCCCAAAAATCTCCCAAGCAAAAAGAATAGCACATGCTAAAGCACCGAATCTAAAGGAAACTTGAATGCCTGGAAAATTTTAAGTAGTTTAATGAGGCTCTATTTACATAAAAATATAGTGAGCTAGAAAGATTGTTAGAGACCGGTTTGTGGTGGTAATATATTTCATTATAGATAAACAATGCAGAACTTCTTTCAAGTTTTCTAAGCAAGCATGAGGTGCTCTGATCAAATCCATGCTTTAAAAGATCCCTCTGCAGTCAGTGTGGAAGATGGATCTGTAGAGATGAGAATGGAGGCAGGGATGCAAAACAGGAAGCTTTTATAATAGTCCAGCTGGGAGATGATCAGCTCCTAAGCTAATCTCAGTCATGGCAGGACAGTGTAACTGTATCAAGGAGTAATTAATTGTTGCTGCAGACTCTTTTGCCCTGGCTTCTCTCTATTGCTTATGATACTCTTGTTTAAGTCTTACTTTTTGAAAGCTTTTCATCCTTTAGTTTTAACACATCAACATATTCTTTATAAGTTTGCCTTTTTTCAGTTCCCTGCAGTGACTCTTCTTTTACTGCTTACTTCTTAAATGTGGGTTCCATTCTAGACTCTCTTCCTTACCATTTTATACACTTTCTAGGACTGAACTTACTCATTCCCATGGCTTTGGCTAGTGTGGTTGAAATGGCAAACACCATAGACTTTCCTGAAAGCCCTGTACCTTCTCTCAGAGACTGGAATTCTTCAGCTGAAAACACATATGATAATGTCTTGTTTACCAAAGAGTTTTGTTGAAATGATGGAATGAGCTATGTACCAGGTAAATATCTGCCATGCAGCAGGCACTCAGCAAATATTTCCCTTGGTTATTCTTTTCTCCAGTTTGTGTTCCCTAAATGGATGTCCTGCAGGCACCTTTGGCAAATACAATGATGTTATCTCCCCAGCATCTTCATCCTAACAATTTCCCCTTCCCTTGATACTCATACATGGTTTCTGCAGGAGCAACAGTGTTAGCTTATGACCCCAAACTCCTAAACACAGCTCATGTGACATAATGGACACATGGCAAACGCTAGACCAATTGGGATATTTCCTCAATGTTTTGAAATTGGAACTGAAGAAAGAAAGATAAAACAGAACTTAGCTTCTCCCTAGGTGACTGAATCTGACAGAGAGAAAGAGAAAAAGAAGAAAAGCGCATTTGCAGAAAGCCAGGACTAGAAACAGGAGAGAGTCTGTATGGAATCAGTGTCCCTGAATCAGTTCTCCAGCAGCACTCTCAATTGATCTGGTGTAGCTATTGCTTCTCTCTTCTCCTCCCTTCTGCCCAGTAGTTCCTGCTGCCTTAATTCATATTCTTTTCTCCTACTGAGACTACTTTCATACCTCCAAATAGGTGTTTCTGGAGCTGAACCGTCATCCTCCAACTTTCTTTCACATGACTTCCAGAGTTATCTGCATATATGCAACTCTGACAATGTCGCCCTTCCCAGATCCCTCAAAGAAGGGTCCACCAATGATCTGCACCTGAAATTCTAGAATCTATCCACCCCTTTGCTCCAAGTCAGCCAATTCTCCCAAACCTACTGAATCAGGAAAAATGTTACTCCAACCAATTATCAATATACTTTTACAAGCATTCTACGTGATTCTTAGTTCTATTAAATTCGGGAAAAGAAGGACCTACTCAGTAAAAGCCCAGTGCTTTAATTTTCACTCTAATTTTTGCCAGTCATACTTTTCGTATCATCCAGCCACCTTGTGCTCAAGGCACACCAAATGCCCATTATCTACAGATAAATCGTATTTTCATGTCTCCTAAGTCTTTGCTCATGCTTTTGCTTCACTTGCCTGAAGTGATTTTTTTTTTTTGCAGTTTTTGCCTGGGGCCGGGTATGAACCCTCCACCTCTGGTATATGGGGCCGGCGCCCTACTCCTTTGAGCCACTGGCACCGCCCTGCCTGAAGTGATTTTTAACTTCTTGTCAAGCCTGAGTCTGAGGTTGCTGTGAGCTATGACACCATGAAACTCTACCCAAGGCAACAGAGTGAGACTCTGTCTCAAAAAAAAAAAAAAAATGGCTTAGCAATTTACATTCTTTATGCTCCCATGTTTGCTGGTGATTATGTCTTTTTTAGAACCACACATTGTATCACATTTATTTACATGTCTGTCCATGAAGTTTTGAACTTTTTGAAAGCTGGAAATATGTCTTCTTTGATTCTGTCACTTCAATATCTATTATCTGGAAAACAACTGATGATCAATGTGTGTGTGTAGGATGGAGTCTGAGCTTTCTCCACAACTATTCTTTGTTGATCTTTATTTTGCCAGGTGATGCAGAAAGGAATAAAATACAGAAGTATGTCCCATGGTATAGCAAGGAGCTGTCTCCAATGGCTCTAAAGAGCCCTCCTGGTCGTAATGGCACAGAAGCTCTGGAATCGAAGGCTCCTTTAAACTGGAAGCTTCTTCATTTCAAGTGGGCCATACTGGTCACCAAAGTTTAGATACACCTGTGTAAACAATCAAAGACATATAAGAAAGAAACAGCATCTACTTGCCCACTAATATTCTTACCTAGACTATTTCCATGACAATGTCTTTTCATTTCTTGAGGTAAATTCAATATTGACTTGGTAAAACAGAAAAAAAAAAAAGAAGAAGAAGTAGGGGAGCCATTTATATAAGTGATATTATTAAAAGTAACATAAATGAAGAATAGAACAAGATTTGGAGAACACTTAGAGATCTAGAAATAGATCTGCCATTCAATCCTATAATTCCTCTGCGAGGTATATACCCAGAAGACCAAAAATCACATTATAACAAAGATATTTGTACCAGAATGTTTATTGCAGCCCAATTCATAATTGCTAAGTCATGGGAAAAGCCCAAGTGCCCATCGATCCACAAATAGATTAATAAATTGTGGTATATGTACACCATGGAAAGATGGAGACTTTACCTCTTTTATGTTTACATAGATGGAGCTGGAACATATTCTTCTTAGTAAAGTATCTCAAGAATGGAAGAAAAAGTATCCAATGTACTCAGTCCTACTATGAAACTAATTTATGGTTTTCATATGAAAGCTATAACCCAGTTATAGCCTAAGAATATGGGGAAGGGGGAGAGGGAGGGGACGGAGGGGTGAGGATGGGTGGAGGAAGGGTGATTGGTGGGACTACACCTGTGGTGCATCTTACAAGGGTACATGTAAAACTCAGTAAATGTAGAATATAAATGTCTTAACACAATAACTAAGAAAATGCCAGGAAGGCTATGTTAACCAGTGTGATGAAAATGTGTCAAATGGTCTATAAAACCAGTGCATGGTGCCCCATGATTGCATTAATGTACACAGCTATGATTTAATCAAGAAAAAAAGAATATAACAAGAACTCCAAGTCCTTATTTATAAAATAAAGAGGGATAGGTGGCTCCAACATTATTGAAATTCAGTAAAGACTTAGATTTCTGAAGAAATTAAATGTTCACACAATTAATGATTCACACTTTTGTCAGTTAAATAAAATATTTTAGGAAACTATAAATTTTTATGTATTCAATCAAAAATAGTAAAATTATTTTTGCTTGGGTGTGGTAATAATTTTAATTAGATTATTTATATGTGTAGTATTTCTGAAAATAGCTCATCAGATTAACATTGTAAACATTTCAAGGGTGTCAAGTATACTATTTCAAAAATGTGAAGTACTTTAGATATTTAAAATGAAGCCTATTGATACTTAATATGCTGGTTATAAATATTTCTCATGTAATCCTTTAAACGGACATCCAGAGATCTCATATTAAACTAATTAATATTAACTAAAGGTCATATAGTTACTTTTCTTTGGAGAAATCTGTAATTAGTTATTTTTATTAAATTTGACCTCTTTAATATGCTTAAACTCTTAAAATTTAGTAAGCAAAATTCTAGTAGTAATTTCTCCTTGATGTTTTATAATGCTGTGTGATTGAAATATGTTCTCTTCAAAATCACACTTAATCTCCATTTGTGTATTAGGAGGTAGGGCTTTTGGAGAAGTGATTGTCATTGTTGTTCTCCCTTTGTGAATGGATTAGGGTCTTATATAAGAGTCGTTGGCAACTAGTGTCACTTCTACTGCAAATCCTGGAAGACAGAGCAACAGGAGTCATCTTGGAAGCACGGATAATCGTCCTCACTGGACATCAAACATGGCAGCAACTTGATCTTAGACTTCCCAACCTTTAAAACTATGAGAAGTACATTTCTATCATTTATAACTACGCCCGTCTGTAGTATTCTGTTATGGCAACCCAATGGACCAAGACATATGGTATATTACATTTGCCCCAATTTTAGAGGCCATATTTAAATGTCTAATTTTAACAGTTTTTAGAGTTCTCTGGGCATATATAAAACTCCAGATACATATGTACTTGTCTACATCATATATGTTATATGGCATTTACATCATTTTTTAAAAGGGTGTTTTAAGTGTCTTACTAGTTGTCTGTATATTTGACAAGGCATTACTTTCATGGTGCAGGAGGTATAGAAAGGTAAAAAGATAATTTCTCCAGGTCCTTCCAACTTTCTATTTGAACTCATAACAAAGAGAGGGTCGAGAGCTGTCGTCAAGATGGCTGACTAGAGGCATCCAACACTCACCTCCTTCACAAACAGGGGATGAAACAACAAATACATAACCACACACGCAACAAAGCGTCTTAAAGAAAACGCTGAAATTCAGCAGGTAAGTGACAGAGACCCTCCGAGGCCTGGAAACTCCAGATGACAGCATAAAGAGGGGAGCAAAGCCACCAGCAAGATTGGCTCAGAGCCAATACAGATTCTCCGCTGTAGGGAAAAGGCAAGCAGGAGAAGCCCTGCGGTCCACATTCCACCACAGACTCAGGCAATCCCAGCCACAGGATGACCCCTCATCCCTCACAGGCCCTGAGCCTGGTAGAGGGAGCTGCCTGGATTCCACGCAACTACATTAGTCCAGACAGGAAATTCTTTATTGTCTGGTGTTTCAATTTTAAAATGTGTACAAATTTTTCACTCTTCCCTATCACCCCACCACCACCACCACTAAAGAGTCATATCCCTTTTCTGAATCAAAATTTTGCAGCATCTACCAATCTGCTTGAATGTAACAGCATTTGTTGAATAATATATCCCAGTTGATGTCAATGGAAAAATAATTTATCTTCCTCTATCTTCTATTAAAATCAGTGCACCAGGGGCGGCGCCTGTGGCTCAAAGGAGTAGGGAGCCAGAGGTGGCGGGTTCAAATCCAGCCCCGACCAAAAACTGGAAAAAAAAAAATACATATATATATATCAGTGCACCAGGAATATATAATACTTCATGATTACTCCATTTTGGTAAGCACCCACTGCATATACCTTAATTTAGAAATGTGGTATGAAGATCTCATAACTGGTTGTTTACCTGGATAACTTCCAGAAATACTTTTAAATGCAGGTAATGGTGCTGAGTCATAGGCGAAATATAGTTCTCAGGACAGGCAAATATAATTTAACTTAGATTGTTGTTTCCTTACTCAGATAGCTCTGCTGTAGTGAAATCAGCATTTATCATCTATCACTTCAAACCTAAGCTTTTCACCACACAGGTGAGTAGTGCCTCTCTCCCTTCTCCAGATGGTTTCAGCTTTTTCTTTCTCCAGACTGTGAAGCAGGAAGCTAAAGCAATCATCCTCATAAGTTAAGTAACAAGTGGCAGTGTTAGGAAATAACAATTATGTAGATAATTGGTTGGAGAAGGAGCCAGAAGGGAAGAGTAGAAAAGCTCCTTATCTTTATAAGCCTGGTCTGAAGGCACAAGGATTCAGTACTTTGTTTATGAAAAGCAACAGTGACAGGTAATTTGAGCAATTACTCTGTGCAGGACACTAGGAGAAGCATCTTACCCAATCTAACTACTATACTAGGAGTATTTAATAATCCCTGTGATGTTGGTGAAGAGACTAATAAAAAGATAAATAATGATATGACTCCCATCCCCACTACCAACCCAAAGTCCCTGGAGATGTGATGGGTCATCAAGAACATTATGGAACAGAAACAAGGAAACAGGCAATTACAATATATTTGCTTTACAATTATAATAAGGATTAAACATAATTTTGGAGGGCAGAAAGGGAAATTGAAAATATTGAGACTGGTCAAGAAAAATGACTCCATATCTTTAGGACTTTGGTAAAATCTAACCTTTTTTCCTGAAAATGCATTTCAGGAGATTACTCGTCCACTTATTTTTGTTGAATTACTTTCTTACCTTACTAAGACTACGCTTAGTTATTTAAATGGTAGGAATGTCTTTCGGGTGTTCTGGAGGCATAATAAGAATTTAAAGTCGAGAACAATATGGCGGATGGCGAGGAGCTGGAGAAGAAAAGAAGGAGAATAGAGGAGCTGCTGGCTGAGAAAATGGCTGTTGATGGTGGGTGTGGGGACACTGGAGACTGGGAAGGTCGCTGGAACCATGTAAAGAAGTTCCTCGAGCGATCTGGACCCTTCACACACCCTGATTTCGAACCCAGCACTGAATCTTTCCAGTTCTTGTTAGATACATGTAAAGTTCTAGTCATTGGAGCTGGCGGCTTAGGATGTGAGCTCCTGAAAAACCTGGCATTGTCTGGTTTTCGACAGATTCATGTTATAGACATGGACACTATAGATGTTTCCAATCTAAATAGGCAATTTTTATTTAGGCCTAAAGATGTTGGAAGACCTAAGGCTGAAGTTGCTGCAGAATTTCTAAATGACAGAGTTCCTAACTGCAATGTAGTTCCACATTGCAACAAGATTCAGGATTTTAACGATACTTTCTGTCGACAATTTCATATTATTGTATGTGGACTGGACTCTATTATAGCCAGAAGATGGATAAATGGCATGCTGATATCTCTTCTAAATTATGAAGATGGTGTGTTAGATCCAAGCTCCATTATTCCTTTGATAGATGGTGGAACAGAAGGTTTTAAAGGAAATGCAAGGGTAATTCTGCCTGGAATGACTGCTTGTATTGAGTGCACACTGGAACTTTATCCACCACAGACCAATTTTCCCATGTGCACCATTGCATCTATGCCCAGGCTACCTGAACACTGTATTGAGTATGTAAGGATGTTGCAGTGGCCTAAGGAGCAGCCTTTTGGAGAAGGGGTTCCATTAGATGGAGATGATCCTGAACATATTCAATGGATTTTCCAAAAATCCCTAGAGAGAGCATCACAATATAGTATTAGGGGTGTTACATACAGACTCACTCAAGGGGTAGTAAAACGAATCATTCCTGCAGTAGCTTCCACAAATGCAGTCATTGCTGCTGTGTGTGCCACTGAGGTTTTTAAAATAGCCACAAGTGCATACATTCCCCTTAATAATTACTTGGTATTCAATGATGTAGATGGGTTGTACACATACACATTTGAAGCAGAAAGAAAGGATAACTGCCCAGCTTGTAGCCAGCTTCCTCAAAATATTCAGTTTTCTCCATCAGCTAAACTACAGGAGGTTTTGGATTATCTAACCAATAGTGTTTCTCTGCAAATGAAATCTCCAGCCATCACAGCCACATTAGAAAAAATAGAACACCTTACTTACAGTCAGTAACCTCTATTGAAGAACGAACAAGGCCAGATCTCTCCAAGACATTGAAAGAATTGGGGCTTGTTGATGGACAAGAACTCGCGGTTGCTGATGTCACCACCCCACAGACTGTACTATTTAAACTTCACTTTACTTCTTAAGGGAACTAAATCTACATATAATAGAAAACTCATGGAAAACATACAATTAATGGATGCTAAGAAGTTTAATGTCATTTTTAGCAGTAGTATTACTGGAAATTGACTTTTTTTACATAATGAACCACTCTTTTTTAACTTAATAACTTTACTTTGAAGACAGAATTTTGGGGTTGGTGCTTATAAGCATTTTCATTGATAATATGGGAAAGGATGCCTGGAGAGAGAGATTATGAGAAAATGTATTGCTTCTTTTAGAGAAGGAAGCAGATACCCTCTTGTATGTGTATTTTGTTATTATGTCAAAGAATGCATTCCTCAGCTTTCATTTGAGCTCCCACATATACAAAAGATGCCCTTTTAAAAAAAATAAGGAATTACGTTCTAAATAACATTAAATATTATTGTTATTTAGACAATAACAATGTTTTCTGGGCTATATTGAACATAGGCTATTTCTTGATTTAATATTCATTTAATTATAGTTGTCCAAATGAATATTATTACAAAGTTTATCTTACCCATAATAACTTATAAAATGGTGTTATATGAATACCTGTGCATGAAAATGGGAAATATTTTCATGTGTTTATTTGCAGTGCCATAGAGGCCAATATGCACAATATTAAAGTCAAGACATGGCTGTTTAAAAGTTTAACGTTTAGGGCGGTGCCTGTGGCTCAGTCAGTAAGGTGCCGGCCCCATATACCGAGGGTGGCGGGTTCAAAGCCGGCCCCGGCTAAACTGCAACCAAAAAATAGCCGGGCGTTGTGGCGGGCACCTGTAGTCCCAGCTACTCGGGAGGCTGAGGCAAGAGAATCGCTTAAGCCCAGGAGTTGGAGGTTGCTGTGAGCCGTGTGAGGCCACGGCACTCTACCAAGGGCCATAAAGTGAGACTCTGTCTCTACAAAATAAATAAATAAATAAAAGTTTAACATTTAAACAGTTAAAAAAAAAAAAAAGAAGAATTTAAAGTCATCATAGTCTATTCCTTGTTTTCCTTCTTTCTCTTTCCCTGCTCCTGAGCTAGTTCCATGTCTCAGCTTCCTTGTGTATTTGCGCTGGAGACGTGGACGTACAGCCTTGCTTGGAGTTAGTCTAGAACTCACCGCTCATTTTCTCTGGCTCTTGCTCCCCAGACCTCTTACAGTTATTAAATCATTTATATTACACTCAGCAATGACCTGTCTCCACCTCTTCCTCTCCTTTCTCTCTGCCCTCATTCTCCCACAGATCCTCATTAATCATTGTATCAACCTTTTAATTGGTCTCTGCCTGAACCCCTTTGCACAAGCATGTCATATTCATCTTCCTAGAATGCATCTCCAATTATAGCTCTAGCTTAGAACACAAGTCTCTCATGAGTCACTCACGCTGTCACTCTGTTATTTAAGTCCTCAAAAAGCGTACCCTCACAGACCTTTTCTATTCCAACCAAACTCTACTACTTGTGACCCTGGCACACTCTCGTTCTAACTACCTCTGTATCCTTACTTTTGCTCATCCAACTGTGTCCATAGTCTCTTTTCTGCTTTCCCTCTTGAATTCCATCCTGTTGCTATGCTCTTCCCAAACACCTCATTTTCTGTCACCCAACTCAGCGTCTAGCACTATCTGCCACACCTAGGGGTGTTAAATGGATCTTATGACCCTTTCTGTAGCTGCGGTTGTGGAATCTCCTTCAATATGGCTGTTGCACTGTTTTACCCACTTCCCACAGGGCCTCAGCTCCAGCCACAGATCTGACACTGAATCAACACAGCCCAGAAGGCAGCAACCTCAGTGCTCCTCGTCTCCCTTTCAAAAGTGCAAAGGCATAGATCACCCAGACTAATCAAACAAGTAGTTTCTCTCATCTCCCAAACCACACTCTGGCTCCCACTAACCCACAACAACTTTCATGGAAAACTTGCTTCTGTCCTGCCCTTAACTCCTTAGAACAAGACCAGTGAGCTATGTTCTTCAAGAGATACCAGTGAGGACCAGGGCAGGTGTGAGCCCAGTAGGATTCTGAGCTGGACAAATTGTTTTCATAGCAATGAATTTAGTTCTACTACAGTTATATGAATAGAGCAATAGAAACCAGCAAGTGGTTTCCCCAAAAATAACAGTTTAAGGGAATGAAAGCTACTCATAATATTTATACAAACAAAAAGCATAAGTATATGTCCTTTATTATGCATCTTATAGGTCTGGAAATATGTATATAGCCTCATACACATGCATTTAATAGTGAATATTCAGAAGCTTCTACTAAGGATGTGAATGCAGATAAACTTCCTTAGGAAATGCTATAAAAGGACAAAAGGCTAAAGTCAAAATTAGAAAAAAAAGGAACATGATGTTGTTCCTGGAATAGCAGATCACAGGGGCTAATCTGGGAAACAGATCCTGAGGGTATTTAACAAGCTCAGATAAGCACAAAAGACTACATTGGTTCAGTCACGTAATTACGATTTTTTATGCTATTGCAAATATAAATGATGTAAAGACTGCATTTCCTTCTCTAATGATTCATTTGGAAAACAGATATTGGTCTTTAGCCAGAGAAAGTACCATTCCTTAGATTTTGATGAAAAGAATAGTCATGGAAATCAACAGGTTTATGTTCTTGATTTAATCAGCCACAAACTTCACAAAGCATTTGTTTCTTGAAACAAGGGATATAAGACTTAGATTTAGTGATTTTTTTCACAAATATTTATTGACTCTCCACTATATGCCTCACATGTGGTAAGAGAAAATGGCATTAAACAAAATAGACAGGCTTCTTGTTTTTCTAGAACGTTAGGTCTAATAAGAAAGTCATCAAATACATAATAGCAAATACTTTTTAAATTAAAATTGAGAAAAGTACTGTAAGGAGAAGGTACAGAGTAGAGTGTGATGAGATTGTATTTTGTATGGCCAGACCTAGTTAGAGAAGTTTCACATGGAAACTAGATGGAGGCTGACGCTTGCAGGATCAGGAGTAAGCCAGGTGAAGGGTAAGAGGGTTAAGGGAAGATACTTGTGTTCCAAGGCAAAGAATGTATACAAAGGCCCTGTGGTGGTAGGAGCTGCAAGTCTCTGAGGTACCAGCAAAAGGCCAGTGACTGAGACATTGTTAGTGCAAAGAATAAGATGAGATGAGGCAGAACAGGTGTGGCCTTGGTCATACTAATGACCTTGAACTTTATTCTAAGATTAACAGGAAACCAGCCAGCAGGTGAACATTTGGCTTGTTTATTCTTTTTCTTCCTATTTTAAACAAGCCCACATATAGATCTTTTATACTCATCCACTGTTTTTTATTGAATTACTTTCAAATAAAACTACACTTACATAAATGGTAGAAATGTTTTTTTTATCGTGTTATATATAATCTAACTTTTCAGAAATCAAAGTAATACAAATAAATACGTATGAATTACCTACTTCTAAGTTTAAGCATCATAAATTTTCTCATATATATTTTGCTTATTTATTAATCACAGGATATACATAGTATGAATTAGGGCAATGCTTTCCCAAGGAGACCTCAAAAGTTTATTGCTTATTTATTTTAGGGTTCAAGACTTAAGGTCCTGATGAACAGATGGCTTTCCTCCATTGGTGACTCAAGGCCACAGGTTTCCTCCAGCTGGTGGCTCTGCTATCCCCTAGGACAATGATTTGCTGCACATTAGAACCACTTAGGAATTTTTTGTAGCTGAGGCTGCATCCCATATGAATTAGATCAGAATATCTGGGGGTGAGAGCAAACCATCCAGATAATGATTGAGAAAAAGAGACTGTGAAAGGGGCACATATCCCGCCCAAATAGCTTGTCTCAGAAGGAACATGAGTTCCAGTAGTTAGAACTGACCACAGAGTTAGACATATCTCCAAATGAAGCTAAAATACACAATTTAGTTCTGAACCCAGGAAGGGAATGAAACAGCTAACAGTCCTTGTCATAGAAAGTATGAGAAAGACATTATGTCTTTTTCTTGCTTTAGTCCCTTTTTGGTGGTGTTCTTTATTTAGTCCCTTTTTGATGAATGGCAAATGTGAGTTTTCAATTATTTCAAATATTTTTGTTTAGTCTGCACTTGACATCTAAAAGACTTTTGGTGAATGTTAGCTGAATTTTATCATATTAACTCATCTATAAGTAGTTACTTCAAAATGTTGAACAAAGTTCTTCTGATATGGGAAGCCATGAATTGGGGATGAATTTTGACATAGATAATTTTTGATTTTGATAGAGAATTATCTCCCATAGCATTCAGTTCTCTGTGCAGAATGCGTGTGTGCCACCGCCTTTCAAAACTGTATTTGAAATAGAAGTTTTGGCTGAGACCAAAAGATACCCGCTATCATACTGAGCCAGAACACCCTGTAAGGCCTTGCCAAAGCTACTCGGCCAAAACTTGTTACGTAATTCTTACCTCCACCCATAAAAGCAGAAAAGAGTTGGGAGTTAGCACAAAGAAGATGACACTGAAAGGGAACTTTTGAAGAAAAGTCTTTAAACAGAGTTATCCCAAGGAAGAGTCAGAGAAGTTTTTTCATAACCCCATATCAGGAGAGAGGGGATTTAAGGAGACTAGTTGGTGAACTTAATGGAACCTCGCTCTCATCCTCTGTGCTTCTTCCACTGTGTGTGTGTGTTCGTGAGGGATCTGAATGCTCCCTCCCACCCAGAAAAGTGGGGCAGGACTGCCCCACTTGGGTGTCTGGTATATCTGGGTTCTAGTAATGTAAAATCTCCAGAAAGACTTTTGTTTTAACATCCCATTACACATTTTTTCCAAAGTCGTCTTCTTTGGCTGAAGACTCTAAAAACCTCTGAAAGGAACAGTTCAGCCTTTTGGGTATTTTTACATAAGATTAAAATAAGATAAAGTGAAAACCCTTGGCAAACTGTAAAACACCATAAAATTGTAAGACATTAGCATTATTGGATGTTTATTTATTATACATACTTATTACATGGAAAAGGCCCCCTTCTCAAGATACAACAGAGGAGTATGTGACCATGTTTTAACCAAGTCCCATTTGTCTGAAGTTCTCCTGGATTTAGTCTCTAGTCAAGACTACATACACTTAAACTTGACAAGAAAAGTGAAAAACATTTTTTAAAAAAAGTTCACTTAAAACATTTTCTACAATTCTCCTTATTTTTCCATCCCTTCCCCAGTTTTTTTATTTCTATGGAGAAACACCAGAGAAAATATTTCAAGTAATTATCTTGAAAGACAAAGAGGAAGTTAAATGGAGTGAGCCTCTATTTTTTAAAAAAAAAAGAAAAAAAAGCAGTAAATGGACACAATCCACATCCAAAAATTGGTCTATTAATTATAAAGACCAAGATTTAATACCTCTCCTCATTAATAAATAAAAAGCAGTCACAACAAAACTTAGTCAAAGGATAGGAAAATATACAAAATTTTTTTTCCCCGAAACATTATTCTCTGTAATATTTTGGTACCCTCTTCTAGAATTAACTATTTCTGGTTTTTGGTGATGAAATGCATAAGGTCTACTTCAAATGTTGACACTACTAACAGCGTGGTCTTTCCCTTTACTTTAACTTAGAATTAAGACTTTTGGTTTATATTCCAGTCCCAGAAGTAGTTTTCACTGTAGAAGTTATCTGAAGACTGATGCTTTCTCAGAGTGAGAATCTCCAGATTCTCCGGGAACACTACAGGATAGATTCAGTTTAAATATGT
This sequence comes from Nycticebus coucang, assembly GCF_027406575.1. NCBI lineage: Eukaryota > Metazoa > Chordata > Mammalia > Primates > Lorisidae > Nycticebus > Nycticebus coucang. The sequence continues at coordinate 38,012,692 of NC_069791.1, read as the reverse complement.
ATTAAACTGACAGGCATTCTTCCAAATGAGTTTAAATGGATTTTATTTCTAGAAAACCTACATGACATCCTTTTCTTAGAAACAAGGCCTCCACTCCAAATAAATCAAGGTCAAAATACCTGAAGAGCTCATGATGACATCGGTGCCACTTGTCTCAGTCCTGGTGTTGGGTAGGTGACAAGCAGCAGCCAGTTACATGAGAGGTGATAGATCCAAAGTAATTGCCAGTTTGTTAACTTGTTTTCCTGTCTAAACCATGGGAGAAAGTCAGATATGGAGTCACACCATTCTCGTCCAACAGAGCTACCATGCCAACTGCATTCATGTTTGCACCAAAAACGAATGAGTAGTTTTTGAAATAGGCAGGGATGTGCTTGACTTGTTCTATAGTACTTGTCATTCAAGGTTTTTGCTCTTTCTGGTCTCTGTTCAAGCTTATCTTTGATCAACTTCATGTAATTTCTGATGTACTTCTTGTAGGCTTCCTTCGGGAAGTTGGTTACCTTCAAATAATGGCTCGTGACAATGTCCACACCAGTGACTGTTGTCCTTTCTGAACATTAATCCTCAGGACCTTACACAGAAGCATTGCTACCAAAGAGTGAGAAAATCATCACATTACCCTCAGTCCTAAGGATTCTCCTCCCCTTTACATCCAGACACAACCCAGCCTCTATCTCCCAGATTTTGTATATGTCAGAGAATACCTCATCATGGCTAATGAGGTCCAGGTAGATAAGCATGGTGGCAGCTGGAGGGAAACAATGAAGGCTCCGGCTTTAGCAGGAGTCCCAAGCTCCCTTGGGATGAGCACCCACAATGAAGCCAGAGAGGCACTGGGGCAAAAGAGGAAAATGCGCAATTTCTATCTAAAGGGAAAAAGAAAAAAAGAAAACATTTCATTTGTTTTATACTTGTTGGTAGTAAATTCTACTTATAAAGGAAAATAAAAACATTAACCATATATAATTATAAATCCATATCGTCCGAAGTGAGTGTGAAATTAGGTCTGTCCCTGAAACTGTTAGGGAAAATGTTCACTAGTGTGTAGCAATTACATGCACTTATGTTTCCATCCAATGGGGCATCTGTTTCTAGCTCAAGCCCACACTGGAAAGGTGAGAAAAATGGAGTTCATAGAATTTAACTCAATCAAGTTCATTTTGCTAATAGAATGCAAGTTGGGAAACAAACCCAGAGTAGTTTAAATCCAAAATTTAGTTCCTATCAACTTGACTGTCTGCATAAGAAATAATTAAAAGTGAGGGTCCTAGAGCAGAAGGATACTGTCTTGCATGGAACATCATAGCATAGAACTCTAGGAAATGAGGACAGTGGCAAACCCTTCCTGCTAGACTCTCTAGGAAGCAGATGCCAAGATGAGTTAAGAGTGCAAACAATTTATTGGGGAGTCACATCTTAAAAGGAAAGAGGAGAAAGTAGCATTGGGAGCTGTCAAACTATGACAAGAACCTTACGGCGTTTCTGCCAGTCCAGCAGGGAGCTCCAGAGCAAAGATTGTCCAGAGCTAAGCCCTTGCTTGTGCGGTTTTGTAGCACAACTTTGCTCAGTCATTGCCGCAGGTGCATGCTAAGAACATAACCTCTATTTGAAAACTGAGGTGGTTAGGGGGCACCTGTGGCTCAAAGAAGTGGGCGCCGGCCTCATATGCCGGAGGTAAGGGGTTCTAAACCCAGCCCCGGCCAAAAAAAATGAAAACTGAGGCGGATCCTAAGAGAGCCAATCGCAGCGGACCCTCACGACTATGCACCTCACGGCTGGGTAGCAAGTCCTTCTGAGGGGAGTCTGAGCAGCATTTCTCAGCATGAGCCACATATACCCAGAGAAATAGCAGAGCTTGGATAACTCAAGAGAAAGAAGAACAAAGATCATTCTTCAGACCCTACGTGTGTAATCTACACGTCCTGGGATGCAGTTTGGATTTAAGAACAAGATTCCAAAAACAACTATTTAACAAAAAGGGGGGGATATCTATAATTCTACTTACTTCCCAGGCAATATAGACCCCAGAAATCTTTCCCAAATAAATTCAAGAATATCCAATGAGTGTCTCACATGAATTCTAATAACATTCTGTTGACTACCATGGGGGAACTCACCAATTTTCTTATTTCCTGGTGTAGATAACCAGGATAATATGTCTAATTGCACCTATTAGGAGTAGCAACTATGCCATTGTTATCCATGGACAGCATCACTGTCCAGATACTGCCCCACAGGAGATGCTAGTCCTGATGCCAACTAGCCCAAGACTTCATTATCTGGTTTCTAGTCAAAGGTTCTGTTATGATGTTTTATATCCTGAGAATAGAAGATACCAAAGCCATCACTACCCACATCAACAATGCAACTGTTGTCAACACTGCTGACATTCTCACCTGTGTCACCAATATTGTTACTTCCAGGAAGACACAGTGGCTCATGGGGGTTGCAGTTTTTGAGTTTTGTTCACTGTTGGTTGCAGCTCCCTTGCTCTCAGATTTGAGACGGCTGGTCTGATTGATTATCTCAGCGACAAGTTCAAATACATTTCCGTCTGACAATAACATATTGACATGACCAAACTCCTAAACTTCTACTTTCTCTTTCCTTAGAATGAGTTCTTTATCAGAGGGAAAACTGACCCTTGTCGTGTGGGACTCTATAGTGTTTTATGCAGATTTTCTTGTATCCTGGGATATAGCTCCCATAGATACAAACTGAGACACCTGATACATTTGCTTAAATGTTTTCTCCACTTACTAGGGAAAGGGAAATTAATATCAGAAATGAGCTGAATAGCTGATGATTTTATACCCTAATCATGTCTAACTATCTCTGTAAGAAACTTAATACAACTATCATTGACAGTGTGAAAGGTCTATTCTCAAAAGACCTTTCTCCTCTCTTTATAAAGTGTTACAGACTTCCTAGCAAAATGGTGGGTCCACATTGTCATTATTGCCACAGGTCTGCTGCCCAATCTGGGCAGAATCAGCACATTACACCCCCTAGAAAGAGTCTTGAGACCTCTTTGTATTAGATTTTATTATTCGTTATGCCAATACCAACCTAGCATGTTTTCAGCCCAGTTTCTTGCATTTAAGAAAGTCAAAATAAAGCTTAATATTTGGTACCTATAGCTGAAGAGTTCAGTATCAGTCCCACAGTTTGCATTAAAATCATTTATTAAAAGCTTTACTTTCTTGAAGCCTAAATGTTTTTCACATAGCTCTATTTGAGTATTTGGCATATAGGACAATGTTAATTTTTACTAACCATTAGAAGGGACAGGATTGTGTCAGTACTTCTAGCATAGTATTACAGGGGGAAAAATCAGAATTCAGGACTTTTGTCTCCTTTACCGTTGTTCATTCAGAACCTGGGGGTTTTCAGTTTCTTTGGAATAAAATGAAAACTGAGAAAAGTTATATTTCAGTTTTTCTCCAGCTATCCTAGAAACCACATACTATTTTCTTGGGGGAAAAAAGTGTGAAAAAGAGAGAATTGCCTTACCAATTCCTCTCATGCTACTGAAAAAAATACATCTGCAGGCCACAGAGGACACAGATACATGACCAGTGACTAGCCTTGAATATAGCAAATCACAGTGGCTTCAGTGAGATCAAAGTATTACTTAAATGCCAGGAAAACTGACCAAGAATCACATGCAGCCCAGGATTTGCATTTAATTCAAGAAACAGTAGATAACCACAAGTATTCATTCAGCTCCCACCATGACAAAGCAGAGCATAACTGAAACATTGGGTAAGCAAAGAGCATTCAAGAGCAAAGAACTAATGTAAGCGCAGGGAAAGTATCTGTAATAAAATCAGAACAGTAATAGATTCAGTTTGACCAGAGTTCAGGGAGAAACTGAAGAGGAAAAATAGAAAAGATGAGAAGGAAATAGGTTAGATCCAAATCAAGGAGAACGTTAAATAGCAAATTAAGAAGCTAATTATTTCATTAGGAAATAGAAAAATAATTGCAGATTTCTAAACAACAGAAAAACATAATTAAAACTGTGTTTTAGGTAGATTAAGTGGATAATGACCTGCAGATGGGACACATGGATACAGACCTGCTAGAGGTAGAGACATCTCACAGCTATGAGGCTGTCATTTGGTTTTCATCGAGTGATGGCAATGAAAGCAGAGTGGAGAGAGTGGAAGAGGAGGGCTTATGAAGGTAGAATAACATGACCCAGGAAGTGATAGCGGATGTCACTGGAGCTCCTGTGGTTTTGCTATGTTCAGGAACAGTCACTGTCATCAAAGAGGGTTAAATGCCATTAGCATCAAAATTTGGGGCTCCTCTTTTTCAACCCCTCTCTACATTAGACTCTCACATCTTACTGGGATGTGAGATACTAGGGAAGAGGACTAAAACCTGTCTCAGGTTTTAAACCAAAATTTCTAAAATGGGGCTATCTCCTTTCATTTTGCACTGCTACAAAGAAATGCCTAAGGCTGGGTAAATTAATAAGTTTAGAAATGTGATTGGCTCCTGGTTCTGTAAGCAGCATGGCACCAGCATCTGCTTCTGGTGAGGATTTCAGGAAGCTTCCAATCAAAGCTGAAAGTGAAGGGGGAGCAGGTGTGTCACAAGGAAAGCGAAGGAAGCAGAGAGGGAGAAGGTGGTGCCAGACTTCAACAGTCACATGCCAAAGGACAGGGAGAGGAAATTACCCCAAGGAAGCTGTTTTGGCATGTTGGTTGAAATCCTGCTGCCCAATATGCAAAAACAAACCATTGAGGGGGAGTCAGTTCCTGACCCCTCCCCCATTGATATTGACAATCAGCTCTCCCTTGAACTAATAAAGTGAGAATGCACTCAATTATCCCGGGGACAGTACCAAGCCATTCAGTGAGGGATCCTCCCCATGACCCAAACACCTCCCACCAGCCCCCACCTTCAATACTGAGGATCAAATTTCAACATGAGATTTAAAAGGGCCAAACATCCAAAGTACATCATGGGCTATTACTACAGTGTCAGTTCGGAAGTACACAATTATTCCATGAGATTATTTAAAATAAAATGCTGATAACTAAGGAGTTTACTAGAGAGTGACTAGATTTAGTAATAAATGTATATAATAAAGTACCAAGACAACTTTTACCTTTTCAGCTAGTGACTGAAAAAAATAAAAAAATATAATCTAGTGACTGAGAAATAATAGCACTGAGCTTTCACTGTGTGCCACTGTTACTGACATGCACTTTCTGTGTGTATGCATGTAAACATTTTGTGGCCTCAACCATGAACTATTAAAATAGTGTTTGCTTTCTCAAAATAGATATTTGTTTATCTGTTTATTTACTAAACAAATGTTTATTGCAGGTTTCTACCTTAATTGGCTTGGGTTATGGAGAGAATAACACACAGCACCTGTCCTCAAGGAGCTTCTATGTGCACAATGAAACGGACAGGCAAAAGTTACAGAAGGATTTCTGGTTTCTGTAAGATGCCAGAAAAGCTTGTGTGCAAAATTTTGCACACTACAAACTCCTGGAAAATCTGGATTAAAAAAAAAAGAGAGATTGATGGATAACCAAGCTTCTCTAAAAGAAAAGGAAATATCTAGATATCAAAGTCAAAGAATTGTATGTGTAGAGTTTACACTGAGGCAACCCAGGGGGTAATGGTGGAGGGACATGATGGGATAATAAGACCAGCTGATATCTGGATTGGATTTTAATCCTTACAAAGAATAAGGTATTAGGGTTTGGAACTGAAATCTTTCTTAAAGGCTTCTCTTGAAAGAGCTGTATCCTAAATTAAAGAGAAGCTAGAAGGAAGGAAAATAGCTCAGCAGTCCAGGAACCTGACCTGTGGCTCACCTTGGCTTATACTTTGGGTGAAAATAAGTCTTAAATGAGAAATCAGCTCCTTTGCACTTTTTTTACAGGTTAAGAATAGAAGCCCACCTAGTAGCAGAGAATCCCCAAGCTGAGAAACAAACACAACTACTGATCTTCATCCAGTGGTGGCTCTCATGTGGCTGGCAGGATCAAAGGCAAGATTGCCCTGGGTAGTCATTGTAGTGGATAATGTCAGCTTCTAGTACTTCATCCAGAATCTCTGAGCCCACTTTAACTATTTGGTTGGGGAGAGAGGGATCCCTCTTTGATGTGCTTTCCCATCTGACTGCCAGCACCTACTGAATCTTCTTTTTTCAGAGAGTTGCCCTCCCCTCATCCTTCCCCACCCCACACTTTCCATCAGCTCTCTTGTCTCAGTTTCAACTGCTCTCAGGCAAAACTTAAACTCCAAAGTAAGATTTTGCTAGCATCACACCCTTGCCTGGCTTCTTCCCCTTCTCTGTCCTTTTTTCCCAACTCCCTGGCCAGTTTCCCCTGGAGCACTTCCTTGGGAAGCACTGTGCCTGAATCCTCATCTCCATCTCACATGTCTCCTTCTACAAACCAGGACCCAACACACAGGATTCCCACAGGAAAATAAACAAGCACCTCTAAAGACAAACTCTCTAGCAAAACATTGCAAAAAACACAGGGGAAAAAATCCATCTGAGACATTCTGTGGAAATAATAACAGAAGTATTAGTGCAAAGTGCATCTAAAAACTTCATGTAGCTGAAAAACAACTTGGCAGAATACATAAATTATCCAGGACACAGATGGAGAGAACTAAAAATTGAAAATATAGTGAGTTTAAGATATACAGGGATACAGTGATGGAGGTGACATAGGTCTAATCGTAGTTAGCAACATGTCCAAGTAGTTTACAGAACTGTAAAAGACAGAAAACCACACAGTTCCTATTCAGGGTAAGTAAAACTTAAATGCATATGAAAGAGACGTTTCACAACACAAAAGCAGAGAGAAAATCTTCAAAGCAACCAGATAGAAAAGACAGATAATTATAAAGAAACTAGAACTAGATTAGCAGGGGTATGTCATCTACAGAAATAGGAGAGTCCGGAAGACAGTCATATAATGTCTTCCCAGTGGAAAATACTTGTCAACACAAACTAAACTGAATCAAAATATCACTTGGGAAGGAGGCTAAAATAAAGACATTTTCCGATAATGACTGTGAGGTTTTGTTATACTTAAAAAATTTTCACTACAGGAAAAACAAACAACAACAACAACAACAACAAAAAGAAAAAGCTCTCAGAAGGAAGGTCTGAGATGGAAGAAACAAGATGCAAGGAAAAAAACAGTGGGCTCAACTACACGAGCATTGACTCCATAAAAATCAATAATCCCCATAACAAAAAAGCTAAATGTGGGGAAATGAACAAGATTAAAGGCTAAATGAATTCTAGAAGCAATGACACATGAGTAGAGTGCAGTGAAGGTGAGAGTAGATGCATCTCCCACTTAGTTATTGTCTGAGAGGAGAGTAAAGATACTGGTTATCTTATACCTCACAGGTCATATATGAACATTGCAGATTTAGCTACTAAAAGCATAAAAAAATGAAGGTATTCTCACCATATGATGATAATAAAGGAGGAATATAGGAGATTTAGAAAAAAATGTAATTTATTCAATAACAAGGGAGAAGAAAGGATGTGTGTAAAACACAAGAGGGAGAAAAATAGAATGATGTGGATTGGGCAACTAATCAGCTGATGTTGGTAGCAGACAAACTAGACAATTGTGTGGGAGGAAGCATTGTTATTTTTTAAAGGGTTGATATATATATATATATATATAGAACGTATTCTCACCATACGGTATATGCACCTATGTATTCAGTACAATAACACATTGTGCAGGTTTGTAACCTAAGAACAATAGGCTATCCCCAGGTGTGCAGTAGGCCAAACCACCTAGATTTGTGGAGGCACACTCTAGGGTTTGCACAAGAAAATAGTTCAAGGGTGCATGTCTCAGAACATGTCCCCATCATTAAGCAATTCATGATTGCTGGCAGAATAGGGACCAAAGACCCCCTTTTTGGCAAAGAAAAGCACCCCCAGAAAAGGAGGAAAACTAATAAGTAAGCTGAGTGAGTCAGAACAAAGAAAAGTCAGCTAGTTTACATTTAAGCTAGCCATTGCTAGCAAGCTTCCTGCCTTTTTTTGAAATTCTAGTCTGTTGGGGATACAGCTTACAAACACCCTGCTGGGTCTGTGAACACTCTGAGGAGAGAAATGGCCATAGAAGAGACTGTGGCAAGTCCTAGAAAAATATACATCTTCTAGGGCTTTTGCTGCCCAGTGAACAGGCAAAAAACATACCCACTGGGGAGATTTACATTTGCCTGGGCTGAGACCAAGGGAGTAGCTCGAGCCCTGAGATATGGGCAGAAGAGCTTATATCCCTTATCGCAGAGGAAGATCCTCTGTGATGGTGATGGAAGGAAAATTCCTCCCTCCCACCAATTCCTCAGAGATTAACACCAGTGGTGTTTAACTCCACAGAGAACTAGAGGAGTTTAACACCTCCCTAGAAATCTGTGTGTGTGATCTCAAGCAGGAGGCTCTCCCAACACAAGGCTCAGATTTCAAATTTCTGAAGGCTTCCCTTAAGGTTAATAATAACAATAGGAGCTGATATGCTCAATCAGAGAAACTGCTGACATCTTTCTTCCTGCCCTCATCTTACCCTCTGGGCAGATAGACTTCAATAAAAGCAGAGTGGAGCAAATATTCTAGGCCATTGCCAGAATCCCACAAATGGGCAATGGACCCCTGAGCTCCCACTTTTAATTCTACTCTATGTCTCGTGTCTCTTTCTCTACCATCGTTTCTAACTCTATATTTCTTCAGTTGGTTGCCACCAGTTAGCACAGGTTTTAATGGACCTTGCTCCTGGATTTTTGTATAAAAATTGACTTTCTATTAGATAAACCAAATCTCAACAAATACCACAGAATTTATATTATGCAGTCCCATATTTTCATACCATAACACAATTGGAAATTAAAACTAGATAACCAATAGCTTTTAACCCTAGTCCTCCTCCCAGGCTTCTCTGGTTGCTGCCATCATAGTCGGGTGCTTTTAAAGGGAAGGGAGAGAGTCCCTGTTTCCACTAGGATTCAGTCTGATGTCAGCTGTCTCCACTGATGTGGGGTCTCCATTTAGGCATCATATGGATATTCTTAGCCAATGCTCTTCTCCTCCTGACCCCTCCACAGGGGTCCACAGGCCAGTATGTATGCACATTCTGCTGAACAATGATCTGAGTGGCTCCTATCACTTTGTTCAGCTCTTGGCTCTCTCACGTGGAATCTTGAGGACTAGCTTTCTGGACTCTGGGAACTGGCAATGGGGCTGCATTCTCATTCTCATCCTGATAAACACTCTGTGATACTCTCAAGCCCTGCAGGGCTCCTGCATCCATGGGTCTCCTCACCAGTGGAGTTCCCATCTTTACAAATCCCCAGATGAAAATTCCCCAATTTTTAGAACACACTCCCTTTACTTTCAGAATATAGAACTCTAGTGCCTCCTCCAGTGTGGGGCTGGGTAAGTGGGTAGTCAAATGCCTTAGAAACTGGACTCTTGAGTAAGTGGCCACTCATCTTTTTCCCTTTAGGTTGCCATGAGAACCCATGTGTTGGGATGTCTTTATAAACCCAGTGGTGGGATGTATCACACTCCATGAGTGGAGAACAGCAGATAATCTTTGTGCTTATGTGGTGAACTCAGAGTATTTTGCTCTCAGCTATGAGTTTAGCAAGTCCTATGTGTCAAGCAGTAAGGCCAGAGGTGCTGGAGAAGGTCTGGGCTGGTACATCCCATCTCCTCATCCATAATACGTTCATGTATGAAACTGTCCAGAGAAGATGAATCAACACCACCTGAATCAGTAGAAGGAATTACAGGGACTTTATAGGGTACCAGTGACTTACACAATTTTCTATTTATTGACTCCATTCAAATTGGTTAACATTAAAACCACTGCTTTTAAAAGTCAATAACAATATGACCAAAGCTTTTTCCTTTGGCAATAAGATAGTATATAGTTTACTTTTGAAAGATTAATCTTTTTAACCAAATGCCAAAAACCAAAAGCTGCATATTTTTCCTAGATGACACACACTTAAGTGTTTGTATTAAATCAAAGAAGGTTAACTATGTTTTGTATCAATTCTGATATTTATTATATAAATATATTACAGTGTGGTGATCAAGCAATAATTAGTATAACATTTGGATCATATTAAGTCTGTTTCCTGATTTAGAAATACTGTTGTAACTGTCTACCTTTTACTGAATAGAAATGACAGCATATTTAAATCACAAGAACAGGCACTTAATATACACTAGTTGTTTTTCTGTCAGTGTTGCAATTTTTCCATAATTCTTTGTTTTTATTCAAAATTCTTAAATTTTCAAAAAGAAGTTCTTACTAGGAAATATTGTAGTTTATTTTCTGCATTATATAATTATCATTCATTCTAAAAGTGCTTAGTTTTAAATGGTCTGCTCATTGAAACCAAGTCAAAATTATATTTTTTATGGCCAGAAACTGTTCTACCTACTTATTCTTGCCTTATCCTTGCTCATTGGCAAGACTTGGCAGCAAAGTCATTGAAAGTGATGTTCTATAGGTTCCTGGATACTGTTTAATGTATAGACTTCAAGTCCCAGTCTTGGGATGAAATCCCTCAAAAAGAATTCATCTTTACAAAATAGCATCCCCAAAGCAGTAAAGAAGATACTTTTCTGAAGTTGCTCACATTCATCATCTGTTAAACATCTTACCACCTTTCAGCCATTTTTGTGAAATTTTGTGATTTTAATATTTCTCTAACAGTTGTGAAGCTCACACTTACATAGCTTTTCTTCTGCAGTGTTGCTCCCTCTAGTGCTAAGTTAAGAAACTGGATATTCATAAAATGATGTAAAAAATTTGCTAATTTAACTAATAGAAAAGGTAACTGCAGAAAGAATAATATTTGTACATTAAAAGTATTTCTGCATATCAGGGATAGGGTCCTACTCATCACCAGATCTCCAGGGGCCAGTGCCACATTGCCTTCTAACAATCTTCTAACCAAACTGCTAAAGAATACATTAAATAGAAAAAAAAATTATTAAGGCTCTGACTTCATTTTAAATTTTGAGATGTACCTTTTATTTTGGCGCCTAAAGTTTTAGAAACTCTTATCATAAACACCATTATTTTAACTAGCTATGGGAAATGTAATAGAATCCTTTAAATATGTTTTACATTCTTCCAAAGAATGAGGTAGGTATGTGATTCAAACGCATTTTTTCTAAGTAAGAAATAAAGAAGAAACGTAACAGTTTCCAATTTAGCAAAAACTGGCATTTGGATGTTATACCTACAGACTTGAGAATTCTTCTGCATATCACAGGTGAGACCTGCCGAATCTCTATGAATCTTACCATCCTTTAGCATTGGTGATCATTGCTAACCAAGTTTACCTTACTCAGCCATGCCCACCCAGTGAGAGTTCTCCTAAATCCCCTCTCAACAGCTTCTGGTGTTGTCCCTACCACTTCTCTCTCCTTCCCACTTCCCCACTATCCATGCAGCTCCATCCTGGACTTGAACATAGTTTACTCTTTGATTTGCAGATTGTTGGATATGATCCTTCCTACAACTCTCACTTCAGGTTCAGAACAGGATTCTCCATTCAAAGTAACACTGTTAGGGAGGGACATATCTGACTGTTTGGCATGAAAGGTCATTACTACTTGATATAAAACACCCATATACTTTTAAAAAGTATTCTATTGATTTTAGAAGACAATCTACAGAAAGTAAAGTTTGACAAAATCACCTTCGCTGGCGGGAAAATGTAGTAACTCAGTGACTTTCTGCTATGCCCTTGAGAGCCATGTCGGAATCCCTGGAAGTTGGGTGGTCACTAAGGTTTTGTGTTTATCTATGGATTTTCAGTAGTCAAGAAATATGGGTCGGATTTAGAGGGGCCTCTCTAAAAAGTTGTGAGTGTATAATTTTATGACCTTATTATACCCTAGGAATAATGGATCAAAATAACACGCTCCAGCTACTAAAAAGTACTTTCAGAATAACTCAATGTCTTTACCTTTATTTCACAAACACTGTGAAGTTTATATGCCCCATCTTCTTTTCCATCTTTGTTTCTTGTATTCCATGTTCCTATCACTTTCTTCCAGATTCTGCAAAGCTCAGAAAAAACTCACGTGGAGGCCAGGTGCAGTGGCTTACACCTGTAATCCTAGCACTCTAGGAGGCAGAGGCACCTAGATCACCTGAGCTCAGGAGTTCGAGACCAGTTCAGAGTAAGACTAAGAATCTGTCTCTAAAAAAAATATCAGGGGGTTGTAGAGGCACCTATAGTCCCAGCTACTTGGGAGGCTAAGGCAGGAGGATCGCTTGAGCCCGAGAGTTTGAGATTGCTGTAAGCCATGACACCACAGCACAATACCCAGGGTGACAAAGTGAGACTTGGTCAAGAAAGAAAGAAAGAAAAAGAGAGAGAGAGAGGGAGGGAGGGAGGGAGGAAGGAAGGAAGAAAGAAAAGAAAGAGAGAAAAACTCATGTTGAAAGGTAGAGTCATCTTCAGAGGGAGAAGGTGAAGAAATTTGGTGGACAGGGTTAGTATCTCTTAGGTGAGCAAAAGTGAAAGAAAGGTTAAGAGCACTCAGGGGTTAAAATGTTTTGACCTATCACATAAATGTGTATATATTGGAGTTAGAGAAATAAAAATAAAAAGAAGCATTTCAATCTCTTACACTACTGAGGGAACAAAATATTAATACCTCCGGTCATTTCTAATTTGGTCATTGACTGAATGTTTAAATAAGGTTTAAAAGCATGAGTGGTGCCTGTAGCTCAATGAGTAGGATGCCGGCCCCATATGTCGGGGGGTTGGGGGTTCAAGCCCAGCCGGCCAAATCTGCAAAAAAAATGAATAAATAAATAAACTAAAAAAAAAGCCTTCTCAGTGCTTTCTAAATTATGGAAGAAAATAGCTGCTTCTTAGCTTTCTCTTCAGTCTTTATAAAGACTCCTCTGAGCGCTGGTTACCACTTCAGCAGATTGGTTTAGAATTAGGAAATTTTATTACCAGTCTAGTCACAAGAGTATGCAGAAAGATAAGACAAGATTCAGTGTAATGAGGGTTTCTACCTTGCAGGCTAGCAATCTATACAGAATAATTAGGTAAAATTATTTCTTATGGTAAATAATGCAAAATTTCAAAAATATTGCTAACGGGCAAACATTTGGGAACGGCACATTTCTCAGTGCCTTGATGTCATATAGGCAATTTATACTTCATCAAGCATGCTTTCTGGATTGCAGTTTAACTATCATACTAGTTAATCTCAGAGAATTTTGGTTTACTAATTCTCTATTTGATATTTTTAAGTCCAAAATTTTCTCTATGGAGTGTTAATATAAGGAGTTCTCACTTTTTCAGGATAGAAGCAACTGGTTTGGAAGAAGTGATTTTTTTTTTTAAGTAAGAATATAATAAAATGTAAAGAATGTATGTCTGAGAGTTTATCTTTTCCAATGCACAGAAGCAAAAAAAAAAACCATCCCCACCACTATCTTTAAAATCCTGCTTCAGAATGTGATTTCTACACAGAATTCTGCTACTGGTTTCCTCTGGCTTCTGAGCATCAAAATTGCTCATCATACCAACCAAGAAGGTGTGTCAGTTAGGATCAGGTCAACTCCATATAACAAAGGTCCTACTACAGAAGCATACATGGACAAGGTTATAGTCTCATGTTTAGTGAGGGTCCAAGTACAGCCCAGCCCTGACCAGTAGCTTCCTGCAGCCACAGGGCCTCAGAGATCTCTGAACTCCCACCCTCTATGCTTACAAATGTATCTCATCTGCCTCTTAAGCAGCAGGAAGGAGGGAGTGACAGAAGGGCCAGAGGGCACACACCAGCTGTCTTCTATGAAAATTTCCCAGAAGTTACAGATTTCCACTTCCGTTTCATTGATGGTGCTGAATAAGATCAAGGTCAGAAAGATAAAGAATAGATATTGGGTCAGACCACCAACCATCTCTGCAGTGGAAAGTGATGGTGGCACAGAGAACCATTGTTTCTGATCTCAAAGTAATTAACTCAGCATTTAAATTCATTCACACAAGATTTGCCTTTTTATTTTCCTTTCTCCTCTCTTTCCTTAAAGTAAACATAAATTTCCAGAAAACTTAAAACATATTGCAGAATTCAATAAGAAGAGGATCTCTGCCGTAGCTATAGTGTTGCTGCTCAGAACAGGGGATTTTATTGCTATCATGAGGCCACGAGTACTGCTGAGTCTATGCTTTCTCCATGGCCACTTTTCATGAAGTCCATGAACTCTATGTCCTACTCATTCCAACCTCAGGGCTCTTTAAGGTCCTTCAGTCTTCTGCTATTTGGAAGATAGGAGAGAGGCTATGTTGGAATTAGAAGAAAAGGAAAAAAAAACAGGAGAAAAGAAGAGATGAAAAGGAAAGGAGAGAAGAGGAAAAGAGAGAAGATGGAAGGGGAAGGGAGGGAAAAAGAGAGGAAGGGACATGATGGGGAGGGGAGGGGAAGACTGTCCTTAAATCTCAGTGACTGAACACACAGAAGTTTAGTTCTAACTCACACTGCATGCCCATTGAGGTTTTTGGAGGATTCCATTACACAGTCACTCCTGGGCTATTATGAAGAAGGTTGCATTAACCACCTTTTAGTCATATCCTATGGCCACCTGTCACTATGGCAGGGGAAGAAAAACACTGGAGAATCACTTTGGCATTTTTTTTTACAATCTCAGCTCCCAAATTGATAAATAACTTCTTGCTATGAATTAAATGTTGTGTTCCACTCTCCATTGCTACTGAAAGTTATAAACTAAAACCTAACCCCCAGTGGGATGATTTTTGGAGTTGAGGACTTTGGAAGCTAATTAGATTTAGATGAAGTCATGAGGGTGGGGTCCTTGTGATGAGATTAGTACCTATGTAAGAAGAGACCAGAGTTAATACTCTCTCCCTGTCTACCATGTAAAGGTACAGGAAAATGGTGGCTATCTGCACACCAGGAAGGCCTTCACCAGACACCAATCTACACAGCACCCACAACTATGAGAAATGAATGTTTGTTGTTGAAGCCAGCCAGCCTACAGTATTCTATTATAACAACCCAGCTTCTATGATGCTTCCAATCTCATTTTATTAATCAAATTAGGACATGGCCCACCTCAATGCAAGAGGACCTGGAAGTGTTTCTTTCAGATGTCTAGTGAGAAAGAAAAACTAGGTGCTGGATAGAATTGACAAAGTCTATTCTTCAAGCTTGTTATTTCTCTGTTAGGCCACCCTCCAGCCCATCAGTCTATTTTCCTCACTCAGTCATGGCCTATCTGCCTCTAAGGTATAGGGTTCAACATGAAACCTCTCTATGAGGCTGGACCTAGGCTGCTTTCAAGAATCCAGAAAATTGTTAGCATCTCCTCTTTACTACTTCCAAACATATCTGGGATTTCAATTGTCCCATGTAAAGAGTGGGCAGGGAAGGCTTTTTCTTAGACCAATTTGTTCTAAACTCTCAATATATCACCTCCATTTTCTTCTTTCTTTCTTTTTTTTTGAGGGAGGCACGAAGTCTCACTTTGTCACCCTCAGTAGAGTTCTCTGGTGTCATAGCTCACAGCAATCGCAAACTCTTGGGCTTAAGTGATTCTCTTGCTTTAGCCTCCCCAGTAGCTGGGACTACAGTTGCCTACCACAACACCCAGCTATTTTTAGAGATGAGATCTTGCTCTGGCTCAGGCTGATCTCAAACTCATGAGCTCAGGTGATCTACCCACCTCAGCCTCCCATCACCATTCCTGGCCTTCCATTTTCTCCTTTCATCTGGTAAAACTTGTACATCTTTTCCTGAGCGTAATTTATTCCTTAATTTCATATCCTGTATTCTTTAAATCTACTTCAGGTCAAGCTGGCTCATACATGTCAAAATTACTTATCTTTTTTCTGTCAGTAGAGTCTTCCTCTTGCAAATTAAAGCTCTGCTTTCAAGATATCTATTTCTGAATAGATTTAGAAATCCCATTCATCACTTTAATTGGCTGATGTGCTGTATACTGTTTCTCGGGGGCAGTGCCTAGAGTGCCCTACCACTTGAATGGGGCATAACAATGGATATAAAAACAGCAATGAAATGCAGATCACTTTAAAAATGTAAATGTATTATGCATTTGGAACACTGCTATTATAGCTATAATACTTGGAAAACTTTAAGCACAAGTGTGCTTATTTCATTTAAACTATGAGTCTTTGTCACAGTTTTACCATCCTTTAAAATGATGGGTTCACCATAAATTCCCTAATGAGTTTTGATTGTCAAATTAGATTTTTTTATTGTTTACTCTGTAGAGAGTCTTGATTTAAGAGCAGGTCTTGCAGAAGGAAAGGGGATTCCTAATTTTAAAATGACATTTACAAATCACAAGGCAAGTCTGGTGGACTTCGGCAATGGACCTGTGCTACAACTCACAGTGAAGAGTGCTCAGAGAGTGTGGCAGAGGGAATGTTGTCAACAGGAAAGGAGGTGAAATGAGCATAGAGGTGGGGGAAGAAGAAGTCAGACTCAAAAGTTCCTACTCCCTTTCTCAAGACTGAAATATTTTAAAGTGTTCTCCAGGTGGTAAAAACCCCAGGTGCATCAGCAAGCAAGTTAAAGCAGTCCTTGTAAATGCCTTAATAGGAGACCACCCTTTGCCATCATGAGGCAATTACTGCTCTGAAATACAATAAAATCGTTTTGTATAAAAAAATAAATAAAGTACAATAAAATCTCCCTCAAGCTGACTGAATAGACTCTAGTCTTTACCAAGAAGAGCCCGCTGGAAAAAAAATACTTTAAAGGTTGAGTTGCCAGGCATGAGAAGGAAGGCAGACATACTTAGTTATTTCCTGTCACCTTTGGAGTTATTCTTTATATCAGTAAGTTAAAAAATCATTAGAAAACTTAAGACCATGTAAGACAAAGGTTAAACCACAATATGTCATCAATTTACTTAACAGATCACTCGAGTCTCAGTATATGTCTGGTATATGTCCAGTGGCTTGTCTCTGATTAACAGAATTCCTTATCTTAATTTAAAATATTTCAAGGCTTTAGACAAAGCTTCATTTCTTTTTTTTTTAATTTCATATTAATATGAGGGTGCAAATAATTAGGTTATATTGTTTGCTTTTGTTAGGTAAGGTCCAAGTTGTAGTTGAGCCCTCCACCCAAAGCTTCATTTCTTTAACCAATTACAAATCAAAGAATTTTTAAACCCACTTATAATCTGTAATCCCCCACTTTGAGATGTCTTATCTTTTTAGGCCAAACCAATGTACACTTTCCATATATTGATTTATGACTTTACATGTAATTATAGACTCCTTAAAATGTATAAAACCAAGCTGTAACCCAACCATAGTGAGACCTCCTGCTCAAGGTTTCTTGAGCATGGCTCTCTGGACCATGGTAACACATATTCACATCAGAATTAACCCCATAAAATTATTTTACAGAGTTTGAGTTCTTTTCCATTGACACTGTGAGGGAACATGGCAGTGAAGCAATTTTAAGCAGAGAGAAAATTAGAGATAGCCCAGCTGCCCCACATGCCCTTTCACCCACCATTGACTGTCTATGTTCCTCCAAAATTCATATGTTAAAATACTACCCCCTAAAGTGATGGAATAGTAGGTAAAGACTTTAGGAAGTGATTAGGACATGAGGGTGAAGTTCTCATGAATAGGAATAATGCCTTTATAAAAGAGACGCAGAGAGCTACCTCATTCTTTTACTACATGAGGACTCAGCAAGAAGCTGCCGTCTATGAACTAGAAAGTGAGCCCTCACAAGTGCTGACACTGCATCTTTCAGCTACTTGATCTTGAACTCCTCAATTTCCAGAACTGTGAGAAATAAATGAATGACTTTTGAAAACTACTCAGTTTATATTTTGTGATAGCAGCCCAAACAACTAAGACACCACATTCCTAGTTGAAATGGGTTATGTCTAAAAGTTCCTTCATGCTTTCAGTAATGATTTATTTCCCTAAGTAATGGAAATACTTCTAACAGACTTTTGGTGGGTGCCTCTGCTGAAGAGTCCCACCTCATTCCCAGGGTAGCCCATGTGAACTGACTGATCAACTCAGAAGTATAAACATTGTTCCCTTATCTGCAGTTGAGACAACTCCAAAGAAGTATCCCAGTTTCAGAACTCCCCATAGGATCAGTTGAGGCTTTTATTGAGACTATGGTGTAGCCTGACTTTCCCTCTGCCCAATCTTGTCTCCTTTATTTCCTTTCTAACCCATAGATATTGATCCCAAGAGTTTGTCCTAATGAACTTCCTGCTCTGTATTCGCTAAGATTCTGCTTCCTATGGAACTGAAATATTGGCACCAGAAATGGAGTACAACATGAAATATTGGTACCAGAAATGGAGTCAGGAAAGTAGACATTAAAATGAATTTTCAGAGTTGGATTACCCATCACTTACCTTGGAATGAAGACTCCAGCAATGGTAGCCATTGAAACACAGACTATCCCTGCACTTGATCTTGGCCAAAAAGGCCTAGAAGCAAGTGACACACAGTCTCCAGCATAAGGGATCCATGCCATTGAGGTTTTTTCCCAGCTCTGAGATTTTCTAGAATATTAGTCAGCATCTCAGAACATTGATAGAGAATTCTTTTACTGAACCAATTCTTCCTTTGCCTTTTGCAGAGTGCTTTTATTTGGGGTATGCATGATATGGTTTTTAAAGAAGCCATAATTCCTATATATATTTGGTTAGGCATGAGGGGAACTTTTATTCATAGAAAGTCATCAATAACCTAATATAAAAAGAACATATTGACAGTTCTGTGAAAGTTTCCCACTTTCAATTATTCTTTCGGTGATGGAAATGGGTAAAAAATTGTACTAATGGGGCTGGAAAGTACCCAGAGTTTTAGCCCCGGTGTGACTATTATAACAGCAAAAGGCAAAGGAAGGATGAAGATGCTAGTTATTGTCTGCTGCTATTGATTTGTTCTTTTTTGCAGCTTTCAGCAGAAGCACATGTGAGAAGTATTTTCTTCCTTTACACAAAATAAGGTTTTTGTTAATTGATAAAAGTTGTTTCCCCCAAACTCCAACATTTTCAAGTTGTTGGATTGTTTTTCTCAGTTCATGTGTTTCCGACACATTCTCCATATGAAAAAATCATCATAGTTTTGGCTACCGTGGGAATGTCTCGTTGCTTAAAACAGATGTTAATGACCATTTGATTAGAATGAAATGTCAGGAAAGTCAAAGTGACTGTGGGAAAGAGTGTTAATACTCTTTGGGGTTAGAAAAATATATCTATGTTTTATTGACACACATGGAGAACTAATGTCAATATTCTTCCTTTGGTTATTTTTTCATGTGAAACAGATGTGTAAGCCAATCCCAGAGGTTTCTACACTCGGGAGACATTTTCCTAAATGATTGGCTTTGAAATTTTTCTGAAGAGAAATAGTAAAAATATTCTCTTCAGTTATCTCACACTGTTTTCCCCTACTAATTGCCCCTCCTTGTGTCTGCAATTGTAGTACCAGATAGTCTATACATATGGTATAGTCTGAGGGTGTGGAGGATAGAAGGGGGAGAAACCAGTGGGGGATGAATGAAATACCTGATCAAGATCTAAATTCTCTTTTGTCTTTCTTCCAAGATCTGTCAATTTTCCTATATCAGAGACACTTTTATCCAATCAGGGTGTGACCCCTTTGCACTGTGACTCATTTGCCCCATCTCAGATCAATGCCATGGAGCCTCTGTGGAGGTTTTCAGATGGGATACAGAGGTTTCTACTCTTGATTTTACTTGTTATATTCATGAACTCTTTCCTAACACTGTCTTCTCAGCTCCTTCACTAGCTTCTCTGCAATTGAAGGAAGATATTAATGATATTTCTTAGAATCTTATCATTTGATCTTCTGTTCTCAGTACTGCTCTTGCACATGGTTCCAGGAAAGAAGATGATGGCCATGCCGACTTTGATTTCTATTATCAAATAAGAAAAATATTGAAAGTTGAAATTTCTGCCCTAATGTCATTCCCTATACCTTGGTGAATTCTTTGCTTAGCTTATTATTTTTTTTCTCCTACTTTCCTTGGGTATTGAGGAAGAGAGGTTTTAAGCCACTGCATCACTATGATATTCTGACTTGCAAATGTTCCTGCTTAACTCTTTGCATCCAAGAAATGTCAAGGGATCTTTGTGGGGATATTTAAGTGGGGAATGCAGAAAGAGCTATGAACCCTTGATAGTCTATCTAGACAGATTATCTTCCTTTTTTTATATAAGATGACAAATTGAGGTAATTAAGTCCACATATTGTTCATCATTGATTCTTGCACAGAAGGGGAAGAGTAATAGAAAGTTTGGATGTTAGATGCTCAGAACTCTTTCCCTTAGCAATGTATGTTTATACATTTGTGTCAAATCTATGTTACATAAACAACAGAAAATAAAATATGACCAGTTATCAGTTGAACTTAGGAAATGAACAAATCACATGTTAGTTATTGGCCTTAACTATTTCCTTTGGTTAATTCGTAGGAAAATTGCCCAACACACTCATTTTTAACTTAGATAGTTTCTTTGGATTTCTAAATAATTAGGGTCAAATTCATAATTTAAAAGCCTTATTTTAAACACAAATACACACACAGTCATGTGTCACTTGATGATGAGGATACATTCTGAGAAATGCATTGTTATGCAATTCATCCCTGTATGAACACATAGAAAGTCCTTACACAAGACTAGATGGTACAGCCTATTACACATACATACTTAGGTTATATGTGATAGGCTATTGTTCCTAGGCTACAAATCTGTGCACCCTGTTACCATACTGAATACTGTAGGCAGTTTTAACACAACGGTAAGTATTGTGCATCTAAATATATCTAAACACAAAGAAAGATACAGTAAAAATACATTACAAAAAGTAAAAGATGGTATACCTCTATAGGGCACTTACCATGAATAGAACTCGTAGACTGACAATTGCTCTGAGTCAGTGATTGAGTAATGAGTAAATGGAAAAACCTAGGATGATGCTGTACACTACTGTAGACATTATAAACACTGTACACTTTGACTACACTAAATTTATCTTTTAAAATTTTCTTCAATAATAAGTTAACCTTAGCTTACTGTAAATTTTTTACTTTATCAAATTGTTATTTTTTAAACTTTTTGATTCTGTCATAATAACATTTAGGTTAAAACACAAACATTATATAGGTATACAGAATTTTTTCTTTATATCCTTTTTCTATAAGCATCCTTCTTTTTTAATTTTTTATTTCTTTTTTTGTACTTAAAAATTCTTTGTTAAAAAAAACTAAGAGACAAATATGTATGTTATTCTAGACCTCCACAGAGTCAGGATTATCAGTATCACGGTCGTCCACTTCCACATCTTGTTCACTGAAGATCTTCACGGGCAGTAACCTACATGTAGCTGTCATCTCCTGTGATAACATGTCTTCTTCTGGAATACTTTCTGAAGAAATTTCCCGAGGCTGTTTTACAATTTTTCTTTTTAATAAGTAAAAGGAGTATACCCTAAAATATTCATAAAAATTAAATACAGAAACCAGTAACATGGTCATTTATTATCAAGTATTGTATACTGTACATAACTATCTGTGCTATATTTTTATATGTCTAGAAGCACAGTAGATTTGTTTACACCAGCATCGCCACAAACACATGAGTGATGCTCATTGTGCTATGAGATTAGGATGGCTACCATCTCACCAGGTAATAGGAATTTTTCAGCTCTACTATGTCTTTATGACACCACCTTTATGCAGTTTGCTGTTTGACTGAAACAATATTATGCGCGGCACATACATCTATATGTAGAGACACTTTGGAACTAGGAAAAAAGTAACCATTTATGCAATCCTTTACTTCTTTAAAAGATACATTCTATCCTAATATCTTGCCTAATGACAGCAAAATGTAATATGTAAAGAACTCAACACATAATACTATTAAATTGGGAAATTATCAACATGCTAAAATTCTTAAATTCTAAAGATCTTTCAGTATGTGTAGTTTTATTTTCATGTCAATAAAAGAACAGCATTGACAGAAGGAAATTGAAAGAATTAGCATTGCATTTTAAATACCTATATATTATAAGTGCTATACAGTATACAGCACTAAAGGTTTAGCTTCTCCAACAATATCTATAATTCTCTCATATGAACATTCTACACTCTGTTCTTATTTGTCAATAAAGAAATTATGCACCAAAAAAGAATGTTTTTAGCATCTTTTAAATTTTGAATGTATAAAACAAAATTTATGAACCCAAACCACAATAAAACAGCTAAGAATCAATTATCTGATCTGCATGCCTGATAATGCACATACTACAGCTGGATTTATAAAATGGTTGCCTTTAGGCACGTTATTCTTAAAACAGTGATTCGATTTTCAAGTACATGCTGATTCTCCTAGATTTTGTTTTTTAGGTTTAATATAGTCAGTGATGGTAAATGTCAACAAACATTTTCTTCAAACTGTATGTTCTTCATGAGCTTTCTTGAAAATTGGAAATTAAATATTTAGCTTTTCAAAGGGTATGAACTTTTGTCTTTTGAAACTCACCATTGCCTTAATTGGCTTATGGAAAAATACAAAATCATTACCAAACAATAAAATAGAAATAGTTGCAGATTTTCACCATACAATAAATGACAAAAACCATTATAGGAAATTCATTCAGACTTCATATCTGTGACCTATGTAAGGACTGCTCCACCTACAATCATCTGCATGTATTTCATGTAGACCTAACATATAATTTCCTACAGGTCACCTGAAACCTAGTTACTGATGGCAAGAGCTTCCTGCCTTTTTCAGGCTTAGGGCATGGACCATGGCACAACTGGTGGTCCTTTAAGTAGTTGGCAAGGGTAGTAACTGTGAACATTTCTCCACCAGAATGTACATCTCACACAGCATCTGAAGAGACCATTACAGAAGCTAGAAATGAAAGGCGAACCTCTGTCAAACTCACCTTGGATTATTCTACTGCAGAAAATAATAATAATGCTTAATTATTTTAAAAAAAACTCTGAAATAAATGGTAAGCCAGTTAGGAGATAGGGACAAGTAGTATAAACTGGAACTTTTCAGGCCAACTACAGCACATAGCTTATACCACTTATTGAACGCTTATTATCATGGACTCTCCCAGTCATTTGAAGTTCAGCCACTGAAAACCATATTGCCAGCCAGGGCAATACCCTGTGTGAACTTTTTTTCCATGGTCACGGAACCTTTGGAATTTTGGCTATCCCTCATCCCTTGAGATAAAAATATCACTGTATGTATAAAGACTCTGCAATGAACAGATGTTTATGTCCCCCCAGATCCATATTTTGAAATCCTAATTCCCAAAGCAATGAAATTAGAATATGGGGGTCTTTGGGAGGTGATTAGATCAAGAGGGTGGGGCCCTCATGAATGGGATTAGTGCCCTTATAAAAGAGGTCCCAGAGAATTTGTTCATGTACCCCTTTGCCATGTGAGGACACAACAAGAAGATACCATCTATACACCAGAAATCAGGCTTTCACTAGATAACAAATCTGCTGGCACCATCATGGTGGACTTCCAGCTTCCAGAACTATGAAATATAATTTTTTTTCATAAGCTATGCAGTTTATGGTATTTTGTTATAGCAGCCCAAACAGACTAAGACAACTTCAACTCAACTTAGACTAAGCAAAAATAAGAACAACAAATGATATTTTCTGGAAAGCTATTGATTTAGTTTGCAGAATTAAAGATGAGGAGCTACATGTCAAAAAAAAAAAAAAAGTCACAGCAGCATCAGCATCCTCAGGGACTACTAAAACCAGGAATTTAAGGCCACTCTACATGTGTGTTTTTGTTGTGTTTGTCTATTTCTCTTTGTCACACATACACATAAACACACTCTTTTTCCTCTTCCTGTGTGTGTTTCCCCCCATGAACCAGCACTTTCCACATGACTGCAATCCTGGCCCATGTAGCAGCTGCTTCACCAAAGAAAAGAATTTTATTACCTAATTTAAATATCACAGGTGAATCTCCTTAAAAATAAAACACTTAACTGTATTGAAAGGTCAATAAAATGAGAATAAACATACACTTTCCCTATACCTTGAAATCACACAGGTGTTCATAGCTATAGGACCTCAAAAATGAGACTTTTCTTTTCTAAAACTGCGATGGAAGCTGTGAAAAGAGTTCCATTGTAAAGAAAACTTTACAAATCAAATTCCAAACCAACTTTCACAGAGTGAGCATGTTTCCATCCATTCTCATTTGGATACATCTCCAAACCAACTTTCACAGAGTGAGCATGTTTCCATCCATTCTCATTTGGATATATCTCCAAACCAACTTTCACAGAGTGAGCATGTTTCCAGCCACTCTCATTCCAACCTTGAGAGTTAGCAAAAGCAGAAAAAACAATGACAACCCAAGACAAGCACAAAATTGATCTTTTTAATCCTTGCTGCCTTTCTAATATTTGTGTGTGTTATGAATTTTAGCTCTTGTAGGATAATATGGCATAAAAAGTCAATTCTTACCTCTATTTATACTAAAAAATGCTTTCCTTAAGAGCAATTTATGCATCAGAAAAAGAATGAAGAAAGAGGGTTAAGACATAGCAAGAGAAAAAGCATGTTTTAGGCTTTAAGGCTAATTGAATAATATAATCTAAGTCTACACATATGCCTGGTTTTCTATTTTCTCTCCAAACAGCAGTATTAAAATATAATAGAACCTCTATAAGTTGACCACCCAAGGGAATGTAATGAACTGGTCAACATGTGGAGGTGGTCAACAGAAGGAACTAGGCCTCCTGCACTAATACATACATGTGGTGCGTGTCTGGTCTATAAAAATTGGGTCAACTTAAGGAGGTGATTAATGTAAGAAGTGGTCAACTATGGAGGTTCTACTGTATCTCCCTTTTCCTTAGCTGTTTCATTTAGCATATACATGTTCTATATATGGTACTTTATAATGTCTTGGCAGAAATATGTCAATAAAAAAGTTCATTTCCAGAAAAAAAATTATTAAAAAAAATTACACAATTTTTTTAACTGTCCAGATTTCATCCCCAATTCATTTGTTTGGGAAAAAATGTTAACCTTATATTGATAAAACCTTGTTCTCTCAAGAATTAAATCTTTTCAAAATTCAAGCCTTCTCTAGAAAACACAAAGACATTCTCATTTAGCAATTAGGTATAAGTAGGAATTGTATTTTTGATGAATTTTTAAAATTTGAGCAAAATTTATTTATTTCGTCATACTTGGCCAAGGTGTTCAACACTTTGATCCCAAATTCTGGCTCCAGCACTTAGTTGATGAGTAACCTTGGGCAAGTTAATTAACCTCTAAACAGTTCTTCCTCCAGAATAACTAAAACTATTAACTTTCTTAGAGTGGTTAACGAAAAGGGATCATATATTGAAAAGCATTTGATGCAGAACATGGAATACAGCAATATTCAATACATTGCCCAAGAGACTTTGCTGTAGATTGAAATCTAAAGGTTTCTAAGGTTTCTAAGCCCATTCTTTCTGTAAATGCTCATGGCAAAGACTGAATGTAATCGCCTTTGAATCTTCCACAACTAGCTTAATTCCTAGAATATAAATCATAATATATGGTTGGTGATCTGAGCTCCACTGCATATTTGGAAAGGACTCCTATCTCAGCCATTTATGTCTTTTTTTTTTTTTATCACTAGGGCTTTGTGCTGTCATGGGAAGGAATGGCACGAAGACAATGCTAGACTTAATGCCACAGAAAACAATCTTTCATCAGTTCATAGAGATTGGGGTTTTATGATTCTCTTCATTCCCTTCCTCCACAGACAGGATGACATATAAGGACTTCTGGGATTACGTAACCTTAAATTGGCCCCTGGGGCTGCCAAAGAATTATTAAATTGAATCTCTTACAAGCAAGGAAGCTGTTCATGTGGGAAGTGTCATTCCCATGGGATCTTTTGTAGGACTGTTCAAATTTAAACAATATATCTGGGGAAAAGAAAGAATGTGGGAAAAAAATATCTTAAGTTGTTCCTGTGTGTTTGTGTAATTTCTACTTTTTGGCTAGAAGGAATAATATGTAATCAATGGTTTCACGTTTTTTGGTGCTTGGTTCTGAGCCAAATTGAAAAATAGCTTGTCTCCCACTGAGGATTATCCCAAGGCTTTAGTGTCTCCTTTGTGTTGTGAGAACCACATCCCAGGATGTTTCCCTTGTTCAGAAATGGGGACAGTGGACGTGCAGACCTGAGCACTGTGGCCTGATCATTAACACTCACCAGCTGGCTCAGACATGTGATCCCAAAATAAAAGTGATGTGGAACATCCCCAGGCCTAAAAAATCACTCCACTAACACTGGAGCATGAGAGAGGAAAGAACTTTCTATGACTCTGAGCTACCGCATAGGTGCCAAGGGAAGAACACTTTCCTTGATGGTATTGCCACAAAATGTGTGTGAGAATCTATCTGATTCTCAGCCATGTCTAGAGTTCTAGGTGTGGGGAACAGATGTGTGAATTACGGGATGTAATTTCCTTTCAAAACAACATATGACCTTTGCCAGTGCTTTGCCCTTTGACCATTATCTTCCAGAATGTGGGACCAGAAAAAGAATTTACTTTAGATATAAATGCTTTATTCTATTTACAATAGGATACAGATTAATTTTTTTATTGGAATCAAAACAAAATTTCAGTTGGTTCCTAGAGTTGTCAGAATAGCCAGACTATGTGCCAGTTACATTGATTTTATTGTAAAGACCATATTGCTTCATTTTTCATGAAGGGAAAAGAGTCAATAAACTCTTGAAAAACACTGCCTTCATTTACTTAGATGTAGAGTTTGTAGCCTAATAGCCATGTTTCTTTTTGATCTATTTTTATCTAAATTAAAATCAAATAACAATCAAATTGATCCTCGGCCAGGGTTGGAATTGGAGGTGAGTCCAGAAGTTGAGGCACTTTTGAACTATAAATGTTCATAAATCACTGGGCTAAGTTATCATATATCTATGCTTGGTCTTGGTGCAACACATAAATTTTGTTAAATACTTAAATATATTTCCCTTAAAGAATCGGGAGGGAGGGTTGTGAGTGTCACTAATGACCATCAGCTTAGGAATCAAAATTGGATTTGAATTCCAGCTGTGTTACCAAATAGTATATGACAGTGTCGAGTACTTTCATGTCCCCAGGCCAAATCTTCCAAGTCTGTAAAACTGGGGCAATACTTACATTACAGAGTTGCAAAGAGTAAATGATAATATATATCTGAAAGACTTACAGTGTCATACGTATGTTAGTAGCCTGAATGATGTCAATTTCCTTTCTTAATCTAGATATTCAATATATGAAATATCTCTCAACTATTAGGCATCTTCTTCTTTTACCTTAAATTGTGTGAGTTATATTTTTAACTAGGCCAACTATATAACATTTTGAAATCTTGTTCTAGTGAATCCACCATTGGTTCAATCAGCTTTAAAGGAAAAACAAATCCTATTATAACAACAGTGAATCATTCTTAAAAATATGAGGGAGAACTTCTAAATCAACATTAAGCGATCTTTAGTGATTCCAGACATTGAAAAGATTACAGTTTACTATCTTCCCACAATTCATTCGTTTACCATTTAACAAATCCTTATTGATTACTCACAATGTGACAGGTGCTGATAGAGAAGTGACTTTAAAAATCATAATTTCTCCTCACATAAAGCTTGTATTTTAGTGTAGGAAATAATTACTATAATAAGTATAATATATAATTTATTTATTATATATGAATGTATTTATATATAAATAATACATACATTATATCAAAGATGATATGTCCTTTGGAAAAAAACAGAGAGTAGGGTAAGAGACATGTGATTTGATGACCAGGGAGTTTGAAACTGTATGTAGGCACCTCAATACACCCTTAATACAAGAGGAGAAGAGAAGAAGTAGGGGAGTGGGTGATCCATTTAAATAATAAGAGGGGGACTTTCAGGTAAAGGGAATACCTAATAAAATGGCCTTGAGATAGGAGCATACCTGCTATTTTTGAGGAACAGTAAAGGAGGCTGGTATGACTGGAAGGGAGTAAGAGAGGAGAGTAGCAGAAAATGAACTCAGGGAGGTAATGAGGGCTAGATTAAGCTTGACCTCAGAGTGTAGTATGAGGACTTTGAATTTCCTTCTGAGTGAAATGTGGTCACGTCAGGGTTTTGAGCAGAAGAGTATTACCAGCTGACTTACATTTTGACAAGACCACCCTGGCTGGTTTGTTGATAATGTATTGTAAAGCAACCAGGATGGAGGCTGAGAGACGAGTTGGAAGGCCATTGCAATAATCCAAGTGAGATGTGTTAGTTAAAGGTAAAAGGTAAGAAGTGGTCAGACTGTGGATATATGAAGATGGTATAGCCAACCGGAGTTCCTGACAGGTTGGAAATAAGGTAATCAACAATGCTTTCAATGTTTTTGACCTGAGAAATAGAAAAGATAGGTGTTGACATAAGCTGAGATGTAATAAGGTGGGAGTGAAGGAGGTTAGTGGTGAGAAGAGGATTTGGGCACATTTTATTTGAAGTTTGTATTAGATAATCAAGTAGATATCTTGGATACTCAACTTATCAAGTAGAATGTTGAATATGTCTAGGATTCAGAGAGGAGTTCTAGGCCAGAGGTATAAATGTAGACATTGTCATCACAGAAATGGTACACAGAACCCACTAAAACACATCCCATGATTTGGGGAACTTAAATTTAACTTGATTAGCAATCAATAACCTTCCTCTGCATGAGGTTACCCTTAAACTAATGCAATAATTCCTTTTACACTATTGAATCTTTTGTACTTCACTAAAAATATGAATAATTTACTTTTATTTAAAACCATAAACCTGGGTGATACTATTCAGAAATTAATTGTAGATAAGAAAAAGAAGTTGACCAAGAACTATTCTCTGGGACAGTCAGTATTAGAAGATTAGAGAAAAGAAGTAGAAAAATCAAAGTAGACAAAGAAAGTATAGCCATTAAGATAGAAGGAAAACCAGGAAGGTGTGGTGTTCTGTAAGCCAAGAAAAAATATACATATATTCAAGAGAAAAGAATAATTAGCTGTGTAAAATGCTCTGATACATCAAACAACATAAGGCCTGAGAGTTGAAAATTGTATGTAGCAACATGGAGGTCGTTGGAAACTTTCAAAAAACATTACCTAAAATTCAAAGTAAAAAATAAATGATAATATGAAGTTAAGGAAGACCAAAAAGTTCTGATTTTGACAGTAGTTCTACTTCTTTTTTAAAGTATCAAAATCTTTCAAAATAAGGGAAGGGTGGCTTAATGCATTCTGGATAATGTAACACTGAAGTGATTAACTCATTAAAATTACTCATTATAACTAAATTGAAATGTAAAAGCATATGCTTTGTTGTTGGAGTATCAATAATATCATCTTTTTCTACACACACATACACACACACACATAGACCCTTAGAAGTTGTAACTAACAGTATTACAAATATATTTTGAGTATAAATTCTGAATATATCAGAAATATGTGTCTAGGGCGGAGCCTGTGGCTCAGTTGGTAGAGCGCCGGCCCCATATACGGAGGGTGGCAGGTTCAAACCCGGCCCCAGCCAAACTGTAACCAAAAAATAGCCGGGCGTTGTGGCGGGCGCCTGTAGTCCCAGCTACTTGGGAGGCTGAGGCTAGAGAATCGCTTAAGCCCAGGAGTTGGAGGTTGCTGTGAGCTGTGTGAGGCCATGGCACTCTACTGAGGGCCATAAAGTGAGACTCTGTCTCTACAAAAAAAAAAAAAAAAAAAGAAAGAAATATGTGTCTAGATCTCAGGCAATGATCCGTCCCTTTTTGAACAGCATGAAGCACAAAGACATGAAGTATTAAATATAAATTATGTGTTGGAGTTTATGATAATTTGGCCTCTGATAAGTATATGCTTATAGTGCCATCTACTGTTTGGTAGTAAAATCACATCGTCATCCAAACTGGTAAATAAGATAAAGAATAAAATACACGTATCTTCCTCTATTATCAGTAATTACTTTCTGGAAATCAGACATTCTATGTGACAACACTAACATTGAGAGTATATTACATTATTTAAATGAGGAAAAAGCATAACTAACACATTTCTCATCCATTCAAAACTCCTACCAATTTTATGAAATGTACAAAAGCCCAGTAAAGCACACACACAAGTATGTAGACACACATGGGCATATATGCAACAAATCACCAAGTTCAGGTGTAAATGCTTAAAACATTACTTTCTAATTACCAATCAATACAGTTTTTAATGTACCACCGTTTTGCATGCAGTAACATTTGTTGACTATTGATATATTTTCCAAAAAGTCCAACTTTATTTAGAATGTTTGAAACATAACATCAGAATTTTTCTCTAATACTTTCCTTAAACATTTCTTTCTACTTATTCTACTGTAGAGTTATCTCAAGGGTATATCGTTAGACAGAAAAAAAATTTGAAAAAACTTTGTGTATAATCTATGATTTCTCTGTTAAAGAGGGAAAGGCTACTGTATATTATTGTAATATACAGTTGACCTTTGAACAACACAGTTTGAATGGTGTGGATCCATCATATTTCCCTCTGTCTCTTCCACTTCTGAGATCCCCAAACCAACCACACCTCTGTTTCCTCTGAGTTAAATTTAACAAAACCTCAAAGGAAAGTGACGGGTTTCAACGCAGGTAGTCAGAGAAACAGTTCAGATATCTTTACGTCTATCAGTCCAGTCATAAATAAGCTTAGTTCTAGAGCCCACAGGGCTCAAAATGGATTTAGGGTTTGAATCATAATGTCTAAGATACCAGACATGTAAAATATGACTGCAAAACAAGTGATCCCATGGGGACTCCCTGACTCACCTTTATAATAATGTAGGTAAGGCAATCATTTTGGTTAGAATTTTGATTTTTATTAAAAGATTACTATAGATAACTTATAACTATAATTTATAAATTTATAACTAGAATTTAGGTAATAAATTAAGGCAAAATAGTAGTGTGATAGTTAATTTTACGTATCAACTTTACTAGGATAAGAGATGTCCATAAACCTGGTGAAACATTATTTCTTAGTGGTCCATAAGGATGTTTCTAAAATAAATTAGAATTTGAGTTGCTAGACTGAGTAAAGTAGATGGCCTTCACCAATGCAGATGAGTATCCTTCAGTCAACTAAGGGCTAAACAGAACATAAAGTTGGATTAAGCCAAATCTTACCATCTTGGAAGTAGCAGAGGCAGAAGAAAATTTAGGTCCACTACACAGAGATTCTGCATTTAATGTTGCAGCTCAGTGGATCAGAAAGGGCTATAAAAAAGTTTGGTTGGTTGGCTGAAACATGGATCAAAAGACAACCCACTGTGAATGAATTAGAAACGCCAGCTACACCATGGTTTAGAGGAAAGGCTTCAGAGGCCTGAGGAGATTGGCGTGTTTGAGTGGCTTTGTCATTTAAGACCTACTCATGCACACTGAGAGGATCAACAAGGCATAGCTTGCACTCATACCATGAGAAATAAATTTGTGTGGGAGCCCCAACATCCACGAAAAGCTCTGTGATCTCTCTTCTCTGCAGGCCTGACCTCAGAGGAGAAACTGTAGTCAAATTGGGAAGCCTAAATGCAATGGGAGTAATAGAATCCTGGGTAGCAGGCCACAAGTGCTGGCACTTGACCACCAAAAGCAAGGTGAGGGTGGTTACCACAACAGACAGCAGAGTCAAAGCAGCAGTCAGAATAGTACAACTTGTGTAGACCTGTGGCATTAGCTAATTAATCATGATGGTCCTAGTAGTGAAACAGATGGAAAGCCTACTGAATTCTTACTTGGTCTGTATAATCAGAAAAGTTCTAGGTCAAGTGAACAAAAATCCAACTAAAATCATAACAACAGAGATCTAAAGCCCTCAATCAATTCCCAGACTTGAGCCAATTTAAAGACTCAGAACCCCTTGAATGAAAGGGAAGCTGGGTCCCTTGGAGGAAGGACTTCAGTACACTAACAAACATTTATGTTGTTAATCTTTCTCCCAGCCTTCCCCCAAGGAGATCTGTAGCCTTTACCTCAGCTAACTGTATATTAAGAAAAAATAATCCAATGTTTTGGAGACACTGGTTGTGAATAGACACTAATTCTAGAAAACCCAAATATCACTGCAGCCTACCAGTGAGAGTAGGGGCTTATGACACAGGAAATGTAGTTTAAGCTGATGTACATTGCACAAGAGGTTCAGGGCATCCCTGAAACAATCCTGTGTTTATTTTTCTGGTTCTGGAATGCAGTCATTAGAATAGACACACTTGGCAACTGACATAACACCCACATTGGTTCCCTGATCTATAAGGTGAGGGTCATTATGATGGGAAAGGCCATATAGAAACTATTAGAACTCCTCTACCTAAGAAAATAGTATATCATAAACCATACTGCATTCCTAGAGGGATTGCACAAACTGGTACCATCAAGGAGATACAAGGTGGTATGATCCCCATGGCATTTCCATTCAATTCTATTTTACCAGTACAGAAGACAGACAGATCTTGGAGAATGCCAGTGGATTTTCACAAGTGTAACGAGGGAGTGACACCTTTTGCAGCTGTTGGACTAGCTGTGGTTTCATTGCTTGAGCAAATTAGCACACCCCCTAGTAGTTTGTATGCAGCTACTAATCTGGCAAAGGACCTTCTTTTCTCCATCCCTGTCCATAAGGTCCAGCAGAAGGAGTTTGCTTTCAGCTGGCAAGCCCAGCAATAGACCTTCACTGTCTAATCTCACAGGTATATCAACTCTCTAAACTTTGGTCAAAATTTAATTCTCAGGGATCTTTATCACCTTTCACTGTCACAAGACAGCACACTAGTCCATTACATGGTTGACATTACACTGATGAAACCCAATGAGTGAGAAGTAACAACTGCGTACGTCCTCTGGGCTTAGTGATAGGACATTTGCATGTCAGAGAGTAGGAAATAGATCTGAATAAAATGCATGGGCCTTCCACCTCAGGGAAATTGCTGGGAGTACCATAGTGTGGAACATGTCAAGCTATCCATTCTAAAGTAAAAGATAAATTGCAGCCTCTGACTTTTCCCACAACCAGCAAATGAGGCACAATGACAAGTGGAAGGACTTCTTTGGATTTTGGAAGTGACATACTCTCATTTGGGTGTGTTATTCCCATTTACTGAGTAACTTGAAAGACTGCTGGTTTTGAGTAGGACCAAGGGTGAGAAATGGCTCTGCTACAGAGACCAGGCTGCCACCCACACAAGCTGCTCTGCCACTTGGGACATAGGATCCAGCAGATCCAGTGGTGCCAGAAGTAGCAGAGGCTACTGGTGTCTGAAGCCTTTGGCAGCCCCTTGTGGGTGAATCACAGCACATGCCTCTAGGATTTTGCAGCAAGGTCCTGGCATCATCTGCAAATAGGCACTCTCTTTTGGAGAAGGAGCTCTTGGCCTGTACTGAATTTTAGTAGGGACTGAACACTTGACCATGGGCCACCAAGTTACCATGTGACCTGAGTTGTCCATTGTGAACTGGATGTTTGTCCAACCCACCATGCCATAAAGTTGAGCAAACACAGCAACACTCCATAATCAATGAAAATGGCACATGTACAACCGAGCCCAAGCAGTCTCTGAAGACATAAGTGACACAGAGAAGTGGTTCAAATGCCCATGGTTCCCACTTCTACTACACTGCACTCTCTCTCCCCGCCAGCACCTGTTGTCCTACGAGGAGTTCCTTTTCCTATGATCAGTTGCGTAGGAAAGAAACACTCAAGCCTGGTTTATGGCTCTTCATGATACACAGGCACAGTCTGAAAGTGGACAGCTACCGTACTCCAGTCCCTTTCTGGCCCATCCTCAAAGGACAGTGGTGAAAGGACATTCCCCCAGTGGTCAGAACTGTAGACAGTGTACTTGATTGTGCATGTTACATGTAAGAAGAATTGGCCAGATCTGGGATTATACATATCATCTCCCAGGCTATAGCCAATGGTTTGGGTAGATGGTCGGGAAATTGGAAGGTACATGACTGAACAATTGGTGACAAAGAAATTTGGGAAAGAGATTGTGGATAGACCTCTCTGAATGGGCAAACAATGTGAAGATGTTAGCATCTTATATAAATGTTCACCCTTTGATGAACAAGGAAGATTTCAATAATCAAGTCCCTAGGATGACTTATTCTGTGGCTGTCCATCAGGCTCTTTCCCCAGCCACTCTGGCTTATGAACATAGTTGTCCTGGTGACAGAAATATACACTTGCACAAGTTCACCAAGATGGACTTCTATTCACCAAGGCTGACCTGACTATATCCGCTGCTGAGTGCCCAATCTGTCAGCATTGAGCATTAAGCCCCCAGTGTGGGATCATTCCTAGGAGTAATCAGGTTGATTACACTGGACCACTTCCAGGATGGAAGGGACAGCATTTTTCCCTCAGTGAAATAGATACTTATTTACTCTGGATACAGATTTTTCCTTCCCTACACACGTTTCATCATAATTACCAGCTGTGAATGTACAGAATGCCTTATCCACTACCGTGATATTCTACAAGGCATTGCTTCTGATCAAAGAACTCACTTCACAGTAAAAGAAGAACAGCAATGGGCCCACACTCATGCTATTCGCTGGTATTACCATGCTTCCCACCATACTGAAGCAACTGGCTTGATAAAATGATGCAATGGCATATCAAAGACTCAATTGCAGTGCCAGCTTGATAGCTATCCCATGTAGGGCTGGGGAAGAAGGCCGTATATGTTATGAATTGGGGTCCGATATGTGGTACTGTTTCTCTGATAGCCTGCCTTCATGTGTCCAGGAATCAATGAGAGTGGCACCAGTCAGTATCACCCCTTGTAACCCACTGGTAACTTTTTTTGCATCCTGTTCCCATGAATTTATGATCCGCTGGACTAAAGGTATGAGTTCCAGAAAGAGGAATATTTCTACTGGGAGACTCGATAGTGATTCCACTGAACTAGAAGTTAAGACTGTTAGCCAGTCATTTTAGGCTCCTCCTGTTTATGAACTTACAGGCAAAGACAGGAGTTAGTGTTGATTGGGGATATTGATCCAGACTACCCCGGGGAAACTGGGCTACTACTCTACATTGTAAGTAGAATACAGCAGAACCTCTGTAAGTTGACCACCCAGGGGGCTGTAACAAACTGGCCAACATGCAGAAGTGGTCAACATAAGGAACTAGGCTTACGGTCTGATTCATACATGTGGTGCATGTCCAGTCTATGAAAATTAGGTCAACTTAGGGAGGTGTTCAGTGTAGGGAAGCAGTCAACAACGGAGATGCTACTGTACTTTTTAAAAGCAAGTGTTATTTTTCCCTTTCTTCTCTCATTCCCTCATTATGTAAATAAGATGCGTTGGTAATATCAATTAATCAAAAATTTAATTTAATTTAATATCAATTTAAAGTATTATTAATTTTACCTCATAGTATTTAAGTTATAGGACATCAAGAGATGTGGGAAATCACTCAAGGACTTTTCCTCCTCTTCTGGAGAAGGGATCAATTAACTAATGTGTTTTCATTTGTACTCAGGATAGTAGAATCATATCAGGTAAAAGTATGACCTCGTCATTGTCTTTATTTGGAGTCTAAGTATTGATTAAGGAGATATAGATGCTGAGTTGACAAGAGGTGGGCTTCTGACACTTATTTTTTTTTTTTTCGAGACAGAGTCTCACTCAGTCACCGAGGTAGAGTGCCGTGGCATCACAGCTCACAGAAACCTCAAACTCTTGGGCTCAAGCTATTCTCTCGCCTCATCCTCCCAAGTAGCTGGGACTATAGGTGCCCACTATAACGCCCTGGCTATTTTCTTGTTGCAGTTGTCATTGTTGTTTAGCTGGCCCGGGCCGGGCTCAAACCCACCAGCCTCGGTGCATGTGGCTAGTGCCTTAACCACTGTGCCACAGGCGCTGAGCCTGACAATTTTATGTGTTAACTTGAGTGGGCTAAGGAATGTCCAGTGAGCTGCTAAAACACTATCTCTGGGTTTGTCTGTGAGTGTTTCCAGAAAAGGTTATCCTATGAATTGATAGACTGAGTAAAGAAGATTGCCTTCACCAATGGGAGTGGATCCACTTCCCCGAGGGTCTGAGAATATAACCAAAAAACCTCTCCCTCACAAATGTTTCAAAAAATCCCCAGAAAGGTAGGTCTAAGAACTCTTTTTACTTACTGTAAAATTAAATTAAAATAAATACTAAAAGATATCAGTAAAATCAAAATTATAAAAATATTTGAATAAATACAATTTATTGGTTTTAAATACCAAAATTGTTATATATGTGTAAATTAAATATTAAATAATGATTTGTGTCCCTCAAAATTCATATGTTGAAATCCTAATCCCCAGTGTGATGATATATTATAATAGAAAGTGGAACCTTTGGAAGGTGATTAGGTCATGAATAGACCTTTCATCTGTGAGGACAGGGCAAAAAGATTCTTTCTATGATCCCAAAGACAATCCTTACCAGACAGCGAATCTACTGACTCCTTGATCTTGAACTTCCCAGCTGCTAGAAGTGTGAGAAGTAAACTTCCATTGTGTATAAGCTACCACATTTACAGTATTTTGCTATAGCAGCCTTCATGGAAGAAAACAAATTTAAATTACATAAAAATAAAACTATTTGGTTTTATATACAGTATATATTTCTCAAACAATTTTACATTATTTGAGATATACATATCTCATACATTCAGTCATATGTTAAAATATTTTGAATATGTATCTAAAATAGTCAAAATTATTTTAATACATACATAGCGAAAGTCAAATATGCACAGTCACTAGTATATACCACAAATGTCTATAACATTTAAATTTAAATCAAGGAAGAGTGTCCTTTCAGCAAGAGTGTTATGTGATGATTAATATAAGCCTTAAACGGCATGGGTTCTGTGCTTCAGGAAATGACAAGGTACGGGGGAAGGCACATACCCATGACATGCAGTGACATCTGTAACAAATGAGAGGAAGAACGCTAAGAGTGTAAGGAAAGAAGAAATTTGCAAATGAATATTTTGAATGTCTTTCATTGAGAAGAACTCTGAATTAGCATGATTCAATTATTTCACATTGTATCCGCATATCATAAGACCACTCTGTACCTTATAATTATATACAATTATAATTCGTCCAAAAATTTAAATATAGTTCTCACAAACCGAAACTCTGAAAACTAGCCATGATATCAGCAAGCAGAGATGAAGAAGTAAATTTACCAGGAAAAGAACCAAAGGTGAACAAAATTATAGAATCAATGAACGAAGAAGAGTACTTTTAGAAAATAACAAATAATTTTATGTCAGTAGAAAGTTTGGATGCCATTTGATGGAAGGTTAAAAAGATTATATTATTGGTGCTGAGGAATCAGAGAGGATTTTAAGGATGGGAGCAACAGATCAAAGTTAACTGGTAAAGTTATCAGGCTAATTGGATAAGATAGCCAAGAATAACAGTTGAAGGTATTCAGGTATGGAGTCCAGACTATGGTATAATCAATGAAAATAAAAAAGAGACAACGATGCAAGAGATGTTTTGAATATAGAATGTACAGAAAGAGGCATCAAATATGATTTCAGAATTTTCAGCCAGATTAGCTGGGAGAACTCTGATGCCACTGACATAAAAGTATAGAGCAATAATATCAGAACTTTCTTGGAAATAGCTATGTGAAGCTGGCAATAGTCAAAAAAGAGAATAATCACAGGAGAAAAGCAAGGGAAGAGTGACAATTTACCAGTCATTCCTTTAGATGAAACTGTACACACAGATGAAGTTACAAAGAAGAAAAACTTAAAGTGAGAGAAGAAAAAACAAATTAAAAAGAAGGTCAAAAAGATGTCCAAATTCAAGACAGACATATCTTATTTCAAAACAGTGGCATAGAGTTGGCATTTCAGACTTTTTCTGGAAGTTGTCCAAAAGCAATGAGCAAAAAGAGAACCAAAAGCATTAAAGCTATTTTGGGCAAGACTGGAAGTCAGATAAAACTCCAAAACATAAAATAGGTAATAAAATTCTTCACTTTTAAAAGCAGTGAAGATCAAGCAGGCAAATGCTTACAGAGAAGCAGAGGGGGAGAAAAAAAGGTCTCAGGTCTTTAGCCAGAAGCTGGATTCACACTGGTGTAAAGTCAAATGTCTATTGGAGGGAAGAGAAAGCAAGTGGAGAATAAGAATGAAAGGAAAAAAATAAAGGGAAGCCCCTAGCCAATGATAACAGAATGTAATGAATAAGACTATGCTGCAAATCTCAGCACTGAGGAAACAAAACCAAACAAAACCTGCTGCCCAAACAGTGGGAAGGCCCGCCAGGTAATAGGGAGGACATATCAGCATTTTTCAAATACTATCAGTATTCTAAAAATATTCCTACTTACAATGGCTTTACTTTATTTCCATTTTATTTTTCAACAGTCCTTAAGAGAACACAGTAAAATTTTCAGTTGTTCCCCATTTCCTGAACTTTCTAATATGTTTCAGATCAATTTTATGGATACTTTTCATTTCTCTTATGTCTGAAAATATGAAAGCCGAATTTGAAATGGCTCTGTTTCAAAATTTCAGTTTGTCAGTTGTTGGAAACTCACATTTTCCTACTGTAATAATATTATAAATGTTAGTGAAAGGAAGTGTCAATGCAGCAAGAATGAAAATAAACACAAGAAGATTGAAGACAGTTCACTTTATGCAGTTTAGTCTCCGTATGTCATATTTAATAATTTACATATCTCTTTTCCTCCATGACATCTTAAGGTTTCTGACAATTAGAACTGTAGGTGTTTTTTTTTTTAATGATATAACCACCACACTACCTAGTAAATGTATTTTTGCTCAAAATAGGCTCTTAAGAAATGTTTATTGAATGAAAGGAATGAATGTATTGTGGCCGACAACATTAAAGTGGAAAAAAATGGAATCTTTGAATATTCTACCCTCTCATCCTTCTCAAAAAACGAAAAAAATTAAATATTTGAAAAAGGAGGATTTCAATGTTTTTCTCTTTCACCTCTGAAACTGAGTAGGTAACATAGAACAATATGACTTCATGAAGAAGAAGGCCCCTGTTCATGACTAAGTAAGTAAAAGGGAGAGTTTAAAATAAAGAGCCCCTCCGTTAATAAAACCCTGTAAAACAAACAAACAAAAATAATACTCAGAGCCCAACCCAGGTTGTTGTTCTGTCAAACCATTAGGATGTGTGCAAGTCCCTGGGGCACTGAGGGCATTAAACCAATTCTCCAGTCCGTGGGAATGGGGCCACCTCGTGGTCAGAATGTATCTTTACACTTTTAATTTGTGGTCTCCATAATAACCTCTTAGAGGCCTGCTGCAGGTAAACGTGGGAACATGTTAAATAAATAAAACATGGGAACATGGCAAATAAATCCTACAAGCAATTTGGCCATATGCAGCAGGATTCTTAAGACTGCTATTAAAACCTTTTGTAATCAAAGTTTCTCTAGGCCCTATAAATGAAGTAGCAGAAACGATAGTTTGAACTGTTTTTCCCTACTCATAACCTTGTTCCGCTAGTCTTTCTGGGAGTCTTCAGGGATATCTAGCATTTCTCCAAACAAGCCCAACACCACTGGTTCTCCTGGAAGCCCTGCTGCCCTAGACATCATAAAAGCTGAAGTTTCTGGCTGCCTGGAACAGCCACTGACAAATAGCACAGAAACTACCTGGTCTAGGGGCAGTGCTAGCCCTCCACTTCTCTGCGCTGCTTCACACGTTGTCATACAGAGCTTGCTTTTGCCCTCATCCCTTGGAGTCTCCTGCAGAACCACAGCTCCTTCTTTCCCACCAAACAGCTCTTCCTTTCACAGGACCGGGGTGGCAGCCCATTAAGCCTGGCAGAGGACAAACACCACACTTTCTCTTTATTTTCCCTCTTTGCCCAAATACTCAAACCTCACCCTCTGGTTTGAGTTTCCTATGGCTACTGCAACGAACTACCACAAATTTAGTGTCTTAAAACAAGCTGTATTTATTATTTTACATTTCTAAAAGCCAGAAGTTCAAAATCAGTTTCACTGGGCTCAAATCAGGGCATCTAAGGGAGATTCATTTCTTTGCTTTTTCCAGGTTCCAGAGGCTGCCTTCGTTCTTTGGTTCACAGCGCCCTCCTGTGTTCAAAGCCAGCAGGTAGCGTCTTCTCTCCTCTCTACCTCTGCTTCTATTATTACATCCTGTCTCTCTGACTGATCCATCACTTCCCTCTTGTAAGGAGCCTTGTAATTACATTGGCTTCATCTGGATAATTCAGGATCATCTCTTCCTCTTCAAATATTTTTTTATTGGTGCATTTTTTTTATTGTTTGGGATTCATTGAGGTTACAAAGAGTTAGGTTACACTGATAGTATTTGTTAGATAAAGTCCCTTTTATAATTGTGTCCTGCCCCCAAGAGTTGTGCCCTACACCATGTCCCTCCTTCCCCTCCCTCCCCACTTGCTCATTCCTCTCCTCCCTCCTAGAATTAGCTCATCTACTGCCCTCATATTAGAATTGAGTACATTGGATTCTTGCTTCTCCATTCTTGCGATGCTTTACTAAGAAGACCGTGTTCCACCTCCATCCAGGTTAATACAAAAGATACAAAGTCTCCATTTTTTTTAATGTCTGGATAGTATTTCATGGTATACATATACCACAGCCGTTTGTGTAGGCCATTTCCACATTCTGGAGATTGTAAATTGAGCTGCAATAAACAGTCTAGTGAAAATGTCATTATGATAAAAGGATGTTTTTTCTTCTGAGTAGATGTCTCATAATGGAATTGCAGATTCAAATGGGAGGTCTAATTTGAGTTCTTTGAGGATATTCCATACTTCCTTCCAAAAAGATGTCTTACTTAATTGCCTCTGCAAAGCTTCTTTTACCATGTCATTTTAAGGTAACACATTTGCAGGCTCTGGGGTTTCAAATTTGGACACTTCAGGGGAACCATTATTCTGCCACTTGCATTGTCTTTCAGCAAAACCCAATGCCTTAATGAAAACAGAGATAATTAAGTGCTTCAAGACCCACCACCATTTTTCCCAATCATTCACTAACATGATTAAGTATGGAATCAAACCAAGAATAACTGTAGCCTAAATACCAGTTATGTCCTAAGTCCTCACAGTACTTGAGCCTACTATGGTTTTCTTGCACTTCAAAATTTAAATAATATTTCCTGAACTTCTTGCATGTGATTCCCCAAACAACTACATACTACTAGATACCCATTATCCAATTCTTCCACTTTCTTGGAGGACTCCTGGGAGATTTGCATTCCATCCGCTTATGGCCAGATCTGATCTCTTACTTGGGCATCATTCACAGTCCCACTCTACCTCTGGCACCTGTGCCTCCCCTGTTAACACACTTCTCCACATGCTGAACATGGATGGCCATGAGGATTGCACTTCTCTAAGTTGGGACCCTGGTTCAAACAGCTCTGACTGGGAGCCCCTCTAGCTGGAAGCCCCTCTAGCTGGGAGCTCAGAAATGTTCAGATTTTAGCATGCACAGCACAACGTAGCATAGAATGGCAAATATCTTAAAAATGCTGTAATTCCAGCCATGCAGGCCAGGTCCTTCACCTTTTTTTTTTTATTATTAAATCATAGCTGTGTACATTAATGCGATCATGGGGCACCATACACTGGATTTAGAGACCGTTTGACACATTTTCATCACACTGGTTAACATAGCCTTCTTGGCATTTTCTTAGTTATTGTGTTAAGACATTTATATTCTGCATTTACTAAGTTTCACATATACCCTTGTAAGATGCACTGCAGGTATAATCCCAACAATCACCCTCCCTCCGCCCATCATCCCTTCTCCCTCCCTTCCCTCTCCCCCTTCTCCATATTCCTAGGTTATAACTGGGTTATAGCTTTCATGTGAAAGCCATAAATTAGTTTCATAGTAGGGCTGAGTACATTGGATACTTTTTCTTCCATTCTTGAGATACTTTACTAAGAAGAATATGTTCCAGCTCCATCTATGTAAACATGAAAGAGGTAAAGTCTCCATCTTTATTTAAGGCTGCATAATATTCCATGGTGTACATATACCACAATTTATTAATCCATTTGTGGATGGATAGGCACTTGGGCTTTTTCCATGACTTAGCAATTATGAATTGGGCTGCAATAAACATTCTGGTACAAATATCTTTGTTATAACGTGATTTTTGGTCTTCTGAGTATATACCTAGTAGAGGAATTATA
The DNA here is from genome assembly GCF_027406575.1 of Nycticebus coucang. Taxonomy (NCBI): domain Eukaryota; kingdom Metazoa; phylum Chordata; class Mammalia; order Primates; family Lorisidae; genus Nycticebus; species Nycticebus coucang. The sequence goes on along the minus strand of NC_069791.1, from coordinate 37,970,300 downwards.
GGATTGAATGGCAGATCTATTTTACGATCTCTAAGTGTTCTCCAAATATCTTTCCAAAAGGAATGTATTAATTTGCATTCCCACCAGCAGTGTAGAAGTGTTCCCTTTTCTCCACATCCACGCCAACATCTCTGGTCTTGGGATTTGGTGATATGAACTAATCTTACCAGAGTTAGATGATATCTCAAAGTAGTTTTGATTCGCATTTCTCTGATGATAAAGGATGATGAGCATTTTTTCATGTGTCTGTAGGCCGTGCTCCTGTCTTCTTCAGAGAAGTTTCTCTTCAAGTCCCTTGCCCAGCCTGCGATGGGATCACTTGTTCTTTTCTTGCTTATACGTTTGAGTTCTCTGTGGATTCTGGTCATTAAACCTTTGTCAGAGACATAACTTGCAAATATCTTCTCCCATTCTGAGGGCTGTTTGCTTGCTTTACTTACTGTGTTCTTGGCTGTGCAGAAGTTTTTACTTTGATCAGGTCCCAGTAGTGTATTTTTGAAGCTGCTTCAATTGCCCAGGGGGTCCTCCTCATAAAATACTCACCCAGATCAATTTCAACAATTCGATTCCCACACTCTCTTCTAGTATTTTTATAGTTTTGTGTCTTAAGTTTAAATCTTTAATCCAGTGAGAGTCTATCTTAGTTAATGGTGAAAGGTGTGGGTCCAGTTTTACTCTTCTGCAGGTTGCCAGCCATGGTTCACCCAGCACCATTTGTTAAATAGGGAATCTTTTCCCCACTGAATGTTTTCAGTTGGCTTGTCAAAGATCAAATACTGGTAAGTAGCTGGATTCATCTCTTGCTTCTCTATTCTGTTCCAGACATCTACTTCTCTGTTTTTGTGCCAGTACCATGCTGTTTTGATCACTATTGATTTATAGTATAGTCTGAGGTCTGGCAGCGTGATTCCTCCTGCTTTGTTTTTATTTCTGAGTAATGTCTTGGCTATTCAAGGTTTTTTCTGATTCCATATTAAACATTTTTTCAAGATGTTTAAAGTATGACAGTGGAGCTTTAATAGGGATTGCATTAAAATTGTATATTGCTTTGGGTAGTATAGACATTTTAACAATGTTGATTCTTCCCAGCCGTGAGCATGGTATGTTTTTCCATTTGTTAACATTCTCAGCTATTTCTTTTCTTAGAGTTTCATAGTTCTCTTTATAGAGATCTTTCACGTCCTTTGTTAGATAAGCTCCCAAATATTTCATCTTCTTTGGCACTACTGTGAATGGAATAGTCCTTAACTGTTTTTTCAGCTTGACTATTGTTGGCATATATTAAGGCTACTGATTTAAGAATGTTGATTTTGTAACCTGAGATGCTGCTATATTCCTTGATCACTTCTAAGAGTTTTGTAGTAGAATCCCTGGTGTTTTCCAGATATACAATCATATCATCTGCGAAGAGCGAAAGTTTGATCTCTTCTGACCCTATATGGGTACCCTTGATCACCTTTTCTTCCCTAATTGCAATGGCTAAAACTTCCATTACAATGTTAAAGAGCAGTGGAGACAATGGGCAGCCTTGTCTGCCCAATGATTCCAATTTAACTCCATTCAATATGATATTGGCTGTGGGTTTGCTGTAGATGGTCTCTATCAGTTTAAGAAATGTCCCTTCTATACCGATTTTCTCAAGTGTTCTGATCATAAAGGGATGCTGGATATTATCAAAAACTTTTTCTGCATCGATTGAGAAAATCATATGATCTTTGTTTTTTAATTTGTTTATGTGCTGGATTACATTTATAGATTTACGTATATTGAACCAGCCTTGAGACCCTGGGATAAAACCGACTTGGTCATGATGTATAATTTGTTTGATGTGTTACTGGATTCTGTTTGTTAGGATCTTATTGAATATTTTTGCGTCTATATTCATTAGTGATATCGGTCTATAATTTTCTTTTCTTGTTGGGTCTTTTTCTGGTTTGGGGATCAGAGTTATGTTTGCTTCATAGAACGTGTTGGGTAGTCTTCCTTCTTTTTCTACAGTTTGGAACAGGTTGAGTAATATAGGCACTAGTTCCTCTTTAAAGGTTTGGTAGAATTCTAACTTGAAGCCATCTGGTCGTGGGCTTTTCTTTTTAGGGAGAGTTTGTATGGTTGATGCTATTTCAGAACTTGATATTGGCCTGTCCAACATTTCCACTTGATTCTGGCTAAGTCTTGGAAGGTGACATGCTTCCAAGTATCGGTCAATTTCCTTCAGATTTTCATATTTCTGAGAATAAAGTTTCTTGTAATATTCATTAAGGATTTTTTTAATTTCTGAGGAGTCTGTTGTTATTTCATCTTTGTCATTTCTGATTGATGAGATTAGAGATTTTTACTCTTTTTTCCTTGGTTAGGTTAGCCAAAGCTTTATCTATTTTATTGATCTTTTCAAAAGTCAACTTTTTGATTTATTGATCTGTTGTATAATTCTTTTGTTTTCAATTTCATTTAATTCTGCTCTAATTTTGGTTATTTCTTTTCTTTTAATGGGTTTGCGGTTGGAATGTTCTTCCTTTTCCAGTTGCTTGAGATGTCCCATTAAGTTGTTAACTTCCTCTCTTTCTGTTCTCTTGAGGAAGGCTTGTAGTGCTATAAATTTCCCTCTTAGGATTACCTTTGTGGTATCCCAGAGGTTGTGCTAATTCATGTCTTCATTGTCATTTTGTTCCAAAAATTTGGCAATTTCCTTCTTAATCTCATCTCTGATGCAGCTATCATTCAGCATAAGGTTATTTAACTTCCATGTTTTGGTATGAGTATGCAGATTCCTGTTGTTACTGAGTTCAACTTTTATACCATGGTGGTCCGAGACAATGCATGGAATAATTTCTATTCCTTTAAATTTACTGAAGTTAGACTTGTGACCTAAGATGTGATCAATTTTGGAGTAAGTTCCATGGGCTGATGAGAAGTATGTATATTCAGTTTTGTTGGGATGAAATGTTCTGTAGATGTCTGCTAAATCCAAATGTTGGATGGTTAGGTTTAAATCTAAAATTTCTTTGCTCAGCTTCTTGTTGGAGGATCAATCCAACACTGCCAAAGGAGTGTTGAAATCTCTGACTATTATGGAGCTGGAGGAAATCAAGTTGCTCATGTCTGTTAGAGTTTCTCTTATAAATTGAGGTGCATTCTGGTTGGGTGCATAGATATTAATAATTGAGATCTCGTCATATTGAGTGTTACCCTTAAGAAATAGAAGTGACCATTCTTATCCTTCCTTACTTTTGTTGGTTTAAAGCCTATTGTGTCTGCAAATAGAATTGCAAAACCTGCTTTTTTCTGATTACCATTTGCCTGAAATATGGATGACCATCCTTTCACCATGAGTCTATATTTATCTTTTGAGGTAACATGAGACTCTTGTATGCAGCAAATATCTGGCCTGAGTTTTTGTATCCAGTCAGCTAACCTGTGCCTCTTTAGAGGACAGTTTAAGCCGTTCATATTAATGGAGAATATTGATAAGTCTGGTAAAATTTTGGGTATTGAGTTTTTCAAACGTCCAGTGTACATTTTTAATCCGTTTGCCACTGTGGAAGTTGGAGTTTGATGAAAAGTTTCTGAGTGAGTTTACTTTTGTGGTAGAGGATTGGGCTGGTCATTGTGGAGGATAGGTCTGAGACTATCCTGAAGAGCTGGTTTGGTTACGGCAAATTTCTTCAACATATGAATGTCATTAAAGTATTTAATTTCTCCATTATAAATGAAACTAAGTTTAGCTGGGTACAGGATCTGGGGTTGAAAGTTATTTTGCTTTAGGAGATTAAAAGTCGTTGACCACCCTCTTGTGGCTTGAAAAGTTTCAGTAGAGAGATCTGAAGTCATTCTAATATTCTTCCCTTTGTAGGTAATGACTTTCTTCCGTCAGGCTGCTTTCAGAATTTTCTCCTTCATATTAACTTTAGTGAAGTTAATTATGATATGCCTGGGGGATGTCTTATAGGGATTGAGTCGTGCTGGGGTTCTGAAACTGTCTGCTATCTGAATTTCAGAATCTCTTGGCTTGTCTGGAAAATTCTCTTCCATAATTTCATGGAGAAGGGCCTCTGTGCCTTGCAAGGCCACTTCATCACTTTCAGTGATTCCATTGAGGCAGATATTAGCCTTCTTTGAATTTTCCCAGAGCTCTCTGAGAGAATGATCCATTTTTGCTCTCCATTTCTCTTCCTCTTTGAGAGTTTGGGAGCATTCAAAGGCTTTGTCTTCCATGTCAGAAATCCTTTCTTCTGCTTGCTCCCCTCTGTTACTGAGGGATTCTACTGTATTTTTCAGATCTTTGAGGGCTGCAAATTCTTGCTTTGGTGCATCAAAATCTTTGATGGTTTTGTCTTTAAATTCATTAAATACTTGAGACAACTTTTGAATTTCTCCTCGAATTTCTAATTCTGACTTTTGAACTGCTGCTCGAATTTCTAATTCCAAATTTTCCTCTATTTTATTAATCTTGTTTGCAATCCAAACAATGAATTCAATTTCTGACATCTCGGCCAGCTGTTTATGAATGGGATCTTCAGTTACATCTGCCATTCCTTTCCTTGGGGGTAGTTGATCTATTCTGGTTATTCATGTTACCAGAGTTTTTCCGCTGATTCTGCCCCATGATTGTTTTACACCATTTGATTTTTTTTCCTGGAGCTTTTTCGAGGACCCATATAGTGCTATGGCCTGAGAAACTGGGGATCTGTGTGGTGTGGTGGGGCTAAGTGGTTCTGTCTTGTTTTCAGCTGGTTTCTCTTCGACCCTAGTTAAACAGTTACTCTGGGTTGAAGTCTCAGCTGTGGAGAAATGCCAGCAATTAAGTCACCCTTCCCACCACAGGCAACAATTAGAAAAGGAAAATCAAACCTTCCACAACCACACACCCAGGGCACCACTTGAATAGTCCTTGGGTGATTGGCTCAGTTCAAAAGGTCCAAATCAATTGTCTCAGTCAGCTCCTGTCTCAGGTGGGAGAGTTTAAAAGGTCTGTGGCAACTAGATCGCAGGGGTCTGGTAACAACTCAGATATGGCTTGCTCCAGTGCTCCGTGGAGTCAGGAGGACCCACCCAGCAAATAGATTAGTCTGGGAAGGTTGATGCCTCCTTCCCCACCTTGTACCTCTGTCACACCCAGTCACTGATAGCCTCGCAGGGCTATGACCCAGTTCCCTCTAGTGAACAGATACTCCAGGGGGTTGCACCTGCCTGAATCACAAGGAAATCTATATCTGCTCATCCAGGCTGTTGTGCTCTGCCTCTATCTAGCAGGGGGAGGTGAGGCCTGACAACCTCAGGGGCTTGGTGGAGGCTGGGGGGTTGTTCACTCAGTTCCAGCCCCGCCCCTGATTGATGTTACTGACAGAACAGAACAGAACAACTTTGCGGGAATTTGTTTCTGTCCCTGCTAAATTCCCCTGCCCCAGAGAACTCAGGCCCTGTCTTTGCTCCTGCAGGTTTATATTCGGTTACCTGTCAGTTCTAGCCTCCTGCTTCCTTTGTCTATAGGCTGACGATCCCCTGAAGGCCTGGTGTGTCTTAGGCTCAGTAAAGCCGTCCTCTGGGTCAGCCCCACCCTGGGAAGTTCCCAGCTCTGCACATGTGTTTCTAGTCCCGCGCTCCACCCAGTCCAGTACCACCTCAGGCAAACCCTTTACTCACAGGCCTTCATTTCCATCCCAGATCTGTTCTGTGGTGGTTGCCATGTGAGAAGATGCCTGGCCTTCTCTGGTTGCCAGGGAGACAGTGGGTGTGGCTTTGGAATATCTGGGAATGAGCCCTATTGTTGCCAAAAGACAGCTGCTGCTCTGCACCTTGGGGCACTGCTGCTCTGGTGTAGTTCCCTCTCAGCTGACCGTCCTCTCCTCACACCCGTGCCACAGAATCAGCACTGACCAGCTGCAGTCTTGGCCCTCTCCACACCCCTCGAGAAATCACCCAAGAGTCTGGACTCCTGGGGGACAGGCCTACAGACTTCAGAGTGATAGTGGAGGGGAGTGCTGGGAGCTCAGAATTGCAGGTAGCGAATATATACAGTTTCATACAGTTTTATGCCTGGCAGGAGAATGCCATGGCACCCTAGCAGGGGAGGTAGGTCCAGTTTTTAGAGGGTCTCTCCCATAGAGTGTAGTGGGAGGACCTTTGAATTCTGTTTGTTTGTTTGTGGGGCACTCCAAGCCGTTCTCATGGGGGAGGGAAGTCCCATCTGCTTAGTGATGGATTTTGTACCTTTTGTTTGTTTCCTTGGGATCGCAGCTTGCTTCAGTGGTGTTGATGTGCATTCTTCAACCTTCTCTCCTGGTGAAGCTCTAATCCACCAGGTTACTTGCTAAATTTCTGTCCTTTAACTGTCCTTCTGGATGGGAACCTCTGTGGAAAGCTGGCTTCAGTCAGCCATCTTGTCTGCACCCTCTCCTTCACCTTTTGATCCAAAGAGCCTCTCTAGGTATTATGCAAAAAAGAATTTCATTATTTTGTTATGAAATATGATATTTTGCATCTGCTCTTAAACTAACCTTTTTGTGCTTCTACACAAATATTTTAATAACCTCATTTGTTGGCCCTTTATTATATGCCATTCATTGATTGTGCTTGAATACTTTTTATGCATTGTCACTTAGTCCTGAAAACAACCTTATGATGTGGTCATTATTATTACTTCTTTGAGAAAGATGAGAAAATTTAGACTTATAGAGGATAAGTAATCATCCCAAGATCAGTGAACAAATAAGCGGTTAAGGGAAGATCTTAATACATAGACCACTGAGCACAATGCTTGTGTAGGAGACACTGTGTCCCTGTGGAACTTTTCAGTCCCATGCAAAGATTTCCAGCCCCCTGCCCATCTGCTACATTATGGCAGTTGGAGAAATGAACAGTGTGTCAGCCTAGGCACTCTGGGATTTCTGGCTTCCTTCCAGGGTCATAGACTCCTCCTACATGCTTGAAAGAAGCAATGCCCTCCAGTCTCATTCCCATAGCTAGAGCAGTGCAAGTGAGCCTGGTAACCAGGCAACTTTTTGACAACCTCGTGGATAACTCATCTCTGTCCAGGGCCTCCCCTTCCCTAAGATGGGCTCCCTTAGCAATGGGGCTGGTGCCTATAGATTTGGTTCTGTGTGACTTAGGGCTAGCAAATGTATTCTGCTCAAGGCAACATTGAGGAATAAAGATATAGTCAGATGACTATCTTCTTCCTCCTGGATCAGGGGCTACATCTTCCTGTCTCTACTTCCTAGGTGATTCCAACTGGAACACTTTTCCCCATACTGTTCCAGCTTTTATGCCTTTCAGACAGTAGTTGGTGGGGGTCACTTGGTGTTATCAGCACTAGCTTTCTTCTGGACAGTATTCCCAAGGTCTCATGGTTTCCATATCTTTCCTGTCATCTGGCCCAGGTGCCCATCTATCTAAGAGAAGAGAAAATGCTATGGAGACATCTCTTACTGTTCTGTGTCTGTCCTTTCTCCTCCCCAGAAATTCAGACTTGAACTGCTAAATCATTCAAAACGTTCTCATAGCATAGGGGCCTAGAACACAGCTTCTAGAGTCCGATGCTCTGCATTCAAATCTCTTCCTGACCACTTGCCAGTGGTGGGACTTTGAGTAGAAGTTCAACATCTTAAATGAGGCTCAGTTTTCTTATCAGCTATTGGGTAATGATGCTACATGGTTAAGGCTTGTTGCAGGGATGAAATGAGCTAAGGCATGGAAGAATTCAGCAGCCTGAATAGTACACACGTTTACCATACATGTTAACTATAAGTAAGATTAGATCCCTCTAGAAAATGGCCCTTCTCCATTAACATCATCCAAATGGTGGGCATTTTTAATTTGCCATATTGCAGGATCTTGTTCCAGGAGCACTCCTTTTCTCAGAACCTCTTTTCAGGGGTGGGCAGAACCTTCTCTTAGTAGCTTTGAATCTAGTATTTGAGGGGTCAGTTCCATAGTTTCATGAGCTTAAAATTTATCTGCTGTTATTTGGCAAATCTAGTCCTTCTAACTAAAATTAGATCACATCCCCTGTGCAGTCTGATAAAGGAAATACTTCAACAGTTCTCCCCTCTGTGCTCTGTATCATTAATTTCCCCCTCCCTCCTGGACAATTTTTATCAATATGCAAAGTCATATATTTTCTACCTCTAAAAAAATAAAAACTCTTGACTCCCATCTACCCCTTTGCCTACTGTCCTTTCTCCTTTTTCTTTACATCAAAAACTCTCTATTTGTCTCTACTCATGATCCCACATTTCCTTCTCCCTTGCCCTCTTTAGTGTACCCCGATTGGGTTTTTGCCACCACCAAGTCAGTAGATCTACTTTTCTTAAGATCACCCATGAGTCCACATTCCTAAACACAACACATGACAATATATTCTTCCTCTTACATGACGTTCACCTAAAATAACAAGAGAGTTACTGGATCCCCAAAAGGAGAGTTTATCTGGGAATAGGAAGAAGCTGCAATCCAAATACACAGGTAAGATGGATCATAGGCACATTTGGGGAGGTTGAGGTAAGAGGAAGCATTTCAAGGCAGAAAAGAGAAGTGCATATAAGTTGCTCGGAAACAAAGAGAGCATTGGTTACAGGGGCTTACTGCAGGAGTTGACACACGTTCCTTAGAGGGGACAGTGTTGGGCAAGCATTCTTCCATAATAAGCTAACTTGTCTGGCTAGCTGTCCTCTGTGATTCATGTAGCAAGCTTCAGTTTGAACAAAAGGACCTGTGGTATTTTGGGGATAGGCATAATGTGTGACCCATGCCCTAATGTCTCCTCACCTCATTTTATTAGGGTTAGATACAAGTGACTTCATTTTGGCCTTGATAACTTCCACACTGACAGTCATAGCATTTGATATAATTGATTACTTTTTCCTCTTTCTAACATTTTTATTCACTTCGATTTCAAGCTACCATACTGTTTTGGTTTCCTTTCTGGTTTCCACTCTATCTCAGTTTTGTTTGCTTTCTTCCTCTCCTTTTCTTAACCTCTACCCGGTGGAGATCAGCAGGTCTCGATCTTTGAACTTCTTATTGTACTAACTTTTTCATCCTAGCTGATCTTACTTGGTTTCTTCCCTTTTCTCTCTGCCATCACCTCTCTTTCTCATCTAATCTTGTGGCTTTGAATAGTAGCTACATACTGAGAACTCCGAAGTTATATTTATATCCCAGACTCCATGTGAACTCCAGGCCAATATATTTAACAGCCCACAGTTTAGACCCCTTTGGATATCTAATGGGTATCTCATATATGGTATTTATAAAAGAAAATTACTAATTCTAATCCCTCTCAGACTTGGTTGTTTTATCATTTTTTCCATCTCAAAGAATGGTAAATCTCTCTATACCCCTGCTCTCCAAAGCTTACTTGACAAGGCTGAGCCCATAAGACCTTTATATGCTATAATCAGGTCCACATGTTTCTCCCTATTTTCATCCTTCACTGGTAACCAACAAGTCTCTTCTACTTCAATTATAGTGACCTACTTCCAGTTCCCCAATGTATCATGCAGTCTCATTCCTCAGTGCCTTCCACAAGGCTGTTCCCTCAACCTAGAATATTCTTATATGTTAAAGCCTTTCAAGAGTCATCTTAGCTGACAAAAACCGCATTTTAGCCTAAATACTTCTCCCCGCACTTACCTCCCTCACATACATCTCTATCAAAGCTCAGACCACACTCTGCCATGGTTTGCCTGTGTCTCCATGGTAATGCTAAGCTGCTGGTCCTGCTCATCTTGATTTGGCAAATTTAATGTGTAGCACAGGGTCTGTTTTGTGGAAGACAATGAATGTGAACAAATGAGCAACTGAAGAAAAAGACTCCTCTGTGTACTGAGTTCATTTTTATATAAAATCTTAAGATAAGTAACATAAAGATCTATTCTTTTACTATAAATGTGAATTATTCTTTGGCAATAATATTTCACATTCATCTTTAAAGGAAGGATGACTTCGAATATTTGCTTCAACAGTGGTTTATTTTATTCCTCCAATATTGAAAAGACAACATTTTCTTCTTCCTAGAACAGTCATTCTCACTTTAGGCAAAAAACAAACAAACAAAAAAAACCCTCCAAACTTAAATAACTATAATTTCATTGAAAAAAAATTCTCAAACATCTGTGTGCCATATCTTCAACTAGATGCATCAGCTTCCACTTTTACTACCAACATATCCCCCAGCATATACCCTGGCTTCTTTGTTCCCCCACTCCAAGATTAACATTAGCCAATTGTCAGGTCTAACTAAAAGTATGCTGTAACAACAGAAAGAATACAAAATTCTTTATTTTTAGAAGATTGCAACTATATAAAAAAGTATGTGTGGGAAGAAACTGAAAATGTAATATGAGATGCAGTCCACCGGTATTTACTGATCAGAACTGTGACCAATGCATTGTTCTGGATACGATTGCTGAGAAGGAACAGTTCCTCTCCTAGAGGAGTCTGCAGTCTTCTGGAACTTATGCAAAATGTCATAATGGCATTTAACAGGTAATAGTGGTGCCACGTGTTCTGTTCCCAGCTTGGAGGACACCAGTGTACTCCAGCAGTCAAACTACTCAGGGGTCGGTGGCAGTGGGGAAAAAACAAACACAAAAAGCAAAAACCAGGTATTCACTACCCTGAAGGTGAATAGTGAGGTTGACTTCCAAGTTTCTGCTGCCAGGTAGATGGTGACGTTGTTGATATAAAGTACATAGATAGAAGCAGTTTGAATCCACGCAGAGAGCTGAGTTTTTAACCTGCTTTTTATTTTTGTTTTCAGTTTGGCTGGAGTCAGATTTGAACCCACCACCTCCGGTTTATGGGGCCAGCACCCTGCTCCTTGAGCCACAGGTGCCACCCAGAGAGCTGAATTTTTAAATGTTCAGATTAAGGTGCCTGTAGGATGTTGGAATGTGGTGCTGCGTAATCTCTTGGAATAAAACATGTCAGAAGCATTGAAAAAAGATGAATGTTTAAGACATACATTTAAAATATAAAATTGACCCGTGTTAGGGTACAGCAGGGTGTGCAGCAGGAAACCCACTACAATTCTTAAGTGGAGAGGTTCTTCAGCAAAAGATCAGTCATCCATTTTGCTTATTTTGGAAATCTCCAGACACTGTCAAGCACCCCAGTAGCCGCATCCCTCCAAACATTCCTGCGCTCCCTCTTCTTGGCTTTCCCTGCTTTGGGGTTCCCTGGTCAGAGCGGCCTCGGCCTTACGGACCCGGCGGGGTGGCCGCGGACTACAGTTCCCGGCGTGCCCCGCGAGGGGGCGGGGCGGGGGCGGAGCGTGGAACTGCAGCCGGTGCGAGCAGTCGGGCGGGGATCGGGCGGCGCCGAGCTGAGGTGGCGAGGGACCCGCTCCCGGATGTGGAGAAGCTGGGGAGACTGCGTGGGAGGAAGATGGACTCGGTGGAGAAGGGGGCCGCCACCTCCGTCTCCAACCCGCGAGGGCGGCCGTCCCGGGGCCGGCCCCCCAAGCTGCAGCGCAACTCTCGCGGGGGCCAGGGCCGAGGTGTCGAGAAGCCCCCGCACCTGGCGGCCCTGATTCTGGCCCGGGGCGGCAGCAAAGGCATCCCCCTGAAGAACATTAAGCACCTGGCGGGGGTCCCGCTCATTGGCTGGGTTCTGCGTGCAGCCCTGGACTCGGGGGTCTTCCAGAGGTGCGCATTTGTGAGAGTGGGCTGCGCGGCCTGGGCGGGGGTCGGGACGGAGACTCCGACTAGGGAGGGTTGTGGGTCCCGGGACGTCGCTCCTGGAAGGGGCGTGCAGGATCCGGGGAGTGTGGGGCCTGGCCGAGAGCTAAAGGGAGGACTCCAGCTCCTTCCTTTTTCTGTAACTGCTAATGGTCATGACCTGGGACAGTTCCTCACCCCGCCCTTGAGAATGCCTGGCGTAAAAGGGGGGACGCCCCCTTTCCTACCTCCCTTCCGCCCAGCTTGACCTTTGGGGAGAAAGTGAAGGTAGCCGCCCCCATCACCCTGTGCAGTGTTTGTGACAATACGTCAACTCCTTAGACAGGGGCCATTGGGACTCCCCTGTTGCTCGCTTCTCTGGGAACTGCTTGGAGCTGATCAATTCCTGAGGCATCAGGTTCTTGAACGGAGTCTAGTGTCAGGGTGTCAGAGCTGACAAGCTTAGCTTGGAGATCCTTTCCTAACCTTTGAAAAAAGTCTAGCAATCTGCCTGTGAGTCAGCACAATCTAGAAAGCTCCCTACGTCAACGCTAGAGACGGTGGGGAAGGTATACCGCTGGCTGTTTTATGACATACTTGTAAATGGTTTTATTATACCTGTAGAACCTTCTCTTCCCCAAGAGCAGTTTTCATTGTGCATCGTTCAGAGACATTGCCACATTGGTCAGGACTTACAAGCTGATGTCATTCATAAAGGATGGGAGACAGTTTTGTGCCAGGAATGAATTTACACATACTGGCTTCAGCCTAATTACACTTAGATTTGTTGTTGCCATGAAAATTAATTTATTTTACCTGTTGGTATTTTTTTTTAAGAGGTGGCTGATTTTGAAGCATATTAACTACTCATAGTTAATTACTTATATTGACATATGGGTAAATGATTTTCATTTAACCAATCTTGTTTTAAAAGGAGACACCAAAAAAAAGAAGTTTATGCATTTCTCTTAATGTTTCAACCCAAAGGAGGTCCTGAGTGGAGCAAGGCAAATAGGAGCTGACACCCAGAAGATAACACTGATGTAATAGGAAGTGTACAAGGAAGAGATAGGGAGGGACTTGGGGATTGTGCTCAATTCAGTAGACATTTACCGAGTCCTAATTTCTGCTGTACACATCCAAGGGAATACCAGGACATAAGTGGTATGGACATGGTTCTTGTCCTTGTGAAGTTCATAGACTTTTGGGTACAAACTGCAAAGAAGGACTTGGGGAAGTAGTTGTGTCCAGGCTGAAGTAATATAGTAAAATGCCATTTTAGGGAAATGAACTAGAGATCAAAGTCATAGTTACAGTTGATTGAGAATAAAACTCTCATTTACAACATTGGGGTTGCATCTGGTATGTCAGGAAATGCCTTTCAAACTGGCTTAACGAAAAAAAAAACAAGCTTGTTTCAGGGATAGTTAGATCATGACCAGGAACAGTTAGCCTCTCCCCACCCTTGAGCATGCCATTCATTGACTACTGACAGCCGGCCTACTATGTGACAAGCACTATTCTATGCTCTGAACCAGTTATTTTAGCAGTGGCAGTAGGGTGTTAGTTTCAAAAGTTTCTTAGTTTCAAAAGAAGTATCAGGAAATGCCTTTCAAACTGGCTTACCAAAAAGGGAAATTTTAATATGGAAAGACAGTCAGTATATAAACAAAAGGGGAAAGGCTTGGTTCAGGTATAATCAGATCATGACCTGGGACAGTTTCTGTCCCCACCCTTGAGAATGCTGTTCAATGAATACTTGCATTTTCTTAATGTTTCAACCCAAAGGAGGTCCTAGGTGGAGCAAAGAAATAAGGAAGACCATCCTTATGTGACAGGCACTGTTTTATGCACTGGACCAGCTGTTAATAGCAGTCTCAATAGGGTCAGCCTTTAGTTTCATGGGGGTTGCGTTTTAATAAGGAGAGACAGTCAGTATACAAACTAAATTAATATATATGGCATCAGCTGGTGATAAATGTTTTAAAGGAAAACAAAACATGGTAAGAGGATGGTGCCCCAGATTCCTTAACTTCTTAGGTCTAGATAGGCACTTCTTTTAACGTGTCAAAGTGGTTGTACTGGAAACAAACCTCTGCACTGAGAGACTCGACCAAACCCTAGCATAGCTTGTAGGTAGCTTGAGGCCATGTCCCTAGGATGGTTTCCATTCTCCTTAAAATGCTGCCAAGAGAATTTCCTGATTGTTCCATGAAAAACCTGGTGATAGGCAGATAGGCCCCTGAATCGCCTTTTAGAGCAGGTATTATAGAAAGCTTGCAGTTATAAAAATTTTCTGTCCTTTGAGATATAACTCAAACTATTTCTCTATGAACCCAGAGCCCCTTCTCAGTGAAATGCAAAATGCTAGGAAATAACTCTCATTCTCCTTCCCAGACCCTGTGGGAACTAACTTTGGTGGGCACCTTGTTGCACTTCTACTATTGCCTTATATCATAAGGTTAGAAATTTGTTTCTCCTCCAGATCAGCTCCAATTAACAAATCTACATGGCCTAGTCACAAGGACTAACCCTTGGCTTAACACTGCTTAGCACCTTCCCTCAGCACACCTCAGTCTTTAAAGTCTCCAGCCTTTTGTTTTCAGGGAATTTGAGTTGAGTTCATGCTGGGCTCTTCCCTATTGCAGTAGTTACAACATATAACTTGTCCTTACCAGTTTAACTAGGATGGCTTTGTTTATCCTTGACAACATTCTTCATATCCTTCCAGGTTTAAGTGTAGTCAGAAAGAGCTGCTCTCTTTGGAGCTTTAAAAAAAGTCTCATGGCACCTCTTTGGGTCCCTGCTTATTTGTGAGCACAGTGCTTGTGTTGGTACAGTTCAGCTACATCTTTCACTCTTGGAGCCAGGAATGGAGCTCCCACTGAAACACAGGGCAGGTTCATACAGAGGGAAATTGGGATACAATTACCAAGAGTGAGAGGAATAAGATTATGGGAGTCAAAACCTAACAGCCATACCATCACACAGTAGGGATTTTGCTATGAAATGATTGGAAAAATATATGTATATATTAAACATTTTCCTTTTTCTGTATATTAAGATGCTTTAATACAAAATTTCTTTAAAAATAAATGATTCAAGTATCAACGTTTTTTTTAACCAATTAGTTTTATTTCATACATCTTGAGTATGAGCTTTTTGACTAGAGGGATGGTGTTTTGTCCTTTGACCACCTATGGTATCTGTCACTATAACATAATAGCGAAATATGACCACCTATGGTATATGTCACTATAACAAAATAGCGAATTTTAAAAGAAATAAAACCATATTTCCTTCAGTTAGCAAAATGAGCATATTTTTAACTCTGCCTTTGCTAACTTACAATATTATGTAATAATGTGAATTTACTCTTCAGGTCTCAAGACTGCTGACTATATAGCATCCTTTCCAGAATTTAACTCAAAAGGTAATAGAAGGGACCAGCACTACTTTCTCCATGAAGCCTTTTCTGATCCCCTCATTGAAAAGTAATTGTGGGTGGCTCATGCCTATAGTCCTAGCACTCTGGGAGGCCGAGGCAGGTAGATTGAGCTCAGGAGTTCCAGACCAGCCTGAGCAAGATCAAGACCCCCGTTTCTTAAAAATAATAATAATCGGGCATTGTGGTAGGCACCGGTAGTCCCAGCTACTCAGGAGGTTGAGGCAAGAGAATCACTTGAGCCCAAGAGTTTGAGGTTGCTGTGAGCTATGATGTCACAGCACTCTACCAAGAGCCACAAAATGAGACTGTCTTAAAAAGAAAAAGAAAGAAAAAATAGTGCTTTTGTTTTCCCATACATAGCAAAGTTGTTCGTACTTTCATGTAGTGCATGTGCTATGCAGGGAGGTCAGATCATAGACCTTGGGGTCTGAATTCGCCATGTATTAACTGCATGCAACCTTGGATAAATCACTTAACGTCTGTGCCCCAGTCTCGACAAAATGTACTTAAAGATCTACCTCATAGGCTTGCCAAGGGAATTAAGTGAGATAATGTCTGTGCAGCCCTATGGAGCCTGGCACATCATATGTGATCTTTTGGCAGTTTTCCCTTACTTTAGAGGTTTTTACTATCTTCACCTCTTTCGTGGGCCACAGTTTCCTTTCTTATAAAATAGGAAAGTTACAATTTTCAGAAGTGTATCTAGTGCTAGTATTTTTTGACTTTGAAGGGTTAGTGGAAATGTGCCTATATTTTCTATTTCAGTGGTCTACAGACTTCTTTTCTAAAGGGCCAGATAGTTAATATTTTAGGCTTTGCAAGCCAGATGGTCTCCGTTGCAGCTCTGCTGCTCTGCTGTTGTATGTTGTGAAAATGGCCATGATAGTACATAAATGAATGAGTGTGGCTGTATTCCAATAAAACATTACAAAAACAGGCTGAGGAGTGGGCTGGATTTGGCCTGAGATGACCTAGGTAAAAAGCTTCTTGTGAGCAGGTACTATCCTATTCATTTTTCGTGTGCTTTATATATTAGCTCTTCAGTTAAAATGTGTTGATTTGAATTTAATTGACTTGCTGTAAAGCTGCAGGAGGACTTTGGGGTGCCCTTCATACCTTCCACTCCCTTATTTTTTTCTTCAAAATATTTACCTTAGAAGACAATGGAAGAAAATTGTAACTGTCTGATTTTTTTTTTTTTTTCAGAATTAGAAGATACCTTGGAGATTATTTTGTTCAAAACTATGATTTGACTTAAGAGAAGCCGGTTTCTCTGTCCTGCTCAGAATCAAAGCTAATAACACTCTTGAGGTTGCGAGGCTTTACATACTAACTAGGGTAGTTAGCAGATGATTTTTTTTTCCATTTAATAAAGTGTTATTACTAGAATTGCCTTTGTAAGAGCTTCATTTTCAACAGTGGTTCAGTGCTGGGTAAACAAACTTCAGAACAAATTGATTTTTAAATATTGCCTAACATAATTGTGAAAAATAAATGTCTTTAGTTTCATTTCTAGGATATAGATTTATGATTAATGAAAGGCCTATGCTGTGTTATTATCCGTAAAATGGCATTTATGATTAAAATTAATTGTCACAGGTTGATATTCCTGTTAATCCTGTTAGATGTAGTATAACTTTATTCAAGGCCAAAGCCATTGGCGTTAGACTTTGACATTTATTCGACTTGATTTTAAATTTTGTTAGGCCTATTTGCTCACTTGTTTATTCTTTCTCTTTGCTTATATTCATCTGATGCCCTTAGACCGAAGGAAAATTATCTACTCAGTCCCTTTAATAGATGCTCATTTTAACTGTGCATATGGGATATGATTTTCATATTTTTGTATTCTTAGCATCATTGCCTTACATAATGCATACAAACTGAACATTTGGGCCTTAGAAGATCTGAAAGCAGAACTTCAGTTTTCCTTCCAGCAGATCTAGTGTGAGGATTAATTGAGATAGAGTAGATGTTCCTTTATTACCATTCCTATTTTAGTATTTTAAATCATTAACATTTATTAAATGTTTATTCTTTTGTAAGTGTTTTATATTTAATCCTCCTAACAGCCATGTGAGGTACCCACTATCATCACTACCTCCATTTTACTGAAAATTAAGGCATAGGGAGATTATAGATTTTTCCCAGGGTCCTATGTTAGCATGGAATGAAGCCAGGATTTGAACCTTTCTCCTTTCAGAGCTCAGCTTATGCTCTTAAACACTTACTGTTTCATTATTCAATACATATTAAGCACCTGGCGTGTACTAGGCACTGCAAAAGTACTTTGTAAAAAGTAAATCATTATCAAGAGTATAGTTATTTAATTGGTTTAAAGGAAATTATAGTACTATGTTGCCCTTAGTCACTTACATTAGACTAAGAGCTTCTCGAGAAATGGACTATATCTATGTTTTCACATCCCTAGTGTCCAGAATAGTATCTGGGATAGAATAGGCACTCAGTGAACATTTCATGAAGGAATGAAGGAAGAAAGGAAGGAAGATAAATAAGTAAACAAACTTTAAACTTCTATTATTTTTTTTATTTATCTTTCAAACATTTCCTAAAGATCACCAAACCCTCTGGTATTGAATTTTCATTACAATAAAGATCAAGATAGTAAAGTACATGTCATTAGTAATTTATTTCAGTTAATAAATTAGACATAAATAAGATGTCAGAACACCCATGTCTTTGGCTTTTCTTATTCACTTTTTACTATATTCTATTTACTACCTTATCGTCCTCCCTTTACTTCTCTATTTTAAACACATGCTAGCTGGGCATTGTGGTGGACACCTGTAGTCCCAGCTACTCGGGAGGCTGAGGCAAGAGAATCATGTAAGCCCAAGAACTGGCGGTTGCTGTGAGCCGTGTGATGTCATGGCACTTTACTGAGGACGATAAAGTGAGACTCTGTCTCTACAAAAAGAATAAAAATAATAAAAAAAGAAACCACACTGAATTTCAATGGTACTTTACTTTATTATATACCTCTGACCGTGGCTTTTCTCCAGTGAAAGATTGATCCTGAAACTATTTCAGATTTCAAGAGGGAGGAGGATGAGGACTCCTGTGTCCTACCTTTCCCCAGTGACATGAACAGACAGCATCAGACTTCTGACTCCTGAGTCAGTGGCTCATCTTGTTTCTCAGGCTTCCTTTTGAAACACTTCATTTTGATTATTGACTTTATCCCTTGATTTAAATCTTTCTTCTACAAATATTAAAAGGGAGCAAATGAAATTAATAAATGAAATCCAGAGTTATTTGAAATTTTTCTTTAGTTTCTCACATTCTTTCTTCACTTTTGATACTTGTGCATGGACATATGAAACATGCAATTCCCTTTCCATAGATAGCGAATAAATGGGATGAAAGAAAAAAATGTTTGTTCATTATGTGTGTATGTATGTCAAAAACTATTAAGTCACAAAAATACCTTTGTGTAAAATCACTGTTCAAAGTGATTTGACTATTCTGAATAGAGTCATATCCATATCTGCTATTGCTAGCAGTGGAAATTTGTGAAGGTCCAGGAAGCAAAACTTCGGTAGAGACTAGCACCCAGTCTCTAGTACACCTCCCCTAAATAATATTTTGTCTTTAGTTGTCATCTGATAAAGTCTAAATAGAGAAGTAGTTAAGTGTGGTTAATAGAATGTTAAATTAAATTTTCCTGAATCCATCAAATTGTATCCACCACATCTGCTGTTTTCAATGGCTGTATGATTCTGTGTTCAATTATCTACATACTCGTTATTAAGAAAAAGAGTTGGTTTATCTGTTTGTTTTGAGCCGAGACTTGTGCATTTTTTCTCTGTTAAATCTGAAACAGTTTTACCTTTATAGTTTGGCTAAGTGAAGTCCATTTTTTTCTTAGCAAGTATATTAAAGTACTTTACTATAGCATATTGGATTTGGATGGGAATAATAAGCAGGATCTTCTTTGCTTTCCTTTAGCTTTGACTTTTAGTGCTATTTTTCTTAATATACCAGTAATCCTAAAAATAACAAATTTTTTCTTCCAATTTTAGAAAACTATTTCTAGGGCTACCTAAATAATATGTATGTAAGTAATAGGTAATGTGCAATTAATAAAATATAAGTCTAAGTATACTATATCTAAGTAAATCTAAGTATATCTAAGACAACACTTCTATTCAGATACTAATATAATTTACATAAAACTAATTTCTTTACATTTTATATAACTTTGTATCTGTAATATTATTTTGATGGTATAAAAACTATTCTCAAATTATGTAAGCTGTATTTTAGGGTTACAGAGCTATACTTTGTAACTAGTGATTTATTCAGCTGTTTAATTTTTTTTTTTTTAATGTCTGAACAGTGTGTGGGTTTCAACAGACCATGATGAAATTGAGAACGTGGCCAAACAATTTGGTGCACAAGTTCATCGAAGAAGTTCTGAAGTTTCAAAAGACAGCTCTACCTCACTAGATGCCATCATAGAATTTCTGAACTATCACAATGGTATGAGTTTGATTAATAGTTTATTCAACATTTCATGTAATTTCCACCTTTCTTATCTTACAAGACCTATTTTAATATTTGAATTCAAAATCTTAGTCTTACTTACAAGGGACTTTATTTTGATGTCTTTTTCATTTGTTTTGGCTTTTTAAGAGGTTGACATTGTAGGAAATATTCAAGCTACTTCTCCGTGTTTACATCCTACTGACCTTCAAAAAGTTGCAGAAATGATTCGAGAAGAAGGATATGATTCTGTTTTCTCTGTTGTGAGACGCCATCAGTTTCGATGGAGCGAAATTCAGAAAGGAGGTAATCTGTTATCAGTCTATTTTATCTCATTTTACTGAGAATCAGGTTTTTTTTCTAACTGGACAACCTTCTTGCAGAGATAGAGGATCAATTGTTTTGTATGTAAATGTTCTTTAGGAGTGAGGAGAGTATAAAGGGAGCAGTAAGAGAGAATATCTGATTCATAACTGTCGTAGGTAATGACATTTATAATCAGTTCTGAATCTTCTCATTGAGGTAAGACAGCTAGACCAAATTAATACTTTGCTGCTGTAAAGATTATACTTGCATACTTGAACTTGTTATAATCTACCTTGGAATCAGTATTTTACAACTTTACAAATAATTAAGAACCTTACACTAGCATGGTTCTGTTTATCCCCTGCCTTTCATGCTATTATTGAAAAGTCTAATTCTCTATGTATTATAATCCCACAATGCATTATTGTTATATTAAACAATTGATAGTATTTTTAAATTATTTTAAGGTAATCTTTTATCTTCACCCTGCATATTTATACTTTCTGTTAACTATTTATATGTTTCCATTGTGTAGTATGGAACAATTGGTGACAAATTCTCTCAGCTTTTGTCTAAAATATCTGTAATTTGCCTTTATTTTTGAAGGATATTTTCATTGAATATAAAATTTTAATAGGCCTTATTTTTCCTTTGAGCATTTGAAGATTGCATTTTTAAGATGTTATTCTTTTGAAGATAGATGCATATTTAAGATGCGTATATCATTCCATTGGCTTCTTCCACCCATTTTTTTTCTGAAAATACATCAGCCATCATTCTGACTGTTGTTTCTCTGAATATAAAATGTCTTTTTTCTTCAGGCTGCTTTTAAGATTTTCTCTTTATCTTTAGTTTTCCAGTTTGACTCTGATTTATATGGCTATGGTTTTCTTTGTATTTACCCTCCTTGAAATTCTCTGAATTTCTTTTATCTATAGGCTGATATCTGTCAGCTTTCAAAAATTCTCAGCCATTATCTCTTCCAATATTTTTTTTGCCACGTGGTCTCTTATTTCTTTCCAGAACTCCAATTTACATAGATCATAAACAATTTTATGGTGTCCACATGTCTCTCACATTGGTTCTACATTTCCTATTTATTTGTGCTTCATTTTAAGTAATTTCTACTGACTTAGATTTGAGTTTCTTAAATCATTTAACCATTTCTTCTGACATGTCCAATGTGCTATAAACCTTATTTAGTGAGCTATTTCTTCTATGATGCGTTTTGGAGTCCTTTTTAAGATATTCCTTTTTCTGTTGAAATTCTCCATCTTTTCATTTAGGTTTTTAAATACTTTTCTCTGATTTCTCTAACATGTTTACTATAGTTATTTGAAAATCCTTGATTGCAGATTTCAACATCTGTGTCATTTGTAGTTCTGTTAGTATTATTACTTTTCTCTTGATTGTGAGTCACATATTTTTTCTTCTTCATATATCTCATATTTTATGGTATGCCTAACTAGAGTGCATATTTTTGTCCAGATACATACCCTTTCTTTTATCAGGATAAGGGGCTAATAGTCACTTTGATCCAATTAGGATTTAGGCTGACTCGAAACTTTAATTTCGGTTCATCCCTTCGTGCAAGTGTCTCATCAGGAGATACATCTTGGCACCCACCCCTTCCTTCCCCTTTTCTAGCAGGACTTTTGAGTCTAAGCATCACAGTACTATAATGCTGTCTCCCTGCCTTCCAGCTCATTCC
Organism: Nycticebus coucang; assembly: GCF_027406575.1. NCBI lineage: Eukaryota > Metazoa > Chordata > Mammalia > Primates > Lorisidae > Nycticebus > Nycticebus coucang. The sequence continues at coordinate 37,948,672 of NC_069791.1, read as the reverse complement.
CAGCTTCCTGTATCACAGCATATTCAGCAAAAGTCTTATATTTATAAGTGGAAGCATTAGGTGTAAAGAGCCTGCACTATATTTGGGGTTCCTACAGATGACAACCTGTGACTCAAGTCCACATGGCCATTACAAACTGGTCTCTCCTTACCCCTGCAGAATCCCCTGGTTTTGTCAAGTTTGATTTTTCTCACACTTTCTCTTCTTACTCAGCAAATATCTCCAGAGAGAAAGCAGTCATTAATCCTAGGAAAGACTTGTCCCTCTCTTTCCTTTTCTTCAAAATACCACTTGAATTGTCTAGTTTGTTTATTGGCTCTCTGCACCACTAGATTGCAGACTCCAGGGGGCATAGAGAGAGTTATATTCACTGCTGTGTATGCAGAGCCTGTGTGAGTAAAGCTATGCTGCCTAGGGCTATTCAGTGTATATTTGCTGAGGTTTTTTTTCCTCAATTGTTTCAAATACTGGTGTAGAGTTGAACAGAGAGGATGGTTTACTGAGAGAAGTGATTAGAGGTTATTCTTAGAAGACTTTATACACAGAAGTGACAGCCAGAAATGAGGAAAGATTATGAAGAGTCAGTAGCTCTTAAACACACACACTCAAATTTGGGGGAAGTGTAATGAAAAGGCAAAGAAATCTCTAATCTGCCAATGCCAAAGTCATTATTTACAACATTATGTTATCGTTAGTGTTGATGTCGCTGGGCCTTCATTATCAAGTAAGATAATAAATATAATTTGGTATTGTATTTAATGTATGTTTAACTACTAGAAGAATATATAATGTATAAACATTTTCTTCAGTTATTATAAAAGCTTTGATAATTTAATGGGAAAATCCTTAGTTTTGTATAATAATTGCATGAAAGTGATTTCTCAACTGCAGTAGATAAATAACACACAGTATTTCTCTTGATATGGAAATGTGAAATAGGTTAAAGGGCTTAAACACTGAAAATGGGTATTTTATGACAAGCTTAGTTCTTGTGAAGGTTACCCTGATGTCCTTCCAAAGCATCATATACGTTTAAAAGTCAAAAACCTTAATTATTAGATTTCTTTGTAAGATATTTTATTTTTCTATTAACTATTAGAAAGCAAAGATAAATCATCAGAATTATTTATTCCTTTAAAAAGCATTTATAATAGACATACTCTTATTTGACAATGTGAATGTTACTTTCTTTGCATTACTATTATTATTATTGCTTAATACTTCATTGCAGCAATCACCTGATTTCTTTTCTGAATGTATTTGTCTTTGTTTGTTCTTTGTGAGGTTTTTGTTTCTGGTCCTTATCTTAAACATTGTTACTGTTGTTAAATTTTAAGGCTTTTTAATTTTGTGAAGGCAAAAAGTGGAAGCCCTAATGAACACATGTATATGTGAAAAGAAAAAAATTGAGGAAGAAAACCTCAGCAAATATACACGGAATAGCTCTAGGCAGCATAGCTTTACTCACATAGGTTCTGCATACACAGCAGTGAATATAACTCTCTCTATGCCTGTGAAGTGTGCAATCTAAAATAGCCAGGCCTTGTGGCAGGCAAAAATAAATAAATAAATAATAAAAAGGTCCTTTTAGTTATTCATCTACATCTACATTCTGAGTTCATTTTTATTTGCTTTTTTTGAGGTTACTAAATGAACACTTTCTATATTCAAAGCAGTGGGAACTGACTGTAATTTTCTGCTTTTAGTTCGTGAAGTAACTGAGCCTCTGAATTTGAATCCAGCTAAACGGCCTCGTAGACAAGACTGGGATGGAGAATTATATGAAAATGGATCATTTTATTTTGCTAAAAGACATTTGATAGAGATGGGTTACTTACAGGTTTGTACCTTCATTTTCAAAATTCTTTTGAACCCTTTCGTAGATATACTTTGAGTTCTAGGGACGAAGTATGGCAGTCTGTGAAGTAAGTATCAGAGGGAAGGCAGCAGTGGAAAAGATTATCATCTGAGGCATCTTTCCTGCAGGTCTACCCCAGGGGTAACCATTAAGTACAAGGGATGTACATTAATTGTACAAGGAATTCTGTTATAATGATAAAAAATGAACAAAATAGCCTGGGTGCCAGTGACTCAAGCCTAGCACTGTAGGATGCGGAGGCAGGAAGATTGAAATTCAGGAGTTACAGACCAGCCTGAACTGTAGTCCTAGCTACTTGGGAGGCTGAATTAGGAGGATCACTTGAACCCAGTAGTTGGAGGTTTCAGTGAGCTAGTCTGATGCCGTGGCACTCTAGCTTGGGCTACAGAATGAGACTCTTGTCTCAAAAAATAAAAATAAAAACATCAAGTACTGAATGTCTATACATATCCTGCTATTTAAATTATTCCATTATTCCATTCAAAATTGTAATCCATGTTTGCGTTATAGTTAGGTCGTGACTGTAACACTGTGGCTGTAACTTCCATTATTTTAAAAAGAAAAAGAATGTAACAAAGGTGAAAGAAGCCAACCTGGGGGTCCGGAAAATCAAATTCTAGTTCTGACTCTAACTTTAGACAACTATGTGACCTTAACTGTATCATTTTATCTGTTCTGACTCCAGCAGCTCTCATTTTAAAATAAAGGTTTGTATGTCTCTCTCATCTTTAGCACCTACAAGGTTGTCTAATATATTTCTTAATTCGTTAATTTTAGTTGTAGCTATTATTCAACACTTCTTCTATACCATGGATTGTATGAAGTACTTCACTTAGGTTGTCTCATGTAATCTGCATAGCCACTACAGGAGGTGGACGTTTCCATCCTAGTTTTACAGAAGAGAAAACTGAAGCTCTGAAAAATGAGGTAGTTGACTCAAGGCAAAAATTATCTAGTAAATGGACCCATCAAGATTTAGATTCAGGTCCTGATATTAGTAAAAAATTAACATTAAAAAAAGAAGAAAAAAATTTCTATGTAGTAAGAATTTTAATGTGATTCATGTGCTGAGGAAAAGAGGGAAAACTATTTTTTCCAATCTTCTGATCAGTGTATAGTCAAACCATAGACTGGCTGTTTAGTTAAATTTGAGTGTTCCGGAAAATGAAATTTGATCTATATAGATACTGCCCTTCCCAAGATCCTTTCTAAGGAGGACTTTCCTAAAGTGTGGAGAAAAATGATATTTCTTATTGTTAGAAGATCTGTAAAAAAACCTGACAATTCTGAAAAATGAATTTTTCCAGTAATTGATCTAGTCAGGTAATTACTGTCAGAGAAAAGGCAGCTTCTCTTGCCTGCATGCCCCAGAATCAGAGGACTGTCCCTGCCTCTGCCTACACGTGACTGGGACACTACTATCTGTTCTCACTTGTAGCTCAGGGATCTAAGACAATCTGTACAATAGGGGCTACAGTTATTTTTCCAAAAACCTTCATACTGCTTTTGGGTGATGATGGGAGAAACTTCTGGGGAAAAAAGGGATAAAGGAATTTTTAGAAAATCCCTTGTCAGAATACTTGAGGATGAGTATTATTTCTGCTTTTTTCAATCGTAAAATAGAAATCTTTTTTTTTTTTTAAACTAGGGAACTTGAACCGTATAGCTAGAAGTTTGAAAAATGTTATTTGTTTTTTGTGAGCTTTGTCCTCTAAAAGCAATTATTTTGCTGTATGTCACTGATTTTACTGTGTTATTCATTTTTCTCTGAACTATAGAAATGAATTCACTGTTCTGTATAATAATAAAGCTTTTGATAGATATGAATGAATGTTAAAAACAGCACTCATGATGTTTGCACTATCTTTAGGGTGGAAAAATGGCATACTACGAAATGCGCGCTGAGCACAGTGTGGATATAGACGTGGATATTGACTGGCCTATTGCAGAGCAAAGAGTGCTAAGGTAAAAAAAGGAAAAAAGAACTTGTATGACCTTTGCCCTAGACCCTCACATCATTTGTAGCAGACGTTTTGAACCATACTTTTACATACTGATTTCTGATGCTCCAAACATCTTATGATCTTTGTACTTAGTTTGCCCATGTGTGGAACACATATGTATAAAGTGTGCCTTTACATGGCGTACTCAAGAAATGAGAACACATAATCTGGTTAGATCACACATTTTTTAGTTCTTGAACTGTAGGTTGAAGTATATATGTGAAGTAAATTTGAAGAGTGATATTTGAATAATTTGAATGAAAGACAAGTTATTCAGTTCAACTGGTGTTAGCCAGATAGTAAGGAGTGATTAGTATTGTACTCAACAGTCTATTTTGGCTTCTTATAGATATGGCTATTTTGGCAAAGAGAAGCTGAAGGAGATAAAACTTTTGGTGTGCAATATAGATGGATGTCTCACCAATGGCCACATTTATGTATCAGGAGACCAAAAAGAAATTATATCTTATGATGTAAAAGATGCTATTGGGATAAGTTTATTAAAGAAAAGTGGTATTGAGGTATGTGCTTCTTGAATATAGCAATATTTTAAAAGATTTTGATTTAGGGTTAAACAACATGCAAGGAAGTAAGAGGTTTAAATCTTTAGTATTAACTATTAAACTATGTGAAAGTTGGCTTTCCTGTGCCTAGAAAATTACTAGACTGTTTACTTTTAGATAAGTAGAATTAAGAATTTGTCAATCATCAAATAATATTTCTTATTAACTCAATAAGTATAAACATATTACTTTTAAATAGAAGCTATTATTGCATAAGATTTCTATAAGAAAAATTTTCTAAATCATAGATGTTGGCATTTAGAAAAAGAAAAAAATCTTATGAATGTTTACAAATTCAAATTAACTTACTATTTAAGTGTGTTGTTTAAAAATAAAGGCTAAGATAATTCTCTAAAAACCTTATATATGTATTACTAAGCAGTACAAGAGAATGGTTATAAACTTTCCTCTGCATAAACTGAATTATAGGAAAATCTTAGTGTATATTGTATTTTTTTCCCTATAGGTAGAATTCTTTCTATTGTAGAAAACAGTGGTCTCACTCTTACTGAACTGTGAGAAATAAAACAGACTTGCTTTGAAATGTTATCATTTTACAATGACAGTTGATTTTTCTTATTTGGATATTCAGAAAGTCAAAGGGCTACTCACATATGACTGGATTATTTACAGGGTTTTATTTTATTGTGAAAGATTTCTCTTTTCTTCACTTTCTAATTTTTGTCTACCCCCACACTTGCTTTTTATAAGGTGAGGCTGATCTCAGAAAGAGCCTGTTCAAAGCAGACACTCTCTTCCTTAAAACTGGATTGCAAAATGGAAGTCAATGTATCAGACAAGCTAGCATTTGTAGATGAATGGAGAAAAGAAATGGGTCTCTGCTGGAAAGAAGTGGCATATCTTGGTTGGTATCCCTTTAGCCATAGTAAGATGGACCACAATTTTTTTTAAGAAATAGATAAGTAATAAAATTCTCCAAATGGGCACAATTGTAAGGAAATAGGAACTCTCTTGCACTGCTGATCAAAGTATTAAATTGAAACAGTCCCTCTGGGGGTTGGTTTGATGATATGTATCAAATATAGATTTCTAGCACACACTATGGAGTCCGATCTCGCCACCGACTAGCCAGTGTTGATAAGGTAAACCATGTTTCCTCATTTGTAAACTGGGGTTGCCAAGAGTATGGTTCTTAGAGGAGTTAATAAAACCATCTGGGTAAAGCACTTAGTAGAGTTTCTACCATGTAGGAATTACATTCTTAATAATTTTTTTTGCTATTAGTAAAATGTATGTATTTTTAACCTCCAAATTCTAATTACAAGAAAGAAAATGGACAAATGTGCCAATAATGAAGGAAAAAAGAACCCACCTAAATATTCTGCAAAAAAACCCCCAGAATATCCATAGTTTGGAATACTATGCAACTAGTACGAAAAATTCTGTAATCTGTATTTATTGACATGGTCAGATGTAACGATAAGTTTTTCACTTTAATATTAGCAAATAGATTTATCGGTTCCATGTGATATATAGTCATGAAACTGGTAGTCTGATGATGTCAACATTTTAAATATTAATAATGACAAGTCATTGAGATGCATAATAATTCTAATTCATGTATGAAAGAAATGTTAACAAGGGTAGTATGAGACTCAAAAGAAGCAAGCATGAAATCTTTTGGGAGCATATGATGTAACGACTTTAGGAATAGCCTTTAAACTACACATGAAGATTCAATGGAGAAAAATACTATAGAACATTGTTAAAGAACCATCTAATTTTGTAAGAAGAAAATAATTTTAATGGAACATACAGAAAATTCCAGCTATACTTACTATCTGTGGGACCTTCAGTAAGCTTCTCTATACCTTAATTTTCTATTTACAATATAAATATAAACCAAATTTTATAAGGCCATTGGAAAGAAAAACAAAGATAATATAAAATGCTTTACATCGTGCCTGCCTACATGTAGTAATAATAATAAATGTATATTTATATAGGTAAAATATATATATCCAGGATTTTGTGTCAGAATTATATATGCCAAAATATTATCCATAAATAGTGATAACTAAGATGATTTTGTTCTTTAGTTGTCTGTATTTTTTAAAAAAGTTTTAGCCAAGAATATACATTACTTATATGACATTTTAAAGATGCTATAAGTAAAGCAGAGGGTTCAGCCAGGTGTGCTGGCTTTTATTATTAAATAAAAGTGTTATTTTTGTAGTAATACATAGAGCACATAACTGTATAAAGGCTGAGGCTGAAGGATTGCTTGAAGCCAGGAGTTTGAGCCCAACCTAAACAACATAGCAAGACCCCATCTCTACAAAAAATAGAAAACTTAGCCATATGTGGTGGTGCATGCCTGTAGTTCAGGTTATTTGGGAGGCTGAGGCAGGAGGATTGCTTGAACCCAGGATTTAAGGTTGTGGTGAGCTATGATGACAGCACTGCCTTCTAGCCTGGGCAAGAGAGTGAGACCCTATCTCAAAAATAAATAAAAGTAAAGTATTAAATAAAAGAAATAGAGGTTAAAAAATTTAGAATATAGTGAATAGACTCCAAAACTTTATTTTAAAAATCAGTGTTTTACATAGAGCACATAAATGTATAAAAATATATTTCTTAAAAATAACACTTTTATAAGTAAAATAAATAGTGCTTAAGGACCAGATTGTGTGAAGAAATACTAACTTGAATTTTCATCATCTTTCAATGAAAATTCTAATTTCAATATATTTAATAATAAGAGAAAAAATTTCAGTAAATAAATGTAGAACAAATTTAAAACAAGCTTTTTTAAACCAGCATTTTATTAGTAGTTTTACTCAGAATGTGAATGTAAGGTACTGGGAGCTTCTGAAATTTATCCTATTCCAAAAGGGGAGAGGGAAGAGAAAGGACAAAATTATGTCAGTATGATTTGTTTTTTGACACATTAAAAATAACAATTTTTTAGTAAAAAATGGCATACAAATCAGAACTATTACAGATTATAAGACATTTAAGATGTATATCAACAAAGTATATGAACCTTATTTGACTCTTGATTCAAACAAGTCAACCATCAAAAGACAATTTTGAGACAATTAGCGATATTTGAACACCTACTAGGTTATTAAATGATAATTAAGGTATTGTTTTTATGAGTTTGATAATATTGTATCACTTTTAAAAAATGCATTTATGTGTTAGAGATGAATGCTAAAGAGGTTTTGTGTAAAATAAGCTATCTAGGAATTTCTTCCTCTCCCTCCATCCAGAAAAGTTAGGAGGCAGAATATAGAGAAAAATACATATTGGCAAATGATCCAAGATACGGTAATCATATAGCATGAAACTGGATTCTCGTATGTATTTGAAATTTTCCTGAATAAAATACTTTAAGAGTTTGTAATTTATGCATGGAGTTACTAACAATTGTAATATGCACAACAAGCAGAAAGTGTACGCCAGTCTCCTTCTCCAGCTGATTAAAGTTGATTTTTGATTGCTAGGGAAAACCCGAGACCTCAGTTGTACGTGAAAATGTTTTTGTTCCACGTAGTCTTTAGTATTCTTATATGCAGTTCCTTTAGGTCTTACTGGATTTGCCAGAGTTACTTATTTGTTGCTGTTTACATTATTTAGCTAGAATATTCTTTGTCTCATTACATGCTCACTCTGTATTTATTTTACTTGATAGGAAATGAAGTGACTGATGAAGAGTGCTTGAAGAGAGTGGGCCTGAGTGGCTCTCCTGCTGATGCCTGTTCCACTGCCCAGAAGGCTGTTGGATACATTTGCAAATGTAATGGTGGCCGTGGTGCCATCCGGGAGTTTGCAGAGCACATTTTCCTACTAATGGAAAAGGTTAATAATTCATGCCAAAAATAGAAATTAGTATAATGTTGGAAAAGAAAGGATATGGCTTTCTTCCGCCAGTTTGCTTTTATTTCTGATTAAGTAAAATTCCATGTGATTTTATTTGTGATGTATCTTAATATCTTTTAAAAGCAAATCTTCTCAAATTACCATTCCAAACCTATGAAATAATTGTGCTCTACTTTTCTCCTTATGCAAGATAATTATTTAGAGATTGATTATAGTCTTTCTCAGATTTTTAGTAAATGCAAGTAAGAACATCATCAAAATTGACTTTGTATTGTACCCTGTAAAACTGTGTGTTTGTGTGCTTTCACTGATGCTGGGATTTTATTTATTTGGGGACAGTGTGTCTGGTAAGACATGCCCTTCAATTAATAAAATTACATTTCACAAACTTGATGAAAACTGCCTTGTTTCTATAGAAGGAATTTACCAAGCATTTTCTTTATTTCCTTTAAACAGTAATGTGATATTAGTGAAAAACAAACCCTGGACCCCAGGTGTACAGCATCTTTATGTGTATACATACAGCATGCACAGTTGTCTCTCAGTATATGCAGGAGATTGGTTACAGATCCCCCAGCATATACCAAAATCAATGCATACTCAATCCTACAAAGCCCTGTGGAACCAGCATATACAAAAGTCTGCCCCCCATATGTGTGTGTGGGTTTACACCCTGAGAATACTGTATTTTTGATCTACATTTAGTTAAACAAAATTTGCACAGAACCCATGCTGTTCACACCCAGTTGTGGAGGGGTGGACTCCATGTACAAATACAAATATCCAAATAAAGTTATTTATATAATATGAAAGTTATATATTGATTTGGAAAGCAGAGGAAATTATTAGGAGTTACCTCTGAAATAATGGTGATCTGTATGCAGGCAAGCCATGGAGATATTCCAAGTTTAGTTTCAGACCACTGCCGTAAACAAGCATAAAACTTTGTTGGTTTCCCAGTGCATTTAAGGTTATGTTTGTACTATACTATAGTAAGTGTTCAGTAGTAGTATGTCTATATAAACAATGTACATACATTAATTTAAACTTACTGTTAAAAAATGATAACTATCATCTTAGCCTCCAGCAAGACATGTTTTTTGCTGGTAAAGGGTCTTATCTCAAAGTTCATGGGTGCTGACTGATCAGGGTGTTGGTTGCTAACAGTTGGGGTGTCTGGCAATTTCTTAAAATAAGACAACAATGAAGTTTGCCATCGCAATTGACTCTTACTTTGCAAACAAAACAAAACTAACCATTTTCTGTCATTTACATCTGTTTTCACCATAAAAAGAATTCGTGTAAAACTCTGACAAGCAGTAAGCCACTCAAGTCAGCTCTATGGGAAGCTGTTTTCTTTTGTCAGGACTATTGAGTTGACACAGTTCAGTCTGCCTGTATGAGACAAATGTGAGTTGGAGCTGGAACTATCTTTTACTTTAATTTTCTTTACATTTGTCCTAATTTTACCCTCTGGTTTTCCCACTGCTGACTGTTTTTTCCGATTCCCTTAAATTTCTACATTCCCCAAAGGCTTTATCTACACTTCCTGTTCTACCCCAGGGATTCCATCTCTGTCGTTATTTTCAGTAGTGACCTCCATGCGGATAACACTCAAATCTAATCTCCAACCCCAATTCTCTGTTGTGAATTCTGGTTGTATCGCAAACTCTTTTTTTATTATTATTAATCATAAACACATAGATCATGTTTACATTAATGCATTTATGGGGTACAATGTACTAATTTCATGTAGAATTAGGAACACTTACATCACACTGGTTAATATATATCTCATCTCGTTTACTTAATTATTGTGTTAAGACATTTATACTTTATACTTAATAGACCCTTGCGTTATGCACCATAGGTGTGATCCCAGCATTGACCCTCCCTTCATCTGACCTCTCCTCTCCCCTCCCATTCCCCCCTCCCTCCTTCATCCTGGGCCATAGTTGTGATCTATTCTTCTATGAAAGTGTGAGTGATTGTAAATTGGTTTCAAAATAGTACTGAGTACACTGGAAATTTTTTCTCCCATTTTTGAGATACTTTACTAAGTAGCATATGTTTCAGCTCCATCCATATAAACGTAAAAGAGGTAAAGTCTCCATTTTTTTAAGACTGCATAATATTTCATGGTATACATATACCACAATTTATTAATCCATTCATGGGTCGATGGGCACTTGAGCTTCTTCCATGACTTGGCTATTATGAATTGAGCTACAATGAACAATCTGATGCAAATATCTTTGTTATAAAGTGATGTTTGGATATAAACCTAGTAGAGGAATTGCAGGATCAAACAGCAGGTCTACTTTTAGATCCCTGAGTATTCTCCATACTTCTTTCCAAAAGGGACGTATTAGCTTGCACTCCCACCAGCAGTGTAGAAGTGTTCCCTTTTCTCCATATCCAGTCCAACATCTGTAGTTTTGGGATTTTGTTATGTGAGCCAGTCTTACCAGAGTTAGATGGTATCTCAAAGTGGTTTTGATTTGCATTTCTCTGATGATTAAAGATGATGAGCATTTTTTCATGTGTCTCGTAGGCCATATGCCTATCTTCTTCAGAGAAGCTTCTGTTCAAGTCCTTTGCCCACAATGAAATGGGATTACTTGTTCTTTTTTTTTTTTTTTTTTAAATCATAGCTGTGTACATTGATATAATCATGGGGCATCATTCACTAGCTTCACAGACCGTTTACCAAGTTTCACATATACCCTTGTAAGATGCACTGCTGGTGTAATCTCACCAATCCCCTTCCCTCTACCCACCTCCCCCCTCCCTCCCCTCCCTTCCCCCTTCCCCCTATTCTTAGGTTGTAACTGGGTTATAGCTTTCATGTGAAAACCCTAAATTAGTTTCATAGTAGGGCTGAGTACATTGGGTACTTTTTCTTCCATTCTTGAGATACTTTGCTAAGAAGAATATGTTCCAGCTCCATCTATGTAAACATGAAAGAGGTAAAGTCTCCATCTTTCTTTAAGGCTGCATAATATTCCATGGTGTACATATACCACAATTTATTAATCCATTCGTGGATCGATGGGCACTTGGGCTTCTTCCATGACTTAGCAATTATGAATTGGGCTGCAATAAACATTCTGATACAACTATCTTTGTTATGATGTGATTTTTGGTCTTCTGGGTATATGCCCAGTAGAGGGATTACAGGATTGAATGGCAGATCTATTAGGTTAGCTGACTGGATACAAAAACTCAGGCCAGATATTTGTTGCATACAAGAGTCATAACTTAAAAGAGAAATACAGACTCAGGGTGAAAGGATGGTCATCCATATTTCAGGCAAATGGTAATCAGAAAAAAGCAGGTGTTGCAATTTTATTTGCAGATACAATAGGCTTTAAACCAACAAAAGTAAGGAAGGACAAGAATGGTCACTTCATATTTGTTAAGGGTAATACTCAATATGATGAGATCTCAATTATTAATATCTATGTACCCAATCAGAATGCACCTCAATTTATAAGAGAAACTCTAACAGACATGAGCAACTTGATTTCCTCCAGCTCCATAATAGTCAGAGATTTCAACACTCCCTTAGTAGTGTTGGATCAATCCTCCAACAAGAAGCTGAGCAAAGAAATTTTAGATTTAAACCCAACCATCCAACATTTGGATTTAGCAGACATCTACAGAACATTTCATCCCAACAAAACTGAACACACATACTTCTCATCAGCCCATGGAACTTACTCCAAAATCAATCACATCTTAGGTCACAAGTCTAACCTCAGTAAATTTAAAGGAATAGAAATTATTCCATGCATCTTCTTGGACCACCATGGAATAAAACTTGAGCTGAGTAACAACAGGAATCTGCATATTCATACAAAAACATGGAAGTTAAATAACCTTATGCTGAATGATAGCTGGGTCAGAGATGAGGTTAAGAAAGAAATTGCCAATTTTTTGGAACAAAGCAACAATGAAGACACGAACTATCAGAATCTCTGGGACACCGCAAAGGCAGTTCTAAGAGGGAAATTTATAGCACTGCAAACCTTCCTCAAGAGAACGGAAAGAGAGGAAGTTAACAACTTAATGGGACATCTCAAGCAACTGGAAAAGGAAGAACATTCCAACCCCAAACCCAGTAGAAGAAAAGAAATAACCAAAATTAGAGCAGAATTAAATGAAATTGAAAACAAAAGAATAATACAACAGTTCAATAAATCAAAAAGCTGGTTTTTCGAAAAGGTCAATAAAATAGATAAACCTTTGGCCAACCTAATCAGGAAAAAAAGAGTAAAATCTCTAATATCATCAATCAGAAACAACAAAGACAAAATAACAACAGACTCCTCAGAAATCCAAAAAATCCTTAATGAATATTACAAGAAACTGTATTCTCAGAAATATGAAAATCTGAAGGAAATTGACTGATACTTGGAAGCACGTCACCTTCCAAGACTTAGCCAGAATCAAGTGGAAATGTTGAACAGGCCCATATCAAGTTCGGAAATAGCATCAACCATACAAAACCTCCCTAAAAAGAAAAGCCTGGGACCAGATGGTTTCACGTCAGAATTCTACCAACTTTTAAAGAGGAATTAGTACCTATATTACTCAACCTGTTCCAAAAGGTAGAAAAAGAAGGAAGACTACCTAACACGTTCTATGAAGCAAACATCACCCTGATCCCCAAACCAGGAAAAGACCCAACAAGAAAAGAAAATTATAGACCGATATCACTAATGAATATAGATGCAAAAATATTCAACAAGATCCTAACAAACGGAATCCAGCAACACATCAAACAAATTATACATCATGACCAAGTTGGTTTTATCCCAGGGTCTCAAGGCTGGTTCAATATACGTAAATCTATAAATGTAATCCAGCACATAAACAAATTAAAAAACAAAGACCATATGATTCTCTCAATCGATGCAGAAAAAGCTTTTGATAATATCCAGCATCCCTTCATGATCAGAACACTTAAGAAAATCGGTATAGAAGGGACATTTCTTAAACTGATAGAGACCATCTACAGCAAACCCACAGCCAATATCATATTGAATGGAGTTAAATTGGAATCATTTCCACTCAGATCAGGAACCAGACAAGGCTGCCCATTGTCTCCATTGCTTTTTAACATTGTAATGGAAGTTTTAGCCACCGCAATTAGGGAAGAAAAGGCGATCAAGGGTATCCATATAGGGTCAGAAGGGATTACTTGTTCTTATTAATAAGTTTGAGTTCTCTGTGGATTCTGGTTATCAAACTTTTGTCAGAAATATAACTTCACCTCCTCAGTTTCTGATCTTACCATTATTAAGACATTATAGCTCTTCTCAGTTTCTCCTTTTCACTTTTATTCAGACACCAAAGCTTGAGTTTGATGCTACTGGCCAGTATCTTTTCAGTTTATCCAATGCTGAATAAACTGCTAGATAAATTGTTCATGTGTTTACTATTAACCTTTTCAAAATCTTTCAGTGACTCCATGCTGACCACGGAATGAAACGTACTTTAGACCAAACGTTGTAGTCAACACAACCTAATATTCCCAGCCATAGTTCCTGCTGATTATTGTGGGTCTTCTACACCATTCTTCTTAAGTCCCACCTTCATCAGCATAAATGATTCATTCCTTTAAAACATCTACTGTTAAAGTACCTCCCATATATTAATTACTGTGTTTGGATACAAATTATACTGGAGTCCTTATTTAATTTCAGTGACCCAAACCCAAGTACAATTCAGCTCTCACCATTAAAGCAACCTTGCAGCATGAAAACTTCAGAAAATATTTTATGTTCAGCTACAATATGTAAGGAACATAGAAGTTGCCAATCCTATCCCTACAACAAGAAAAACTGGACAAGCCACAAATCAATGACTTGGACCTACCAGAGAATTGAGGTCATAGGACAAATTGCTGCTCAAACTCCAGCAATCCCAACATCCAGAGAGATACAGCACCTGATGCTTGATCACCTCAGGCAGAAACTGCTGGATGCACTTAACTAGTAATTGCAAAGAAATGCTGGAGCCCAAGGTGTGGACCAAAGTGAGAGTGAGAAACTCCTAGAGGTTGCTGTCATGGGAGGTGGGTTAGGAGTGAGGAGAGACACACACTTTCCCTCCAGGAATACAAATGGATTCTCACAAGGAGGTTCTGAGGATTCAAGGAAAATCCGCCATACCCCTGGCTGGAGGAGGAAAAGAACAATCATTGTGAAACCCTGCCAGAATCTTCTCTCTAACCAAAGCCCATTCTCCACTAGGAAGGATTTCCTCCCAGAGGGCAATTACTGAAAACTTAGGTCAGCTAGAAGAAAGGAATTCTGCTCAGCTCCAGATACTTTTCCGGTTCCCCTAAGGGGGAAAAAGTTTATAGTCAACTGGAGAGAGGGCATCAAGGAAGTAAATAGGGAATGCTACAACCCGGGAAACAGTAGGGAAGAAAGCTCAGCCTCTGGGGGAGGAAAGAAAACACTTGTGAGGCTCAGCACCTGTAGCTCAAGTGGCTAAGGCACCAGCCACATACACCAGAGCTGGTGGGTTGGAATCCAGGCCAGGCCCTTCAAACAACAATGACAACTGCAACCAAAAAATAGCCAAGCATTGTGGTGGGCGTCTGTAGTCCCAGATACTTGGGAGGCTGAGGCAAGAGAATTGCTTAAACCCAGGAGCTGGAGGTTGCTATGAGCTGTGACACCACAGCACTCTACCCAGGGTGACAGCTTGAGGCTCTATCTCAAAAAAAACCCAAACCACTTACGAAAGACATCCTTTCAAGACATAAGCCCACGGAAATACCAAAACTGAGAAGATTTTAGAATACTTCCTCTCTTTCATACCATACACAACAAGAAGTCTCCAATGTAAGAACAGTGGATTCCAGAAAAAAAAAAATCTGCAAGACATACTTTCTCTAAGGAAAAATGCCAAAGGAAGTCTCGAAGCTCCAACGAGGACTTTGGAGGAATTTGAAATCTTCTGTATCTATAGCTGTGAATAAGATTAAATACAGTCTAACTCCTAGCAAGATTCGTTACTAGTGTGAACATAAATCTTAACACTAAAGAGCTATTTGTCTTAGTACCATTACTCATTCAAGCATATCTAGTTTTCAACAACAACAACAACAAATTATCAGACATACCAAGGCAAGAAAAAGCGAAGTCTGAGAGAGAACAGTCATCAGATCCAGACTCAGCTATGACACAGACGTTGGTTTCAGACAGGCAATTTAAAACATAGCTACGATTAATATGTAAAGTCAGGTAATTAAAAAAAAGTATACAAAATCCAACCCAGATGGATAGTAAGATAGAGAAATGCTAAAGAAAAACCAAAAGGAAATGCTAAGAATGAAAGAAATAGTAACAGAAATAAAGAATGCCTTCAAGAGACTCATTGGTAGATGAGACAAAAGGGTAAACTTGAATGTTGGTCAATATAAAAAGTTCCCAAACTGAAATCCAGAGGGGGGACATGGGAGGATGAAACAGAATATCCAAGAACTATGGGACAGTATTGAAAGCTGGAACATACGTGTAATAAAAATATCAGAAGGATAAGAAAGATAACAGGACAGAAAAAATATTTAAAGTGATAATGACCAAGAATTTCTCCAAATCAAAGACAAGATACCAAACCACAGAGGGATTTCAGTTTGGGATTTTCAGAGGGATTTCATTGGCAGCAGACCTGGCCCTGCAAAAAACTGTTTAAGTTCTTCAGAGAGAAGAAAAATGATATGGTTGAAAAACTTAGATCTACCAAAAAGAGAATTAGAAAAGATAAATGAAAAAATAATATCACTTATTTTTTTCTTATTCTTAATTGATGCAAAAGCTAACTTGTTATAATAGCAACAACGCAGAGGGTGACTGTAGTCAGAGGGTGACTGTAAGGACAGCTGAAATGATTTACAGCAATGCATAAGGGATAAGAGGGACTAATTGGGAGTATAAACTTAGAAAGTGTGGCTATGGGCTCGGCACCTGTAGTTCAGCAGCTAGGGCGCCAGCCACATGTACCAGAGCTGGCAGGTTCAAATCCAGCCTGGGCCAACTACAACCACAAAATAGCCAGGCATTGGGCGGACACCTATAGTCCCAGCTACTTGGGAGGCTGAGGCAAGAGAATCGCTGAAACCCAAGAGTTTGAGGTTGCTGTGAACTGTGATGTTACAGCACTCTACAGAGGGCAACATAGTGAGACTCTGTCTCAAAAAAAAAAAAATGTAGCTATGATGTTATTTGAAGATGGACTTAGGTTATTTTAAAATGTATATTGTAAACACTGGGGAAAAAATGTTTAAAAAAATGTTAAAAATGTTAAAAAAAAACAAAACCCAGAAGTGTAAATGATATATAAGGAGAAGAGGTAAGATGGAACTATCCAAAATTCTCAATTAAACCCAGAGAAGTCAGAAAAACAGGGGGAGTTCGAACAAAGAACAAATGCATTGAATAGAAAACAATAACAGAGAGTAAATTTTAATCCAACTACATAAATGTCTGAACACAATAACTAAGAAAATGCCGTGAAGGCTATGTTAACCGATTCTATGAAAATATTTCAAATTGTATATAAAACCAGCACATTGTACCCCATGATTGAATTAATGTACACAGCTATGATTTAATAAAATAACAATAATAATAATCACTTTAAATGTGAATGGTCTATACACACCAGAGATTGTCAGATTGGATTAAAAAACTGAATACTGAATACCTACTTTAAATAAAAAGACTCCAAAAAGTTAAAAGAGATGGAAAAAAAAAAAAACATCATGCTAACACCAAACAACAATATCACAACTCCACCAGTACAATCACTTCAAAACATTTTTGCTTAAAACGATAACCATCACTTTTTCCATAACTCTCGGATCAGCAATTTGGGCTGAGGTCAGCAACCTGTTCTCCTATGATTGCACTGCAGTTAGCTGATGGGCTGAACTGGCTCGGTGGTCCAGGTGAGTTTCATACACACACTGGCTGTTTGATCCTCCTTTCCCTTCTTACGGTCTTTCAACTTTAAGGAGACTAGGCTCAGCTGCTTAACGTGGGAGTCTCTGAGCAGTGAGAAAATGAGACTGGATACTGCAGTGTCTTTGGAAGGCTTCCTCAGAAGTTGCACAATGTTACTTCAGCCTCAGTTCCACAGGTCAAAGTCAAGCTGCTGACCACCCATCACAGATTAAGGGGTCAGAAGATAGGATCTACTTCCTAATGGAAGGAGTTCTGTTTTTTATGTATCTTATATGTATGTTAATGTGCGCGGGTTTGGAAATTTGAGAAGCTGGAAAAAGAGAGATCTGTTTGAGGGTTTAGGTTGTAAATGTTGTGTTTTGAACTTTGAACAAGTTTGGCCAACCTTTCTGTGCCTCAGTTTTCATATTCTAGTTGAAGATAATAATAGAAGCACCTTATGGGATTCTGAAGATTAAAATGAGATAATATAAGTAGCATGTTTAGAGGAGTACTTGGCTTACGCAGGGTCTCTAAATGGCTGTTGGTGATAAATACACTTGGATTCTAGCTTTGGCTTTTTCTGCATTTTCCAAGTCATTTAACACTCCCAAACTATTAATATTTGACTATAAACTGAGGGGCTTATAATATTTATGGGACTGAGCACAGTGGCTCACACCTGTAATGCTAACACTGTGGGAGACCAGGAGGCATACTTGAGCTCCAGAGTTTGAAACCAGCCTGAGCAAGAGGTAGAGCCTAACTCTACTAACAATAGAAAAATTAGACGGACGTGGTGGCGAGCACCTATATTCCCAGCTACTCAGGAGGCTGAGGCAGAAGAGCCTAAGAGTTTGATGTTGCAGTCAGCTGCGAGGATACCATTGCACTCTAGCCAGGGAGACAGAGCAAGATTTGGTCTCAAAAAAAAAAAAAAAAATGATATGGGTAGTAGGTTAAGTAATTGCTGTGACCTGAATTGCCAATGTAAGCATGTTAATTATTTTCTAATTATTTAAATGTCCATGTGTGGTTATCGTGAAATGTGAATACTCTCTATTATACTCTTCCATGTCTGGCCTTTTGTTTACTACACACTTGATACAAGTTACCTTTTCCAAGTCTAAATTTTTTTTTTAGGAACATGACATCTTTGATAAACTGGAGCTCTCGTTTGCCACAATGGCTGGGAAAGTTCTACTAAAAATAGTTCCAAAGAATTTTGGCTTTTTCACATTTCACAGATGCCATTCCCAATGCAGGACCATTTCATGCTTTGTTGAACAATTGAAGTAGATGTAACATTGAATTGAACAATTTAAAGATGAAATAGATGTAACATTACTTGTAGGCGGAGGGAAATACGTTTATATGTATTTTAAAAATTTCAGTGGTTGACATTTCAGCCACTGGGTGTCATCACAGATCTACCTTTAAAAATGTGGCGTTTTCAGCAGCTGACTGGCAGTAACTCGTAGGGGTTTGATGAGATTAGATGACTTCTGTTGTTCATCAACCTTCATATGTTGAAAATTAATGTCTATTATATAAAATTCTTTGTAAAGTAAAATTTGGACTTTTTTTAGTCTTTCTTCACAAGTCTTCTAACAGTTTACAGGGGGCTTTGAGTGAGAGAGGCAGTATAGTAGGAAGGCTAAGACTGAGTGAGGACATATAAACAGTTGTACTGCTGCCTACAGGACCAGGGCTAACTAAAGATGTGTCCCCAAAGCTTACCACAGCTGTCCCCTGTGACATCAGTGCATGAAAATGACCTCTATCTAACTTCTCTTAATCCTCACAACCTCTATAAAGTAAGTACTTTTATGTCCTCCATTTTACAGATGTGGAAACTGAGGCACAGAGAGGTTAATTATACACCCAAGATCAGATACTGGGCGGCAGATTCAGAATTTAAGACAGAGAACTTTCCCAAAAGCAGTAGATTATACCTTTGGAAAAGACCCAGGGAGTGTCTTCTCAGAGAATGGTCCTTCACCCACCTTCCTCAAACTCTCATACAGATAGTTGTTAAATATGAAAATCATTAAATATATATTTCAGTCTCATCCCAGAGCCACTGAATCAGGACCTCGGGGGTAAGGTCTGGGAATGTGCATATTAGCCAAGTTCCATCAGGTGACAGGGTTCAGGCACACTGAACTTTGAAAATGCGTTTGTCAGAGTGAAGTTGGAAGGCATCCTCTCCTGGGAAGGAAAGAGAGAGAACAGCCCTTTGGAAACACGGCAGGGATGGAATCCGGACTTGGGAACCATCCCATATACTCTTCAATAGATACTCCTGGTGCACTGGAGACCTTCTTCCTGATTACCAGCTGGCCTCAGCTGGTGTCATCCCATCCGCCCTCCCCTGGGTGTACACCTGCTCACAGGAAGAGGTCTACTCTAACTCAGGAGTTCAAAACCCTGAGTGCTCACTCGAGTCACTCTGGAAGACATTTAAAACACACAGATGCCTGGAACTAACGCAGACCAATTGAATCAGAATTTTGGTGTGGGACCCAGAGAATTGGTATTAAATTTTCTTTCCACCTGAGATCCTCCTGTGTAGCCAGAGTTGACAACCTACTATCTTGAACAATAATTCTTAAAATGAATTTTTAACAAGTATCACAGAAGTGGTTGATTCTCATGCTGATATTTTGCAAGAAGTACTTTGAGAAACTCTATGGCAAAAACTAAGAATGCATGCCCAGGATAAGAACATCAGGGAAGGTTTTTTTTTTTTTTTTTAAGTTAGACTAAGGCCCTTCTAGATGAAATTAAGTACAGCTGGTTTTTTAGGTCCAAAATTGGGGCAGCCTTGAACCACGTGTCCACGGCTGAGAGGGAGGCATCTGTCAAGGGGCTATCAAATTCAGCCAGTCTCTCTCTGCTCATGCCTGACTCACTTGGACAGAGGGTCATGTTTTGTTCAAGATGAGACCTGATTGGCCACGTGGGCACTCCGGGCACACTTCTTCCACCACAGTTATATGTTAGGTGAGTCCATCATGTATGAGGGAGCACTGCCTCCCAGTTACAATCTGGGGTTCCATTTTAGATCCCAATCCTGACCCCACCCTCCCCCCACACACAGACATTGAGGTCTGCAGAGATCTATCATTACACTTTTCCTGTTTAACAATCACTCTCCCCCTCGGGATGGAGGCTATGAAGAGACAATACTGTCTAGCTTATTCGTCAGTGTTTTCAGAATTTGGTACAGCACCTAGAGCCCATTCTAATGGACTCTCTGTCCTTCCGCCATCATCTGTAATATCAGTGGGCTAATTCTTCTCAATGAAACCCTTTTGTGCCCGCTTAGCAGAAAGCCTGAAATACTGATACAGGACTGATAGAAGTTGGAGTACAGACACAGGAGGCCATGTGGCTGGGAAAATGACCCCACATCCTGTGTCCTGTTTCTTCCATCCTCTGCTGGCACTCCACAGTCACACTCAGAGCCCCCTTTCTCAGGGGTAGTGTCCCTGAGGGAGGCAATTCAGGGTGTGGGAAAGCTGCTGACTGGATGGACCCCCAGGAGTCTTTTTTTTTTTTTATAATTTCCTCATTTTATAGAAATAAATATTACTTCTCACGTTTCCTTTCTTTACATTTCATATCTTATATTTCATAGTAGGAACCTGGGCCTAGACAAACTTTGGAAAGCCAGTGCCTCTGCCTGAGGCCAGAGCTCACTGGAGCCTACAGATTATGGTCCGTAACGGCACAGGTGTCAAAGGAGGCAGACTCACACACAGTTTGTCCTTCCTGCCACCCTTGGCACTTTGCTTGATTGGCATGCCAGAAAGAGCACTGTGACAGAGCCTGTCACTGTAGATTCATTACCTTTTGGGTAGCGAGTCAGCTTTATTTGCATTTTGTAGAGGACTCAAAGGATTCTGACTTAGGTTTTATGAATCTCGGGGGCGAAACTTCGCTTCACTGAAGCCTAATAACTTCAGTTGAAATCAGAAGCTGAGTTCTCACAAAACAGGGTGGTTGACCTTTACTGTGTGAGCAAAGGAAGGATGACATGAGATATTTATTGAGTTAGCTAGATATTTATTGAACTGCCTTTTGGAGAGAAATTAATGTTACCCATATTAATTTGTATCAACATATTAATACAAATTAATAATTTTAATACTAAAATGTTTCTGTCTGGAGTGAGTAAACCCCTCCATGTCATTTTCTAGCTCAGCTATATACTACCTACCTAGCACGATGCAGCTGGTCACGCTAATTTATTATAATTCAAATTCCCTTTAGGCCAGCTAATCAGAAGTATAAAACCTGGCTAGTCATCATGACAATGCTCTTTCCTTGCCCGAGTGTCCCTTCAGTTGTCATTTATACAGATCCTGGTAGACTGTGAAACATTCACACGATGAAAGAGCAATATAAATAATTGAGAACATCTACAGACCTATATTTTCGCATCTTTATTTGACCAAATTTGATACTATAAATTAATATAAACCGGTGAAATAAATAGCTAACTTGAAATGATCCTATTTTTAAAAATATGCACGTGCATACATGTTTATCATAGACACAGATTGGTTCAGTTTTGTACTTCTGTTGTTTACAGTTTTGGAATTCCCTTTTCATCTCAGGAGTAATGATAAGACAGCCATTCAACAACTGAGGATTAGAAACCCTAATAGCTGTATAGCAATATTCATGAGGATTTTAAATTACTAATGATTATATCACAAATGAACAAAAAAATGCTCAAATTTATTTACTCAAATCTGTTTAGTTATAGCTAGAGATTATATTTCTCATACTTTGAAAAGGTGATAATGCGACCAGCCATATACACCAGAGCTGGTGGGTTCTAATCCACCCCGGGCCTTCCAAACAATAATGACAACTACAACCAAAACATAGCCAGGCGTTGTGGCCAGTGCCTGTAGTCCCAGCTACTTGGAAGGCTGAGGCAAGAGAATCATTTAAGCCCAGGAGTTGGAGGTTGCTGTGAGCTGTGAGCTGTGAGCTGTGAGCTGTGACGCCATGACACTCTACCCAGGGCGACAGCTTGAGGCAAAAAAAAAAAAAAAAAAAAAAAGGTGATAATCCAAACTGTCCTTATCTGAATGGGGCACAGTGTTTACCTGTAACTAGATTTGTTTTTTTTGTGGTGGGCAGGGAAGTTGAGGCTCTTTGATTTACTCCTGTGTCCCAAAATGGCCATAAGGACTGTTTCCTGCTTACCCCTCTGCTGACTGAAAATTCCGCCCAGGTCTGTACGTGTACAGGAAAAGGACCAACAATTCTTTTATTAAACTAATGTAAAAATAAGTAAAACCAATGCAAATATTATTTAAATGCTACATTTTTCCTGTTTGATGCCAATTTTCAGTTACTCAGCTTTAACTGGTATTTTATAAATGTGTGAATGAGCTGCTTAAAGACAAAAAAAATTATAATCTTTTCCATTTTAAGGGGAAATTACTAAAAACAACAACAAAAAGGAATTAGACCACATTGTGTGAACTGTACTGACATCTCCCCCAGATGTGTTTATCATACAGGGGGTATCTACAGACTAGCCTTATAATTTATAATTCATTTTTCTTACCTTTATGTTTGAAGGAGGATCAGTAAAGTCTTTCATGATCAGAATGGTTATGAGAAATTAAAAAGCAAGAATCAATAGTATATTGTGACTGGTTTGAATTGGAAAGTGGAGGAAAGCTAAGAATTAAACAACTCTCAGCATTCATGCCTACAGGACCAGGAAGTTGAGCAGTCAATAAAGAAACAGGAATGTGTTCATTCATCCTGTAAGGCATGCATTGATTCATTCATTTTTCCATTCAACACACACTTACTGAACAATTTCTACATGCAATACCCGGCGTCAGTTCCCAAAGAGGCTTCTTACAAGTTCTCTGTGTGTTTACCAGAAAATAAAGAAGAAAAAACTTGCAGAATGTGAAACAGTTAGTTAATAATGGAAGGGAACATATGATTAAGTTTAAAAAAAAAAGGATTGACTAATGCAGACATGAAGTACTAGGAGAATACAAAAATAGGATCAGTGTGGGTTGCACTATTGGAACTGAATTTTCAAGAAGACATAGAGTTTAAGCTGGTCCATGAACTCAACTCACAACCAACATTTGTTAAATATCTATTATGAGTGTGGTACCAGGCTAGGTGTGGTGGGGGATACAAAAATGGATGAGACGTGCACTTGGGCAAGAACATTACAAAGTAGAATGGAAGAGGGACATTTACCTAATCACACAAGGCTTGGATGGTTAAGTGTGGAAAGGGAAACACAAATGAAGAGACGGAGAGTCAATGAGGATGAAATAGAAAATAACAGGGGCAAGGACTGCGGGTTGTCAGAGCAGGTTTTCCTAGAGCTGATGTTAAATGACTAGAGGGTGAAATGCCTCTCAGGAACAAGCAAATGCTTAGAAGTGAGAAAGTTCCAGCTAATGAAATGTAGAAGCATCATTAGGCTTAAGCAATTACATATTGACTACAAAGGAGCAGGGGAGGGTGGGGAAGTGGAGGAGGAAAGTAAAAAGTAAGTGACAGAGGAAATCAATAGGTAAATAGTGGAAGGTGGTTTGGAACAGGAAATGTGTATTCAGTTGTTTTATAAGTTCCAAGGAAGTGAAAAAGCAAAGTGGTAGGTCAGAGTTCAGGGGGAGAGATCCCTTCCGAAAGGGTACTACTCCAGTGTGTGTAGGTCCCATGGTGATAGATCTGCAGCCATCTGCAGGATCCATTGATGTAGCCCACCTGGATGGCTTGACTGGCTATTGTTTTCACTGTCTCAAAAATGATCCAGGAAATGAGCAAAGGATGAATAGTAGGACTGAAATGAACTTACCAGAGTCTATTTGTACATCCTCCAATCCTGTTCTGCCTTCCAGAAGCAGAGCCACTCATAGTAGTTAAAGTAGTGAGTTAAAGAAGGTGAGGCCAAGTGTGGTGGCTCAAGCCTGTAACCCTAGCACTCTGGGAGGCCAAGGTGGGAAGATTGCTTGAGCTCAGGAGTTTGAGATCAGCCTGAGCAAAAGTGAGACCCTTCCTCTACTAAAAATAGAAAAGTTAGCCAGGTGTTGTGGTATTCGCCTATAGTCCCAGGTACTAGGGTGACTGAGGCAGGAGGATTGCTTGAGCCCAGAAGTCTGAGGTTGCAATGATCTACAATGATACCACCATACTATAGCTGGGGTGACAGAGAGACAATGTGTCTCAAAAGAAAATAAAATTAAAAGTTAGAGGAGGTGGCATTCTCCCTAAATGTAGAAATGCCCATTGATTAACAGTAACTGATATTTTTGGCAGCTAAAAGAAAAAACAAGTGACCACTTAGGGATATTCTTTAGTTGTGTTTTGGCCTCTTCAATGAAAGAATCATTGACAGTTTATAAAGCTATATTTGTGTACACCAAGACAAAACACCTGGGTATTGTCTATTAGTGGTATTGAACTCATGGATACAGAATAAGCTTTAATACAACAATTTTTCTAGACTTTCATCCTAGAAACATTAACCAAGAAAGGGATTTTAAAACTGATTATTAAAACTCTTTTATGAAAGGAAAGAAGGAGAGGCTAAGGATAATTTTTAATATCATATATAGTTAAATATCATTACACTGTTTGAATAGAAGCCAAGCCACCTACATTTACTGTGTGCTCTGACTTGCCAGATAACTCCCTCTTGATTTCTATCCCAAACTATCTCAGCCACTATCAGAAGTTCAAGATTCCCAGGTCATAAATCATCATACAGATGCTCCTTTCCATAACGTTCTGTAAATCTTTGGATCTAATGCAGTCTTCCATTGGATCCCACGGAACAAAATGGCAGTCATCAAAGAGATTCTTATCCAACCAACCATCACTACTGGTGTCTGATATCAGAGACACTTAAAATAGTGTGGCCCAAACAGAAGTCTTTTTGCACACATTTCCTCCCCATGCCTCAAATCATTCTGCTATCAAGCCTTAACAGCTACATAAATGTCACCATCAGATTCTGCTCAGTTGATTAGCCAACACTCTGGGCTTCCTTATCTATTCCTTTCTGTCTCTGATTTCTAGTTTAGATTATCAAGCTCAATATCCACATTATATCCTGAAACTGTCCATTCCTCATCATGTCCACCACTACAGTCATAGTCCAAGCCCCCTTCTTCTCCCACCCATAGTTCGGTAGTAGCTACTTATCCACCTCTGCCCTTGATGCTGTAGGTCCATTCTTCATCTGGTAGTCATAGTGATCTATTGAAAGTGTCTATCAGAATGCCTCACTCCCCTGTGGAAAACCATCCACCTAGAATGAAATCCAAACTCCTTTCCATGCTTCCAAGCCAACTAACCTCCTACTCACCATTCACAATGGAACTTCTCTATCACTCAGGGACTTCAGCCAACCCACCCCACCCCCACAGCTAAAGCAGCTCTGTAGTCACTGCTTACTCTATTGCCTTACTTTATCTTCTTTATAGCACATATTAGTGCCTGACATATCTCCATATGTCCTATATTTACTTTTTAAAAAAATTATATATCACCCCCTATAGAAAGTTAGCATCATTTTTTAAATTTCAGATTGACCTGAGGGTATAAATGTTTAGGTTACATTGTTTTTGTTTCTAAGACAAAATTCAAGTTGCAGTTGAGCCCTTCACTCAGGATGTGTACTGTATACCCTAACATTGCACATATTAGGTGAGAACTTGCCAATCACCCTCTGTCCTCCCCTTTTCTTTCCCTTCCCCTCCCCCTCAGAATGTAAACATCTTGAGAGCAGGGACTCTTTCAATTTCATCATGGGTCCCGGCAGTGTAAAATAGAACCTGACATGCAGAAGCTACTCAAATATATTTCTGACTGATAAGAAATTGAGAATTAAGGTCCTTGGCTATATCTTTAGATTATTGACCTTAAGCAGTTCATTATCAAAATTGGATTATAATATCCCAAAGGTACCTTACAGAGCTGAAATCCTAGAATGTCACCAAATAGAGTCCTTCCAGTTCTTTCAATTTCAATGATCATTTTAATGTTGAAAAAAGACAATATAGGCTCATGGGATTTGGTTCCCCTAACACTTCAGTCATTGTTGTCTTCACTTGCTACCCTCTTTAGATACTCTGACGGTTTTGTCATTTCCTGAACCACAACATCAGGTGCAAATGATTTTAGCTCCAACATGAAGACTTGATCACACTCAATTGCATTTTGCAAAACACAGTTACTTAAGAAAGGGAGATGTCCAAGTAAATGCTATGACTATTAATTTTCAAAAAAAAAAACTGAATTGCTTGAAGCCAACAAGAATATATCGTATTTACAACAAACATATACATATATAAGATTTATGAAGATCTAATTTCTTACCAAATTGTGATAAACCTGATACAAAAGACTCCAACAAATTTGGAGTCCTACTAAGATTCACAATACATTAAGGTACAAAATCAAAGCATTTAAAACAACTAACTCAGCCTGTTTCTTTAAGTTCAGAGCTCAGAGTCATATACAATATAAAATTTTTATTTCCCATTAAGCTTTGAGTTACATATTATGACAAATGTAAACAATATGATCTAATTTATAGATTACCATTTAGGTAATAAATACTCTTTTTTAAAACAAATACTCTTAAAATAAGTTTACTGAAATTTTATCACAGAGTCCTCTAGGCTAAAGCTATAGAAACATATTCATTATAGGAGAGAAAGAATTATAGACATTGTATCACTGTTAGAAATGCTTTTGGGAGAATGCATATATATTCGAAATACTGCAAAGAATCATAAACACTTCAAAGAAAATTATGCTTTCAAAACTGAAAAATAAGAAATTTTGTAATTGAATTGACTTGATTAAAGATAAAGTAAATAAATTGTGACAAGAAAATGTAATGTGAAAGAGTATCTTCATTTTTCTTTCTCACCAAAATGTTGGAATGTGATTATTTCACATCATTTACCTGAGTGGTTTCCACCTTAGTAGAATCATATGTTACCAAAAAGTTGGGACTTGTCCCTAAGACCATATCAGAAGAGTAAGGACAAGTGGTTTGAAGAGAAGGAAAGAGAAGTTCATTATTGATGGGTTGTCAGACTCCTATCTTAAAGTGCCAATGTCCTGCCTCTAAGCAGAAATACAGAGATTTTAAAGGGAAGGTTTTTTAGCTTTAGGCTATTGCTATTCAACCATATTTGGTGGTTCTGATTCATCTCATTTAACCAAGCCAATCTTGTAACCTCTGCTAGAACAATTCCTGGAGCCACATCTCCTGGTACAAAAAGCAAAGGACACACCCATTGCCCCTGGCCTGAGGCAGGGATGCAGGTTTTAATTCCTCAATAGAGTAGGGGAAGTTTTAGTGAGATGAAAACATTTTTACCCTTTTTCAGGCCATTACCCCATTATAGTTTTGATGGCACTTGAGACTATTTCTACACAGGCATTAGGGAATACTAAAATAAAAATGTTTGTCTAGAGATCATAATCATCCAAATGGGCAGAACATAAATTCTTGCCAGACATTTGTTATTTTTGAAACCCTTCACCTCTATTGTTATACGTGGATGCAGCTTTTAGAACACTTAAAATAATATGCTCTTTCTCAATAGAAGTAATCACCTTGCTACACTGAACATCCTAAAAGCAGATATACAAATCAGCCATTCAAAAATGTTATACTTCCTTTTATGAATAATTCTCTGCTATCACCAAATATAATAGTCTCTTACACATGACATTCATAAAGTGTCTGTTTCTCACAAAAAAAAAAAAAAATGGATTCCACATTGGAGGAAAACTTTTATGTATTCTCCAAGCATGGAATTGTGTAAACTAAAAACTGGTTTCATTGCCCAATTCTATTTAAAGTAATCTTCAAAGTGCCTTGCCAGTTCACTGTGTTTCATTCTCTGTGTGAATAGTTCATCAAATACTCTCTTCTGCTTTGAAGTAAAGTAGTTTATCCAATCACCCACTGCACCTGGAAAAATTGGAAATGTATTAGATAAGAACAAATTTAAATGTATTGTATTTGCAAAAGAAATCTGCCAGCTTTATAATAAAATGTGATCATTTGGTATCTCTTGGTGTTAAGATGATAGGGGATTATTTTTCATTTGCTGATTTGTTTCTAACTTCTTCTGCAATGATTATGTGTTAATTTATGCTATTTAAAAAGTTATTTCTTAAAAATGAAGGCAGATTTTAAAATACGTAAGTGTCATAGGTTTTACTATATCTGGCAAAGACATTTCTCCCCTAAACGTGACAAAAACATAAAGCAGACAGTGTGGACATGATGATGTTTCATTTATTTCCCTCCCTGTACATCTCCACGGCAGACGCTGAGCTGATAACATACTCTAGGGGTAGGTAATTGGTCTTATTTTAAAGACATTTATTTTATAAAGTTGATAAGATAATTGAAAACATAAAAACCAAGTTACATAATTATCAACACAAGTTATAGGTACTTGGTGATTGAGATAAGATACATACTTCACATAGTCTATAAGACTCTCCTGATTGTACACATGGCCCTCAGCTTTGGCCACAAGGTCAGCCCTCAGGGCTGCCTTTTTCACCTCCATATGTGCACTACACCAAACCCCAACCCTGGACCTTGCCCCCAGGATCTTTTGCCACTTCTGGTCTCAGAAGCTTTATCCCTGAGGTCTACATGCACCTCCCTTACAAGGCATATACATTTATTCTCTACCGTCTCTTTTTCCCAGTTTCTTTACCTCTCTCAGCCTTCACAACATTGAAAAAAAATCATCTCCTTGCTCTGGAGTGGACTTTGGCTTAAGGGAATGTTGTGGCGGTGTGATTCTCTATTCAGGTCACTAAAACTTTCTCCGTATCAGCAAGAAGCCTGTTTCACTTCCTTATTCGTGTATTCACTAGAGTAGCAATTTTAATTTCTTTCCAGAACCTTTCCTTTGCATTCATAACTTGGCTGTTTGGTGCAAGAAGCCTACATTTTTGGCCTATTTCAGCTTTTAATATGCCTTCCTCTCTAAGCTTAATCAATTACCAGCTTTTGCTTCAACACAAGCAACATGTGATTCTTCCTTCCACTTGAACACTTAGAGGACATTGTAAGGTTATTAATTGGCCTTATTTCAGTATTATTGTGTGTCAGGAAACAGGGAGGCTCAGAGAGATTGGGGAATAGCTGTTTGATGGAGTAGTCAGAAAACATACAACATTTATTGATTAAATTCACTATCACATATGGGCGTAGTTAGTGGCACCTCAAAACAACTACAATAATAATAACATTATTACATTAAAGATCCCTGATCACAGATCAACACAAAATATATAACAATAATGAAAAGGTCTGCAATATTACAAGAACCACCAAAATGTGACACAGAGATACGAGGTCACCACATGCTATTGGATTTATTTAGCAGCAATACACTTGTTTGATGCAGGTTGCCAGAAACCTTCAATTTGTTAAAAAAAAAAAAAGAAAGAAAAAGAAAAGAAAAGAAAACGCAATGTCTTTAAAGTGTAATAAAGCAAAGCATCATTCAACAAGGTATGAATGTGCTTATCATTATTCTTTGGGTTTTCCTAGTTCTCTGTTCAGGTTTCTTTAACAGTTTTCCAGCACCACTGCTGTCTTCCCTCATATGCAGTGACTTTTGTTTACTTGTCTTGTTTCTAATTTTTTCGTTCACTTTCACTGACTTTCTTTTACTTTATGAAAGAGAAAATTGTATTAAAAATAATATATTAGTTGTATATGTACAATATGGAAAATACATGTAAGCAAAAGAAGATTTAAAAATCAAGGAAATATACCCAGATAACAAGACTAACAGATCTGCTGACATACATTCTCCCAAATGTTTTCTTTTGGAAACATACAAATATATAAGCTACATTTAAAAATCACACAATTTGGCTCAGCACCTATAGCTCAGTGGCTAGCGCATCAACCACATACACCGGAGGTGGCAGGTTCGAATCCAGCCCAGGCCTGCCAAACAACAATGACAACTACAATCAAAAATAGCCGAGTGTTGTGATAGGTGCCTGTAGTCCCAGCTACTTGGGAGGCTGAGGCAAGAGAATTGCTTAAGCCCAAGAGTTTGAGTTTGCTATGAGCTGTGATGCCACGGCACTCTACCCAGGGTGACAGCTTGAGACTCTGTCTCAAAAAAAAAGAAAAAAATCACACAATTAATCTTCATTCTTTCTTTCATCATATTTTATATGTATACAATAATAATTATGGTTGGATTGAGTATGATGAACAACCAATGAGTCAAAGAAGAAATAAAACGGAAATTTTAAAATATCTTCAGACAAATGAAAATGGAAACACAACACACCAAAACTTACAGGCTGGGCTGGGCACAGTGGCTCACGCCTATAATCCTAACACTCTGGGAGGCCAAGGCCAGATAATCACTTGAGCTCAGGAGTTAGAAACCAGCCTGAGCAAGACAGAGACCCCTGTTTCTACTAATGATAGAAAAAAAACTAGATGGGCATTGTGGCCGGCACCTGTAGTCCCAGCTACCTGGGAGGCTGAGGCAGGAGGATCTCTTGAGGCCAAGAGTTTGGGGTTGTTGTGACCCATGATGCCACAGCACTCCACCAAGGGTGACAAAATGAGACTCTGTCTCAAAAAAATAAAAATAAATAAAAATAAAAACTTATGGGATGCTGCAAAAGCAGTACTGTGAGGAAAATTTATAACTATAAAAATAGACAAAAAAAAAAAAAAAGAAGAAAGATGGCAAATAAACAACTTTACACCTCAAGAAACTAGAGAAAAAGAACAAGCCATAACAAAAGTTAGCTGAAGGAAGGGAATAATAGAAATTATAAACAAAATAATCAAACTGAAAAAAAAAATCCACAAAACTATGAGTTGGCTTTTGAAGATAAGCAAAACTGTCCAACTCTGCTAGACTAAATAAGAATAAAAGAGAGAAGACAAATAAATGAGACTGTTTGAATTCAGATCTCAACTCTACTTTTTATTAGTTTTGTGACTTTGGGCAACTTATTCAGGTGTTTGATGTCTCAGTGAAAGGTAGATCGTGTGAATACCATCCTCAAATCTGTGGTCACATTTAAGTAAGTTAAACCAAGTAATGTGCCTGGCACATAAGAAACACTCAGGAAATGCTAGGTATTCTTATATTATTTTCTGTAATTTTCAGTAATTTAAGTTTCTGATTAGTGGTTATGTGAGTGCATACTAGATTTTCATTACAGTAAGCAACACTGTAACATGCATCCTGTCCATACACTTTTCCCTGCTCCTGCAATTCTCCCCTAACTTTCAACATGTATGGGCCCTGGGACTTGTAATGCTCATTTCCTTACTTGTCACCTACCTGTGGTAGACTAGAGTTAGCAAGTTTATTTTCACTGTTAACTTTCTGGGCTTAGACTCAGCACAAGGAAAACAATTATGAACGGAATTCAAATGCATTAGAATGAATGCTTTCATTTATTTATTTATTTTATTTGAGACAGAGTCTCACTACATCACCTTAGGTAGAGTGCTATGGCATCACAGCTCACAGCAATCTCCCCAAATTCTAGGGTTTCAGTGATTCTCTTGCCTCAGACTCCCAAGTAGCTGGGACTACAGGTGCCCCCCACCACGCCTGACTAGTTTCTTGTTGCAGTTGTCCTTGTTTAGCTGACCCAGGCTGGGCTCGAACCCGCCAGCCTCGGTGCATGTGGCTGGCACCCTAACCTAATAATTTGCAAAGTTAACACAGTATCTGCTCTATACGAATTGGCAAGTCTTTACTTCAGAGTGAATTAAATCCAGTTGGGCCAAAGAAGGAAAACAAATATGGGTTTTCTGGTAAGAAACCTGAGTATATCAATGCAGAAAAGTTTGCCTTTGTTAAGTTATATTAAAATATTTTCCCCCCAGATCTGGATAAAAATTTACACAGAACAATTTTATATTTAGAGGTACCTAACTTACTTCTATGTTAAACCTCAGGTATTAGTGGGAAAAGTTTATCTCCTTTATATGTTTCCATGCGGACAACTTCCTTAGATAACAATCCCAGCTCCCCTCCCAACCCCTTACTTAGTTCTGGAGGGTGATTTTTCTGATTGGTGAGTTTGGAGAAATGCACTGAGCATACTCCCTAGCTCCCTTCTGTCTCCTAGAGAGAGTGAGTGTCCTTAGCCCCACCACACTCCAGTGGCTGTCCCAGTGAGGAAGAGGACTGCTTTCGATTTGCTGTGACTAAGTGGGTAAGTTTATAATTCAAGGTAATATTAGCAAAGGGACCAGGCTGCAGACCTGAGGTGCATTCTTCAAACTGCCTTATTGTTTCCATCTGTTTGTTCTGTGTGCATCTCCCTCTTGATTGCCTCATAAGGGGGCATGGAAATCTCAACTCTGAACGGAATACAATTCAAGAATGTCATTCAATTAACCTTCACTAAGGGGTGACGAGATGCAATCCATTGTGCAAGATATGAAGTACGTGAAGATGAAATGAAAAACTAAAAATGGCAAAAGATTAAATCTGATGAACACACGTGTACAAAGGGAAGTGAAACTATGGAAATTAAGCAGCAAATGGACGGATGAGGGAGAGGGGCAAAAACCTATCTAACAGATACAATGAACACTCTCTGGGTGACACATTTGAATACTATCTGATGGGCACATTTACAACTCTGGTTCAAACATGAAAAAAATAGATACACGTGAACAAGAACATTTGTACCTGGGACATAGTTTGAAATAAAAAAAGAAAGAAAAGAAAATCCTACAAAAAAAAAAAAAAAAAAAGTCGGGGGGCAAAATAAGCTGCTTCCAAATTTGAGCCCCAAAGTACCATCTGGCTTTCTGGCTTACCTTTCCTAAAGACCAGGTTCCTGTTAGATGTCAGAGCACAGATGGTGTGATTTGTATCATGATTTTCTTTGGCTGCATTGTGTTTCATTTCATTAAATGATGTTTTCCAAGCAATCTTATTAATTTCACTGTCACTCACGTTTATATCAAGGAAAGTAGTCATTTTCTTTATGCTTTTAGAAATATCCTGAGCAAGAAGCAAATAAAAAATAGGTAAAACTCTTATCAAAACACCAAACTCCTTCCCTGAAACCTAAAAGCTGAATTCATTAATTGATTTCCTGTTTTACCTTAATATAATTTAAATGTTGATTGTCAAAACATTTGGGAACACTTACTTTTTTCATTTCTTCATAGGATATTATTAGGATGTTTTTATTGTCTTTGTGCTTTTCCCAGCCTAAAACATGATCAAACCAGGATCCATACACCACTGGAAGAAAAGTGAATTGTCGGGTTAATGTTAAACATGGTGGCTTTGCGTCTCTGGGTTCTCCTTACTTCAAAGAAGAAGTCAAAGTAAGGCTCAGACATAGACTCTGGAGTGACAGTTCTCCCTATAAGAGCTCAATGCCACTATTGTTTCAACTAAATACAATCTTTTGATATGAACTTGGAGGATGGCCATGTCTTTTATAAGCTTGGTGTTTTATCTCCTCTTTCTAGCAAATATTCTTCTACCATTTGAAAAAAAAGGCAATAAAAATAAAAAGGTACATATTTTTCTAATAATTTTATTCTGATTACTGCTTTGGCTCTTAGGAGAAATAGGGAAACATTTAGAATTTATCATTTTCTTCCGGAAATGTGACATGTTTTTCATAATTATAGGCTCTTAGCATAAAAAGTTTATAAAATTCTATTAAAGAAAGATTCTAATCACTTAGTTTAAGGCTGAAAAATATAATCTTAGGGATTTATCTGTAGTTTTTTTTTTTATCTCTTTATTGTTGTTAAATAACAGTCTTAGAAAACTTCCAGGACTTAGAAGTAAAATAATGTCATGAAAAATTACCTCCTCAGCAGTGATGATTAAGAATCAAAAGTGAGCAACTTCTTGTCATCACAAAAAGTCAACTAGCTTGAAATCTAAAGTATAAAACATAGTAATTTAAAGTACTACATATACATCATTCCATGCAACTTATTATCCAAGGTTTCAATTCTACCTAACGCCCCAAACATAAAAGAGCTAATCTACTAGTGATTTTCAGAAGATCTGCTGATTTTTGATTCATTGAATAAACATCTATTAAGCCATTAGTGTCTTCCAGACATCATGGCACACATTTCAAACATTAAAGCTTTGAATAAATTGAAATGTAATTACCTCCAAACTAACTGCAATTTCTCATGGCTTCTGCTTTTGAAGAAACAAAGGGCAAGAAAATAACCATAATGTATTTTTAAAACAGGAATTTCCCAAACTACTGAGGTGCCATTTAAGAGCCCTGTCCCAGGGGCCCACAGGTTATATGTTATAAGAACAGGTTCTTGAAAAAGCTGACCTGTTACAGTCTGTAGTTATCAGTCGTCTTAGGCTGTTTCAGTGACTTACGTAATACCTTGTCTTAGAATTACCCAAATTACCATGTCACTGATAAGAGGTTCATCTTCTAAGAATGGCCAGTTTTTTTCCCAGATGTAAACACTGGTGAGTGGGAAGACTGGTCTCCCATTTTAATGTTTCAGTAGGAAATGCCTCAAAATAGATTTAAGGATGAACTTTTGGAGCCATAGCCAGATGGTAAGTTGAGAGCCAGCTATTCTATTATTAACTAATTCATTCATACCTCACCTTGTTTCAAAAAGACTTAAACTAGCCAAAAGAACTTAAAGAAGTTGGCTGCTTGTTCCTTCCTTACTAGGAAGTGTACTAAAAAGAAAGACTGTTAATATATTTGAAAAGATTTTTTAAAGGGTTAAAATTTTAAAATGATAGTTTTGATAAATCAGAATCTCCACTGTCCAGTTAGTTGTATACCTGTGGCTTTATAGCTTCCAAAATAGAAATATGAAATGGTCCTTTTCTGGGAAATGGTTTTCTCCAAATTCTTTTGTTATGAAAAGTTCAGCACTTGTCCCTGAGGCTGCATGAGAAGAATCAGAATAACTGGTTTTAGGAAAAGGAAAGAGAAGTGTATTAATTTGCTGGCAAATGAGGATGATGGTCAACTCCCATCTTAAAGGGCCGTTGTCCTGTCTATAAGCAGAAATGCAGAGCTTTTAAAAGGACTTTTCAGCTTTGGTCTATTGCTATTTAATTACAGCATCTCCAGTGAAGATAACCTCATGACCTCTTGCCAGAATACCTTCCTTGAGCCACTTCCTGTGGGTACAAAGAACAAAAAAACACTCTCCTACCCCTCTGAATTACAGCCTTGAGCAGGGATACAGATTTTTTTAATTCCAAAAAAAAGTGTGGTGGGGGTTAAAGAGACAATTTATAAAACATTTTACCCTGTTTCAGGCCATTCCCTCTGTTACACTTTGGTTAAGCATAGAATTATCCCAGCACCTCCTAGCCTTGATGTAAGCCTCAATCGACCTTTCTCATCTATCCAAAGTGACTCCGTCCCTGAGAGCCCCTTCAAGGAAATTAAAAATCTTTTTATGCCAAAATACGGCATTTTGACACTGACAGACTGCAGAAGGCATGAGGTCTTTCTGACCCACTACCTTCACCTCGGACACCCACCACCACACCAGCAACTCTCCTGAATCACTGAAGTTTCTTTACCCATCGGAGATCCAGACCCAAGTAGGAGAACAACTGCTGTTTTCTTCCCTTCCCTGTAAGACCAGGATTGTTACAACACCTGAACAGACTACCTAACAAGATAATTTCCCACCCCTGGGTCTCATTTAAATTCCAAAGAGAATCATTTATTAATCTTGTTCCTTCCATTTGTTCTCTCTAGCAATTCTTTTTTTTTTTTGTAGAGACAGAGTTTCACTTTATAGCCCTCGGTAGAGTGCCGTGGCATCACACGGCTCACAGCAACCTCCAACTCCTGGGCTTAGGCGACTCTTGCCTCAGCCTCCTGAGTAGCTAGGACTACAGGCACCTGCCACAACGCCTGGCTATTTTTTTGTTGTAGTTTGGCCGGGGCCGGGTTTGAACACGCCACCCTTGGTATATGGGGCCAGCGGCCTACCCACTGAGCCACAGGCACCAGCCCCCTGGCAATTCTTTATTGTCTCTCAGTAGAATTCCTCTTTTCCACTCCCACAGCCCATTTTATCAGAAAGGCATATAAGCTTCTGAATCCCAATGGGGAGTTGAGTTTTCATTCTGAAGCTTCCTGTGTATATGTATACATTGAAACAAAGAAGCTTTTCTCTTGTTAGATTGCTTTATCATGAGTTGATTTTTCAGAGAACCTTCCCTTTGCCCCAACATGATGAATAGTGGTTGCTCACTCCTGCCCAGTCCATGTGTTGAAGGGTCTGAAGAGTGAGCCAGAAATCTCACTGCTTCCTGGAAACTCTCCACTCCCACAGAATCCAGGCTTCTTTGAGAATTATGTGACTATCACTCTTTCCCTCCTTATGTCAACCATATGTTGACCTTCTGGCCTTTTCCTTTAGTCCACAGAAGACTCTGACTTTAGATCACAATCTTCTTGCAGTTCATCTCAGGTCTCACCCTCAGCTGGGGAGACTTAAATGAATCCCTTTCATAATACCCTCTTCTGGCCATTTGGTACTTTTCCATCTTTCCTTTCTTTCTCTTGTTCATGCCCTCAACAATTTTCTTGCCAAAACCTTCAACTTTCTTGCCTGTTGATTGCTTATTTCAATCTCTTAACTAGACACCCAGTATTAAATCAAAACACTTCATCTTTTTCTTCTTTTGTGCTGGTGCAGAGCACTGCTGGAGAAATTTATACAACTCTGCATTTACACCAAGGCCACATTAACACAGTCAATGCTTCTCATCAGCTACTTCAAACCTGCCATGCTTTCTGCAAACCTTCTATCCCTCTCCCATATTGGCCTATAATGAGCATCTTAGCTTCAAATTTCTAGAAAGCACTCTGGAGACAGGGTGGTTGTGCAGAAAAGCACCACTCCCTGGGATTCTTTAACATAGGAAACACAGCACTGACATAAGACTTGAGAAGGAGTTATAGGAGAAAAAAAGAACAAAGTGCTAAGATAATAGTTTTCTTGGGATATTAATCTGCCAGGGCTATATTACAACACCACTAATGGTTACTGTTTAACTTGAACAACTAACATGTATTTACGTACTATGTGAAAGGTAGACGATTATATAAATGACTAGCTATCTATGTCTGGTGTACTGTAATCTATAACTTTTATAATGGGCACAGGACATCACGATGCCCCAGTTGTAAAATAATCTCTTTAGACAACCTACTTGCAACATTTCTATCCTGGTGTGAAACTACAGTAGAACATCGGTAAGTTGGCCACTGTAACAAACTGGTGGACACACGGAGGTGGACAACATGAGGAACGAGGCCTGCTGTACTGATAATGTGCATGTGGTACATGTCTGGTCTATGAAAAGTAGGGCAACTTAAGGAGGTGACCAGTGTAGGAAAATAGTCAGCTATGGAGGGTCTACTGTATTTAGAAGTTTTCTGTGTCTGTAGAATTAACAAGTAAGTCTATTTTGAAGGCCATTAGGAATATTTTACCCCAGAATATATTTCTTTGACGTATTTTGAAATGACTGCAATAAGTCCAGAAGACAGAAGAAAGGAGGCAATGTTGTCTTTTGACAGTGGAAATTTTCATCTATAGAGAATCTCCATTAATCCAGCCAGGTCTTTACTTACTCAATCTAGGAAAGATTAACTCATTTCCTTTAAGGTCTGAAAAGAAACATTTACCATCGCTTCTCTTGGAGGCTTGCTCCCTATAAGGTTTCAACATGCATAACATGCCCACCTTGGCTAGCAAACCTTCCTTTCTCCCTCCTATAACCCGTCCTGCCACCAAAAACCAATTTAGCTACAATCCAAGCCCCATTGTTTGAAAACTTCTGTCCCTCACTGAGAAGCTGAGTTTTCACTCTGAAAGCTCCCAGGCAAACACGTGAAATAAATTGGAATGTCTTATTTTCTTCTATTAATCAATCTGCCTTATGTCAGTGATTTTTCAGCAAACCTATATGGGGTCAAAGGCCTTGCTCACTATAATTTCTATAGCAGATTTCAGCCTATCTTAACAAACCTGGGAACAGATCATTCTATTAGTCCTATTTTATATTTGGAATGTAGACAGAATGGTTACACTGCTTGTCCAAAGGCACACAGGAAATGGGTACAGTCAGGACTTGATACCAGGCCTTCCGCCTCCATCGCCTGTTCTTTGTATGAGACCATATTCTCGTTGACAAAAGAATCAACCTTCCCTTCAAAAATTCATTGAAGAACATCTCTGAAACATAGTCACATGCAGGTAACACATACACACACGACCAGGAAAGTAAACTGAAAAGTGAAATTATGGTTCTCATCCAAATAGATTTATTTTAAAATCTTTAGTGATTCAGTGACTATTCCTGGGGGTGAAAGGGTTTGCCCAGGATCAATCACCCAGCTATAGAATATTGGCAAGAAAAATCCAGTAGTTGTAAATAGACTTTTACAACTAAAAGTCTATTTATTCTCCTAAGAAGATATAAAAGAATCACCTGGAATATTTTTCCACCTCCACCCTGCCCCTCCTGGACATTCTGCTATGATTCCTGAGAACATGGTGGTAATAAAGTCAGATGCTCCATGACTGCCGGTGAGCAGCGCTGAGTTCTGACCTTAGCGGGCCTTTCTGTGGATACATGCACAGAAAAGTAATCTCAAGAACAGCAGTGGGGCTAGGCCTACTGTACCCTGCCCTGGTGAGGTCACACCCACAATGTGCTTTGCCTTTTGGTCACTGCACAGTAACAGAGACGTGGTGAAACTAGTTCACGCAGCCATGAGAGAGGGATGCTGAACCGCAGAGCATGATGATGAGAGAGAAAGCAGCATTTCTTGTCATGAGGAAAAGCAGACTCTGTTTTGTTTTTTTTCAATTTATGTATTTAAACCCTGCTCACTCCGAAAATGGAACTGAGGTGGAGTAAGGCATGCTAACTATCTTCAAATATTTAGAACCCTATCATGTGGAAGAAGAATTAATGATCAGAATTTTTTGGGGGGTGGAGGGGACGGATGAATTATGGCTACAGTGGTGAAGGCAAAGAATTTGGAGCTGGCACCTAAATTTAAATCTTGACTCTGCTCCTTGTTACTTCCACATCTGTGACAAGGTTTTTATTTTCCTCACCTGTAAAATAAAGATCATAATATCTACTTCATAGTTCAAGTGAGGAAGAAATGAGATAGTGTTTCCCCAGTACCTAGCTAAGTCTCTAATCATACAATCAGTATGAAGTAGATGATAAGACTGTTTTTTATAATATCTCAGCATTTCCAAGATGCTTTGTAGGGGCAGTGAATCTGTTTACAGAGTTAAGACTTTCAAGCTTAGCCCATACAACCCTGGGGGATGTTGTGGGGTGATTCAAACATCAGATAGGGGTTTTGAGCAGATAAACTCTAACCTGTCACTCTTGAAATCTTATGATTCCACCAAATGTGTGACATTCGTGGAAAGTTAAGGAGGAATATAGATGAGAAAGAGGCAAATTCTTCTTTAGAAGGCATATTCTAGTGGGAATAGAGCAAAACAATGTATAAACCTGTTGCTGGTGGGTTGCCAATGTCCTCAGGTTAAAATTATGCTTGCTGAACAAATAAATGAAAAAAATAACAGTTTAACAATGTGCAGGGAAAAAGACAAAATTAGCAAATAAAAAGATCCACTCTAAGTCCAGTAAGAAATAGGATTTGGGGGGTGGGGTGGGGTACACATCATCTCATCAATTATTTATCTTCTAAAATTTGCATATTTATTTTTGTTTAATGAAAGTATTTGGAACTCAGCATAGTTTGCCTTTTTTCGGTGCTTCAGACACCACTGAGTCGGGGTAAAGGGAATAAATTCGTAGGTGGTGCAGCACCAGCGTGTGCGGGGCAGCTCAGTGACATCAAGTTCCATGATGACATTTTCCAGATAAAGTACTTCCTTTAGTTTCTACAAACTGATTATTTCATAGTTTATTTATTTGTATGTTTGGGGGATTCGTATGTGTGTGTGTGTTTGTGTATTTTTTGCTGATTTGTTTTAATTTCCAGGCTGGTATGTACAGGACACATTTCAGGCTACCTGTTCAGGTTCTAGCTATAAATTTCTATACTCCAATCGGTCCATAACCATGTCACTGAAAAGACTGATACTGTGTGTGCATATACGTATAAAAGACGGATAATGTGTGTTTGTACAGAATTATTCTCTGTTTTGGAAAGGTTAAAATCAGCTCAATAAATGACCATTAATAGGTACTAACCACAGGTAGTAAGAAAGACCATGAAAAAGCAAAGTGAGAAAGAATTTGCTTAACAAAGATAAAAGAATAAGACTAGAATAAGCTAGTTGATGCCCTTCAGAAAACACACAGTTAAGACCCATTTGCACTCTTGGAAAAGTGCTTTCGTGTTGAGTGAGAAAGTCCACTGTACGTTAGGAATGAAAATCATTTTTAGACTTACCATCTCCTCTCAGGAATAGTTCTAAAAATGCAGCCCACGTCTCGATGCAGGGGAGATTAGGGTTATCTCTGTAGTAGTGGAACAGAGAAACAGCTGTATCTTTTGGATTCCTAATGATGTAGATTATCTGTTTAAAAAAATTAATTTATTCTTGGATGGCAATAACCCAAATACAAAACATTTCCTAAAAGAAAGCAGCAGCTGAACTTAACCTGTGCAAATCGCAGTCATTTTTGCCAGCTTCGGCTGATGATTAAACAGAGAGTTAGGCCAGTGTCTCTCAAAACTTAATGGGTGTAAGAATTGTCAGGGGATCATGTGAAAATGCAGATTCTCATTCAGGAGGCCCAGGACGAGGCCTGACATCCTACATTTCCAATAAGCTTCCCGGTGATGCTACGCCGCCAGTGTACCAACCATACTTTTTAAATTTATGCAATAAGTTTGGTCCTATCTTTTAGGGGTTGCCATGGAGAAAACTTTCCTACTCATAGGACAAAATTACTTTTCTAATATCCATATATTATGAAACTGATATACATATAATAAGATTTCTTGCAAATTGTTTATTTTTTGTTTGTTTTTGAGACAAGGTCATGCTCTGTCCCCCTGCTAGAGTGAAGTGGCATCATCATAACTCATTGTAATCACTTCAAACTCTGGACTCAAGGGATCCTCCTGTGTGAGTCTCCTGAGTAACTGGGACTATAAGCACACAGCTTATTTTTTAATTTTTTATAAAGACAGGTCTCTCTATGTTGCCCAGGCTGGTCTTGAACTCTTAACCTCAAGAGAGGCCAAACCACCTTGGCCTCCCAAAGTGCTGGGATTGAAGGCATGTGTGTATACTGCACCCAGCCATCTATTCTTATTTACAGGAAAAATACTATTTGGGCATCTCCTTTTGCTACAATTTAGTCCCCAAAGGAGCAGGGAATCTGAGATATGCTCCCAATTTCTATGAATACTATAAGTGCAACTTAATTCAATTCAATAAATAGGCATTTAGTATCTCCTTTATAGAAGGCAGTGTACAGTGCTCCAGGTCCAAGGAATATAATGATGAGCAAAACAGAAATGGTTCCAGCCCTCTCAAAATTCATAGTCAGGTGAAGAAGGGCAATTACCTTTGAGGGCTATAATCAGAGAAGGATAAGGGGCAGTAGGCACATACATTTAACCACAGAAAGCCAGTGTGACAGGCTGGGTGTGACAAGGCTATCTTTGATCCTAGTCACTACCACACCAGTACCAGATGTTCTACTTGTGTTTAATTGACAGTCAGGGTAAAAAATTAATTGTACTTAGGTAAGAAGGAATTTGCCAAGTCACCCTGAGTCCTGCCTTTCTGTGTCATGTTCATAGTCCAGGGCTGTGTGCTCCTGATGAACAACACCTGCTCTTCTTTCCTTGAGGGATGTAAAGGCCACTGTGTACGAAAGGAATGTCGCCTCCCCCACCACCCCTGCTACCATCATGTCCTCTATTTATCCCAAGAGTGAACTGTGGAAGAACCCAACATATCCTCTAGGCCTCTGAGTGGATCCCCATAACCCAAGACTCAAAGAGCCCAGTTTTAAAAATCCATGGCCTTAACCAAAAAGGATAAAATGAAAGAAATTTAAACCTCAGCCTATCAGTTGGGCCTATTTATTTTGGCATAGAAAATAGTTTTAGGGCCTTCAGAGACCTCCTCCCCCACAAGTTGCATGTCTCTATCCTCTACTGGGGATGACAATGCAACCCACAAAAGCGTATTTCATCGCACAATGTGCTCAAAGAAATCACAAGAATTATTGGAGGGGGTTGGGTGCAATGCAGCAAGTGCAGAGCGGTCCTGTAGGTGTCAAATATTAAACAAAAAATCATGAAATGAGCTGGAAAACATACATTTCCCACCAGAGAGTTCAGAAACAAACAAACAAACAAAAAAGCTGAAATAAGAATTCAGAAGAAAATATAGAAGGCCAAGTCGAGTTGAGAGCTGGCAGGAAAAGACTGGGGGAGGAACGAGGTATCTGACAGGCCAGGCTGGAGCCAGAAAGGCTTGTCCTGTCTGGAGCTCTCAGGGGCCATCGGCAGCAGAGGACAAGTCAGGCTGTCAGGAGTAGGGACAACTGGAGAGGTTCAGTCCCCGGGGAGGGACATCCTGACAGTGCTTTACTTTAAGCCTCTACCCTCAGCATGATGGTTAAGAAGTAACCATAAGTACTTTCTGTACTTATAAAAGGAGAAAAGCCTCCCCTTGCCGTTGTCATGAGCACACGTACAAACACGTAGCTCGATACTCGACAGTCATATAGCTGTCTGTTATCAGTGTGTTTGCATTACCCTGAGTAAGGGTCATTGTGCTTACAGAGGCCTCTGCTCCACCGCTTCTCTCTCTCTCCTCCTCCCCTGCCCTCCCCTGCTCCCCCTCTTCCCTGCCTCCCTCCCTGCCTTAGAAATGGTCTGTCTGAAATGAAAATGATCGGTTGAGTGATCCATCTTCCCCTGTTCTGACAGA
The DNA here is from genome assembly GCF_027406575.1 of Nycticebus coucang. NCBI lineage: Eukaryota > Metazoa > Chordata > Mammalia > Primates > Lorisidae > Nycticebus > Nycticebus coucang. The sequence continues at coordinate 37,905,395 of NC_069791.1, read as the reverse complement.
TTTGCTGGGGATGAAAGCAAATCTCCATGACATTTTCCCTCTGGTTGATGATGTTTACTTTCATGTGGGCAGAAGAGTAGATGGTGTGCACAGAGGCACTGTGGTCGCAGAGCTGCAATCTTAGGAAGATCAGATGTGATTCACACACACTTGACTGGTAGGCTGTTGTGTTTTTATGTTTAGAATAGGCTGACGTCTGAAGAGGTTTCATTACCAGGAGCTTGTTACAGCTGTCATTTGTATCTTGCCTTTGCTGTTCAAGTATCTTCTGCTTCTTCTTTTTTAAAAATATTACTCATGCACACATCTCTAAAGAAAATACAACTCAGCCCTACTGGTAACCTGCAGAAAATCACTTGGCACGTACTACATCTAGTATGTTTTTATGCATGTGCATGCATATTTTAACTAAATTGAGATTAGTCAGTATAAATGGATCTAAAAACATGGCTCTACTTACCCTTACCCCATAAGCATTTCTCTATGAAAAAATAAATTTGAATAAGAAAGATGAAAAATAGAAAATTTTCTTTGAAATTACAATACTTTGTAAATAATAGTGTGTACCCTTTTAAAATGGCTTGCAGTAACTATTCGGGAGTATTTTATAATTTATTTGCTTTTCTTTTCCTATATCATATCTTGCAAATTTGATAGGTAACATAATGAATATAAGTAGCATTTGCTCTGCCACCTTCAAGCCATGTGACAGATTAAGAATCAAAGCCCATTTTTGTCAGACTCCCGACCCTGTGCTCTTTACCCTAGGCCTTACCTTGCATTGGTTTTGTTTAATATTCCTGGGTAGCATGTCATAGCTCAAATGCGTTGGAATTACTCTTCTCTTAGAATACATTTTTAGCTCTTCAAATTTGGAAATGTCTCCAAATTCAATGGGCGATGTTAGAGTAATTTTAGCGTTGGGAATGCTCCCAATGACTTCTGCAACCCAGTGAGTGCCTTCACACAAAAACAAAATAAAATGCAATTTTAATTAAATGTCACTCTTGGTGAAAGGAATATAGAAAGTTGGCATGTCGTAAAAGCAGTGAATAGTATTAATTGTATTAATACTATATAACTGTAGTTATTATTACCTCCTGACACCCACTGAAACTTGTGGAAATATTTGCGATGCCAATTCATTTTATAGGTAGAATTACATTTGAAAGAGCGCAAAGGAGCGTGAACACTGCACGTGCTGTTTCTGTGGGTTGAGATGCTCTTCCATGCTGCGACTCACCCCTGGACCCTTCTGCAAGTGGCAAGTTCACACAGATCTTTCCATGTAAGGTGTGTTCTGGTCCTGCAAGCTTGTGCATCTTCCCCTTGCATAAAGTGTCTCTTCAGTCCCCACCACCTGCAGAGTTGCTCTTGTCCCTGTGTCTCCCCACATGCACCCAGCTCTCCCCTCTGCTGGAATCCACCCCGCGCCGGAGGATAGGTGCCACTCCTCCCGTTCTTATCTGCCCTTTCTCTCTTGAAGATAAACACCGAATCTTATTTTTGTTTATGTGCAGATCAATAGTAGTTACACGAAGCGTCTGCACAATGAATGGATGCTGTTTTCAAGCATCCTAGAAACACAAGACTCCTACCATGGAATCTGGAAGGAAAACAATTTAATGTTCACATGAAGCAAATGGTGAATGTGCACAAGTGTTGTTGATAATAGTAAATTGAGTAGAGAAATAGAAGTTTGCAGGGAGGGAGGGGTACATTTGAAAGCAATGTCTGTTCCCAAAGAGTTTAAATCAGGCCTTATCTTCATTTATCTCATTGTAATTTCCATGAGATAAAATATTAACAAATCTATAGTTGCATGAGTATTTAAACGGTACTCCCATTTGCATTGTATGTCTCAGTATTAAGACCATTTTAAATTATAATGCAAGTCTTAAATATTTATAATTATAGTATTCATATAAATGTGACTCATATAGCAGTGATAGTGGTATTATTTTAACAGAACATACTGATTTATTTTGATGAAGGAGAGGGAATATGCAAAGCTTTGTGGTCCTGAAGGGGACCTCCTAGCACCTTTGCAGATGGCAGAAAATGTCAAATTATAGGCATCAATATATGTAGTGGAAGGCTATTTATGGTGGCTTATATATGGTATAAGTTAGCTACCTGCTCTAAGAACATTTAAAGTGTTATAAATCACTTTCTAAACTAACATGTCATTTAAGATAACATATATTTCCTCACAGAGTAACCTATTACATTTCAACTCTACCCTGAGTTATTTAAGGACAAACAATAGTTCTATGTATACAGATATAAATGCACATACACAGATGTGTGTAGTTTGTATTTATTCTCAAAAAGCACCCTGGAAAAACTGCCCAGTGTGAACTCTGAGTCTTCCTTGCACGGGCCTTTCTGGGCTTCAGATGAGGGAACACAAGGCTCATGCAACTCAAAGGGAGCTCCAGCTCTTATTTGCAGAACTCATTCCAGCAGGTGTGTGCCCATTTCCACATGTCCGCTATTCTGAAAATAGCAGCAAGCGATTGCATAGTATGTACCCTGGACACCTCTCAAAACCAAAATAACAGGCAACTAATTTTGATTAATTATTCATAATAATTATCTCTTCATGGATGTATACTCTTCAAAGTGGGAACAAACTTTGAAGTAAAATACCTTGAACAATAAAAATATTTATGTTTCTTTTAGACTAGAAGAAAAACTATTATTTCTCTAGAAGTCAATCATTAAGTATATAAATCGGACAAACATTATTTCATTACCATTATGTCTGGTGCAAAGTATGATGAGAACTTTATAAGGTTACAGATATTATGCTTATTTTATCTATCAATATCTATATGTCTTCATGAATAAAATGGAAACAAAAATATAGTGATGCTTTACATTTTCCAACTGAATTTCCCACAAGGCACATTTTTAGCTTATTAATATCAAAATTTTTAATTAGCATTCACTGTGGTAAAATTCTGCAAGATAAAGGTTTGGCAAAAATGAATGCTTTATATCTTATTATTATTGCATTTCTATATTTTTAAAGATGTTTTAAAACAAACTTACCAGATTTTGGATATGAAACCAGGAACACATCATCTTCTCTTGCATCAAAAGAATCCAGAGAATTTAGAAGTTCTTCTGAAGACATTGTGGAAAAGAGTATACCCTTGAATTTATGAAGAATATTTAACTGGTTCTGGGATGACATCTTTTGTCAAATCTATCAAAAAGTACACTGGCCTCACACAAAGCACAGAGCAAGTATGGTTCTTGGTCTTTAGCTCAGTGGCTAAGTAACTGTAGAGTAAGCTGGCATTATAAACTGTAAGGGAGCCAAAGTCTACTATGAAAATGATGCTATCTGAATTTTTCTGATAACACTTATTACATAAAGTTTCCTTCAACTGGACACTCAGGAGAGTTTGTATACAAAGCTACCAAGCTATTAGAATGTCATCATTATATAAGGGAACTAAAATTAATCAAATTCTTTGGCCTAGATAAGGAAAGGGTTTTAGTGGCTGTAATTGATTACGTCACTTTAGCAATGATTAGAAAATTAGATTTCTAATCTAAGTAGATAGTATAGCATTTTAGAAAAGGAGTGAAAAGAGAACTATAAATTTTTCAGGGAATCAGCAGATAAATGTGTTGCTAAAGACAAACCATACAAGAAAAGTACTTTAGATAAGATAATATGGAAATCAGAACACCCAAGTCAGAAAAGAAATATCTTAAGCTTTGACGTAAGCAAGAAGTTTCAGGTTGAAGTGAAGAGACGCTTGTCTGAGTCACTCTTACCTTTCATCACTAATATTATATTTTCTGTATTCAATTAGATACAACTAATTGCCCAGTTATTTCTGTGAACCACAGTTGAATCCTCTTAATTGGTTTGTCTAACCATCAAAGAAATTATACATTAAAAAAGAAACAATCAATACTTTAACTGAGGTCTACTGCAGGAGACATAATCAAAAAGGATATTCATGACAGTAAATGAAAATGAAGTTTAGAATAATCAAATACACAGAAAATTTCAAAGAATCTACAAACAACTAGAATCAATATTTGAATTGAGCACCCCTGCTGGATTATGAGGTCAATTCATGAAAATGAATTCTATTTTTGTATTCTACCAATTAAAAAATAAAATTTGAAAAACAATACTATTTAGGGTAAGGTTAAAAAAAGAACAAGTATAGAAATGAATAAAACATGTGCGAGGCATTGAAGACTACAAAGTATTAAATGAGGTTAGTTAAAGAGGATCTAAATAAATAGAGAAATATGCCATGTCCATGGACCAGATGAGTCAATATTATTAAAGTCAAAATTCTTCTTATTGATTTATAAAGTGAGTTCAGTTTGATCAAAATCCTAGGTGCATGCATGTGTGTGTGTTTGTGTGTATTGACAAAGAAGCATTTATGTGGAAATAAAAAATCCCTAGAATAGCCAAAGGAGAACAAAGCACAGGACTTATGCTGTCAGAGTTCAAGACTAACCATAAAGCAACAATAATTAAGAGAATGGCGTGAACTCAAGGCTATACAAATAAACCAATAAAGTAAAATGAAGAGTACAGAAAAATGTATACACGTAAGTGGTCACTTGATTCATTGAAAAGTAAAATTTAGTGAGGAAAGGATGTCTTTTTGAATGCATGGTACTCATTCTTTTGGATCCATATGGGAATTAAAATGAATCCTACTTTATACTACATACAAAGAACAAGCAAGATGGTACAGAGAACTAAATTTTAAAAGTAAACAGCTTACAGTAGAAAACACAGGGAATATTTTCATAATTTTTGAAAAGGTGAAGATTTCTTTTTTCTTTTTTTTGTAGAGACAGAGTCTCACTGTACCGCCCTCTGGTAGAGTGCCATGGCGTCACACGGCTCACAGCAACCTCTAACTCTTGGGCTTACGCGATTCTCTTGCCTCAGCCTCCCGAGCAGCTGGGACTACAGGCGCCTGCCACAACGCCCGGCTATTTTTTGGTTGCAGTTTGGCCGGGGCTGGGTTTGAACCCGCCACCCTCGGCATATGGGGCCGGCGCCCTACTCACTGAGCCACAGGCGCCGCCAAGGTGAAGATTTCTTAAATTGGATACACAAATTCCTGAACCACTAAAGAAAAAGATTTATAATTGAACTTCATTAAATTAAGAACAATCAAATGGTGATTAAGAATCACCATTTAAAGAGTAAAAAGCAAGCCACAGACTGGAAGAAAATATTGTGATACATTTATTCAATACTGTATACATTTCCATACTATTTACAGAACTCCTACTCATCAACAATTTTTTTAAATCAAACAACTCAACAACAAATAAAAGCAAAGACATGTGTAGATCTTTGAAAAGGTATTTATCATCATCGTTCATTAACAAAATAAAAATTAAAACTAACATTATAGGGGAAATCTACTTCTGGGGTGGTGATTTGAGGAGCTATGTGGGCATACTTCCTGCTGAAACACCAAAAAATGGTGACAATTGTTTTAAACAAAATAAATATTTAAAGTCTCCAGAAATCATTCCAAAACTAGACATCAAATAAAGAAACATTAATCAAGAAAGTCTGCTAAATCTTAAGAAGAACAGTGACAGTCTGTCACAGTTAAGCTGTGATCTGCTCTCTCCTTGATCCCTGCCAGCTCAACATGGAAGCTCAACTACAGAAAAGTGTGGCCAAAAACATGGGCTTCCCTCTCCCACTGGCTCCTAAGAAAGGCATAGAAAGGCTCCTAAGCCTTTCTTGGAAGGGCAGGCCACCAGTAGTTCTTATCTCCCCTAGTTCAATTTTGCAGAGTGATTAGCAGGTGACTGCAGCCAAGAGATTAGGGGCTCTCTTCCTTCATCCAGTCCCCACCCCATGGGTGGTGGCTCAACTCTTGTACAGCAGGATAGAAATACAGGGGCCCTAATCATCCTTGGCCCACCTCACCTATAGGGCAGAGGTTCCATGTCAGCAGAGAGAAGCCAGGAAGAACAAAGGCTAGCAGAGCCCTGATCATAGAACAAGGATGTCCACTCCAGAGAAATGGGCCACTGTCCCCAGTATAGGCTACTGAGCAGTGGCTCAGAGATTTTGCCCAAAGGGAGATTCTGGCCAAGGATAGAATTCTGAATCTCTTCCTAAAGGAACCGACTTTAATTGGAATGATGGGGGGACCCCAAGGCTAAGGGTGATTTGGAAAACAATGGAGATTTTGGTAGTAAGCAATTAAAAGGAGTCTAGCAGTTCTGGGAGAGCAACATTGTAGACTGTAGGCCATCTTGTTCACCAGAGAACTAGGGAAAGAGACAGCTAAGAAGAAATCTCCTGAGGTCAGAACCATACATAAAAGATTAGTTTCAAAAACTATTCATGCAAAGCAGCTCAAATTTAATTAGGTCAGACTATGGAGCAATTTATAAGCCAGGGTATTGTTGAAAACAATAGAGCAAATGGCCAGCAAGTAGTATAATCTTATGGTTGGGCAAGATGTCAAGAGAAACAGACAGCTCAGCAGGAAGGTCAAAAAAAAGAGATAGTCATAGGGAGCCCTGCTAAAACCCCTGTTATTTCAGGGTGCCTATGCACATGCTCATGGATGCACCTTTGAGAACTGACATCAGAGGCTTCACATTGAGGGGAAAATATACTTTACTAAAATAATCAAATCAAATTTCTAAAAATATATAAACAACATCAATAATAGGCCCCAGAGAAGGAGTAGGAATAAGAATCCAGAGCTATTGTAGTATATTTTTTTAAATGTACAGATTTCAACAAAAAGTATGAGACATAAAAAGAAATAAGAAAGTGTGACTCATCCACCTTGGGGCAGGGGAAGCAGGCAACAGAAAAATGCCTTTGAAAGGGCCTATATAGTATATTTAACAGATGCTGACTTTAAAACAGCCATTATACACATATTAATGTAGAACTAAAGAAAACCATAATTAAACAAGTAAAGGAAGGTATGATAACAATGTCTCTTCGTGCAGAGAAAAAGAAATAGTTGGCAGAAAAAGGAACTAGGAAATTCTGGAATTGAAAAGTATAATAATTAAAATGAGAAATTCACTATAAGAGCTAAACAATAGATTTAAACCAGCAGATGAAAGAATCAATGAACTTGAAGCTAGGTTTTTAGAAATTATACGATCCAAAGAATAGAGAGCAAAAAGTATAAAGAAAAAGGAACAGAAACTCAAAGAAATGTGGGACACCATAAAGTGCACCAACATACACACAATTAGAACATCAGAAGGAGGCTCCTCACCCGTAGCACAGTGTTTACAGAGCCAGCCACATATACCGAAGTTGGCAGGTTCAAACCCAGCCAAGGCCAGATAAAGCAACAATGACAACTGCAACAAAAAGTAGCCAAGTGTTGTGGCAGGTGCCTGTAGTTGCAAATACTTGGGAGGCTGAGGCAAGAGAATCGCTTAAGCCAAAGAGTTTGAGGGTGCTGTGAGCTGTGACGCCACGGCACTCTACCAAAAATGACATAGTAGAACTCTGTCTCTAAATAAATAAATAAATAAATAAATAAATAAATAAATCAGAAGGAAAAGAGAAAGAAAAGCAAAAAAAAAAAAAAAATCTTTTGAAAAATGACTAAAAACTATCTAAATTTGATAAAAATCATTAATCTACACACCCAAGAAGATCAAAGTACTGAAAATGTAAAGTGACCCACACAAAAATAAATCACAGTAAAATATTCAAAGATAAACACCAAGAGAAAAATCTTTAAAGCAGCAAAGGAAAAAGGACTAATCACATATAAGGGGACCTCAACACAATTGACAGTTGACTATCTTTTCTTAAATTTTTTAAATTGACATATCACAGTTGTACATATTTCTGGAGCACATGTGATATTTTGATACATGTATACAATATGTAATGATCAAGTCAGGGTAATTGGGATATCCATCACCTGAAATATTTATCTTTTCTTTGTATTGGAAACATTATAATTCTTCTCTTCAAGCAATTTTGAAATATACAACACATTATTGCTAGCTACCTTGACTGTACTATAAACACATTATTGCTAGCTACCTTGACTGTACTATAAAATACTAAAACTTATTTCTTCCAACAGTTGACTTCTCATAAGAAAGAATGAAGCCCAGAAGACACAAGGGCGACATATTAAAAGTGCTGAAAGAATTCTATTCTAGAAAAACTATTTCTAAATGAAGAATTTATTTCAAAAATAAAGAAGTAATAAAGGCATTCCCAGATTAAGAATAACTGAGAGAATGCCATCATACCAGACCACCTTAAAAAATCTATATGAAGGGCGGCGCCTGTGGCTCAAGGAGTAGAGTGCCGGCCCCATATGCTGGGTGTGGGGGGTTCAAATAGGACCCCAGCCAAAAACTTCAAAAAAAAATCTATATGAAGTTCCTCTGGCTGCAATCAAGTACCCAGAGAGTAATTTAAATCCACATGAATAAACAAAGATCATCCATGTCTTATATACTTACGAAAGACATTAGAAATGCATATTTATTTTCGTTTGTTTCCTTAACTGAGTAAAAAAGCAATTGTAAACGACAATGTATTGTTGAACATAATATAAAGAAACGTAATATGTTTGACAGCAACAGCACAAGGAGGTGGATGGGAGAAAAACAGAACTGTAGTAAGCAAATGGCAACTGATACACTAGAATGAGAAATGGTAAATCGGAAGGTTACTACAATGAACTTTGTTAATACATATCCACTCTTCTCGCAATATCTTTAAAGGAATATGGTTATGTAAAGTAATAATTATACAACAATATATTGTTGGTCTTTAGAATAGATACACATGTAACAGTAAAAGCACAGAAAGGAAGAAGAAACAGCTATACAAGAGTAATGTTTTTAAATCTCTTTGGATTAATAGTATAGATCTGATCTAGATTCTGATAAGGTAAAATGTATAAAGTACACCCTAGAATACCATTAAGAAAATAAAAATACCAGCCTAAGCAACACAGCAAGACCTTGTCTCTACAAAAAAATAGAAAAATTAGCCGGGCGTGGTGGTGTGTGCCTATAGTCTAACCTACTCGGGATGCTGAGGCAAGAGGATCATTTGAGCCTGGGAGTTTGAGGTTGCAGTTGAGCTATGGTAATGCTGCCACTGTACTCTAGCCCAGGCAACAGAGCAAGACCCTGATGAAAGAAAGAAAAGAAAGGGAGTGAGGCAGGGAGGGATGAAGGAAGGAAGGAAGGAAGGAAGAATGTAAGGTAAGAAATAATTAAAGGAATTAAAATGGTACGTGGTAAAAAAGAAAGCAATAAAGAAATAGAGAAGCAATATTACATGTAGGGGAAAAATGAACGGCCAGATGTAAATCCAACTATATTAATAACAGCATTAAATGTGAACAAATTAGCAATTTAATCAAAAGTCAGAGATTGACAGAATTGGTAGAAAACGAGTTCCAACTATATGTTGTCTACAGGAGACCCACTTTTGAGTCAGATGCAATTGGCTGGAAGAAAAAGACTGGAAAAAAATTATCACGCAAATAGCAACCATAAGAAAGCAGGATTGGGGATGCTAATGTTAGAGAAAATAAACTTTAAAATAAAAAGTCATTAGAGATTAAAAGAGACACTTGGGGGCCGGGCACCATGACTCACACCTGTAATCCTAGCACTCTGCGAGGCTGAGGTGACTGGATTGCCTGAGCTCACAGGTTTGAGACCAGTCTGAGCAAGTGCAAGACTCTGTCTCTAAAAATAGCCTGGCATTGTGGCAGGCGCTTATTCTACCAGCTACTTGGGAGGCTGAGACAGGAGGATCACTTGAGCCCAAGAGTTTGAGGTTACTGTGAGTTATGACATCAAGACAGTCTACTGAGGGTGACAAAGTGAGACTCTATTTCAACAAAAAAAAAAAAGAAAGAAAGAAAAAGAAACAGACACTTGGTCATGATTTAAAGTGTCAATCAATCAAAGAGATATAGATTTATAGCATATAAACACCTAATAACAGCAAATTAGGTGTAATACCAAATGCATGAAGCAAAATATAACAGAATCAAGGGAAGAAATAGATAATTCAATAACAATAATTGAAAACTTTCATGCCTCATTTTCAATATTGTATAGAAAAACTAGACAATAGATCAACGAGCATGTGTTGATGTGGCTCGCCTGCTCCTGGGGGCTTCCCTTTCAACTTTGTCCTGTCCTTTCTTAAAATGAGTTATGCATTTGTACCCTGCTGATTTCTTTGAGGCATTGTCCCCATAAAATTTTTGTAAAGAATCACTGATTTTACCATGATTCCACTCAAGCTTCACCATAAATTTCATGTTTATTCTTGCTTCAATTTTAGCTAAACGGTAAAATCAATGATTCTTTACAAAATGTTCCTGGTGACGATGCCTCAAAGAACTCAGCAGTGTACAAATGCAACTCATTTTAAGAAAGGACAAGATAACGCTGAAGATGAAGCCCTCAGGAGCAGACCAGCCACATCAATTTGAGGAAAATTCATCTTCTTGGTTCTTTAATTGATAGGACCAACAATAAACAAGAGAAACAATAGCCAACACCATAGACATCTCAAGTGGTTCAAATTACACAAACTTTCCACTGTATAAAGGTCAAAACTGTTGTCCACATCAGATGCAGATAAGAGCAGAGTTTTCAGTGGAAATTTTCAATGACTGGGTTTAATATCCTGAAGCATTTCTTTGAAGAATTTAACAAGAGATGAAACATGGCTTTCCCAGTATGATCCTGAAGACAAGCATAATTGAAGCAATGGCTATGAAGAAGTGGACGTGGCCCAGTCAAAGCAAAAGCAGACCAGTCAAAAGCAAAGGTCATGGCTAAATTGTTTCTAGATACTCAAAGCAATTTGCCTGTTGACTGTCTGAAGGGCTCTAGAATGATAACCTCTGCTTATTATAAGAGTATCCTGAGAAAGTCAGCCCAAGCTTTAGCAGAAAAACACCCTGGAAACCTTCACTAGGGAGTGCTGTCCATGCAATGCTCTGGCTCTTTCACTAAACAAGGGCAATTTTACAAGAGTTTTAATGGGAATTAATTAGGCATCCACCTTACCGTCCTTATATGGCTCCTTCTGATTCCTTTTTGTTTCCTACTCTTAAAACATCTTTAAAGAGCACTCGTTTTTCTTCTGTTAATGATGTAAAAAAAGAGTACATTGACACAATTTAATTCCCAAGACCCTTAGTTCTTTAGGGATGGGCTAAATGTTTGGTATTGCTTATCAAATCATCTTGACTTTGATGGAGATTATGCTGAGAAATAAAGTTTATATGTTTTTTCTTTTAATTCCATTTTTCCACAAATTTTTTGAAGTCCCTGTGTATGTGAAGAAAGGAAGAATTAATTAAAAAAAGATGAAACTATAACAGAAAAATCCCCCCCAAAAAAGTAAGCATAATATGATATAAATTATACAAAAAATATACATATGAAAATATGTCTATATTCATGCTGAGGCATGCAAAAAGAGAATTGTATTATACTGGTGTTACTGCAGGATAGGTAGATTTCAGGTATTAGTCTCTCTCTTTGTATGCATAATTATCTGAAATTTTTTATAGGGAGCATATACTATTCATCTCTTCATCTCAAAAAATGAAATCATTTTCATTCTACATAAAAAAGAAGAGGAGAGATGAGAGCTAGAGGGTTGGATAAACTTTGGAATGAACATACCGGGACACAGGATACAACCAAAAGCATGTTTGGTTGATTATCAGCAGGAAATTTAGATGTAACACTGGGTGTTTCTGCAAAAGAGCCAGAATAGCTCAAGCCCTAGAAGTTAGCCAAAATAGCTTGAATTATGGAAAGGAAACTACTTCTGGCATCATATTCCTAGAATGACGAAATTTTAGCTTTCTCCTTTTCTGAGAAAGTTATCACCTTTCTCCGAAGGTAGTGACTGAATCAACAGCAGTGCTGAAATGGGACAGAGGGCCTCAGTGTGTGTGACAGCATGACTGATAAAGGACAACTGCCAGCAGCAACCCACCTGTAAACTCCTCCCTCCTTCCTGCTCCTTCTCTCCCATAATCCCCTGGGGCCAGAAAGGGGCCAACTCTCCACTTTAATCTTGCTGTCTGGGCCTCTCCATGGAAAATTCTAACTTCAAAAGCCTAGTTACGAGCTTAAATGTGCTAGCCCTGCCATGCTAAAAAATAATGAGCAGGATATTAAGGAAATTTTAAAGTCATCTCTCAAAATGATAATTTGGCTTAGAAGGCTAATGTCTTGATGCATAATTCTATTATACTTTCAATGTCAAATATAGAAACTTGTCATTTATTTGCTTTCCTTTTGTATTATTGCTCATTCCCTTTCTCCACCTTTATTAATACTAGGGCAGGGGTTGTGTGCTTAGAAAGCCAAAGAAGAAAGTGCACTAATTATTTTAAAATTGCTACCTTGTCACAACAGGCATTATTCACAGTACTCTTCTTAGATAATGTCAGGCATTGCACTAAATATTTTACGTTCGTTTAATCTTTTTAGCAGCACTATAAAAGAAATATTATTAAACCCATAATTTTTTTTAGTGATAAGAAACCGGTTCAGTGGGATTAACTAATTTGTCCAAGAATACACTCAGCTAGAATACCCCATTACTGGTAAATACTATTAACTCAAAAACCCATGATCTTAATATCTATGTGATATTTCTTCTAGAAGCATTCATGTAAGAGAGTGTGTGTATGCATGTCTGAGTAAAATGTCCTGGGTATTATATCTTTAAATGTCAGACATTTATATCTGCTATTTATTGTTCCCAGCACACTTCATTCTCCCTCTCTCTAAATATATCATCTCCTTCTTTGGGGCCTTCCAAAACTCCAGACATAATCCCCAGTGGGAAATTAAAGCCTGGAGCAGAACGCAGGCCCCATAAGTAAGGAAGAAACATGGTGCTATAGAAGTTGAGAGGAAGGATGACACATCTGGCAGACAGATCAGGAGGAGGGTGACCTTTGACAAGGGAATTGAATGGAAAGGCTTTTCACAAACCAAGTGTGAGTGAGTTGTGATTTTTTTTTGATAAGAATGGGGCTATAGGAGAGAGATTTAGGGCTAGACAGCAGTGCTCGTGGAGATAGGGTTAAAAAGTCAGACTGAGCCTCTGTTCTGGAGAGTACTGGATGCCCAGTGAGGGGTCTATTCACCTCTTGGAATATAGCCTGATGGAATCACAACTTCTTATCCCCATGGAGGGCAGAGATGATGGAAGGAGTGGAGAGTGCCAAGTGTAAGCCATAGGCATACACTTTTCTCCATATTATTCTCCATCTCTATTATACATAAAGAATATTACCACTAATGAATGCAGACAGACTGGGACACCATGGTATTGAATAGAGGATGGTTTGTTCTTTGGAAAGTGGACAGGTTTAGGTGGCCTGGGGCCATGCTGATTGGTCAGTCAGACAGGAGGGTACACGCCAAACACCAGGGCACCGGGGCACCGAGCTACTGCTCTGTGTGCCCACGCTGCTTCCCTGCCTCATCTGGAGCTTTCCAGAATGGTAAATCCAAAAAGAAGCCACAGAACTGAAGGGATTCCCTAGGGTAGCTCGGGCTTGAAGTCACGGCAACACCATTGTAAGCAATATGTTTCATTAGATGATTTCCACAAACTGTTCACGAAGTTTCTAACCACCACAATTCAGTGAAGTACAAAACGTTAAGTTATTGGCTGTAGGAAGAGAAGGCAGGAGCCCTGGTGGCACCTTTCAATCTGGTTGTCCTAAGGGGAGGAGGAGGGGAAGGTCTTTTTTAAACCACGCTCCTCATTTCAATGTACTAAAGAATTACTCTGCTCAATGTTAAATTGCATTGAAATTTCAATGTACTAAAGAATTACTCTGCTCAATGTTAAATTGCATTGAAAACCAAATGAACCAAAAAGCAAATCCTACTCTATGTTGGGGTAGAAGTGGGAGGAAAGAATGAGTCCACGTGTCCTTCCACTCAGGAAGGGAGCCAGCTGGGAGGGTTCCTGTCTGTGACCCCAGCTGGGCACTCTCCCCACTCCACTTCCACTTCCAGGGGTCTCAGGAAGGTGCGGTTTTTCTTCCCTTTCTTCCCTTTTGTATTTGCTTGAAAGTTTCACCAGCTGTCCACACGACCATCTCGACTTTCCTCCAAGGTTTTCTGCCACTTTCTTTCTCGTTTGGCTTTTTCTCCAGCTTCAACCTCTTCTTCCCTTTGCCGTTTCCTTTCACGCATCTCTTCCGCTTCTCTCTCTTTTCCTCTTTAATTTCCAGCTGAGCAAAGAGTTTCATGATCTGTTTAGATGCTTGTTTGAACAACTCAGGATCACCCTCCTCTGCAATGGTAGGTTTTCTTTCCTTCTTTGTTTTTTTTTTTCACTCAAGGAGCGTTCTGCATAATTCTTTTCCCACTTAAATTATATCCAGAGCCCTCTTCTTGTGTCCCTGATCCAGTAGCAACTTGAGGCTTTGTCCACAGCTTCAAAAGCCTCTGTCAGCATCACCTCGATTTTTGTCAGGATGCACCAATATGGGTAACTGCCGAAAGCTCTTTGTTTTTTCTTCATCTGTGACTTCAGGATCTATCTGAAGAACCTCAAATGGATTCAAATTGAAGTAAGAGGAACCAGCATGGGTCAATCTTTCAATTTGATTTTTGGATGTGAGAACCGAGTCTTTCTTTTCTGTTTGTTTCACTTCACTGTAAAAGGTCATAAATGCTTCCCCTAGGCTGCCTCTGCCACCTCAAGTCCCGCTCTCTTCTGAAGTTGCCATTTTCCCACTTTTCTCTATATTAAACACTTAGAAATCGTTTTCACTTCCGTAAGCAAATAATACATTGTCTTTCACTTATAATTTAAACATGTGGCCTTCCCATGCTTTCATTTTCTTATGTTTGAGAAAGAGACAGGAGACATATTTCTCCACTCTGGGTAAAACGTCAGCACCAACTGAACCTTAAATAACAAAAATCGCACTTGGTTTCATCAGGAAGATATTAGGGACTGTTGAAGAGTCTGGCAAACTAGAAAAGATTTACTTAGTCTACAGGAAGCAGCTAATACTCAGCTATTCATTACTTCCTGGGAGCCTAAGCCTAGTATCTTAGATCTTTTAGGTTTTTATGAGAAATCTGAAAATCTGATTTTGCTTTTCACTCAAAGGGCACAATGTTAGGGTATGTGGCACATCTCTTGGGGGTGGGACAAAATTATAAGAGGGACTCTCCTTAACAAATGCAAACATTGTAACCTAATTCTCTGCAGGTTAATTAACCACAAATTAACCTGAAACAATAAAAAAAAAATCCCTTAATTGTTTAAGAAAGGGCTAAAAAATGTTTTAAAACTGAGGAAGCCTACCAAACAGAACATATGTACATCTAATGTCCAACCATAGGCTGCTCATTTGTACCCCTTGCTTGGAAGTCAGTAAAGCTTTTTAGTGAAAGAATAGTACAGTGTCAATTTACCTTGGGAACACTATCTGGATGTCATGCATGAAATGAACTAAAGCAAAAGGGGACCTTGGAAGCAGACAGCCCAGTTAGGACAGAGAAAAAGTTTGGTTTGAACTGAGAAGATGGCCAATTAAATGGAAAGGTGTTTTCGGGGACAGCACTGTGAGGAAAGAATGCTGGGATTTAGTAGCAGCAGTTAGGGTATAAAAAATAAAAAATGAAGTTCACTGATTGTTTACAGAAATAATAAGCTCAGAGAAAGATGTTGTTTTTCTTTCTCTTGTGGATTTGATATGTGGGGAAGATATGATGGTGACTTTGAAGCCCAGTCCCCAGAACAGGAAATATTAAGCAACAGGAATAGTAACTGGTAGACAGAAATCAGATAAGAAGGAAATTTCAAGAAAACATCACAGGTTACACAGCAAGAGGAAAATGGAGACGGTGTGTAGATGTCAGTGAACACAGAACTTCCTGGTGGTACTAATTTTTTTTTTTTTTGGTAAGTTGATTTTTCTTTTGAAGTCCTTTCTATTGGAGCAATAGCTGCTCTAAGGCCAGAGACAGAAAAACACTTACCCAACTCATTGTACTGAGCTCTTACAATAGGCCAGGTATTGTTTTGGCTAAGGGAAATAGACTCTGATAAGACTGAAAGGTATGTGCTTTGATGAAGAGGATTCGAGTTCAGGGAGACAAAAAAAAAAAAAAAAAAAAAAGGTGTGTTTAATCAACAAATTAAAAAGAAAACATCAAGTAGTGATAAGTACAATAACCAAAACAATGGTGATACACTATAGAATAATTTACTGTTTTACTTTGTGTGGTCAAGAAAGGCTTTTCTGATGAGAGCTGGCCTCTATTTTCCATATACAAGGGGTGGTCCTCATCTAGAACTGACACCTGTATTGTTACATAAAGGGAGACAAATCCTCTCAGGCCAAAAGTGCCTACACTGAGAAATTTGCTTAGAGAGCTGTAATACTGTTAAATTATCCTCATGGCAGGCAAATTCTCAGCTAAACACAGAAATAGACTTGAACAAAATGCAGTATTGATAGTGAAAGTTTATTCTTGTTTGTTTATTGTTCTCAGTGTTTTCCCGCCTGTGATATAAGTTGAGAGAAGCTTTTGGCAAAGATGAAGTAACAGAACTGGCTTACTCTCCACCCTGAAAAAAACAAACAGACAAAATATAGGAGGGAATTATTATTATAGAGCCTCAAGCTGTTGCCCTGGGTAGAGTGTCGTGTCATCACAGCTCATAGCAACCTCCAACTCCTGGGCTCAAGCAATTCTCCTGCCTCCGCCTCCCAAGTAGCTGGGACTACAGGCACCTGTCACAATGCCTGGCTTTTTTTGGTTGCAGCCGTCATTGTTATTTGGCAGGCCCAGGCTGGATTCCAACCCGCCAGCTCAGGCGTATGTGGCCGCTTGAGCCACAGGCGCCAAGCCAACAGGGAATGGTTTTAAGACATTGACACCTGAAATGTGTAAGCAGCAGCACCCAGAGAGAAGACTGGAAAGAAGATGTTCAGGTCAGGTTTATTCAGGGGGAGGGTGGCCTGCCTGGAAAGTACAAAGAGGGCATCTGTGGCCCAGATGTTAGATACCCCTTTTATATGGGATTGTAGGGGATAGGAAAATGCCACAGCTTGCTTGGAGGGCTTTCATGAGTTAGGATCCTTTGGCTCAAACTTGACTTTGAGGCTAACTAACTAGGTCCTTTGTGTTTAGAGGAGAACAGGAGGAGCGGGGGAAGGGGTTCATATGGGGCTGTGTTAGGCCCCCCAACAACATCAGGTAGCAGTAGTTTACCCTATCAATACTACCACGTATTTTTTATGTGGCTAAAATTAAATGACTAAGTTTAATTGGCTAAAATTATAAGGACTGACCATACTAAGTTTTGGTGAGAAGGTGGAGAAACTAGACCTCTCATGGTTGCTGGAGAGAATGCAAAATGTGCTACCATGTTGGAAAACAGTTTCTTGAAAAGTTAAACATATTACTGCTGGATGATCCAGACATGCCACTTTTAGGTATTTACCTAAGAAAAAGGAGAACAAACTTTCACACAAAGACCGCTATACATGAATGTTCATAGCAATTTGGTTCATAACAGCCAAAAGCTTAAAAAAAGAGAAAAAGTCCATCAACAAGTGAATAGTTTATGATATATCTCCATAAGTATGTATCTGTTTATCATATTCACCAAGGAAGAAGTTGACACATTCAACTACATGGATGAATCTTGAAATAATTTTCCTGGGTGAAATAAAGCCAGATGAGAAAGGATACATATGGTGCGATTTTAAATTATATAAAATCATAAAAAAATGTAAACGTGTCTATAATGATGATATGCAGATCAGTGGTTCCTGGGGGTGAGAGGGAAGTGGATACAGGCAGAAGGGAGGAATACAAAGGGGCATGAGAAAGAAATCTTGGGGTTATGCTTGATTATGTGATTGTAGTGATGGCTTAACACGTGTACAGATATGTCAGTTGAACACTTTAAATACACACAGTTTATTGTATACCAATTATACCTGAATAAAGTTGTTAAAATTGAGGAAAATATTTGGAACCCAACAATCAAAAGATTACTGTAATGCTCTTTGCTATTTAGTGTGTGTGTGTGCTCAATATATAAGATGGGTCTTCGTAATTGTTGCTGAAATTCTCTGATGAATCACTTATCTTTCCAAATTGTTCAAAATCTTTTAAATTATAAATTTGGCTAGTGGTTTTTTGATTAATATAAAACCTGTTGGAAATATCACATGCTAGAGTTACTTATTTTTCATGTTTCTCCTCTCAGTGGCTTTGCCCTTAATTTCTCCACCCTCACTGCCTGCTGCTCCCCACCACCCCCGATCTGCCCTTTTCAGTGTGTCATTTCCTCTCAATCATAAAAATGCACCATATCAAAAGGCAAATGAGCCAAAGCATTATTTACTCTAAATATCAGGGCTTTATTTCCTCATTTAGCTGCAGATTCAGAGACACATTTTATGCAGATGAGACTCAGTTTTGGAGACTATTTTGTATCCGGACTGTGGGTGTTTTACAGTAGTTTGGAAGAGTAATTTATTTTCTTCTTTTGAGTGTCACTCATGTTTTGGTTCATAGTTACCAAGGAACTTAGTTTTGATTGGGTATGTCATAGGGATTGATTTGGGAGGGAATATTAGATTGATTGGGAGGGAATATTTTCATTCAAATAGTTCATTGCTTTGTTCATTTAGCCCAATGCCTGACACCATTCTCACAGGCACATATGAATTTCCAAAAGTTACAAAAGAAGCACTAACACCAACTCAGCAAAGTTCCATTTTTTTCATTAACCTTGGAAGAGTAAGAGTTACCTATAAAAAGTTAAGATAGCTTAGGATCAACTATTTGGTAAAATCAATGGTGCCATCTTGACTTGGATAGTAAAGAAATTCAATGAATGAGAGCAATTTTTCCCTCCTGTCCCTCCATCTACCCCTGCAACACTGTTGAGAATGAGCTTTTTAGGAAACATACAATTAAACCTTCCATTGAGTTATTTTCTTCTTAAGAACTATCCATTGATCTCAATGTATAGTTTTCCAAGGGAAAAAGAAGATGTCTCTACAAATGCGAGTCATTTTCTTGAAAGATACAGAATTCCTTTCACAGAGGATTATAAAAAGTTATTTGATGGTAAAGTTAGAACTCATGAAAATGACCTCTTGAGATTCCTACAAACACTATAATTCTACCTTTTTTGAGAGCTTTATGGATTGACACAGTAATAAGATCAATAAGAAAAATTCAGAATAAAGAATGATTTTAATTTAAATTAGAGGAATCCTGTTTTTACCATAGTCTATGTACATCCAGGCCATCTAACCTGTGGATACAAACAGGGCCATACTAAAAACAAAAAAAAAACAAACAAAAAAAAAACTGATTTCCTTTTCTTTTCTTTCTTTCTTTTTTTTTTTTTTTTTTTTTTGAGACAGAGTCTCACTCTGTTGCCCTTGGTAGAGTGCCAGGCTGTGGTGTCACAGCTCATAGCAACCGCAAACTCTTGGGCATAAGCAATTCTCTTGCCTCAGCCTCCCAAGTAGCTGGGACTAAAAGCACCCACCATAGTTGTCATTGTTGTTTAGCAAGCCTGGGCCAGGTTTGAACCCACTAGTCTTGGTGTATGTGGCCCATGCCCTAACCACTGAACTTGGGTACTGAGCAAATAAAACTGATTTATTTCTCATTCACTTACATATATTTCCCATATAAAACAATCACACCAGGGAGGAGACAAGATGGCCGACTGAAGCCAGCTTTCCACAGAGGCTCTCATGCAGAAGGAGAGTTAAAGGACAGAAATTTAGCAAGTAACCTGGCGTATTAGAGCTGCGCCAAGAGAGAAGGTTGAAGAACGCACATCAACCCTGCTGAGGCCAGCTGCAACCACAAGGATACAAACAAAAGGTAAAAAATCCATCACCAAGAGGATGGGAGTCCCCTCCACTCATGAGAATGGCTCAGAATACCCCATAACCAAATGAGCAGAGTTCAAAAGTCCTCCCATTATACTCCACAGGAGAGACTCTAAAAAGTGGACCTACTTTTCCTACTAGGGTGCCATTGCGCTCTCCTGCCAGGCATAAAACTGTGTAAAACTGTATATATTCTCTACCTGCAATTCTGAGCTCCCAGCACTCCCCTCCAATCTCACTCTGAGGTCTGGAGGCCTGTGCCCCAGGAGTCCAGATTCTTGGGTGATTTCTCAAGGGGCGTGGACAGGGCCTGGACTGCAGCTGGTCAGTGCTGATTCTGTGGCAGGGGAGTGAGGAGAGGATGGTCAGCTGAGAGGGAACCACGCCAGAGCGGCAGTGCCCCAAGGCACAGATCTGTTGTATAATTCTTTTGTTTTCAATTTCATTAAATTCTGCTCTAATTTTGGTTATTTCTTTTCTTCTACTGGGTTTGGGGTTGGAATGTTCTTCCTTTTCTAGTTGCTTGAGATGTCCCATTAAATTGTTAACTTCCTCTCTTTCCATTCTCTTGAGGAAGGCTTGCAGTGCTATAAATTTTCCTCTTAGGACTGCCTTTGCGTTATCCCAGAGGTTCTGATAATTTGTGTCTTCATTGTCATTTTGTTACAAAAATTTGGCAATTTCCTTCTTAATCTCATCTCTGACCCAGCTATCATTCAGCATAAGGTTATTTAACTTCCATGTTTTGGTATGAGTATGCAGATTCCTGTTGTTACTGAATTCAAATTTTATTCCATGGTGGTCCGAGAAGATGCAAGGAATAATTTCTATTCCTTTAAATTTACTGAGGTTAGACTTGTGACCTAAGATGTGATCGATTTTAGAGTATGTTCTGTGGGCTGATGAGAAGTATGTGTATTCAGTTTTGTTGGGATGAAATGTTCTGTGGATGTCTGCTAAATCCAAATGTTGGATGGTTAGCTTTAAATCTAAAATTTCTTTGCTCAGCTTCTTATTGGAGGATCGATCCAACACTGCTAAAGGAGTGTTGAAATCTCTGACTATTATGGAGCTGGAGGAAATCAAGTTGCTCATGTCTATTAGAGTTTCTCTTATAAATTGAGGTGCATTATGGTTGTGTGCATAGATATTAATAATTGAACTCTCATCATATTGAGTATTACCCTTAACAAATATGAAGTGACCATTCTTATCCTTCCTCACTTTTGTTGGTTTAAAGCCTATTGTGTCTGCAAATAGAATCGCAACACCTGCTTTTTTCTGATTACCATTAGCCTGAAATATGGATGACCATCCTTTCACCCTGAGTCTATATTTAACTTTAGAGGTAACATGTGACTCTTGTATGCAGGAAATATCTGGCCTGAGTTTTTGTATCCAGTCAGCTAACCTGTGCCTCTTTAGAGGACAGTTTAAGCCATTCACATTAATGGAGAATATTGATAAGTCTGGTAAAATTTTGGGTATCGAGTTTTTCGAAAGTCCAGTGGATATTTTTAATCCTTTCGCCACTGTGGAAGTTGGAGTTTGATCAAAAGTTTCTGAGTGAGTTTACATTTGTGGTAGAGAATTGGGCTGATCATTATGGAGGATAGGTCTGAGAATATTCTGAAGAGCTGGTTTGGTTATGGCAAATTTCTTCAACATATGAATGTCATTAAAGTATTTAATTTCTTCATCATAAATGAAACTCAGTTTAGCTGGATACAGGATCTGGGGTTGAAAGGTATTTTGCTTTAGGAGATTTAAGGTCGATGACCACCCTCTTCTGGCTTGAAAAGTTTCAGCAGAGAGATCTGCAGTCATTCTAATATTCTTCCCTTTGTAGGTAATGGCTTTCTTCCGTCTGGCTACTTTCAGAATTTTCTCCTTCATATTAACTTTGTGAAGTTAATTGTGATATGCCTGGGGGATATCTTATTGGGTTTGAGTCGTGCTGGGGTTCTAAAACTGGCTGCTTTCTGAATTTCAGAATCTCTTGGCATGTCTGGAAAATTACCTTTCATAATTTCAGGGAGAAATTGGCACAGAGGCCAATTGGCTCACTTGGCACAGAGGCCACTTCATCACTTTCAGGGATTCCAATGAGGCAGATATTAGCCTTCTTTGAATTTTCCCAGAGCTCTCTGAGAGAATGATCCATTTTTGCTCTCCATTTCTCTTCCTCTTTGAGAGTTTGGGAGCATTCAAAGGCTTTGTCTTCAATGTCAGTAATCCTTTCTTCTGCTTGCTCCACTCTGTTATTGAGGGGTTCTACTGTATTTTTCAGATCTTCGAGGGCTGCAAATTCTTGCTTCAGTGCGTCAAAATCTTTGGTGGTTTTGTCTTTAAATTCGTTAAATTCTTGAGATAACTTTTGAATTTCTCCTCAGATTTCTAATTCCGACTTTTGAATTGCTGCTCGAATTTCTAATTCCAAATTTTCCTCCATTTTATTAATCTTGTTTGCAATCCAAATTCTGAATTTGATTTCTGACATCTTGGCCAGCTGTTTATGAATGGGATCTTCAGTTACATCTGCCATATCTTTCCTTGGGGGGGGGGTTGATCTATTATGGTTACTCATGTTACCAGAGTTCTTCTGCTGATTCTGCCCCATGATTGTTTTACACCATTTGATTTTTTCCCCTGGAGCTTTGTCAAGGATCCATACAGTGCTATGGCCTCAGAAACTGGGGGTCTGTTTGGTATGGTGGGGCTAAGTGGTTCTGTCTTGTTTTCAGCTGGTCTCTGTTCGACCCTAGTGAAACAGTTACTCTGGGTTGAAGTCTCAGCTGTGGAGGAGAAATACCAGCAATTAAGTCACCCCGCCCTCCACAGGCAACAATTGGAAAAGGAAAATCAAACCTTCCTACAACCACACACCCAGGGCACCACTTGAATAGTCCTTGGGTGATTGGTTCAGTTCAAAAGGTCCAAGTCAATTGTCTCAGTCAGCACCTGTCTCAGGTAGGAGAGTTTAAAAGGTCTCTGGCAACTGGATCGCAGGGGTCTGGTGACAACTCAGATGTGGCTTGCTCTGGTGCTCCGTGGAGTCAGGAGGACCCACCCAGCAAATAGATTAGTCTGGGAAGGTTGATGCCTCCTTCCCCACTTTGTCCCCCTTCTGTCACACCCAGTCACTGATAGACCCGCAGGGCTGTGACCCAGTTGCCTCTAGTGAACAGATACTCCAGGGGGTTGCACCTGCCTGAATCACAAGGATATCTATTTCTGCTCAGCCAGGCAACTGTGCTCTGCCTCTATCCAGCAAGGGGAGGTGAGGCCTGACAACCTCAGGGGCTTGGTGGAGGCTGGGGGTTGTTCACTCAGTTTCAGCCCCACCCCTGATTGATGTTACTGACAGAACAGAACAGAACAACTTTGCAGGGATTTTTTTCTGTCCCTACTAAATTCCCCTGCAGATGAGAAGCTGTTTTGCATTCCTAGAGCCTGCGCCTCAGGCCCTGTCTTTGCTCCTGCAGGTTTGTATTCGGTTACCTGTCAGTTCTAGTCTCCTGCCTTCTTTTGTCTATAGGCTGATGATCCCCTGAGGGCCGGGTGTGTCTTAGGCTCAGTGAATTCATCCTCTGGGTCAGCCCCGCCATGGGAACTTCCGGCTCTGCACATGCGTTTCTAGTTCCTGCACTGCACCCAGGCCGGTACTGCCTCAGGGAAACCCTTTACTCACCGGGCCTGTGTTTCCATCCCAGATCTGTTCCGTGGTGGTTGCCACCTGAGTAGATGCCCAGTCTCCTCTGGTTGCCCAGGGAGACAGGGGGTGTGGCTTCAGAATATCCAGTAATGAGCCCCATTGTTGCTAAAAGACAGCTGCTGCTCTGTACCTCGGGGCACTGATGCTCTGGTGTGGTTCCCTGTCAGCTGACTGTCCTCTCCTCACTCCCATGCCCCAGAGTCAGCACTGACCAGCTGCAGTTTAGGCCCTGTCCACCCCCCTCAAGAAATCACCCAAGAATCTGTACTCCTGGGGGACAGGCCTCCAGACCTCAGAGTGAGAGTGGAGGGAAGTGCTGGGAGCTCAGAGTTGCAGGTAGAGAATATATACAGTTTTATACAGTTTTACGCCTGGCAGGAGAATGCTGTGGCACCCTAGTAGGGGAGGTAGGTGCAGTTTTTAGAGTGTCTCTCCCATGGAGTGTAGTGGGAGGAACTTTGACCTCTGCTCGTTTGTTTGTGGGGCACTCCGAGCCGTTCTCATGGGGGAGGGGACTCCCGTCCCCTTGGTGATGGATTTTTTACCTTTTGTTTGTATCCTTGGGGTCGCAGCTCGCCTTAGTGGGGTTGATGTACATTCTTCAACCTTCTCTCTTGGTGCAGCTCTAATCCACCAGGTTACTTGCTAAATTTCTGCCCTTTAACTGTCCTTGTGGATGGGAGCCTCTGTGGAAAGCTGGCTTCAGTCAGCCATCTTGTCTCCGCCCCAAGTTCATCTTTTTGTAATGCAGAATAATATTCCATGCAATCCCACTACTAGGCATCTAGCCAGAAAAAAAAATTATATATCCTAAAGACATTTGTACTAGATTGTTTACTGCAACTCAATTTACAATCACCAAGATGTGGAAACAACCTAAATGCCCATCAACTCAGGAAAGGATTCACTTAATAGCTGAGAGTCTAAAAAGTGGGCAAAGCATTCAACAGTCTCAGGAAAGTGAAAGGACAAAAATTATAGGTTAGGGCTCTCCAAGGAGGGGGAGTTTTTGTTAAAGATCCCTTATGCTAGGAGTGTGGGTTACCTGAAAGACCATACCACAAAGCCTGCAGTCTTCATATCAACTCAGACTTTGAAAAATTTACAATGACCTATCATACCCTAACCACCTGTGAAAGCAAAATAAGTTATTCATGAAAAAAGTGATAATATTCCAGAACCTCGAGTTATTTTGACATTTTTTAATATACAACTTCCAATATTCAATTCCAAATTAACTGGCGTACAAAAAAAAAAATGACTGAAAACCAGAGAAAATGCAGACAAAAGAATCAGAAACATAGAAGTCCTAGATATTAAAGTTGTCAGACATAGAAACTTAAACAAGCATGATTAATGTGTTCAAAAATTAAATGGTAGAATGGAGAAATTCAATAGAAAATTTTAAATTATTTATAAAAATAACCAACAGAAAATTATAGAACTTAAAAAAATTTTTAAAGGAAATTAAGCTCTCAGTGAATACATTAAAAATCAAGTTACACAGAGCTAAAGAAATAATTGACAATTTGGAAGATAGGGCAAAAGAAATTATTCAAACTGAATCACAGAAAATATGAATGAAAAAACACAGGAAAAAAACACATGAGATGTGCAGTATGATGAAAAGATCTAAAGTACACTAAATTTGAGTCTCAGAAGAGAAAGAGAAAAGATGAGGCTGAAGGATTTTGAAGAGATAATGAGCAATAATTTTTCACAGTTGGTGAATGACGTCAATATTCCAACGGGCTCTTGATAGGCTACAACTGCAAGTAAGATAAATACAAAGAAAATTACACATAGGCACACTGTTTAAAACTAAAGATGAATAAAATTATGTTGAAAGCAGTTAGAAAAGTAGACCACTCTTAACTGGATAAAATAGTTCATAACAGACTGGAGGCACCAAACAAATAACTAGAAAATTCAGAGAAGCCATATATTTAAAGGCATCAGAGGGTGTAAAAGCAAGGGCTTAGTGAAAAATTTCAAAGAAGGAAGATCTTTAAGAAGGGGTTTGAGGATCTGCAGCCATCTCTAGAGGCATTCGTTGATTCTGGGCACTACCAGGATGAAGAACATCCTTTCATCAATGGAACAGGCTTGTCCATTGATGAAAGAATTCTGTTGAGAGACGGGGAAAAAACAGAGCTTTTCATGAAGTCATAAAAGTTTAGAGGTTTACAAAATGGATCATAGATATTAATGTAGATCTAAAACTATATTCTTTCTAAAAAAGCTCAATGTTATTTATTTTTTACTTTCTATTATTATTCTTTTATCTTGTTTCTAACTGACAAATAAAAATTGCACATATTTGTGGGGTACAATGTGGTGTTTGATATGTGTATACATTTTGATAAAGCTATAAATATTCTAGAAAAAAATAGGAGAAAATCATCCCATCCTGAGGGCATGTTTTCTTGAAAATCACACAAATTGCACAAGCCATAAAAGAAGAAATATGATAGGGTTGATTTCATCAAAGACCTCAGTTAACAAATCATTTCAGAAAGAAGAAAAAGTTCTAAATGAAAAGAATATAGCTCAGGTGTAATGATGAGGGAAAAGTGCCAGAATCTGTAAAAGATTCCATAGGAATAAGTGTGTAGCACAACAAGAAGGAGCAAGATATTGGCAGGAATCAACCCCTGAGAAACTTGGAGCCCATGATAGGGTAGATAGGTGTTTGGTTTCTCCTTCCCTCGCACTGCTGGAAGTCAGCAGGCTCCTGAGCTGCTGGAGAGCCTTTTGAATTTCACAAGCCCCAAGCTGCTAGTGAACTGGGAACTTCTGGAGGACAAAACACCAAGACGGCAGCCCCCTCAAGGTTGCTTTCTGTCACCACAGACCCAAGCGGAGATGATGGCCACCATATTGCTTTCCACCCATTGTTGCTGTTATCTTCCCCAGGGAGCTTTAGCCCTTTCAATTGTGTCACTTGCTCCCCCTACACAAATGTTTCCCAACTCTGACCCAGACTGTAGAAACTATATAGGCTAGTGAGTCCCAGGGGATCTCTGTGATCCCAGAGCTTGAACAATCCAGGAAGGCTGCCTTGCAGGGAGAGGCTAAGAGACAGCAAGAGTGCTAGCTCTCCTCCATTCAGACTCTTTTCCTTCCCCTCCCTTCTACTCACTGCTACTGAGTGGCATAGGTGCCCCAAGGGATGATTAAGCCAGGACTCTCAGGAGAAGCTGTTTCCCCTCTCTTGGCACACTCTTGACACCAAGGTTTCAATGGAGAATCACACTTTTCCTCTTAAAGACCTGCAGTGGACTAAGGGGTGCTGGGACCAAGGTCTGCCATCCCTCCGTGGGGCTGCTGTCTTGGGTACTCCATAACAGCAGGACACATCCTGAAACACAGCAGTATCCACCTTACTTGAGCATTCTATGGGGAACTCAGAACCAGCACACTTCTCCCTGGCATAGACAGGGACTGAACTTGGGGAATGTGAGGACAAGCCTGCAGGCTGGATCCCATGCCCCCAGGACTTGATCATGTTGCTCAGGGCACAGAAGGGAGATTTGTGAACTAATATCAAGATGTGAAGGAGCCTACATGAACAGAACTGAAAAGAGAGCACAGTATGGGTCCAAGTCCAAACACACTCATAGAGCACCCCTCCCCCAAGCCACATTTCAGCTCAGGGCAGAATCTAAGCAGGGAAGCTCCCAACCTACAGTGCCATTACCAGTAACCCCAGCAAGTTTGGTCTTCTGCTTGTGACCAGACACTGGAAGGAGACCTTAGGAATGGGGAGAAAGGAGAAGAGCAAAACCCACTCCCAACAGCAAAACTGAATCTCAGATGTCTCCTATCCCACCACAGACTTTCTGGCTTAGTGGATTGGTTTTCCCCAATGGCCTGGGAGTCTTTTCCTTGCCAGGACAGTCTGGTGCTTTTGTGGAGCCTGAATATAATGTCTCACCTGACCCAGCCCTACCCAGCCTCACTTCTCCAAGCACCCTGCTATGGTATAGAATAAGAAGTTTCCTGGGAACTCCAAGGCCCTGCCTATCAAATAGGGCATTCTGGTACTTCTCCTCAAGGACTAGAGTCCCAAAAACAACACTGTAGGGCAGCGCCTATGGCTCAAAGGAGTAAGGCGCTGGCCCCAAATGCTGGAGGTGGCGGGTTCAAACCTAGCCCTGGCCAAAAACTGCAAAACAAAACAAACAAACAAAAAAAAACACTGCAAGGGGTTCTTTCTGGCAATCACCATGTACTGACAGAGAGGACAGCTTGGATAGCCCATTGAAGAATTTACTGACTGAATTATACAAGAGATGGCTGACTCTTACCCACAAGCACCACTTGTTTCAAAGATTAAACTGGGTGTTTCCAATATAATCCACACTATTAAGAAGACCACAGGGTTGGGGAAGGAAAAAGGATTTCTTCTTTTTTTATTCAGACTTTTATTTATAATGCCATGAATTCATAGGGAAAAGATTCCAGCACCTTAGGGAGGTGCCTTTCCATTTAAAATGACAAACCTTGTTATGCTCATTATGCCTTGAATTCATGGGGAATAGGTTGCAGCAGCTGATGCTCTTGTTTTTTTGGTTCTCCTGTGTGCTATGCTATACACCTATTATTCCATGAATTCATGGGGAATAGGTTTCAACACTTTATGCTCCTGCTCAACTGGTTCTCTTGGTTCTCCGTGGGCTATGCTGTATACCTAATATGCCATGAATTCATGGGGAAAAGGTTCCAGCATCTTATGCTCCTGCTCAACTGGTTCTCTTGGTTCTCCTGTATGCTATGCTATACACCTATTATGCCATGAATTTATAGGGAATGTGTTCCCGGAGCTCAGGCTCCTTCCCACTGGTTCTCACACAGTGTGCTTCTCTGGGTGGAGTAGGCTGGCACTTCAGCTGAACTCAGGTACTTTTCTCTTTGGCTTCCTTCTTTTTCTGATATTTTCCTTCATGTATTTTAGGAAGCTATCTTGTCTCTTAGAGTGCTTAATATGCTCAGTATGAACATTAATCCTCTTGGCAACAATTTTGCCCTTAACTTATTTGTTTACAACAACACCAACAGCATGCTGGGTAACATTGTAGACTCTTCCAGTTTTGCCATGGTAACATCTGTGGAGCATGCCTTTTTGAGCAGTACCTATTCCCTTGATATCTACAATATTATCTTTCTTGTGGATTAGTAGGTATGTGGCCAAAGGAACAACTCCATGTTTTCTAAAAGGCCTAGAGAATATGTATCAGGTGCCTCTCCTCTTTCCCTTTGTGTTTGTCATTTTGGTGAATTACTGAAAGATGTTGTCTCTAGTGAAAGGAAGCAAGAGAAAGGATTTCAAAGACTTTTATCTTCCCTTGTCAATAAGAGACAGAGAATCTGCCCACACAGTATCTCACAATTACTACAGCCTACAAATAACTAGCAACTGAGAAAAAGACCACACCAAGGACATCTTCCACCCAGAACCTAAATCCCATCAAAGCACCCACAAGCAAAGCCAAATGTCCTTACCCAACATATGCCATGGCACACCTTTATGCGTGAAGTGGGGAAGCCCTACCTATACAAAAGAAAATCCAAAAACAAGAAGTGCCAGCTGCTCCAGATAAGAAGGAATCAGTGCAAGAACTCCAGAAGTATGAAAAATTAGAGTGAAAGGACACTCCCAAAGGATCACACCAGCTCTCTAGAAATGGATCCCAGACAAAATGAAACTACTGAAATGACAGAGAAATAATTCCAACTATGGATTATAAAGAAGCTCCATGAAATCCAGGAGAGAATGGAAAATCAACTCAAAGAAACCAGAATAACAATTCAAGAAATGAATGAAAAATTTACTAAAGGGAGAGATGGATTAAAAAAAAAAACACAAATAGAACTTCTGGAAATAAAAAATTCATTTAAGGAAATATAAAACACAGTGGAAAGCTTTAAAATTAGACTAGGCTAAGCAGAAGAAAGAATTTCAGAGGTTGAAGACAGTTCTTTTCAATTAACTCAGTTGGCCAAAATTTTAAGGACACAGAATCAAGAGGAACAAAATCTATAAAAAATATAGAATTATGTAAAATGGCCAAATATAAGAATTATAGGGATCCCTAAGGGTAAAGAAGAAAAAACACAAGATCTGGAAAACCTATTTCAGGGAATAATTGAGGAAAACTTGCATGGTCTTGCTAGAGATTTAGACACCCAGATATAAGAAGCTCAACACTTGGAAAATTCATTGCAAAGAGGAAACCATCAAGACATATAGTCATCAGACTGGCCAAAGTCAACAGAAAGAGGTAATCTTGCAAGCCATGAGGCAAAAATAACAAGTAAAATCTATCAGGCTAACTGCAGACTTCTCAATGGAAACCTTATAAGCCAGAAGGAATCAGGGCCCAATTTAGTCTTCTTAAACAGAACACATGGCAGACTAGAATTTTGTATCCTGAAAAACTAAGTTCCATATATAAATGATAAATAAAGACTTTTCCAGAGAAGCAAACACTGAGGAATTTGTCATAACCAGACCTGCCCTGCAGGAAATAGTCAGAATTGCATTATACTGCATTATACCTGGACCAGCATGGTTGACAGCCATCAGCGTGAAACCAGTGTGAAAGGTAATGGTCATAGCTGTATAAAACAATAGCACAAGAGAGAAAACAAAGCAGTAAGGTACTCTTCCCACATCCCAACTTTATGACTCGAACTTAATGGTCTGACTGCCCCATTACAAAGACATAGGCTGACTGAATGGATGTAACAAACATAAGTATCTGCTGTCTCCAGGGAAACATATTTAATCCACAAAGACTCACACAGACCCAAGGTGAAGGGATGGAAAAAATATTACACACTAATAGAAACCAAAAGAGAGAAGGTGTGGCCATTCTCAAATCAGATAAAAGTAACTTTCCATCAACAATGGTAAAGAAAGGCAAAGATAGTCATTATGTAATGGTAAAGGAAGCAATTTAACAAGAAGACATAATAATCCTTAATACATATACACCTGACCTAGGAGCTCCCAGATTCATAAAGCAAATTCTATAATACTGTATCTAAGCAAAGAGATAAATAGTAGCATCATAATTGCTGGGAAAAATCATCACCCCAGTGACAAAGGTGGACAAATTATTGAAGCAGAAAATAAAGACTAGATTTAAATCTTAAATGTAACTCTAGAAGAAATGGATCTAATAGACATTTAGAGAATATTCTACCCCCAAACTATTGAATATTCATTCTTTTCATAAATACATGGGACATTCTCCATGACTGATCATATTTTAGGCCACAAAACATATCTCAACAAATTCAAAAGAATTAAAATCATACCATGTAATTTTCTCAGACCATGGTAGAATAAAACTAGAAATCAATTTCAAGAGAAACACTCAAATCTACATAAAGTTATGGAAATTGATAAAACTGCTGCTGAACAATCAGGTCAATAACAACATTAAGATGAAAATCAAAAGACTCCTTGAACTGAATGACAAAGGGGACATAAGCTATCAAGATCAATGGAATTCAGCAAAAGCAATCCAAAGGGGAACATTCATTGCCTTATTAAATGCCTATGTCAAAAGGACAGACCACAAATTAACAACCTAATGTCACTCTTACCGAACTAGAAAATGAAGAGCAAACCAAACCCAAAGTCAACCAAAGGAAATAGACCTAAACAAAATGGAAAACAAAACAAACAACAACAACAACAACAAAAAATGAAGGATCAATGAAACAAGTTGGCTTTTTGAAAGGATAAGCAAAATTGGTAAGCCTCTTACTAGATTAATTTGGAAGAGAAAAGACTCAAGTTCAATCAGAAATTAAAAAGGAGATATTATAACTGATAACAGAAATACAAATATAACCCATAATTACTATGAAAATCTCTATGCATATAAACTAGAAAACATAGAGGAAATTAATAGATTAATATGAGCCATGAGATTGAAATAAAAAATTTTGCAACATAAAAAGTTCCAGACCACCTGGGTTTACAGCTGAATTCTACCAAAACTACAAGGAAGACCTAGTACCCATACTCCAGAAATTATTCCATAACATTGAGGGGGGAATTCTCCCTAACTCATTCTATGAAGCCAGTATCACCTTATACCAAAGCCTCAATGTTCATAGCAGTGTTATTCATGATAGCTACAAATTGGAAACAGGATATCACCAACAAGACGATGGATAAACAAATTTTGATATATTCATACAATAGAATATTAATTAGTAATAAGAAGAATACCTAACTGCCACATGTGGCAAAACGGTGTCTCTCATAAAAAGTATTATGTGAAGACACCATGTATGTGTACATACTCTGTGTCTTAGTTGTGTATTCCCATAAAGGAATCCCTGAGGCTGGGCAGTTAATAAAGAAAAGAGGTTTATTTGGCTCACAGCTCTTCAAGCCGTATTAGAAGCATCACACCAACATCTGCATCTGGTGAAGGCCTCTGGCTACTTCCTCTCATAGTGGAAGCTGAAGGGGAGCCAGCAAATGCAGAGATCACACTGCAAGATAGGAAGCAAGAGAGAGGGATGGGAGATACCAAGCTCTTTTTCATGGGAACTGATGAATGAGAGCTCATGTAACCCCACCCCCAGGGAAGGCATTAATCTATTCAAGAGAGATCCACTCCCGTGTGATTCAATACTTCCCATCAGGTCACCATCTTTGATATTGGAACCAAATTTCAACGTAAGGCTTAAGGGGACAAACAACTCAACTATAGGATCTTGTGATCTCATTTATATAAAATTCTAGAGTTCACAAATATCATATATAATGTCCAAAAGCAGATCATTGGTTGTCTGGGTTGTCTGGAACCAGAAGTTGGGGGTGGGGGGTTACTGAAACAGGAATGAGAAACTTCTTAAAGTGATAAATATATTCTGTATTTTACATGGGTTGTCAAAGTTTATCATGCTGTGCACTTAAAATGGATTCATTTTACTTCTTTCATTTTATTGTTTTTCGTTTTTGTTTGTTTTTGAGACAGATTCTCACTTTGTTGCTCTAGGTAGAGTGCTGTGTCATCATAGTTCACTGCAATGTCAAACTCTTGGGCTTAAGTGATTCTCTTGCCTCAGCCTCCCAAGTAGTTGGGACTACACTCGCCTGCTACAATGCCTGGCTATTTTTTTTTCTTTTTTGGAGACAAAGTCTTGCTCTGGCTCAGGCTGGTCTCAACCTGCAAGCTCAGGCAATTCACCTGCCTCAGCCTCCCAGAGTCATTTTACTGCTTTCTAATTGTACTTCCATGAAGTTTATTTTCTAAAACCTACATCAAAATGAATGTCACTTTTCCTCCAATCACATTGGCAGTAAATTCAAAACCTTAATGACACATTCTGTTGGTGAGGCTGTGGGGAAACGGAAACTCTTCCATTGCTTGGGAAATAAGAGATGGTTTAATCCCTGTGGACAGGAATCTTATGCCTCCTGATAGAATATTCTCAGAATGTGTTAAATTCCTGCCACAAATGCATTACTGAATCTAATCATGTGAAGACATCAGACAAACCTAAATTTAGAGACATTCAATTGACTTGAACTCCTAAAAAGTGTCAATGTTAAAGGTGAAGGAAGATAAAACAGTTTCGGGTGAAAAGAGACCACAAAGGGACATGATAATTAAATGCAACATGTGGTCATACATCAGATGTGGGAACAGAAAAAAATATCACTACAAAATAATGAGACAACTGGTAAAATCTGAATATGAACTATATATTAAATGTTGAATTCCTGAACATTTTATTATACTGTTGCTATGTAGGAAAAAATGTCCTTGTTAGGATATATACATTGAAATAGTTGGGAACTACAGCAATAACAATAAATAGAAATATTTAAGAAAACAAAAATGACAAAGCTTTAGCGATTATTGTTTCAAGTAAAGAATATAAGGAAGTACTATTTTTTCAAACTTTAAAACCCTAATAATTGTTTAAGTAATAAAACCTGAATCTTTAAATAGTTGTGTCTCAATGACCAAACCTCAGAAGGAAGGCAAAATTGAGAAACCAGGGATATTTATTTATTTATGTATTTATTTTTGCCATGGGCTCCTGGGTTCTTGGAAAAGACTTCAAAGGTGATTTTTAACTTGGGGTGATACAGCAGGGCCAGAAAGTAAGCCCAGAATGCGCCAAGGTGGTGAGTGGGCAAGAGGGTGCAGGTGTCATGGGAAAGGGACGAGGTCAGGGCTCCTACATCTGTGCTGCTGCTCTGCCACTTTGCCTTCCTAATCATTCAAGGACCACGAACAGTCTCTTGCCATTTCGATAATGTTGGAAAATCGTGCTCACAGTTATAACAGCAAAGGGTGTTGGTGGCTGCAATAATTTTCTGGGAAAAAACGGTGTCCTAGAATTTACCTTGGATGTGGGGTGGGCAACTTCTTATGCCCAGAAGCCACCTGCAAGATGAAGATTCTTAGAATCACTGCCAGGTCAATTATGCCCCGGGGAATCCCAAGAAGGAAGACAAAGAAAGAAGGGAAGTCTGAAGAAAAGGGAAGGAAGGAGAGGAGGACAAGAGGAGAAAAGTAATGTCGGGCATGTGGAGTCAGCCTGTGCCCTAGCACTACCCACCGGGCCCACAGGGCACTTGCAAGAGGTGGCTCCTTGTGTTCATACCCCTCCCATAAACCTCAGTCAGGACGATTCCCTGAAATACGGGGCCTGGCCACTTCACTAAGGAGCTGTTTACATTTTTTCCAAGTCAAAGAAATTTGAACTAACGATCTGGGCAAAGATTCACTATTCTTTTGAACTTTTATAATTCTTTGGTCCACTTTTCTAACTTGTTTCATGCTTCCCTTTATTTTAACTTTATCCATGCTTTAGCTGCCTCATCACATTGTAAATCTCTTATACGCTGAGTACGGAATGTAGTCATGTTTATATTCCTTGTAAAGTTCAGTGTAATGCCTAACAGTTCATACTTAATAAATACTTGTTGAGGGAACAAATTTCAAAAATAAGCAAAAATGTAGGCTATCAATAGTTCCATTTGACATATTGTTATATGTTAGAGCCCCCTAGTGTGCAAAAACATATGCCTACAGGAGCTCAGACTGACAGGAATTTGAACCAATTGCCAAGGGAATGATCTCTCTGACTCACTCCTTCAGTTCAAGATTTCTTTTCTTAGCACCTTGATTTATTCTCCTGCGGGGACAGACTAGTTTTAGAATATTGCAACACAGTCATTCTCCACGACTGCCCCATTGACTTGTGCCTCAGGCTCCTTCCAAAATGCCTTTCTTTTACCTCAATCAGGGAGGATAAAAGTATTTCATTGATTTTGAGATTATATATTTTTTACATTTTAATATTTCTGAGATCAAGCTATGACTTAAAGTTGATGCTTTCAATATTACTCTTAGTTATGCTATATTTACACACACACACACACAAACTCCATTATAGCGCTCCTCAATCCTACATCTGTTGAAAAACCAGGCATTTTGAGGTCATTTTTATTGAATTTAACTGTCATTTCAATATCTTTAAAATTATATAATGTGATAACTACAACTGTATGTGGGTATATTTTTATACATAGATATTATACAGTATATAGACAGAGTCAAAATTAGGCATCATTAAAATACAAAACTATTGTATGTGCAAAAAAGTCAGGAAAATTTTGTAGTAGGATCTAGGTCAACTGATCAGTATAAATCGATTGCTTTTTGGAAGAATGACCACATTTCCAGATTATACTGCAGAACAACAGCCAAGTTTTCTATATGACCTGAGAAGGAAAAAACTCAGCAAATAGATAAAGCTGAATTATATTTTATTACTCAGTATATTACACTCAGTATATTATACTCAGTATATTATATACTTGTGTATTTATTGCTTATCATACACAAAACAATGCAACCAGAGGCCGGAAAATTTGCTATGGCCCCTTTGAATACATAAAAGAAAATTTAAAGTAATGAGAGACTGATGTGATCTACTCATTCCTTATCAAGACTATCAATAAGAGGTCCATTTTTCAGGAACTTCCTGTTAATTTTGAATAAAAGTTGTTTGGTGATACGGGATTCATTTGAGGAAAAAATGAAAATGGTAAATTAAAAATTCTGGTGAAAACCTAAGTTAAAAACATTTCTCAAAGTCATAATGACAATGTTAAAAGTGTTGAAGAGAGACCAGGTGTGGTGGCTCATGCCTGTAATCCTAGCACTCTGGGAGGCCAAGGTGGGTGGAACTGCCTGAACTCAAGAATTTGAGATCAGCCTGAGTAAGAATGAGACCCTGTCTCTAAAAAAAATAGCCAGACGTTGTGATGGGTACCTGTAGTACCAGCTACTTGGGAGGCTGAAGCAAGAGGATCATTTGACCCCAAGAGTTTGAGGTTGCTGTGAGCTATGACTCCATGGCACCATACCAAGGGTGACAAAGTGAGACTCTGTCTCAAAAAAAAAAAAAAAGAATTAAAAAGATCAGGATCATGACTACAAGTTATAAAAATCAGCATATTACCATGATAATATGCATAATTTCTGATGACCAAAAATTGTCTCTACATACTGTCATCCTTCAATATCAACGGGGATTGCTTCCATGACTGCCCTTAGATAAAAAAAAAAAAAAAAAAATCTAAGCAGACTTAAGTCCCACAGTTAGCCCTGGGGAATCCATGTACAGGAAAAGTTAGCCTGCTGTATCTGCTAGTTTTTTACTCAGCAAATGCTATATTTTTTAGCAGGTTTGAGCTGTTGATGTGGAACCTGCAGATACAGAGGGCCAACTATATTTATTGAAAAAAATCCACCTGTAAGCAGATCCACACAGTTCACGCCCATGTTGTTCAAGGGTAAATTGTATTTGCTTTTAAGGCACAATATGAAATCCAAGAATGAGCTCTTCTGTAAAAATGCCATTATGTATAAATGCCAAAATAATTGGATGGATAGTGGTTAAGCTAATGGTGAACTGGCTGAAAGTCATTTAGAATTGATATCCAAGAGCTCCATATGACCCAAAAAAGTTTAATTTTCAACTCATTTCATGCCCCATGTATTTTAACATTTAAAGAAAATGCTCACCAAAAACTACAGTAACTTGGAATGTCTTGGCAATTCTTGATTCTTTACTTTTCTACATAAGTGATCAATTAAGTTATATGACAAACTCTATAGGTCTAGATCAATTTTAGCACCAGTGACATCTTTAAAATGTGGAATCTTCCTGTCTCTCTATATAGTGCCTGTCTCAATTCAGATCTTTTTTATTATCTTTTAATAAATTTTATAATTATTCCATAAAAGATCTGTACATTTTTTTGTGTTATGGATTGAAATTGCATTATTCTTGTTGCTATAGTAGTTTCCTTTTTCCAATTGCATTTTGTAGTTGTTTATTACTAGTGTTATAAAAAATTAAATTGACTTATCTATGTTGATCTTGTATCACATAACCTTGCTAAATTTGTGTATTAATATTATAAACTTTTCAAATTCTGCTAGGTGTATGTGTAGGTGGTGGGTGTCCTATCATCATTGAAAAAAAGATTATTTTTCCTTTCCAGTTCTTAGTGTTTTTCCTTTTATTTTCTTTTTATTCCATATAGTTCTCCAAGGACAATGTTGAATGATACCTTACACTTGTCCTTTGTTTTGAAAGACATGTTCTAATGTTCCAGCACTAAGAAATATGTTTTCTGTACATCTTTTAGTTAGATATCATTATGAAGAGTCCATTATAAAGTAAAGAAATTTACTTAAGATTTTTAAAATCAAAAGTAATTATTATTATTTTTCCTCCTGATCCTTCTTCATTTATTGATATACACATAAAACTTTTTGCTTTAATCTGGTTAATGTGATTAACGGCATTAATATATTCTCTAATGTCAAAGCCTCATTCTGTTCTGGAATAAATCCAACTTATTCAATCACCAAATGTAACAGTTCTAAAACTGTATCTCATAAGATGTCATCTTCTGGAATATATTAAATAGAATTAAACAAAACTTAATTTGATAAATCCATCAGAAAGGTGGAGTATTAGTCTTTTAATTGGAGACTTTAGTACATTTATATTAAATATGATTGCTGATATATTTGATCTCTATTTCACAAATGAACCATTTGCTGTTGCTGATACACTTTGCACTAACCTTCTTTTTCTTGTTCTAGTCCCTCTTGCTAGAATATTTTTCCCCCAAATCCCTTATCCCTCTTGTATTTTCACACAATCAGAATCTACTCTTTCTTTTCAGGGTCCAGCCTACACTTCACATCCTCTTCAAAGAACCCTGTCATTCAAGAATAGGAAGTAATCCTTCTTTAAACTTCTGTAATACATTATCTTTTAAAATTTATGTCAGACAGCTAATGTACTGAACTCATAATAAGGTTTAAGGTAGGCACATCTTACACATTAGTGTTAAAACCCAGTCATCACACTTATGAACTACAAAGGGATGAATGATTTATCTTTATTTCCTCAGGAACAAAGCAAACAAAGAAAGTAGAAAAAATTAAATAATAACGCTCAGAGCAGAAATCAATAAAATAAAATGAAATAGACAAAAAAAAAAAAAGAAAATTTATGACACCAACAGTTGTTTTTTTGCAAAGAACAAAAAAACCCGATACATCTGTAGTGAGACCATGAATAAAATAGAAAAGGATAAACTACACTTTCAGAAACAAAAAAGGAAACATCACTGAAAATCTTAGAAAATTGAAAAAAAATAACAGAATGTTACTAACAATTTTATGAGAAGAAATTAGACAAATTGCACAAATTAATAGTACTGATTTGTGGACATTCTAAATATATCTAAATCAAGGGAAGATATTCGAGTTAGTAATTAAGATTATTCCCATAAAAGACAGCCAAAGTCCGGCTGGTTTTACAAAGAGATTCTATCAACAATTGAGTGAAGAAATAACACA
The DNA here is from genome assembly GCF_027406575.1 of Nycticebus coucang. Taxonomy (NCBI): domain Eukaryota; kingdom Metazoa; phylum Chordata; class Mammalia; order Primates; family Lorisidae; genus Nycticebus; species Nycticebus coucang. The sequence continues at coordinate 37,866,792 of NC_069791.1, read as the reverse complement.
AATTCTTCAGAAACGCTTTCAGAGGGAAGAGGAAGAAGCATTTTCCAATTTATTTTGTGAAGTCACTTTTACTCTGATGCCAAAGCTAGACAAAGACATCACAAGGACAGAAAATTATAAACCAACATTCTTCATGAACATAGACACAAAGTTCTTAATAAAATATTAGTAAACAAAATCCTGAGACACACAAAAACTTTATGTACCACAACAAAACAGAATTTACGACAGAAATGCAAAACTGGTTTAATATCTTAAAACTGATTAACTTAATACACTGAATTAATAGAATAAGGAAAACAAGGATGATAATCTGAATAGACACACACAAAAAGGCATCTGTAAGTAACAAAGAACCATTCATGATAACAAATATCAACAAACCAGGAAAAGAAATCAAATTCTTAATTCTGATAAACAGCATCTACCAAAAATCTGTGGTTAGCATCATATTAATCTTGAAAGATGAAATATTTTCTCCTAAGATCAGGAACAAAGCAAAGATTTCCACTCTCAGCATTTCTATTCAACATTGTGCTTGCAGTTCTAGGCACTTTAATAAAACAAGAGTAAGAAATTAAAGGGATGCATATTGAAAGGACAGAAATGTGTATTTGTTTGTAGATGACATCAAAAAAACTATATTTATGGACGAATTCAAAACAGACTTCATGAAAATGAAAAACTTTTCATTTGCACAAGACACCATTAAAAAAAGGAAAGCAATAATTCAGAATATTTATTGCAGCCCAATTCATAATAGCTAAGTCATGGAAAAAGCCCAAGTGCCCATCGATCCACGAATGGATTAATAAATTGTGGTATATGTACACCATGGAATACTATGCAGCCTTAAAGAAAGATGGAGACTTTACCTCTTTCATGTTTACATGGATGGAGCTGGAACATATTCTTCTTAGTAAAGTATCCCAAGAATGGAAGAAAAAATACCCAATGTACACAGCCCTACTATGAAACTAATTTGGGACTCTCACATGAAAGCTATAACCCAGCTACAACTTAACAATAGGGGGAAGTGGGAAGGGGGGGATGGGTAGAGGGAGGGGAATCGGTGGGATCACACCTGTGGTGCATATTACAGGGGTATTTGCGAAACTTGGTAAATGTAGAATGTAAATGTTTTGGCACAGTAACTGAGATAACACCGGAAAGGCTATGTTAACCACTGTGATAAAAATGTGTCAAATGGTTTATGAAGTGAGTGTATGGTGCCCCATAATCATATCATTGTATACAGTTATGATTTAATGGAAAGAAAAAAAAAAAGGAAAAGGAAAAATATTTGCAAATAATATATTTGAAAGGGGGCTTCTATACAGATTATGTTTTTATGATCTTAGAGCCCCATTTTCCCAAACATACAGGGCAAAAAAATTTAATATACATTTCACCAAAAGAGATATACAAATGGCTAGTGAGCAAGAGATATACAAATGGCTAGTGAGCACCCCAAACCAGCTCCACATTGATAGTTCTTAGGCGTTAGATACTGGGTGGTATAAAATGGCACAACTACTTTGGAAAAGGAATCATAAGTTTTTAAAAATAAAAAATATGCAAACCAATAATCTGCACATAAATGTTTATAGCAGCATTATTCAAAACCGCCAGGAACTGAAAACAATACAAATGTACATTAACTGATAAATGAACAAACAAAATGTAGTAAATGCACACAATAGAATGCTATTCAGCCATCAGAGGGAATGAGCTGGTGACATATGCAATAATAAGCCTTAAAAATACTATGCTAAGTGAAAGAAGCCAGACACAAAGGACTACATACAATACATATTGCATTTATATAAAATTTCCAGCCAAGGCACAACCATACAGACCAAAAGCAGATCCAAGGTTGTCTGGGGTAGGACTGGGAGCAGGAATTGACTGTAAACTAAAGCTAGGAAAGTTTGGGGGGGTACACATTAAAATATTTTTTACTAAAAGTAATCAAACCATATACTTCCTTTTTAAAATTTCAAATTAACATGAGGATACAAATGTTTAGGTTATATTGTTTTCAATTCTAAGGTAAAGTTTAAGTTGTAGTTGAGCCTTTCACCCAGGGGGTATGCTGAACACCCTCACATTGTGCACATTAGGTGACATCCCGCCAATCGCCCTCCCTCCTCACTCCTCCCCTCTCTCCTCTCCCCTTGCCTTTGCTAGACTATATTTGTGTTTTTCCTTTTGTGTGGGCATGTAGTTGTTTATATATTGGTTTCATATAGTAATGAGTACATTGCATACTTTTCTTCCCATTCTTGAGATACTTTACTAAGAAGAATATGTTTCAACTCCATCCAGGTAAACACAAAAGATATAAAGTCTCCATCTTTTCTTATGGCTGATAGTACTCCATGGTATATATACATACTGTCTATACTACACAAACTGTCTATTTCCAATGGGTAAATTGTATAGTATGTAAGCTATCTCTAAATAAAGTTGTTAAAGATCTATTAGCAACCCAATAAAATTTTAGATAAAATGTGGTGTTCATCTCTCACACAGAATCTTGGGTAATTTGTCTGTTAAATGATAATGATGATGATGTGATGATGATAAGCCAGTCTATCTATTGTCTTTGAAGCAGAAGGTACCCACAGGAATCTGGATAAATTCTGGGATGCAATCATAATTCCCTTGACCAGACCATCTCCCTCTCTACTAAGCGATATTAGTGGGACTTGAAAACACAAGGACTTCTGGTTTCTGGTCCAGTATATAAGAATCTTGGAAGTCACTAGTCTATCCCAACAATAAGCACAAATCTGAACCAAAGGAAAATTCAACAACTCTTTTTAGATCCGTGAGAGAAGTGAGGTCACAGGGCAAACTACTGCCTCCCAAATTGGAGGAACAGAGAGAAAGGTAAAAGAGAATCACAGCTTTCTTAAACAGAAACCCAGAAACCCAGACAGATAAAAGAGAATCACAGTTTTCTTGAGCAGAACTGCTGTGGGAACCAGTGCCAGGGTATAAAGGCAAATGGTAATTGATGGATTGCTGGAGGCTCAGTGTGGACAACTTTGAGAATCAAAACTTCAGGGGACGTAGCCATAGAAGGAGGCCAACACTTCTGTGGGTTTTACCTCTAGGAGTTCTACTTGGTCTCCAGATTAAAAATCAGAGGAAAATTTCCTCATGCCCATGGCTGGGGTAGGGGAAAGTAACCATTTTGGAATAAGCCAGAGTGTTCCATTCTTTTTAACAAGATTTGCCTTTAGAAGAAATTATTTTTTGTTGATTTCAAAAAGAAAAAGTAGGGATTACACTGTGAACAAAGTCTAACTTAATGGGGTTTTGTTAGAGTCTTAAGGACCTGGAGGAAGAAAAATACCCAACTCTATTCAGCTGTAGCCATCTACTCTAGCCAGGTGGGAGAAAAGAAACACCCAACTCCAGTCCACATTGAGCCATCCTGTCTCAGTTTTTTTTTTATTTTATTTTATTTTTTTTTTAGGGGGGGAAATGAGAAGCATTTGTGAAGTTCACATTCCTGAAAAATAGGCTCCCTAAAATGACTGGAGCCTAATCTTAGAGCTATAGACTATTCACCTCCCTTCACAATTTACAACCACATCACTAAAAGCTTATTTACAGAAGTTCCTGTGCTCTCCTTGGCAGCACATATACTAAAATTGAAACTATACAGAGAAGATCAGCATGGCTCCTGTGCAAGGATGACGCCCAAATACAGAGGATCCTTTTACTCGGTATGTCAGATCTTGCTGTCAAGAAAAAAATCGGAAGACATGCTACAGGCAAACACAAAAAAAACAAACCCACAGATTGGGGGGACAAAAGAACCATCAGAACCAGACTCCGATATGGTAGGGATGTTGGAAGGATCAGATCAGGAATTTAAAACTATTATAATTAATATGCTAAAATAGACATGAACAATGGATAAGGTAAATAGTGTGAAAGAATAAATGGGCCATGCAAACAGATAAAAATTCTAAGAAAGGACCAAAAATAAATGATAAGAGATCAAAAACACTATAATTCAAATAAAGAATGTCTTTGATGTGCTTATTAGTAGACTGGACCAGGCTAGGGAAAGAATCTCTGCGCTTGAAGATATGTCAATAGAAAGCCCCCGAAATGAAGAAGCAAAACACTGGGGAAAAACAACCCCACAGAATATGCAAGAATATGCAACAAATAGTGTATGCATACGGAAATATTACAAGGAAAAGAAAGAAAAGAAGGAACACAGAAATAATTGAAATAATAACGACTGAAAATTTCCCCAAAATTAATGCCAGATAAGAAGCTGCAGACTCAGGAAACTCATAGAACGTGAAACAGAATAAATGCCAGGAAGGAAAAAAAAAAAAAGAAAAAGAAACTTCACCCAGGCATATCATATTCAAACTACAGAAAATCAGAGATAAAGGAAAAATTCTGAAAAACACCAGAGGAGGGGAGAAACCTTTACCAATGAAGGAACAATTACATCTGTATTCTCAGAAACCACACAGGCAAGGAAAGGCAATGAAATATTTGAAGTGTTGAGAGAGAAAAAACACCAACCTATGATTTTGTTCCCTATGAAATCATCCATTAAAAGGTAAAGTTGAAATAAAGGCTTTCTCAGATAACTAGAAGTTGAGAAAATCTGGTGTCAGTAGCCGTCTTTTCAGAAATGGTAAAAGAAGTTTTTTAGCAAGAAGGAAAATCTGAAAGATCAGAAACTCAAATCTACCTTAAAAAAAGGAAGAACAGCAAAGAAGAAATAGTTAAGGTAAAATAAAAACTATTATGTTTGTCATTCTTAATTGATCTAATGGATAACAATTTGTTCACAATTATGATAGCCACAATATATTTGATTATGTGCACATATTTATGTTTATTGTATGTGAAATAAGTGGCAGCCATGATACAAATGATAGAGGAGGAGAATTAGGGCTATTTTATTATAAGGCACTAATTGAGAAGCAGGATAATGTCATTTGAAAGTGGAATTAAATAAGCTATAAATGTGTATTGCAAACTCTAGAGAAATTACTGATAAGTATAAAAAAGAAGTATGATCAATATGCTAAGAAGAGAGAGAATTGAATCACATAAAATTAAAACCATGAAAGACAGGAAAAGGATGGAAACAAAAATAGGAAAAAAGAACAAGGACAACAAATAGAAAATATTGAAAAATATGACAGATGTTTATCAAACTATATCAGGAATCACTTAGAATGTCAATGTGCCAATGAAAAGATGGAGACTGTCAGAGTGGATAAAAAACAAGACCCAGATACACGTCATCTACAAGAAATCTATTTTAAATAGAAAAACACATATAAGTAAAAGTAAATGGATGAAGAAACATATACTATGCTAACACTAATCCACACACAAAAAAGTAGGAGTAACTATGTTAATTTCAGACAAAGTAGAGTTCACCAATAGGAAATTTATCCTGAATAAAGAGCAGCATTATATAAAAGGGATCAATTATTCAAGAAGACATGGCAATCCTTAATGTATATGCACCGAACAATACTGCATCAAAATATGTGGGCCAAAAACTAATTGCAAGGATAAATAGATGACTGCACTATTATAGTTGAGACTTCAACACTTCTGTATTAGAAATGGACAGATCCATTGGTCAAAAAAACATTAAGGACATAGGCGAACTTAACACCATCAACCATCTGGAGCTGACAGGCATCTATAGACTGCTTTATTTAATTAGCGACAGCAGAATACATATTCTTCTCAAACTCACATGAAACATTCACCAAGATATAGCACATTCCAGGCTGTAAATCACACCTTAACAAATTTAAAAGAACAAAAATCACACAGTGTTTTCTCTCAGACCACAATAGAATTAAACTATAAATCAGAAAGATGGCTGGAAAATCCCCAAATATTGAAGACTAAATGACATACTTCTAAATGACACATGGGTCAAAGAAGAAATTTCAAGAGGAAACTTAAGTGCATATTACTGTGAAAAAACACCAGTCTGAAAAAAAGTCTTTCTGGAAAAGTCTAAACTACAAAGACATTAAAAATATCAGTGTTTTCCAGAAAGTAGGTGGGAGATAAGGATAAATAAACAGAGCACAAAGAATTTTTAGGGTAGGGTGTCTCCTGTGGCTCAAAGGGGTAGGGCGCCGGCCCCATATGCCAGAGGTGGTGGGTTCAAACCCAGCCCTGGCCAAAAAAACTGCAAAAAAAAAAGAATTTTTAGGGTAGTGAAACTATTCTGTGTGATACAGAGTAGCAGATGATGATGATGTGATGATAATGGATGTCATTATTTGTCCAAATCCATAGGATTTACACCTCTAAGAGTGAACCCTGATGTCAACTGTGGATTTGGGGTGATAATGTGTCAATATCTATGCATGTATGTAGGTGAGGGGTATGAAAAAAAAAATCTCTACACCTTCCTCTTCATCTTGCTGTGAATCTAAAATTACTCTAAAAAATAAAGTCTACTAAACACACAGAGACATGCAAAGAACTGTCATAGCTTTGCACGTTCTAGTGATACCTCAAACTAGGGATGCTACTCTTGGTAAATCCGCAGATGAAACCTCTGTCAAAGTGCTGAACCCAAAGAGAGAAAAAAATCTTTAAAAGAAGTTAGAGGGTGAAAGACAAAGCAAGCATCACATATATAATACAATGGTGATGATTCTAGGAAAATCTTCATCAGAAACTAGACAAACGGGAAGTCAATGGAATGACATGTTTAAAATGCTGAAAGAAAAACTTTCAGGCTAGAATTCTAAGGGTATATAAAAATATGTTTCAAAAATGAAGGTGAAATATAGACATTTTCAGGTAAAAAAGAGCTGAGAGACTTTACTACCAGCATTACACATAAAGGTAAAGGAATTTTATCAGGCTGTTGAGAAATGACACTAGTTCTTCAGGAAGTAAAAAAAGCATGAAATCAGTACATAAGGGAGTATTTATACAAAAGTGTATTGTTAAAACCTAATTTCTTTGAAAGACATCTATGTACTTAAAACAAAACACCAACAATATTGTACATGTATTATGGATATTATAAACTATATAATAGTAATATACATGACAGGAGGGAAAAAGGATAGAAGGTAACTTTTTATATGTGAAGTGGTATAATATTAATTCTAGTTATACCATGGTAAGTTTAAAATGCTTATTATTTCCATAATAATTAACCACACATATGATGTTTGTCCCATAAGATTATAAATGCAGTGTAACCTAAGTGTACAATGTTTATAAAGTGTACAGTAATGTCCTAGGCCTTCACATTCATTCATCACTCACTCATTAACTCAGAGCAACTTCCATCCCTGTAAGTTTCATTCATAGTTAATGCCCTATACAGATGTACTATTTCTTATCCTTTACACCTTTCTGCCTCTTTCTTTCTTTCTTTCTTTCTTTCTTTCTTTCTTTCTTTCTTTCTTTCTTTCTTTCTTTCTTTCTTTCTTTCTTTCTTTCTTTCTTTCTTTCTTTCTTTCTTTCTTTCTTTCTTTCTTTCTCTTTCTTCTTTTCTTTTCCTTCCTTCCTTCCTCCCTTCCTTCCTTCCTTCCTTCCTTCCTTCCTTCCTTCCTTCCTTCCTTCCTTCCTTCCTTCCTTCCTTCCTTCCTTCCTTTCTTTCTTTTCTTTCTTTCTCTCTCTTTCTCTCTCCCTTCCCTTCCCTCCCTTCCCTCCCTTCCTTTCCCTTCCTTCCTTCTTTTCTCCCTTTCTTTCCTTCCTTTTTTCTTTTCTTTTCTTTTTTTTTTTTTTTTTGAGACAGAGTCTCTGTCACCCAGAATAGAGTGTGGTGCACTCAGCCTACCTCACATCAACCTCAAACTCCTGGGCTCAAGCTATCCTCCTGCCTCAGACTCCTGAGTAGCTGGACTACAGGTGCTCACCATAATGCCTGGCTAATTTTTCTATTTTTAGTAGAGACAGGGTCTCTCACTCTTGCTCAGGCTGGTCTCAAACTTCTGAGCTCAAGCCATCCTCCTACCTCCGCCCCCCAGAGTGGTAGGATTACACACATGAGCCACTGCATCCAGACATTACACTATTTGTTTTTACTGTATGCTCTCCATGTTTAGATAGACAAATACTTACCTTTTTGTTCCAATTTTGCTTACAGTATTCAGTATGGCAACATGCTATGCAGGTTTGTAGCCTAGGAGCAACAAGCTATTCCATATAGCATAGGCATATAGTAAGCTATACCATCTAGGTTTGTATAAGTATACTCTATGATGTTTATGATGTTCACATAATAACAAAGTCACCTAACAACACATTTCTTAGAAAGCATCCTGTCATAAGTGACACATGACTTTAATAAGATGATACGTTTAGAATCAGCCATATGAACAATGGCATTAAAAATAAAGGTGATAAATAGTCCAATTAAAAGGCAAAGACTGTCAAAACAGAAAAAACAAACAAAACAAGACCCAACTAGGTTGTTAACAAGAGCTACATTTTACAAATAACTACAATAGGACAAAAGTAAAAGGATAAAAAAAAAATCATGTAAATATTAACCACAAAAAACATAAGCCTTTATTTATTTATTTTTTTTTTATTGTTGGGGATTCATTGAGGGTACAATAAGCCAGTTACACTGATTGCAATTGTTAGGTAAAGTCCCTCTTGCAATCATGTCTTGCCCCCATAAAGTGTGACACACACTAAGGCCCCACCCTCCTCCCTCCATCCCTCTTTCTGCTTCCCCCCCCATAAACTTAATTGTCATTAATTGTCCTCATATCAAGATTGAGTACATAGGATTCATGCTTCTCCATTTTTGTGATGCTTTACTAAGAATAATGTCTTCCACTTCCATCCAGGTTAATACGAAGGATGTAAAGTCTCCATTTTTTTTAATAGCTGAATAGTATTCCATGGTATACATATACCACAGCTTGTTAATCCATTCCTGGGTTGGTGGGCATTTAGGCTGTTTCCACATTTTGGCAATGGTAAATTGAGCTGCCATAAACAGTCTAGTACAAGTGTCCTTATGATAAAAGGATTTTTTTCCTTCTGGGTAGATGCCCAGTAATGGGATTGCAGGATCGAATGGGAGGTCTAGGTTGAGTGCTTTGAGGTTTCTCCATACTTCCTTCCAGAAAGGTTGTACTAGTTTGCAGTCCCACCAGCAGTGTAAAAGTGTTCCCTTCTCTCCACATCCACGCCAGCATCTGCAGTGTTGAGATTTTGTGATGTGGGCCATTCTCACTGGGGTTAGATGATATCTCAGGGTTGTTTTGATTTGCATTTCTCTAATATATAGAGATGATGAACATTTTTTCATATGTTTGTTAGCCATTCGTCTGTCATCTTTAGAGAAAGTTCTATTCATGTCTCTTGCCCATTGATATAACATAAGCCTTTATTAATGGCAAAATAGACTTCAAAACAAAGAGTATTACCAGATATAAGAAAGAAAAATTTATATAATTATTTTGATATTTTTAATATTATAGTATTTTTATTGTTAGAAAATTTAGAAATAAAAAGGTGGATTCATGGAGAAAATATCACAATCTTAAATATGTATTTCAAGCATCAGGTCTTGCTGTGATCAGTTAGGACAATGAGCCAAATTGAAAGTAACAATTAAGTCTTTATTCACTTACATTGTAAGCAAGAGGCACAAAGAGGCAACAGCTTTTGAGGGTTTTATTTTTCCCATGGAATGGCACTAGGCAAGAGTCAGTTGGATACGAGATAGATGGGAGAATTGTCTCACTGACAAGGAGCCGCAAACAAAAGGCTCTTGTCTCTTAATAGACCCATGAGCTGGCAGAAAGGGAGAGGGGAAGTCTAGGAGTGGAAAGACACTGAGTCACAGTAGAGAAGAGTGTTTCAGCCAAGGCCCCTCATAAAGAGGCCTCTGTGTGGAGGTATTGGGTTAGGCAAGCAAAAATGCCTATAAGCATGGCTCTCCCGAGAGACCTAAATCCTGTAACTCACTTAGAAAACTGTGATGGATTGGCTATGCACAAGGCTGGTGTGGGAAGGATAGTTTCTCTCCCCGAGGACTACGGCCAGGCAAAGCCATATATGTGTCCATGATCAGACAGAAGGATCACACATAAGTCTGAAGTCAGACTTCTCAGCGTATGCAACTTATAACACAATTTCAAAGTACATAGAGCTAAGATGTATAGAACTAAAGAGAAAAATGGGCATAAAATGCTTAGAGAATAATACTTATTTTTCCACAACTGACGGCACAAATGGGTAGAATATCAGTAAGGTTATGTAGTTGACTCTTGACCAATATGGGTTTGAGCTGGACGAGTCCACTCATACAAAAGATTGTCTTCTGCTTCTGCCACCCCTGCGGCAAAACCAACCCTTCCTCTTCTCCTCCTCCTCAGCCTACTCAATGTGAATATGGTGAGGATGAAGACCCTAACGATGATCCACTCCCACTTAATGAACAGTAAATATATTTTCTCTTCCTTTTGGTTTTCTTAATAATGTTTTCCATCCTCTAGCTTACTTTATTATAAGAACATAGCATATGATACAAGGTAGCTTACAAATTATGTGTTAGTCAACTGTTTATGTTATTGATAATGCCATTAGTAACTGACACATTAACTGCCATGTGAGTTGTAGTTAACTTACAATAGTTTTGAGCCTGGGGCCTCATGAAGCATATATAACTCACATGTCTTTTGACCCATCTTGACCTAATAAAACACAGTGGCCTCAAGGAAAAAAACCAATAGCATTTCTTTCTAGTGTGACAATCAATGTGTTAAATTTGGGGGGAGTTAAAAAAACATATGCAGATTTTTGAATGTGCAGAGTTGGGTGTCACATTATTCGAAGGTCAACTGTATTGATCTAATAAACATTTTTAGTATACTGCTGCCAACATATGCAGAACATGTCCCTCCTTTGATGTACTCATAGAAGCTGGGCCATAAAACAAGTCTTAATAAATAAAGAAAGTATATTCTCTGATCATGCCAGAATTTACTTTGAAAGAGATAAAAAAAAAGATACTAAAAAATCTACTCTATTTTTGGAAATTTAAAAATATGCCAAATAATCTATGGTTTAAAGAAGAATGATGAGGGAATTAGAAAATATTTCAAGTTAAAAAATAATAAAAGCACAGCATATAATAATTTGTGGAGCCATTCCTGCTTTCATTCTTTGGTTTCCAGATCCAAGTATTCTGATGATAGTCCAAATATCTAATGGAAGAAACTGGTCATTGTGTGACCAAAACATATACCACATCCTTGTAAGATGGTAGCCCAACATTGTCTCCCAGATGGTTCTTAAAATGAGTTGGCTGTGCCAACTATGTGTAAGGAAATTTATGTTAAGATAGCTCTTTATTAACCATTAAAATTTTCTTTCCTAACCATTTTTTTCTGCCTCCTAGAACTAATTTTTTGTTGTTGTTGTTTGTTTGCCTTTTTGGAAGAGGCAATATCCCTCCTATGGAGAATATAGGTGATACGGTAAAGAGTAGTACTAATTACTTTCATAAGCACGAGCTCCTTGCTACACTTCTTTTGCCATAAAATGTGTGTCCCTTGGTCAGAAGAATATTATATAACTTACCATATTGTTATGGCAAATGAGTCATTCTGTATGTTCATAGATGGTGGTGCTGGTGGAAGTGCTGAGGACAGAAAAGGCAAATCCAGAATAAATGCTATTTTGGTGAGAACAAATTGCTGCGTGCCCCAGGATGGAAAATGTGGATAACTGTTGAAGAAATTAACCTCACTATCTCAGTTTTAGCCTTTGTAAGAGGTCCAGACAAAAATTAAATATGGTGAGTTAATATCAGTTGGTCTCTTTTCTCAGTTATCCCACTACTTCCTTAATGGGCAGAATACACGGCTTCTTTATGTACAACACTGTTTAGGTAGCAAGTATGGAGCTTACGCATAGAATTAATAACAAGGACTAATGATAATCTGGCTTTCACTATTGCCAAGTGCCTAAGCGACAAAAGCAGAGCCAATGTTAAACCCTCGGTAGAGAACTATTTTCTGAAAGAAGGATAATCCACCTGGCAGTAGGTCCATTGTAGTGGTCTCAGCCAGTGACCATTATATCCTGTTCCTACTGTCTCTCTTGGCCCCCCACACAAAGGTTAGATCTTCTTGATTAAAGTCTATCTTAAGACCAAGAAACTATTTTTTTCCAGATACAGGGTCTTGCTCTGTGCCCAGACTGGAATGCAGTGACACAATCATGGCTCATCACAGTCTTGAAGTATTTGGCAGAAGTGATCCTCTTACCTCAGCCTGTTTTTCATTCAAACAGAAGGTTGTTTAATTTTTCCATTTTTCCTTTAGAAATAGAGGTCTTGGGTGGCGCCTGTGGCTCAAACGAGTATGGGCACCGGCCCCATATATTGGAGGTGGCAGGTTCAAACCCGACCTGGCCAAAAACTGCCAAAAAAAAAAAAAAAGGAAAGAAAGAAAGAAAGAAAAGAAAGAAATAGGGGTCTCCTAGTTTGACCAGGCTGGTGTCAAATTCCTGGCCTTAAAGGTATCTTCCTGCCTCAGCCTCCTAACACAAAAGTGCTAGAATTAAATGCATGCCACCAGCCTGACTCCATAAACTCTTGATTATCTTTTGATCTAACTTTTGATGGCACTGTTTATCATGAAAGTCTCCAAACATTGACATTGAGGATGAGTTTTTAAATTCATCCCCAGAAACCATGACTATTGTGGGGGGAAGAAATAAACTTTGTTCTATCTGTATAAAAGAACAAAGAGCTTGTTTTCTTACATTTTCAAAAGCCCAGAAAAGTGGATAATACCATTTATAAATGAATTCAATCATTCTGCATATCATCAAGAATTTAAATGTATGTCCAAAATAAGAAGTTTTCAAGCAAAAATATAGTCTATAATTTATCATTATCCTTCTTTTAGTTTTAGGGAGAATTCTTGAGTAATTAATGCCTTTGGATTCTTAATATCTGTTTTTAATGCTTAAATTGAAGCAATAGAACAACAGGACTTGGCAAAAATCTAGATTTTTTTTGACTTAATGATAGTTGGTGAAAACAAGTTAAATCTGTTTTCCTCATATGGTCTGAGAATAGTTTAGGGTAACCCACATTTATACTAGAGCTCTGCTCTCCCACCCCCAACCCCACCCCAATGAATCAGCTAAACACCATGTAGATTTTCCATTTGGTAATAAGATGTCCCTTCCCAAAATAGCTGTAGCCTAAAAGTTACTTTGTATTAGATTAGAATGAAGTCAAAGAATTAATAAGAATTACCTTATAATTTCCGAGAAGAAATATATGATTAAGACTACAGCAAGGTCACTCTCCTGATGTTACTCCTTCTTGAGAAAGGATCTGGCAGAACTGGGCCACTAAAGCCCAAGGGAAATGGGAGTTTGAAGCAATTATCCAAATAATTCAGATACGAAGACACACTTGGGCTTTTCAAAGTCACCCACCTGAGCAGAAGAGAAATCTAAATGTTTTGTATCTTATTATGAATGTATAAGAGTATCTCCGAGACACAAATACTGATATTGACTCATTACAAAAAAGAACAATTGTATGAATGGGAAAGTAGGCTTGTCTATATTAAGATATTCGATAAACGATCAATTTTCTCTCTACTTTGCCCAACAGACTGTGCCTTTTAATTGCATAAGAGGTATCGATAGAGTTCTTACATTCTCTTCACAGCCATTACAGTTCAATATTTTGAAAATAATATTTTCACTATGTAGCATGACTTTTCATTTGTAAGAAAAAAAAAGATCCAAATAGCTGATATGGATACAAAACAAAGCAGGACTAGAAAAGGGAAAGAGCCTTGCTCATTCAATTCTGGAAAATAATTAGACTTCACATGATATTTAAAAAAAATCATTTTATTCACAGGGTACATTTCCAATTTTTCTCCAAGTAAAGGAGGTAGAGAAATTGAGACTTACTGAACCTTCTCACTACCAGCCATAATTACAATGAACACATGAAAGAAAAAGACATGTTTTTACAGCAAACCTCCTTCCATGACATTGCATTTAGATTAGGTGAAAAGAAACAACTCAGCAGAACCAACAGAGATACCATTTTCCAAGTCACATTATAAAAAGTACCAATTAGAGTTCTTTTTCTTTTACCTGCAACATGTTATATGAAACTCTACAGAAGGAAATGAAGAGCCTTGATTTTTTTCCCCAGCCTTTCTACTCATGGAGATGGGCTTTAATAGAAAGAAGCAATTCCAAATACACTTCAAAGGTGATTTCAGTTTTATAGCCTAATCTAAAATTATTTCCAGAATGATTATAGCCATGAACTGATAGTCAAACTACATAATATGAGAAAAAAGAATATCTGACTTTTGCTATTTCCTTCTTACCTCCAGCCTCTGAAAATTTTCTCAAGAAAACAGTTTGCACATATGTAGAATAATATATAATGTGCAATAATAACGTTAGAGACCAAAGAGAAACTTTCTTTCTCTCCAACACCTCTCAGACCAACTACACTGTAAACTAGCTGTAGAGTTCCAGTAATATCCTAGACTCTTTGAAGATTAAGCCAGCTTTTCAATGGGGCTATATTTGCCTGTTTTCTTTCTTTCTCTCTAGTGTCTCTCTGACGTAGCCTGGTAGTCATCAATCATCCTAAATTGTGAATATTGTGGATTATGAGGGTAGTATCCCATGGGTGCTTAAAATTGAATGAGAAACAGCAACAAATTGATTCCTTGCTTCCATGGATACTAGAGTTTCCTAGAGAAACAAACATTCAATCTATGAATTCTCCTGTAGCTACCACCGAAGGAGCTTCCTATCAGAGGGTGCTCCTACATCAACAAAGGATATTTATATACTATTATCAGACTCCTCCAAGGCCTATATACTATTGTGCATTTCTATAAAATAGTCACATTTGCTACATTTATAAGAGTTCTTGCTGATGATAAAGCTACGACTTGGAACAGACATGGTTACACCTTTAAAATGACACAGGTGCATGACAGAAACATGTAACCAAGTGGGGGGCACGCCAGGAAAAGTTAAGGCACCCTCTGCCACTCCCCACCCCCACCCAATCTGCCATCTCCCTCTTTTCCACCAGCATGATGTAAGGGGTGTGTGTGTGTGTGTGTGTGTGTGTGAACACAGGGCAGAAAAACACCTGTAAGTCTACTTAAGTAACAATGGATCCAAAAGCCTCTTACTGAAGTAACTGTAGGACCAGGGAACGACTACTTTCTAACTTTGGTTACGTGTAGCATATGGTGATCACATTCCAAAAGTAAGGTCCAAGGTGACATGTTCTGCTGTCACTGCGTTATCACAAAAGGAGATCTAAATAATAATCTTATTTGGGGAGTTTTGCCAAAGTGCAGGTGAAAGAGGGATATGAAAATGGGAGTTTTCTTTCAACAGGCTCAAGCACACAGGAAACCACCTCTAGAGGAGGGGAAGGAAGGGGCAGTCTTGCGACTGTCAAGGTCCAAATGGATAAACAGGTGCTGCTCCTCTGCTCTTTCCTTGAGTGTCTCACCATCTGGCTCTCATGCTGCTTCCTCTAGCATCTTTTCATCACTAACCATAACAACCATATGACAAGGTATTTCCTTTGAAATATTTTGAAAAGGTTCCCTTCTTGGGACTGCATTCAAGGTCAACAGCCTCTTCCTTGCTCTCTGCTCAACTTCCTCTTGAGATCGTTCCCACTGCTATCTTCAAATGAAAACTAGCATTTTATCTCTTTTTGTCATGTTGGTTAAACCTTTTTTTTTTATTACAATTTTCAGTTTCTCTTACTGTGTGGAGAAAAACAGACATTAGCTGATTCCTGGTTTACTGTGCCTTGGATTAAATTACATCTCTTAAGATGTTTATTGGTATGTGTGAAGCATACAGTTTTTTAAATAAATATCTGAAGAAAGTCTAATTACATAGAAGCAGAGAAAAAGGCAGGATCAATATATTTAGATGTTATTCTATAAAGGTTCCAGACAGGTTTGCATCCTTGATTATATCCCACAGCTTTGATAGGAAGACAGAATCGCAAGGATCTTAGCACATACACAGATCAAGAAGGACACAGACGAGTGACAATAAAATATAATTCCCCTTCTGAGCTTTAAAAAGTGAAAGGGATGGGCTTTGGCTTCCATGCTGATGTTCACAGGAGGCTTATAATGCGTACGTTATTCATTCCTTATATGATAGAGAAGAAATCAGAAATGCTGGCACCACAAAGAAGTAAGTTAGGGGAAGGAAACAGAAGCATATATTTTTTCTGTGTGGAAACGAGGGGCAGAAGCTGTGTTATGTTTCAATAAGCTTTCCATTCGTGCACTTGTTTCAATCTCTCACCTCTAGGATGTATGTAAAATATTCAAAAGACAAGCCTAGGCTGAGAATACAGCAGATGGTATCCATTTTTTTAATGATAGGAAGCAGAAAAAGCTACAGCAATTATAGATTCAAGTCTCCTCCCACTTAAAAAATAGAAATTTTATAGTGCTCGATCTAAATATTGTGGCCTCATATTTAGGAGTTTATAAACAGACCCTCTGGGCTTCAGAATCCCTGTGAGTTTTTAGTCTCCAGGGCTTTCAAAGAAGCTATAAAGAAACTGGTGGAATATTGGCCATCTCCCTAGCTTCAAGAACCGAAACAAAAATCTATCTGAATGGGAGAAAAGCTCCCTTTTTCATAATCACCAGCAAGGCTATAACGAGGTCAGGGTGACTCTGCCACAGGACACCCAAATTTAGAGAGCACATGTTTAAGCAAAAACAAAATAAAAGTCTGAGGCAGTGTAAAATTTTGAGCTTCTCAGCAAATTTCCACACCACCTCTCTAGTCACAATGCTACTAACTCAACCCTAATGCCAAGCCAGCTCCCCTGGGGAAGGACAGAGATAGATGGTGCTGGAAAGCCAAGGTCAAGGGTAGAGACCACTCTGACCTTTTCTATGCTGAGAGCTTTGTGATAGGGTTGTCTCCTCCTTTCCACATGCCTCACTTTCTCTCTAGCACACAGTGGAATGAAGTTGCCCAAATGGCTAGTTACTTTTACTACTACTAGAGGCATTGGCTTACATGGCACAACCCACTTCCACCCGTGATGTGTGGTTACCAAAAGTCATAATTTGAGAATTGCCCTCTATACTAGAAAGATCAATAAAAATCACAGTATTACTCTCAGTCCTCAAGTTTATGCAAAAATCCTTACCACTCTTGATCTTTGGAATTCTACAAAGATAGAGCAGGTACTACCTAGTTCAGTTGGGAAAGTATTTATACAACACAATCATCATTTCTTAAAGTTTTCCACAGTGACATTTTACCCCTTAGATCTTTCCTAACAAAGATTTGTCAGTGAAAATTTTCACAAAGTCAATATATTAGGACATAGAAATTAAAGCTATTTATTTTTTTGATACAGAGTCTATGCTAGAGTGCAGTGGTGTCATCATAGCTCACTACAACCTCAAACTCCTGGGCTCAAGTAATCCTCTTGCCACAGCTTCCCTATAGGTACAGACAATAATTCCCACTAATTTTTCTTGAGACAGGGTCTCACTCTTGCTCAGGCTGGCCTTGAACTCCTGAGTTCAAGAGATCCTCCCACCTCGACTTCCCAGAGTGCAAGGATTATAGGTGTGAACCACCATCCTTGGTCAGAAATTAAAACTTTGGACGGCTGACTTTCCAAAGAAAGAAACAGGAGGTTGTATGTATAATAAAATTATAAAAATTACCATAGCTGCTGACAAGAAAAAAACATTATTGATATTGTTTCCATTTTGGATCATCTTATAACACTACATTATTGATATTGTTTCCATTTTGGATCATCTTATAACACTGTTGGAAAACTTTTGTCTAATCTAAGAGTATTTTTAGTAAATTTTAAATACAAGGATTTCTTCCATTATTTTCCATTTTAAGTCATGTTGGCCAGATTGCTTCAGGTACAAGTTATATTTAGCCTACACAAATTTTTAGCCAAAAGAAGGTCATGCGATATCACAAAGCCAAACATAGTATTCTGAACATCTGCCATTTGGGATAATTTATTTTCTATATCTGCTGAGGTAGCAGAAAGCAAACTGCACAGAATCAAAATCCAGCGAGCACTTCCTTAACTTTCTGTGTGGTGACTGTGCAGTGTCGCTTCACAATCCTGTATAAACTTTTGGTTAAATACTCTATTGAAAGCATATGTAGCCAGAAGTCCTCTTCCACATCAAAATTTTTATATAAAACATTACTTTTTTTTCTTATAGAATGATTTAATCCTTCCCCAGTCTTAATTTTACCAAGGTGGGATTAAAATTAAACAGATGTCACCCTTATTCATGATTTAGAATCAATGCAGTTCTCAAGTTGAGGCTGATAAAAGTTAAAAGGACTATCAAGATACTAATTTTCAGTCCTTCCATCTTTCCTTTTGCCCCCAAGGAGCAACCTGATTTTTGTCACTAAAAACCAATTCTTTAAAATTAGTCCGATGGTAGAAAGTGATGCCCTCTCTTGGGAGATGCATTGAAAGTGATTAAATATTTTTGAATTGAATGCGTCTATCATAACCTGAATGTCTTCTGAGCTGAACCTTAAGGGTCGGTAATGTTAAAATATAATCGGCCAAATTGGGCAAAGTATCACGCCCAATTTTGAAAGTCTTAATTTCAGCTAAACAAAATAAAATAATGGGAATTTAGAGTTCAACTTCTTAATATTATAATAGTACAGTATTCCAAAGTATTCTATAGGACATACCTAGGCAAGCCCTTAGTGGGGACACATGGAAATAAGGATATAGGGTCATAAATATCAGGCTACATACTCACGTGCATGTACACGCACACGCACACGCACAATTCCTGTTTAGATGTATCTAACCAACCATGGAGAAAAGCACATGTAGGGCATACTCATGACCTGTCACCATTAAGTAATGCCAAGCTGTAATCTACCCTATGAAAACACTTTCATTAGACTGTAGTTACACTTCGCCTGGTGTAAACATTTATGTCTATGTCCAAGTAAAGATAATGTGGTACAATTAAAATTTCACTCTCATCTAACTAGGGTTTTTCAACCTCGGCACTATTGACGTTTTAGACTAGATAATTATCTGTTGTGAGAGGCTGACCTGTACATCGGGGGGTACTCAGCAGGATCCCTAACCTCTACTCATTACACCCTTGAGCCAGGAAAATAAGGAATGTCTCCAGACACTGCCAAATGACAGAGGGCAGAGGAATCACCCTGTTGAGAAGCACAGGTTTAATCAAAAATTACCAGTATCAGCCATTTCTGTTTTCCTTTCAGCAGCCACATGGGAATAGTGTTACTTATGTAGATGTCTGTTGCATAAATCTATCCCAGCAATCAAAACAAGATGCAAATTTTCCAGATAGTCTTTTCAACGCAATTATTACACAGGGGCTTTATGGGGTTAATTAATTACATTTTAATAATTTTAACAATTAAAGCACTAATCTGAGTGACACATATTTTGTTCACTTTTGCATGTGTTTGTTTTTTGTTAGCCCTTTCATATTTTTAATGGCATAGCAGCAAAAAAATGTATTCCTTTTTAAGGTAACTACTAAATAGCTCAGTAGCTTAGAAGAGAAAATACATTCAGGGCTGCACATCAGTGAATATTCTACACAGCTCCCTCATGGTATACTGTCATTGCATTTTCACTGCCATACAGATCAACACAGCAAGCCAGTTCTGCACAGAATTGATGTTCTTAAATTCTTAATTTTTAAGTATTAATATAATCTGCGTCATGCCAACCAGTCATATTTTAACTGGTAATTTGTATAATAGCTTTGTATTCAATTACATTTATGAATTGCCTACTCCAGTGATATGGGATTTTTCTGAGGGCTTTGTTATCCTGATGTCATGTAAGATAACATGGGTTTTTTGGTTAACCCACCAAAAAATGTCACCTGTTTCAATTTATATGGTATACTAAGTTTCTCCCATTAAAACTGAAATGGAACTTTGGGGGATAGTTTACCTATATTTTGGTGACATTTAAAAGGATAAAGACAATAAGTTCTTTATTGCCTCCTTTTAGCTTAAGACACCTTAAAGCACAAAGCCAATGAGAGGTTTTGTGCACCTTTCTCTGATACATAAACACATGTGGGTGCTTGTAATCTGTCAACAGTTTTCTTGCTGGGTGTCTAAGCTGGTGTAACAAGATGTCTGAGCGCTCCTGTCAGCTACCAAGGAAGGAAGCAGCTACCAATTCATATCCCCTTACTTGCACCCACCATGCCTTGCGTGACCATGCTCAACCCTGGTCCCCTTCATGAGATTTGGGGGAAAGTCATATGGGTAAAATAATTCTGCTCATTCTGGGTAATTATTTGCTTGTTTGTTTGTTTTCCTTTTTGAGACAGAATCTCACTATGTCACCCCTGTTGAGCACCGTGGCATCAAACCTCACAGGAACCTCAAACTCTTGGGCTTAAGTGATTCTCTTGCCTCAGCCTCCCAAGTAGCTGGGACTACAGGCACCTGCCACAATACCCGGCTATTTTTTTGTTGCATTTGTCTTTGTTGTTCAGCAGGCCCAGGCCAGGTTAGAACCTGCCAGCCTCAGTGTATGTGGCCGGCACCTTAACCACAGAGCTATAGGCACCAAGCCTGGATAATTACTTGGGAGTCAGACCTGCATCTCATGCTGGTGCAGGCATCATGTGTAACAACCAGTCAACTGGCTTGTCTTAACATGTAGTGGACAGGGCGTAACACACCTGCAGCTCACCAACATTTGTTAAAGTTTTACAACACCAGGTCAGGTGAGTTCAGCTTTCACAGTTGCTCAGGATTAAGTTTCGTTTAACTTTGTGTAAGAGTGTGTGTTTGTGTACGTGTATATACGTGTTCTTGCATGTGTGCATACATATGCTTTGTCTTGGAGCGAATATATATGCTTTGTCTTGGAGCGAATATATATACTTGGAGCATATATATGCTTTGTCTTGGAGCGAATATATATACTTGGAGCATATATATGCTTTGTCTTGGAGCGAATATATATACTTGGAGCATATATATGCTTTGTCTTGGTAGATAGAAAAGGGATTTGCCTTCTGCTCTGTCTTCCACAGAGATTTAGCTTTTCATCAATGTGCTTTACTTCATTTCTGAATATTGAGTTATGAAGACAATGGTGCCAATTTACCAATAAATTATGTACTCCCATTGGTAGTCTTTTTGGACCAAAATAATAATGACAATGCAAACAGGCTTACATAAGGCAGACCTAAAATTGGGTGTATGTCCTAAATTCTGTGGAGGGAAAGTGGCTCATGTTATACAGACTATGAATCAACACAGTCTAAATTCAACAAAGCTTCACATTGTCTAAGTAGACTCGACAAAAGAGGAAGAAGCGATTCTTATTTAAAATGTAAAAAATAGAGGGGAACTATAGTTAGTATAGACATGGTTCAACAAATCACAATAATCAGCTGTAGCATTACTCAGTAAGGGATTTTTTAAATCTACTCCATCACCTACCCACTGCCCCTAAATGGGGCAAAAATAAATAATAATTTTTTAAAAAACCTATAGTTCTAATGCCAGTCTTAATAAGACAGATTATTATTATTATTAAGCCAGTTTGTGTTGACAATCAGCAACACGTTCGCCCCAGCATTTTCTCTTCTACCTTGATCAGTTCCTCAGCTTAGCTTGTCTTGTTTTTGAACTGCATCTTCTAAATCTGAACCACATCAATGTGCTTTACCAACAGCATTACAGCAGTATTTTACTAGTTGCAAATCCACCATGTGCTATAAAATGTTCCATGGAATGTTTCATTTCTCATTTGTCCTCGAAGCCAACATTACAAGTAAAGTCTTGCTTGGGTTTCTGTTGTCATGTTCTTGCTTTTCCAGGCGGCTCCTGCAAATCCATGAAACCACCTGACCATTCCCTCTTGGAGTCATGTAGAAAACATAACAGAAATACCCTGGATCGGTCCCTTCTTCTTCTATTATTCCTAGGAAGTGGGCTGGAGTGAAGTGTCTTCACACGGGTCGAGCTGCATTCTCAGCGCACCAATTTTATGAAGATACCAGAGTTGGAGAAATTCCTCGGGCATGGCATGGAAGCCGGAAAAGGGCAAGACATTATCATAGTAGTGGTGGCTGATGGGCTGATCATGCATATTCACAGAAAAGGGCCAGAAGCCATAGATGGCCACCTCTTCACAGAGGCCCAGAGCTGCACTCACTAGGAAAAGTCCCGTAGACAGGCGCTTGGCATGGATTCCCCTACTTTTCCAGAACTTTCCAATGCTACGCAGAAAGTTGGGGTTGGCAAAGAGCACTGTTTGATTAGCGCCAACATCTGACAGCGTGTAATAAACCCGCAGAGATGGCTCTGTTCCTGTCTTCATAGAAAAGGCAGGCATGTAGATGTAGCTGTGGTTGTAGATTTTCATGTTATCCACAAAAGTCTTTCTGGACCACAGTAGGTTCTGAAACCTATGGGAGATAAGAAGAGGCTCTGTTAAACCTGAAGAAAAAGAAATTCATCAAAACCCACTCTGCTGCCTCTGATGGCCCTAGCAGTTCAAATCATCTCAGGGAAACATGAAAAACATCTCAATGGTATTTTAAATCCTCCTTGATCTTACCAATTATCTCCCATCAAGTACACTGGGTTTCCCTGACCCGAATGCTTTAAATTCACATTAACATTCCTTAATAGGGTGGTCTTGGAACCAAAATGCATTACACATTTTGTTCTCTTCCATAACATACTTGCCTAGAATGTTAAATGGTTTAATTTGCATGAATTCGTAAAGGTTGTTAGCTGGATTTTGATAAAAGCTACTTGTGTGGTCTCTAATTAAGGACTGGTTTCCTCATCTGCAAATCAAAGAAAGCATATCTATTCCCACTCTGTGATTTTACAAGTATTCAGATGGAACAATGCTATGTTATAACTATGATATTACATGGTAAAAGAAAACTCATTACTATTATAAAATAATGCAAAGAGTTACCCATATGGCTTGTTCCAAAGAACTCTATTTACCCCTATTCTTTCAGTTTAGATTACATAAAGAGAAGATCTCTGGTTTAAATGTATTCAACTAACATTTATGGTTTACATCTAAGGTGTCAGGCATTGGGCAGTTAAATTTTTTTTTATTTTTTATTAAGTCATATACACATAGATCATAAATACATTTATGCATATGTGGGGTACGATGTGTTGATTTTTTTTGTTTATTTTTTTATTGTTAAATCATAGCTGTGTACATTTGTGCAATCAAGGAGTACAATATGTTGGTTTCATATACAATCTGAAATATTCTCATCAACTGTTCAATGTAGCCTTCATGGCATTTTCTTAATTATTGTATGTAGACATTTGTATTTTGCATTTAGTAGGTTTTGCCTGTATCCATTCTAAGATGCACCGTAGGTGTGGCCCTACCTGTTACCCTCCCTCCACCCTGACTTCCCCCCTTCCTTCCCCTCCCTTGGCCCTTTCCCCATATTCTCGTGCTATAGTTGGGTTATAGCCTTCATATGAAAGCTATAAATTAGCTTCATAGTAGAGCTGACTACATTGGATACTTTTTCTTCCATTCTTGAGATACTTTGCTAAGAAGAATATGTTCCAGCTCCATCCATGTAAGCATGAAAGAGATATAGTCTCCATCTTTCTTTGAGGCTGCAAATATTCCATGGTATACATGTACCACAATTTGCTAGTCCATTCGTGAATCAATGGGCACTTGGGTTTCTTCCATGACTTAGCAATTATGAATTGGGCTGCAATAAACATCTGACGTGGTTACATCAAACCAATCAACATAGCTTTCACCTCATTTGCTTGATTATTGTGATAAGACATTTATGTTCTATACTTGACAGATTTGACTTGTACCCTTGCAATATGCTCCATAGGTGTGAACACAGGGCAGTGCCCGTAGCTCAGTGGGTAGGGCACTGGCCATGTACACAGGAACTGGTGGGTCCGAAGCTGGCCCCCAGCCAGCTAAAAAGTCAGTTAACACACTTTTGGTCTCAAGAAATTCAAGCCCAGTTGCAGAGCAAAATTACAAATAAGTACAATATAATGTCTATATACAGAGTGATATTTGCATGAAGATTTATGGAATACTGATAAAAAAAAATTGTGCCTTGAAAGAGGAAGTGAGGTCTGAGAAGCCTACAGAGAGGAGATAACATTTAAATTCATTTCTTTGGGGAAAAAAAACAGCATGAACAGCAGCTAAACTCAAAGGGCCACTTGACTTGGGGCACAGGTAACAGGGTACAGTGGACTGAACCACGGATGATGATTTGTGTCCCTGGGACATGGGAGGTGGGAATGGTCGAAGACAAAGTGTGTTGTGAGAAACCTTTCATGTGTCTTTCATTTGTTTGGATTTCACTCTGTGCTGATGGGGAACTTTTCCAGCAGGAACTACTTATAGCACTTAAGACAGTTGTCAGTATGCATCAGGAAAAGGTACTCTAGTTGTATAGGAGATGATCTGGGAAGAAAGAGGCTAGCAGGCTGGAGATCAATTAAGAGGATGCTAATAGACTCCAGTAGGTAAAAAAAGAAAAGGACAGAGAACTAGACTAGCGAACACCTTGCAACTTCTGATTTTCTTACACAAGGGTAGCTGCCCATCCCGGGTCCGGTGTAGAAAGAGCAGCAGCATCAAAGAAAGGAATGAACTGCAACTAGCGGAGGGACATCTGGCCTCTTTATTGGCAGGCTCATCATAAATATGTGAAATTAAAATTCTGAATACACAACTCCACAGGACTGTACATAACTGTCAGTGTTATTTACTCTGCATGCCCAGAAAGGTTTGTTTCTCAAGCCCACAAGGAAGGGAAATCTCTCATTTTTCTTCATGTCCTTGATCCAGCAGCGTGCTTCAGCAATTTTTCCTGAGCTCTGACAAGCAGAGAAGTGATAATAGGATCTTTAGGTAGGAGTTTCAAATTTCTTTTTTCTCTGCTGCACATTATAAGAGTAAGCGTTATCTTGGGCCACATATTAAATACACAAACTCTATTGAAAGGTTATTAGAAAAAAAGGGGGTTCATGCATACTTTTAGTGATATCTGATACCACAGATAAGCAAAAAAAAAAAAATCCTCACAAAATCAGCATGTGGCCCATGGGCTGCAGGTTGGACACCCTTGCTAGAAGGAGCCATGGAAGCATATTTAATCATTGTCTGCAGCTGCACCAGCTTCTCCAATACAGATTCCTGCTTCCCAACTTCAAAATAGTCTTGCTAGGCAATTATTTTCGTCTCTGCATAGTCCACCCATATATTCTGCTCACTTCCTAAAACATCAATGCTTTCCTAATCATATAGACACACCATGCAGATAATTTCCTACTCCATTTGAGCTCTGTTTTTCACATGTTAGTTAGAATAATGGGGAGATTCCACTAATATTACAGCTTCCTGGATTCTGATAAGAATGATCCAGGAGGGTAGATTTTCATGCAGTACCCCTGGATGATTCTGATATTGGGGTCAAGGATATCTACTTATTTAGGAGATCAAAGCATCAATGTAATCAACTGTCTGGCTCTCTGCAGCTATCTTTCAACACCTTTTTCTTTGTATCTTCTAATTTTATTCTTGTTGCCATTCTAAGAGGAAGAAGTGCTACCCCTTCCTCTTTGTATCCTGAGGCAAGCTCTTTTACACTTTCTAAAGCACTCCTTTTACGCTTTCTAAAGCATTCATAGTCTAAGGGGGTCTCCTCTCTTTAGAACATTTAGCCTCTTCATCTCTACTAAATTAAACCCTTCTGTCTTCTAAATACATTCAAACATTTCCCCCAGCTTTACTGAGGTATATTTGACAAATAAAAATTGCCTATATTTAAGGTACACAGCATGTTGTTTTTTATGTTTGTTTGTTTGTTTTGTTTTTGAGACACAGTCTCACTATGTCACCCTCGGTAGAGTGCTGGGGCGTCACAGCTCACAGTAACCTCAAACTCTTGGGCTCAAGTGATTTTCTTGCCTCAGCCTCCCAAGTACCTGGGACTACAGGCACCCACCACAACACCCGGCTATTTTTTTTTTTTTTCTGTAGTTGTCATTTGGCAGGCTCAGGCCGGGTTTGAATCCTCCAGCTCCACTGTATGTGACTGGCGCCCTAGTTGCTGAGCTACAGGCACCAAGCCACACAACATGTTTGATATACATGTACATTGTGAAATGGTTGCTACAATCAGCTTAGAATTTAACAAACAAAAATTCTTAATATGCCCATACTGTTCCCAGAGCTACATTCTACTCCTCCCATTTTACCTTCAACATTCTAGAGCAGTTAGTGTAGTCCTACTGGCTTCCTTTCTTGCTTCCATCCCTCCCTATTGCTGTGCAGAATGGCTTCCACTCCACAGGGCTCTGCTGGCTGAGAGAACTGATCACTATGTCTGCAGGGGACTACATGCTAGTGAAGAATTACAGGCAGCTTCAACAAAATCAGGACAATTGATTTTGTGTTTTCTGTCTTAAAGCTCACTGATTATTCTTGAAGGAGGTAGTTTTCCCTCTTTGAGTTTTAAATGAAAAGAGACATACATCTTGAATCTACTATAGGCTTAATTTTATTGATACTGTTAAAAGAACTAACCAATAGATTATATTTTATTACTTTTACCTACCCCATTCTTCAACAAATTATTTAAGAGTTCAATCAATGTGATAACTGGTATGGCATACCTAATATATTCAAGGTTATCCTGATCAGGAGTTTAATGGGGTTGATACTGAGTTATATTAAATTATTACAAAATTCAACTGGAATTATGAAAGAGTGGCGCTCCAGCTTGTCTCTCCAGCCTCATACTAACCTACTTCCCACGCCCTCACGCCATGCTCTAGCCATCCCAGTAGGAGCAAGTGTCCACATATGTTTTGCATGTATAGATTAACTTTTGCTCATCCATTCATTGCCCTGGTGAAGTTCTGTCCATAAATCAAGACACAACTTAAGCTTTTCTTTATTAAGTTACTCCTTCCTTCCAACTAAGCTTTCAAAAGACTCTTTTTTAAATTTCTTAATACGAATTACTCATATCTTCCAAGACCACATACTTCTTGAAGACAAGGAACAAACCTTATTCATCCTTTAATTTTTATAATCTAGCTCAGAATTGTTGTGTACTATATGAGCAGAAAACTATTAAGTAATAAAGACTATGATTTAGAAGAAAAATTAAATCAGAACAGACTGTGAATTATTAAAAAATAAATGATTAATATGTAATGAATATTCTGGCATAAAGGGAAATCATTATAGTGTAGAAAGCACAGAAATACAGCAGATTTTACAAATAAATTGAGTAGGTGATAATGGAGATAAAACTAATAACACTTCTAAAATTATTTAATAAAAAGTATTAAGATAGCTAGCTAACAATTTGGAAATTTGAGAGGGAATAGATACATATGTTACAAAAAATTACAAAACAATTTCAAGATAAATAAGCAAAATATTTAAAATCTAAAGAAAACAATTGTGAATTTATCAGACATTTGCAAAATAGAAATGTTGACAAAATTGATTTCTCAAGATGTAAAATTTCATTCCAATGAAAAATAAGATACCTAACAAAATGGGCATTACTCTGAAATATATTTATAGAAAATATGACAAACAGAAGATTAATGTTGATGAAACTGTAGAGTCTACATATATTGATTTGAAAACAGCCAAACCCACAAGTAATCTAAAAGGAAGTTCAATTAAAAATGTTAAAGTGTTTAGTTACAGGTTGCTAGTCAAGATGCAAACTGAACAGAATATGAAAAGGGTGAAGGCCCAGCTCTTACCTCCTACGTCAATTCTTCAGAAATAAAAGATATATATATCTTTTATATATATATAAAAGATATATATATATTTAAATTCATATCCATTCTGAAAAAGGAAAAGAAAGCAAACCCTCAGTGGATCCCAAATCTGGGTTACCTCTGAGAAACAGAAAGCTTACCAAAGGCAACCAGAGCATGAATTAACTTGCTAAATATTGTCTAAAAGGTAGCAGAAAACCTTAAGAAAGATGAATGTCTTTAATAATCAGCAAGGATTTCATTCAGATTATGGGGTAGCAAAGATGCCAGGCGAGCTGAACCCTAAAAATCTTGCACTGGTCAATTATCACTGTGTGCAGGTGAGGGAGTCAGTCTCCACGCAGAGACAGTAGGTGTGTTCCCATACATCTAGCTCAGACCAGGAACATGGGAGTTAATCTCAGTTCATACAATATTGGCAGTCAGGCTCAGGGTTCCCAAGTAGAACAGTGACACTGGCTGACTCGAGAGAGAAGACCTAGAAATAAATCATGGCACGTGGGAGCTGTCCAAGAGACAAAACGATGCTACCTTCTCAACCCAGGGGGAAGCAGTCTTGCACTGCTGTTGACAGGTGCAGTATTTGCACAGAGCTTCTGCTCTCCAAACAGGAACAGATGGCCACAATCAGAAGACACGGAAGGGCAGCCTCCAACATGGCAGTCAGAACACAAATGGAAGAACAAAGGTACTCAAAGACAACTATGATATTCAAGAGGCAAGAAAAAACTCATAAAAATCTGTAATCAGTTTGTTTAGAAATATTAATAGCTATATCCAGACTAGGATGCTATATAAAGAAAAAGTAAGAAAGTGCTGTTGGTAATGAAAATATTTAACAACTGATGGACTGTGATAAAAGAAAGCTCAAGAAAAATAGCTACACAGTAGGTCTAGAAAGCCATCAGTTGGATTGTAGTAAGAGAAGATGACAGCCCCAGGATAGATGTCTCAAAAACAGCAGAGTGTGCCCCTGATGGACTAAGGCGTTTGGTAGTAATAGAAGAAGAGTTATAGTTCAGAAGGGAGTCTGTAGATGGATTAGTAACTGCTGTGTGGGAAGGTTTTATTAGCTCTGGGGGAGAACTAAAAGTTGGGCAGGAAATAAAATCCTGGAATAGACTTCTTGTCTCAGATGTGAACTATGTTTTGAAACATATCTGAAAACTTTGTTTTCAGATGCTAAGGTCCACAGATCCATGATTTATCATAGATCTGGGTTGGGAGATAAGAAAATATAAGTGTGTCTTGGGGGAGGGGTCCTGTGAGGAGGATGTGAAGAGAACTATTTTTCCATAAGAAATCAATGGACGAGTTGAAATCTTAACAATTGTCTTTAAGCATGCTGCTTTCAAATGTAACAAGAAAATCAGCTAAAGAAGTTGAGAGGAATTAATTTCTTGGAACATGATTTAGAGGAATGGGGAGGTCTGAGGCGGGTGATTGCGGACTTTCATTTTAAGTTTTTTCATACTGTTTGATTTTTCTAAACTATGTACGTGCATTACTTTGGCTAAAATAAAAATTTAATTTTTAAAATTGGAAAAACTATAAAATATTTTATAATGATCAAATGCACAAGACCACCTAGGAAATATAAAGGTCAAGAAATTTTAACTACCCTTAACAAGGTAGTTTTAAATATATATGTATAGCAAAAAACAATAACAACTACAGATAGAAATTCACAAATAATCATAATGAATCTTTGGATAAAAAACACCTATTTGGGGGCCAGGCGAGTGGCTCATGATCTTACTCCTAGCATTCTGGGCAGCCAAGGCAGGAGGATTGCTTGAGCTCAAGAATTCAAGATAAGCCGGAGCAAGAGGGAGACCCCGTCTTTACTAAAAACAGAAAAATTAGTCAAGCATTGTGGTGGGTGCGGGTAGTCCCAGCTAGTTGAGGCAGGAGGAGTGAGGTTGAGCCCAGGAGTTTGAGGATGCTGTGAGCTAGGCTGAGACCATGGCTCTCTAGCGTGGGCAACACGTTAGAGACAGAGTCTCAAAAACAAAAATATATATATATTTTTTAAAAACACCCAAATAGAAAAGTCTGACCACACATTATTTCACGAAAGAAAAACCTATCTGTTAAAACAATTATCATCATGCATACCACATTGTCTAAGCAAAAATTTAATAAAATGAGAGTAAACAACATAAAGATATATACACATTGCATTTGACCATTTTTTAAAAAACATGTATCTACTACGTATATAAGGAGAAATTTTTCAATATCTGCAGATGATATAATTAAATACAATATAGAAGAGAACTAACTGAAAAATTATTTATTTTAGCCAACCTAGGCAAGATCAGCTTCTTAGCTATACAGTAGTAATCATGTATTAAAAAAAATAATAAAACAAATATTTCATTTATAATAGCAACAAAGCCCTGAACACCTTGAAATAAACCTAAAAATCAAGGCAGAACCTCTTTATGGAGACAATAATGAATATAGAAATATGTCTCCCAAAATAAACTTGTAAGTTCAATGCAATCTCAACAACAATAATAAAAAAAATCCATATTATTTTAAAGTAAATTTTAATAAGATGATCCTAAACTTCAAATAGAACATATAAATTAGTACTTACAGTCAAGAAAATTTTGGACAAAAAAAATAACAAAGAGGAACCTTATCAATATGAAAGCTGATTATATAATAAAACTATAGCAATAAAAATATTCTGGAGCTAGTACAAGAACAAACCATATATGACAGAACAGAAGAATGAGTCTTGAAATGAACCTATGCATATTGGGGTTCCCTGTATGATGAAAATGACATTTCAAATCAATTCATAAAAAAACCAATTATTCCATAAATTGTACTTACTACTGGCTAGCCAATAATAGAGACTAAGATAAAATCCTATCTCATGCTGTTCAGAAAATTAAGTTCCAGAAAAAATAACAATGTATTATAAAATTAAAAGAAAATATGAGAAAATATATTTAAGACTTAGAATACAAAGGGCATTGCAAAATAAGTTACTAGAAGCAAAATCCACAAAGGAAAAGATTGTTAAATATGACTGCTTTAAAATTAAAGATGTCTACAAAAGTTATATAATTAAAGACACAAGCAGCAGATTGTGAGAAAATGTTTATAACGTACATTCAAACAATAAAAATCAGTATCAAATATACCAATAGAACACTGTAACAAAGGATTAGTATCCAGAGTAGTAACAATAAAACATTAATAATAATCATACAAATAACACAATAGAAAAATGTACAATAATGTAAAACTGTCAATTTTGAGATGAGGAAATGCAAAGGGTCAATATACTTATCAAAATATATATGAAATGACTAGAATTTAAGCTACCACAAATCTACCTGAGCCAGACAATCCACTTGCCTCAACCTCCCAGAAGATTAGGATTACAGGTATTAGCCCCTGTGCTTGGCCTCATTTTCATCTTCATGATATTTCTTTGTATATTCTTTACAATACTGTTGTTGCATTTCTTTGTATTTTCTTTTATATCTTTTTTGTTATTTCTTTGTATTTTCTTTCCGCTATCAGGAAGTCCCTTTTGGGTTTTTATAGAAGCTTCACTACATAGGCATGATTGAATAAACCACTGGCCATTAGTGATCAACTCAACCTTCAATCCTTTTCCCCTCCTTGGAAGTGAGGCTGAAAGTCCCAATCCCACAATTCTGCCTTGGTCTTTCCAGGGACAACTGAATTGACTGATGGGTCTTTAGTATACTAAAAGACATCACCTTATGGAGATACTAAGGATTTTAGGAGCTGTATGTTAGGAAACAGGTTGAAGTCTAAATATATATTTCACAGTATCACAGGGTCAAGTAACTTCAGCCTTGTCTGTAATAGTTTGGATTTTTTTACGGTGAATATATTTACGTATTATGTGTGTTATTGAAAGGTCAGGCTCCTTAGTATCAATACAAAGAGACAATTGTGGGTTTCTGTTTACTCTTTTCAGCACAACAATAAATTAAGATTCCGGTGTACTTTTAAAGTTTTTAATAGTATGAGGTTCTCTACAGTATAAAACACATTTATAAAAAATAAGTCACATAAATGTTCAAATTAATTTCTCTCCTAAGCATATGCATTTTAAAAGTCTGATTTTTTTATGTATAACTTTAATTTGAACATTTGCCTTATTACTTACTTCCTGTTCAAATACTTCAGCAATTTTCCAATGGGCTAACTCATTTCCTCATATTATTTACTTGCTTTCCTAATATTTTGGGACTATTTGTCATGTTCACGGCTGCTCACTGTCATTTTTTGTCCCTTTGAGCAGCTGTTTGTTTACCCAGCTGTTGCTTCCTTTCCTTCTGTCAATGAGTGTTAATTTTATGTTGATTTACAATAGTTTCCTTCTATGTACCTTCTCATTCTGTGGGTGAGGTCTCTTCCCCAGGAAAATACTTTACCAGACTGCAGAGAATATTGTATTATCAAGGCGTTCAAATGATAGATAAGGTAGATAATAAAAATATGCCCTACAAATGCAAACTTTAAAAATGTTTCAGGATGGGAGTTTTAAGAGGGGCAAGGCCTTTCAGACACGCAAATATCTGAAATGAATTTTGAAAAACCAGTAAAAGTAGCTATGCAAACAGAGTTGAAGGAGAAGAGCATCCTTGGTGGGAAGAGAGGCATGGGCATAGGCATGGAGGTGACAGAGGGTGGGGTATCCAGAGAGATGCAAACAATTTAATATGGTAAAGCTTAGAGGCTTGGGAATAGCTAGGGAGGAAGCCAGCTTAGGGCACAGGAGAGAACAAAAGAAGGACCTACTACCATTCAAGGTTGAGGTTTTACCTAGAAGGAAAAATGGAGACTCACTAGTGTGCCATTAGTTAATGGTGAAATGATGAGGTCTTACCATTGGGGCCATAGGAGAGGAAGGGGCTGGCTCTGGTGACTGGGTGGGGAAGGGGTGATCTTCAGCTGGGAAGCAATGGTGAGGTGTACAGGCTAGTGACTTATCGTATTTTGTGCCTGTCTTGGGCCAGTTGTTAAATATTTATTACTCTTCGTTGTGAGCGTAGTTTCAGTTTGGGGGGATAAGGGGGCTTGGATTCCCAGTGACTACTTCCTTTTCATCATGACATGTAACACAACAGGAGAAGGTGGTTTGAAGAGCAAGACTCTTATCTAATTTTGGACATACAGAGCCACAGACATGAGCCACCTGGAGGAACAGTGAGCTAAATAGCAAAACACTGACAAATTATAACATCAAAATGATGAGCAAAGGAGGCAGAGCTGTAGCAAAGGGTAGATGGGAGGGTAGGTGAGAGAAAATTAGGAGAATGCTTACAGGGAGAAAGAATTTTAGAGGTTTACAATAGAGGCAGATGCTGAGGAGAGATCAAGTAAAATAAAGACAGAAAATGCTCTTTGGAGATTTGGTGATGTGACAGTTTTTAGTGGTATAAGCTATTCAGTAGAAATCAATCTAGATCACAGGTTCTCTACAGGGGCCAAGTAGGTTAGAAAAATATATAAAAAGACCAAGCATGAGATAAGAGAGAGTAGATCTAGAACAGGGCATGTCTCACCTAAAGGATTTCAGAGTAAAACAGAAAAAAAAAAAAAAAATAGGTATAGCTTAGCAAAACAATTTTGCAGGCCAGATTTAGCCTGTTGGCAACAAGTTTGATGTTAATCCTGAAAATGTATTCAAAATTCCAAATGACAATGTGACCATGGAATCACATTCCTTTTGGAGCAGGTGAAACAATGATGATAACAAAAAGATGTTATGGTCTCCCATTTATGTATAACACTAGTGACGGTCAGAAACAAAAATAAAAAATCCTACAATTAAATTACAGAAATCATCAACAAAAGCCATTGTAGGAGTCTTGCTTAATGCATATTATCTTAGGTAAGCCCTGCAGTAACTCGATGAGGAAGGCATTATCCCTTTTCTGCTTGGGGAAAATTAAGAGTAGTACAGGTAAGTACTCTAATGGAGTTTCACAGCAGGAATGTAGTCTGGCTTCCAATTCAGCTCAGCCTGAGTGTGGATTCAGTGCTCTTTCAGCTGTTCTGTGAAGCTTTTCCCTGAGTAGAAGATATATCCCTCCTGTCTTGTAGGAGTTCATTCATTCACCTATAGCCTAGATTGCACCCTTTCTCACCTTTTCAAGGACATGGTCCACATTATTCTCTTTATTTATCTTTTTGTTTTCCTTTTTAAGATTAATATGTGTATATAGTTAGGTTACATTGTTTGCATTCATTAGGTAAAGTCCAAGTTGCAGTTGAGTCCTTCACCCAGGAAGTGTGCCATGTACCCCTACATTGTACTGGTTAGGTGGGGCTTACTGAACCCCTGCTTCCTCCCGTTTTCTTGAATTTAATTGTGTTTTTCTCTTGTGTGGGCCTGCAGTTGTTAATCTACTAGTTTGAAGATAGTGTTGAGTACATAGGATACTTGCTTTTCCATTCTCGAGATATTTTCTTAGGAGAATGTTCTTCAAATCCACCCATGTAGATACAAAATATACCAAGTTTCCATGATTTTTATGGCTGAATAGTATGCCATGGTTTATTAATTCATTCAGTGATGATGGGCTCCTATGTTGTTTCTACATCTTCACAATTATGAACTGAGCTGCTATAATCATTCCTTTATCTTTAATCACACCCTTTTCCCACATAGGGGCTCTGGTCCAAGTCTCTCCCAACTGAAAACTATCTAACAATAAACAAAAATTTCCTCTAAAGTTTATCCTAATCTCTTTACTTCTCTGCAGGGCCATTTTTTTCTCTTTGTCACCCATACTTTCTAGAAGTTCATTCCCTTTCAAGACCTAAATTAAAACATGTACTAGTAATGGGGTAGAAAATATTATTTTAATTATAACAGATCACCTTGTGGAAAGAAAATTCTCACTGTGTAAGTGTGGAGAATGCTTTGAGTGTTACATGAAATCCTAAGAGCATGTCCTGTGATAAGGAATTAAGAGGAATTTGAGGGCAGGGAAGTTGAAGGGCAAGAGGAGGGAAAACAATGAGAGGAAACATCAAGGAAGTTTAGAAACCAATGTCATATAATAAGTGGGCACTCTAAGTGACAAAGTGGTCAACATACTTTTAAGAAAAGAGATGTCTTCAATGGATTGAATTCACCACTGAAGAGGCACAGGCTTTTTTATCCAATCAGCCAATGACAATGTTGTCATTGTTTCATCTGCTCCAAAAAGAACAGTGATTGGATAAAAAACCACAAGGTATCCATATGCTGTCTCCAGGAAACACACCTAGCCCTGAAAGACAAATCAAGAGTCATGGTTAAGGGATGGAAAACAGTATTTCCAGCAAATGGAAATCAGAAGAAACGAGGGTTGCAATCTTATTTTCAGATACAAGGAGATTTAAAGCAACTAAAGTTAACAAAGACAAAGATCAATACTTTATACTGGTCAAAGGAACATACAAGAAGACATTTCAATTATAAATATATATGTACCCAACTTAAATGTTCCTTACTCAACAGTTTTTTAGTCCCCCTCCCCCAACCTCAAACCTCCTATAAAATATGCTAAATACACACAGTGGCATTGGGAATGGTATTCCGGAGAACTGAGAGGAAAAGAAGCTTTAATCCATGCCTGCACTGATGTGCAACAGAAAGAGAAAAGCAAGACAGGTGAGATGAGGAGTCTGAAGCAAACAGGAAACTGGAATAAACAATGACCATGGAAACAAAAGCATATGGAAATGCCCACACTACTGGAGAAAGCTTTGAACTCGCTGGCAGACACAGAACAGGAGCCCCAAATGAATCTGAAGAAATCTTGAGGCACAAGATGACCTCTACTCACAATGATTTTACGGTGATGACTTCCTAATCTGGCCTTCACTCCTGCTGCACAACACCCCCAAATTATGTGGCAGAAGCATCTAATGGTTAAGAATGTGAATTCTGAAGCCCTATACCTAGAGGAGAATCGTACCGCTAATACTTATGTTGCAAATTTGGTCAAAATGCTTAAGCTGTATGTATTTCAGTTTCTTAATCCATAAAATAGGGATGCTAGTACTATCTATTTCATTGGGATGCTTATTGCATGAATTAATACTTGCAAGTATTTAGAACAGTTATCTGTCCCACAGTAACTACTAAAACTACTAAATAAATATTAACACTTTATATATATATGTGTGTGTGTGTGTGTGTGTGTGTGCGTGTGTATAAATAAAGCTAATAAACTGCTGGCCATTTCCATTTAGATTCATCTACATACTTAACGATTATTTACTGAGTAACTATGTGGCAGGGGTTGTTTCCACACTAAGAAATGTATAGCAGTGAACGACATAAAGTCTCTACCCTTGTGGAACTTCTATTTGAGCCAGAAAAGACAAGCAATAAACAAACAAAAAAAAATGAACACTATATGGGAAGTGCTATGAAGAAAATAAAATGGATTAATAGGAAAGGGGGAGGTGGTGTTTTTATTCTATTTAGGGTGCTATGTTAGTAGAAGCTTGAAGAAAGTGGGAAAGTGAGTCCTGTGGAGATCCGTGGGAAATACCACAAACTCAACATCTTCCCTCCAAAATCTCTTGAAACAACCGTATTCCTTATCTGAATAAGGAATTGTGGTGGGCATCTAGCGGTACAACTGTCTAGTGGAGACTGAACCGCAGTAAAAACATCCATTCTCCCTTTTCTGTCGCTCTATACCCAGGTGGTCACTAAATTCCACTTTTATAACATCTCTGGAGTTTACCTTCCCATCTTTCTCTGTCTAATACAGTACTGACAGGCTGAGCCACCCAAATTGGCCATACTGCATGTCAAAGATAGTTGCTTCCTTTTCAGCAGAAGCAGAATAAAGGAAAGTCTAGATTCTAAGGCCCAGGGGAATAGTGACCCACTGGATGGAAGAATATTGGGTCCATACATGACAACATGGAGCAGAACACATCCCCTTCCCTGTGCACAAACTGTACATGGGAGAGAACAAATATTTCATTGTTATTAAGGCATGAAGGTGTGGGGTAGTTTGTCACAGCAGCTGGGCCACCCTAATTAACGCGCATCCTCAGTGCCATAGTTTAATTTCAGGTTATGTACAGTCACTCTCCACTCTGTCATTTCTTTTCTTTTCTTTTGTTTTTTTTTTTGAGACAGAATCTCAAGCTGTCACCCTTGGTAGAGTGCCGTGCCATCACAGCTCACAGCAACCTCAAACTCTTGGGCTTAAGCAATTCTCTTGTCTTAGCCTCCCATGTAGCTGAGACTACAGGCGCCCACCACAATGCCCGGCTATTTTTTTGTTGCAGTTGTCGTTGTTGCTTTAGCTGGCCCAGGCTGGGTTCGAACCCGCCAACCTCGGCGTATGTGGCTAGCACTCTAACCACCTCTGTGTCATTTCAACAACATCCAGATGGCTTTCTCCGTCTCTGAAACACACTTCTCAATACTCTGCGAGTAACTGTCCCAGACCCCAGGGTGACTGTGTCACTGCCTGTCAAAGGGAATTCTTCAATGGCTTTCCCTCGTCTTCAGATGAAGCACAAGCAATATGGACATTCAAGGCCTTCAGTGATCTAATCCCTGCCTACATCTCCAGCCACCCTGTGCTCGCATCCTGGCCAGTTCCAAAGAGTCCTGCTTGGTCATTCTGTCGAAAGTGAATGCCTCCTTTGCCCTGCTCATTCCTGCTAATCTTTCAGGACTCAACTCACGACATCTACTACAGGGAGTTCTCCATGACCCTGAGCCTGGTTTAGGGATCTACCTTTGTGCTCTCTTAGCTCTCTGTTTTTCACCAATGTTCTTATCACCTTGCCATATAATTATCTCTTTAATTTTTGTATCTCCTTTACTGGATTCCTTCAGGAAAGGCTAAATGTCCTTTAACTTCCTTTACCCTGAACCTAATATTATGCCTGACATAGTGTAGACATCAAATAAGTGTTGAAAGAATAAAAGCATAAAGGAATGAGTAAATGTCTAAGCATTTTGAATCTTCATCCCAAGATGCATCTACTTCTTTCTAAAATACCCTACAGGAAAAGCATTTCTTAAGGAATACAAAGAGATACTTTTGATTGCCTTCACATTTCTCATTCAATATTTTCTATCACTGGCTTTTATGCAAACTATTCCTCTGCCTGAAACCAAAAAAAAAAAGGGAGGGGGGTAATTAAGAACTGAATAGCATCCTTAAATACAAATCTGTAGTTCATTTTCGTGTAAATAGAATATGGTGATTTTTTTATAAACCTCAAAATTTTTAAGAATCCTACAACCAGTTTTCATTTCAAGACTCAAATCAGAAAATCTCACATTTTCCAGGATGAATAAAATTTCACTTTCTATTTTCCTTGACCCTAGGTGTTCTTTTCTTACTTTTGCCCCCTTTGAACTTCTCGGAATAGCAATTATATTTATTTCTCCCTCTTAAAGCCATACCAACTTTTAAAACAGCGATTGATTTGAGACATAATAAAATTCAGTGAGGCATATTTTAATCTGTGGACTATCATCATTTCAGTAAAAAGAAATGACAATGTTAGCATAAACCAACAATCTTCTGTTTTAAAAAGTAGATTGCATTTTAGAAGACCATTGATTTTTCCATTTTTATAACTACGTTTCCAATATAGATGATGGTGTTCAATATAATTTCCAATTATAGAAAAGGTACTTCGAGGAGGCTGCATGTTTAGCCTCTTCCTCAGGCAAAATAGAACCTTAAGCAAGTTACTTCATCTCTTTATGGTTCAATTTTATGATCTGAAAAACATGGAGTTGATAATAGCACCTAGTTCACAGGGCTGCTGTGAAGACTAGGTGAGTTCATACTTACAATGCACATGTGCCTGGCACATAATAAGCCTTAGAATTCCTAGCTTTCATCGTCATCATCATCACGATCTTCATCATTCTTCCGCTCCTCTTAGCAAGATAAAGTGATGAGAATTTGAATCTTAATGAACTATTCTACAGAAATAAATTATTAGCTCCAAAGAAGCAAAAAAGCAAAATATAAATTAACAGTAAGACCACTTTCTGGGCTGGGTGCACGTGTTAATGCAGGCCTTACCAGAATACTGAGATCCATGTAAATAAGTGCTTATTTCTCATTCTTTATTATTTTGTAGAACAAAATTTTAAAATGTGACTGCTACTCCAGATTGTCCATAAACACGTAGAAATAACAAAGAAAAATAATTGTGGGGGTCAGTGAAAATGGTGAATCTCTGTAGTTTGTCAGAGATTTATTTAGAGCAGAAAGGGAACATCAGAGAGTCTCTCTTTTCTATAATCAAAAAGAAAAAAAGAGCCATATAAGCAAAGCTTTGTAAGAGAATGGAATCTCTCTAAGAGAATGGAATCTCTCTAGGATATTACAAAATGCATCATTTTGATTTTATCCCAGAGGACTTACTATGTCCTCCATGCTTTAAAGCAGTTAGTGGAATTATTTGCATTAATATTGAATATTTTAATACACTGCACATTTTTTATTCTCAATATCACATTTATTAATTTATAATGCATTTCATTATTCAATTATTTAATTGAATTTTTGCCAATAATGTGTATTACAAATCTAAATTACATACTGCCTTATTATTTTACATAGAAATAGTATTTTATCTCTATGGTCTCCTGATTATTTTTCAATTTATAGAAAATAATTTGATTTCTCTTTTGAAACATAAACTCAAACTGAAAATGCGGGAAGGAAGTGAAGACAGGGATCCTTCCCCCTTTGGAATCCAGTGGTGGGGGGGGGAGGCTGCCAGTTGCATTTATGACCAGGACAAAGTTGAGGACAAGGGCACTTACTATGACTGTCCAGTCTTCAGACTAAATCTCAAATACAAGACAAGGCTTAGTATTCGGCCCACCCTGACTTTGACTAGGTGACTTGACAGGTTGATTGCTGGTGACTGCAATATTGGGAAGTCACAAGTCAAGAGATTCAGGGAATCTCCTTTGATGAGAAGTTTTGAAAGTGAAATCATCATGAACTAATCATTTTCAGGATCCTTAAAACTACTAGAGTATGTCTCTTCTAGTTGTGAGGAAGCAGGTGCCCTTATAGCTTGCATGGTGCGAGTATCTCATTAGCAGGTGGCCTTACAGCTTGCAAAGACTCCTCTCAGAGGCTGATGCCAGAAAACAGGCTAGGGTGTCCGTGATCCATATGCAAAGAATTTTCACTGTATTTGATGTGATAACGATTTGCCCCACATAGAGAAATCCTTATTTTAAAAACAGAATTGATGGCCAGACTTGATTTTGACTTTCACATGCACATTTCTAGTCCATCTTGGGTATGACTATTTGAGTACTAGAGGATCAGGCCATTCTGCAAACGGGCTCTGCTTCTGAAGATCAAAACGGAATGCTGGTGTGTGTGATCACAACAGAGTTTACAACTGTAATTCAAAAGGTTTGCATGGGAATTAGGCTCTTTACAAGCATGAAAAATGATTCTTGAAAAGTCTGGAATTTATATTTAAAATATAGCCTCAAAAGCATACAGTCAGGAACAGATGAGTCAACGCCAAGGCTTGGTTTACGCTCACAGGTGGAACAAATATTGTTCAAATACCATAATGAGTGAATTGCATCCATTTACTTTTAAATAAGTAATTTAAATAATATAAATATTTCTTCCCCTTTGTAAAAGCAAAGCAATATTTGTTTAATTGTATAGAAATTAGGAAATAAAGATAAGCACAAAGATGTATGTTTGGCGTGTAGTAAATGTTTAATAAATGCATGTTGTGTGATAAAGAGAGAAATAGAGGTGGATGGAAGGAAGGAAAAAACAATAACCACCCACTCAACAATTTCAACCTTCAGAGCTGACCTCCATTAACAACATACTGATTTCTTTCAGACACGTACCCCTAATAGCAGGACTAAAAATTAATACACAACTCACATGTGAAACAGCCCAATATTTTTTGTCCCCAACAATTGGTTTCATCTTAGTCTGATGTTCCTTTTCTCATTAATGGCAGGGAAAAAAAAAAAAACCCTTCAATTTTCCAATGAAAAGCAATTCAGTGTCTTTCAAAGCAAAACAGTGTTTGGGGAGGTAAATATTCCATCCATTTATAATGCAAAACTCCTCCAGATGTGGTCCCCTCCCCTCTGGAGGTCATTCCTCCTCTTTTCCCTTGTAGATCCTCACGGAAATGGTGGATCTTCCTGCCGTCTCCAAAGGGACGAGGCTGATGTGGGCTCAGTTCTGGTGTCTGCTGGTTCTTCTAGACACCAAGCTGGCAACCACCATGCAGTGGACAGCTCCTTCTGTTGCCCCAGTATCCATGGCTGCCCTTTCTCCACCTTGGGCTCTTTTTTGCCCCATCAGTAGTTTTAGTGTTTTTCTACCTAGTAGAAGCGTGGAAATGTCACGATTCTCCAGATATCACATATGGGCTATGGAGACCTGGAGGCAGCATCTCCAGCTCATCCCCGGTTACACCCTTCACCCATTTTCCATTCACTCCCATCACCAAGATGGTTTCCACGTAGGCTGTCAGTCTTCCTGGAGAGGCACACAGTTTTTATTTTTATTTATTTATTTTTGCTGTTTTTGGCTGGAGCTGGGTTTGAACCTGCCACCTCCAGCATATGGGGCCAGTGCCCTACTCCTTTGAGCCACAGGCACCACCCTAGAGAGGTACGTAGTTCCCCCCGCACTCACCCTGCTCATCAACCATACTAATGCCCTAACTCTCCAATTTACACCTTGGCCTAAAAGCAAGGAGATGAAGAGTGAGGACAGATGGGGAAGAAAAGAAGAAGGGATGGAGGACCAAAAAAATAGGAAAAGAAGAGACAAGAAGAGGTAAATAAAAAAGAATTGCCAAAAGCAATTGGCAAGATAAAATCAGCCCATCCAAAATGTGTCTGTTAAAGAGTTAAAGATGCAAGAAAGTAAAGGAACATAAATCACTTCCCTTCCTATCACTGATCCCGTTATTGATATGCTATAGTGAATAAAGATGGAGAGGAAAATAGCAAAGTGAAGAAAAGAACAAAGAGAGGTGCAAGGGTGGGTCTCATTGTGCTCTACAGCTTCAAGGACCCATTATACACTTTTTACATCTCACAGCCAATTCTTTAAATCATATGCTGCAAACATCCCCAAACAAACCTCAGCAGACTGCTAAACAGTTGATTCAGTGGCTAAGGAAAAACAGAGCCCAGGAGTTAATTATATTACAGTTGTTGAAAACAGGACATCTATTTCCATTCCATGTTGTGACTCAAGTGTGAGTGGATTACATCAGCTTTCAAAGCAAACCTTTTTCCCTGCTTACACCTAGATTAGATATAGGGCAAACAGCATTTTCTTCCATTTCTGTCTGTTCTCAGTTACTCTCTGCCTAGGCTAAAAGTATTTTGAGTAACAAAGTCTATGTTATATATAGACAGCAGTGACTTTCCTCTCTGAAATATGGTTAATACCACCATTCTTTACCCATTTTCCAAAAATGGAAAAGAAAGTTAAAAAAGAAAAACAATACCTTGCCTACATCAGAAACTGTAGCAGATCCTACAATTGCAATATGTTAGGATAAGACATTAAATAGAACTGTATTAAAGATGAATTTGAAAATGAATTTTGTTTATATATATATATATACACACACATATACATACATTATTGGGTTAATTTTATTTTAACATACTAATCTACCCCTTGTAGCATCCCCTAAAGGCATTTCTTGTAATGAGGTGGGGCAGTTAATTCATGAGGCAGAATCTCTAATGAAATTCTTGAGCTAGATCCTATGCTAAATTGGAAGGCTTGGTCCAGACAGATGTTCAGCAAAAGAAGCTGCCTCCCAAGAGACAATTGTAGAAAAAAAGCTTTTTGCTACACTTGAATAATTTCAGTAATAGATTCACATTAGAAAATATCTAACATTTAAGGAAGTGAGAGATAAGACATTATCACAGTTTGATAAATAGTAAAAATTATTTTTTATGATTTATTCAAAATATCAGTGGAATTTCAATTAAAAGTAATAGTTTAATGTTTAAAAGGGTAAGTAATCTTACAGTTAACTAAGAAAAGGCCATATAATATATACCGTATTTCTGGGCAATCACTATAATTATTGATTTATTTATGATTGATAAATAAAATTAGTTCTTTTACATATTAGTATTAAGTAAGACTATAATTATATGCTTTAACATAAATATTATGTAAACATATACAGATATATTTATATATTACCTGAAACAGACACATAAATACACACCAAATTCAAACTGACAGAGCCAAACTGTGCAGCAGCCACAATGCATGGCAAAAAAGCCAAGTATAGAGGAAAATTAAAAAGTGTTTTTGGAATTCTTTCATACCTACAACAGCAAAAGAGATAGCCATGGGTATATTTATTTTATTTTTATTCATGCCCTCATTAATCCCTGCATTTATTTAATAAATATCTGTTTTTTTATTTGAAAGGGAAATGAGGGTTATCAAATTAATTTATGCTCATTTTAGAAAAGGTAAAAGGTATAGTTAAGAAAAAGAAAATCAGGCTGGGTGTGGTGGCTCACCCTTGCAATCCTAGCACTCTGGGAGCCTGAGGTGGGCAGACTGCTTGAGCTCAAGGGTTTGAGACCAGCTTGAGCAAGAGCAAGACCCCGTCTCTAAAAATAGCCAGACCTTGTGGCTGGTGCCTACAGTCCCAGCTACTACGAGAGAGGCTTAGGCAAGAGGATCGCTTGATCCCGGGAGTTTGTGGTTGCTATGAGCTATAACATATGCCACTCTACCCAGGGTGACAAAGTGAAACTGTTTCAAAAAAAAAAAAAAAAAAAAGGAGAAAGAAAAAGACAATCCCCCATATATTATACATGCTTCTAGTTCATGCTTTTTAAAAATGTTGTCTCAAAAATGTTTCAGAGTCATTTAAAGCCATCAAACTCATTTCTTATATTTTGGTATTTAGAGTATAGTAAATATTAATATACGTGGACCGGATCACACATTGTCTATTCCAATCTCCTGTGTCTTCCTCTAGTTCTAAGCAGGAAAGCTAAAAACTGCCTTTCTCAGACTTCTTTCCAGCGAAGGCTCCGGATCTGGTATAGGCCTAGCCAAGGTGATGTACTTGTATGAGTCCTGAATTCTGAACTGAAATAAATGAGGAAGGAGACAGGTTCCAATTTTAAAGTCAGGTTCTGATTCAAGCAGCATGAGGCTGGAGCTAGCAGCTGACGATGTGGCTTCCCAGTATGGCAGGTGGCTTCCTAATCCTGCAGTTTCTACTCATTGTTGAAGAAGTTCTATAGCTCGGCTGTTAGAGTTGCTTCCCATTCCCTGAATAAAAGAATCGATTTCTTCACTTTCCCAACAACTGTAAAATCCCTTTAAATAGACCTCTATGGATTATAGTCTCTGCTATATCCTCCATAATAGTGTTTCTAATGGTTCAAGACAATACTGAACTCTGTGAGATCTTTTGCTTTCAACTTCTTTATGCTTTATATATTCCCAGACTATGACTTTAGAACTGACTTTTTTAGAAGTGTTATTATTAATTCAAAAGGTAGATTCTTGATACATGTCAGTTCTTTTGTTTTACTAAAAGAAACATTGAACTAATTAATACTCCCATCAGCAATGCATGAGAACATACAGCAGCATTTCTTTCTCTTATTTTTTTTTTTTACTACTTTGCTTCTTAAAAATAGATAACTTGCTGTTGCCTTACTGTAAATGTATTTAATCATGAATATGATTGAATATTTATTAATTGCATTTATTAAATGCAATAATAAATGCAGGCTTTGTGACTGCTTTGTGACTTTTCTACCAATCTAATTATCTCCTGGGACTGCAATATT
The DNA here is from genome assembly GCF_027406575.1 of Nycticebus coucang. NCBI lineage: Eukaryota > Metazoa > Chordata > Mammalia > Primates > Lorisidae > Nycticebus > Nycticebus coucang. The sequence continues at coordinate 37,822,013 of NC_069791.1, read as the reverse complement.
TTTCATACCTGTTTACATATTATCTTAATATACGAAAGATATTTATATTTTATTTTATTCTATCTAAGACAATTTTCCTCAAATGATTGTTGGTTGGTTTTTTAAATTTTGTTCATGTTTTTGATAAGAATACATTTGAAATTTGGAGTCAACTGTATAAAGAATTTTTCTGTGATTTCTGCCAGTAGAAAGGATTCTCAAGGTAAATAGTCACATTAATGCATTTTATTTTTGTGTTTTGTTACTTACATTTGGCGTGTTAATCCTTGTACTGGGTTAAGTCCTTGTACTGATTCCCCTGAACGTGAACCTGAGAATGTGACCTTTGAAATAGGGTCTTTGTAGATGTAATAGCTAAGTTAAAATGAAGTCACAGCAGATTTAGGTGGGCCCTAATTTGATGACGGGAAGAATATTATGTGGGGAGACGGAGTGCTGAGTCTATAAACCACGGAAAGCAGAAAGTCACGGTGTCGGCCACCACCAGAAGGCGGAAAGAAGCCAGAAAAGATGCTGCCCTAGAGCCCTAGAGACTTCAGACACAGCCCAACCTTGCTGACATCTTGATTTTAAACGTCTAGCCTCCAAATTTGTGGAAAATGATTTCTGTTTTAAGCTACTTAGTCTGTGGTAATGTGTTATCGAAGTTCTGAGTAACTAATAAAATGATTATACGGTTAATTTTGGTACATGGCCTGACAAGGATTTAATGGTTTTTTTTTTTTTGTTTTTTTTTTTCAAAGAGTGAACTCATTGGTTCAACTGTGGCTGGATCCTAAAGGCACGTGAGGGCTAATTGTGCACACTTCTCTCCTCTTAAAGTAAATTAAATGGAGACCAGGCCTGAAGAATCCCTGAGCAGACAAAACCAGGGAGAGCTTATAAGTGACCTTAACCTTGCTTGATTTGCAAACATAAGTGAAACTCAAGCTTGAGCTCTTTCTTGTAAATAAATGCCTATATTGAAAAAAAAAAAAAAATGAAAGGTAAGCTCAACCAAATAGAAGCCACCACCTCAATTGTAAGTTAGATAATTAGGCATTTCCCTGCAGAATAGACCAGATAAGGCAACCATATGACCGTAACTAGTCAAATATTTTCCACATTCAGTCTCTAAAAAAACCTTTCCCTTTGGTTCCCTTTACAAACTGTCAGTTTGCTGCTTCCTAAATCAAGAATCACTGTTTTGGATCAGTGCTCGTAGCTCAATGGTTAGGGTGCCGGCCACAGACACCAAGGCAGGTGGGTTCGAACCTGGCCTGGACTGGCTAAACAACAATGACAATGGCAATAAAAAAAAATAGCCAGTCATTGTGGCGGGTGCCTGTAGTCCCAGCTACTTGGGAGGCTGAGGCAAGAGAATCACTTAACCCCAAGAGTTTGAGGTTGCTGTGAGCTGCGATGCCACAGCACTCTACCAAGAGCAACATAGTGAGACTCTGTCTCAAAAATAAATAAATAAATAAATGTTTGCTCAAATGAACTCCTTAAAAATTGTACTGTGCCTCAGTTTACCTTTAATCACTTCCCAATTCCATATTAACATCATATGGGTAGCTTGAAATTGGCCATGGGACAGTATCTATACCATGGAAATCAGAAAAACCTACAAATCAAGGCTTTGGTCTCTACCCACGAGCTAGTCTGACCTAGCATCACTGTTTCATTCTCCATATTTTTAACTGCTTTTGAATTCTACTACCAATATCTTATACTGCAAATTTATTGTGTTTGAGTATCTGGCTCTCAGCTGTAGTACATATTCATAATACATATATACATAGTATATGTTTTATATTTAAATAATTCAAGAAATAATCTTTCTTAGCCCTTATGCAAAAATAACAAGGTGACTAGATAAAGAATCATGACTTTCAAACCTCTGTCCCTTCCGTGGCATTTGTCCTGGATTTAGTGATACGGAGAAATTTGAGACCTTGATCCTTACTCCTTTACAAGTAAATCATGTTTTTCAGATTGGACGCTCACAGAGGTTTTCTCTTTATCTCTCAAATGTAAAAAATTGTTAAAGTATGTTTAAATGTAGGTCCCTTTTCATTAATTTTACCCAGAAGGTGATAAGTCCTTCTGTCTGTGGACTTAGTTCTATTCCAGCTCTGAAAAGGTTTCTTAGTTCTTAAAACACTTTTTTAAAAATTGGGGCTGATGATTATTTACTATTTTAATTTTTTTTATTTTTCCTCAGAAAGCCTGTCCTTTATAGGATGGATCCCTTTCTTCTCACTATGTTCATCTCTTGGATTTTTTTTTTTTTATTGAGACAGAGTCTCACTTTGTCACCCTCAGTAGAGTGCTGTGGTGTCACAGCTCACAGCAACCTCCAACTCTTGGGCTCAAGCGATTCTCTTGCCTCAGCCTTCCTGGTAGCTGGGACCACAGGCACCCGCCACAATGCCCAACTATTTATTTATTTATTTTTAGCAGGCCCAGGCTGGGTTCAAACCCACCAACCCAGAGCACAGGGCTGGTGCCCAAACCACTGAGCTAGGGGTGCCCCCCATTCTCTACATTCTTAAGATCAAACTATTTAGGACTTTCATTTCTACATTGTCCGTTTGCTCTTTGTAGCATCCAATGTGAACTTTATTGATGTCTTTGCAATTCTGCCCACACTCAACTCATCTCTCCATCTCTACTTTCAGGTCATCCTCTTTTCTCCTAAACACCTCATGCACCTACTGGGTCAATTCTTATGTCATGAAGCTAAGGCTCCAAAATTTCTTCCTCTTTTCACTCTGGGAAAACATTTTTATTTATTTTTTCCTCTGAATACTTAAGTCACTTTTGTGTCACAGAATATTTAGGGGCATTTTATGGCTAATTTTTTTTTTTCTATTGCTTTTTCCTTAAATAGCAGAAAAACAAATAATACAATGAAAACAAAAAATCAGGTAACTTGTTCCAGAATCATATTTCCTTTCAAAATGGTGTACATGATATCCTTGTATCTGTAGTTACTAATCACATAGGTATTTGTACTTTTTCCTTCTTAGAGCTAGACTTACAAAGAACGCCGAAGTACCAAGTCCAGAGCCTGGTTTCTTGTGTCAAGCAAACACTCATCTGAAATTTCTGCTAAAGCAAGAAAGGATCTTCTCCTCCAACTGGCAGGTGTTCTGATGGCTACAGGGTCTTGTGCAGAATTGTTCATTGAGTGACAGAGACAGGCTCTTCACCTTAACTTCCCTTCTTGAATATTTTCCTGAAGTTGTTGTACATCTCAGCCTGCAAAGTGTGACTGCTTCTACTTGTCCCTCTAAACCCCTGGCACACAGGGCTGTGCACATGATGTGTACTGTGAAGTGTGGTTTTCAAGTGGATGAGGAAAGAGAAGAACTGAGGAGGAGAAGAAGAGGTATGGCCCTGGCCAGCTAAGAAAAGAATTCACATGGCTTCGGGATTTTTTGTGTTTCTTTGCCAGTGTGATAGAGTGGGGTTGAGTCACAGTTGTTTCCCATCTCCTTCCCAGATTTCTGTGCTATTCTGGTTCAGCAGGCTTAGTTTAGGATTATGACTCTCAACCCAACCTCCTCCTTGCTGCAGTTAGTGGAAATTCCCTGCAGACTTTAGCTTTTCGTTTTTTTTCTCACCCTTATTTTTCATTCTCCTGTAGATTCTTTTGTCTATGTATTTATTTGTGATGGTTTAATTTAAAAGTTGGAATATAAGAGTTCATCAGAATTATGTATATTAACCCAGATACTCGCTGAAGGCTCACTTTGGGTCAAACACTCTGCTACACACTAAGAAAAAGAGAAGAAAAAGACAAAGTCGCTGCCTTTGGAGCAAGACAGAGAAGGAATCTGTAGTGAGAGGGAGTTACATGGGTGCACAGCCACTGGCAAAGTGAAGAGTGATGTTAGAAACTGAGGCAAATAGGAGGGAATGTTGAGGGATGATGACCTGAAATTTCATGTAAAAGATAATGAGGAGTCCGGGAATAATATTAATTTTGGTTTTAAAAGACAAATCTGTTCAAAAGAAAAAAGATGGAAGGAAGATCTTAGGACACTAATCCCTAATACTATACAAGGGATTAGTAAGCCTGAACAAAGAGAAAGTTATTGGAAATGATGGGACAATGGTAGAGTTGATGGATAATATGAAAGCAAGATTGACAGGTAGTCTAGGTCAGTAGATATGGATGACGACATACAGAGGTACAAAAATGAGTTAAAGGGACACCCCTCAGGGGCAGGATGGATGGTGCTAACAACTGTGATGAGGACCACTTCAGCAAGGATGGTTTGGTGCGAGAGAGAACTGAGTCCCACTGGGGCCATACTGAACGTGAGGTGCCCTTGGGACGTCTAATGGAGTCAGCCAGCAGACACATACCTGCCTGACGCACAAGAGAGACTCAAGGCCTGTGACAGACCAGCATGAAAGGAAGTGACAACCATGGATGTCATTTCCACAGGATGGCAAATATTGTAAAGAAAAAAAGAGGACTGGGCAGCGCCTGTGGCTCAGTCGGTAGGGTGCCAGCCCCATATACCGGGGGTGGCGGTTCAAACCCGGCCCCGGCCAAACTGCAACCAAAAAATAGCTGGGCGTTGTGGCGGGCGCCTGTAGTCCCAGCTACTCAGGAGGCTGAGACAAGAGAATCGCTTAAGCCCAGGAGTTGGAGGTTGCTGTGAGCTGTGTGAGGCCATGGCACTCAACCGAGAGCCATAAAGTGAGACTCTGTCTCTACAAAAAAAAAAAAAAAAAAGGAAAAGAAAAAAAGAGGACTTAGAGGAAACACTGGGACACCAATGTTAAGGTGGCAGATAAAGGAAAAACCAAGAAAGTTAGTAAGAAACAGGGAAGAGAGATGTAGAAGTATACAGGGAGAAAAGAAGTTCAAGGACACCAAAGCAGCAGCGTCACATGCCGTGGACACCAAGTTAATGCTAAGGACTAGCAACCACGAGGTTCAATCTTCTAGGGTTTTAAATCTCTTTCAAAGTATTTACCTAACAATAACAGCTGGAACAGACAATTGCTCTTACGTAATAATGCTCTTACACATATATTCTAATCGGAAAACTTTTCTATCTAATGAGAATCTGTGTTATGAAACCTCTGCCTTCTGAACTTTTAGTGATATCAGGCATAGGTTATGATCTAGCAAATATTTGAGAAATGAAGTCTCTTAGTTCCACAGAATTTGTTGAAGTGAGATGTTTCCCAGGAAAGAGACAAGTTTATAAGGGCCTCTGCTCTCAAAGGACAGCAGCAGACGGCATCAATCCTGCCTCTATGGGGCTTTGTAACACAGGAAAGCAGAGTCTGTTTCCCATTAGTGCTTCCAAAGTCATCATTAATCTTGTAGTAGCCGGGTCAGCTTCAGGAGTAACTAGCGGCATACAGTGTGTTATGTAAAGAACATGAAAGATTCCTTTCTAACCCCTACTCCCAAGACAGTCAAGTCAAAGTGTCTGTAATTCCTCCAGTGAAAGAGTAACTCTATTTTTTCAAATAATATAAATCCGAGGCTCATATCTCTGTAAAATCAATAACTAAAAACTAGGATAATTTGCAATTGTATGTATAGCTATTCGTGGGGCGGCGCCTGTGGCTCAGTCGGTAGGGCGCCGGACCCATATACCGAGGGTGGCGGGTTCAAACCCAGCCCCGGCCAAACTGCAACCAAAAAATAGCCGGGCGTTGTGGCAGGTCCCTGTAGCCCCAGCTACTCGGGAGGCTGAGGCAAGAGAATCGCCTAAGCCTAGGAGTTGGAGGTTGCTGTGAGCTGTGTGAGGCCACAGCACTCTACCTAGGGCCATAGGATGAGACTCTGTCTCTACAAAAAAAAAAAAAAAATACATTATACTATGAAATGTAATGCATGCGTAATTCATAAAATTTGGGAAATACAGGAAATATGCATGAATGTATTAAAGTCCCCATGACTCTTCCCTTCAAAAAAAAGAAAAATGAATTACCACTCTATTTTGTTAAAGTGCTTAGCTTCATCCAGATGGTTCCAATTAAAAAAGAAAAAGACAGAGAGGAGTAAAACATGAACCCACTGTCAACCATAAATATGTCAACAGAGATGTTTATCAAATGAGTTTATCATTTTGAAAAGAGCAGAGAGGAGACACTGAGTTGAAAAGATGTGAATCATGGGACATCACTGTGGGACGGGGCTTGTAAGAGCCAGGAACAGATCTCCCTGGGAGGGGGGGATGGGTCCCAAAATGGGGGAGGGGGAATGTACAGTAGGGCTTCCCAGGATTTTTTTCCTGCACAAATTCGCACTTAATAAACAGGGAGATCTCATGAGCAACTGTTTCTCCTGATGCATTTCCCAAGGAAAGTGAGACCTCTCCTAAGAATCACGAGTCCACATATCCTAAACACCAAAGATATATGTTAGCGAGCTTGACATTTTGTGATTTGAGTTGTAAAAATAACAAGGAAATTTCTTTAAGTATGTAATTATGATTTTCCCCAAACCCATGCCCTGGCAGACGCCTCCGCTCAATTTTCCCACTGTTTCTCCTGCAGCACCTTATAACACTTTCGCTTCAAGACAGGTACGAGGCAAGTGATTTTATCAAGTTAATTGATACAGGTCTTTCTCTTCTCCTGAGTTGAAGAGCATCACAGATGCACATTTTTTCTATTTTGTCATAGGTTGAAACAAAAATTCAAAGCACAAAAACTGGCCCAGGCATGAAGAATATGCCTAGAAAGAGTAAGAATTCATAAAAGCCTGTGCTGGCCAAGGATAGATTAATTCTTGTGGTTCTAAAAATCCAAAGAATAAGAATCTCTTATCTGTTTGTTGACAGGTTTAAAGTTGAATTTAGCTACCACTATGGAAAGGCACAGTGGCTATGGTGGTGCTCACAGGAACAAGGAGGGGACAGGAAACTTACAGATGCCCCCGGGAAGGAGCATCCAGCACCCTTCTCCCTCCCCCGGCTTCCCACGGCCTCTCGATAGTGGAATTTAGCTGGCAAAGGAGACTTGTGATTTATAGATTCCTGGTTCCAGTATTACAACACAGAGTATAGGGAAATGGGTTTGTAGCTGAGAAGCAGTAAGCTACTAAATAGCACATAGTGAGAAGGCTGGAACAATAAAACCTTTGGGGAGACTATTGCAGTAATTCAGGAGATGGATGTCAGTGGCTTGGAGCAGGTGAGGATGGTAAACAAGGTGAAAAACAATCAAGATGGCTGGAAGTAGGTCCAGCATAATTTGACGGTGGATTTAATCAAAGATGCCAAGGAGGACTCCAGTTCAAGGGCTTTTCAACTGAACAACTGAAAAATGAAGTTTCTATTTTTTGAGATAGGGAGGATGTCAGAATATGTAAGTTTGGGGTGGGGAAAAAGGTAAGGAGTTCTAGGCTGCTTATTTTAAGTTTGATATTCATATTAGATGTCCAAATAGATTAGCCAAGCTGGGAGTTGGGTATATAAGCCTGGAGATAAAAGAAGAGGTCTCGGGCGGCGCCTGTGGCTCATTGAGTAGGGCGCCGGCCCCATATGCCGAGGGTAGCGGGTTCAAACCCAGTCCCGGCCAAACTGCAACAAAAAAATAGCCGGGCGTTGTGGCGGACACCTGTGGTCCCAGCTGCTCGGGAGGCTGAGGCAGGAGAATCGCGTAAGCCCAAGAGTTGGAGGTTGCTGAGAGCCGTGTGACGCCCCGGCACTCTACCCGAGGGTGGTACAGTGAGACTCTGTCTCTACAAAAAAAATAAATAAATAAAAAAAAGAAGAGGTCTCAAATTACTGCAGATTTAGGAGTCACCAGAATATATATGTATTTAAAGCCATGATACTGGATGATATCCTATACAAGGGGAATGAATAAAGAAAAGGAAATTTTAGAGGGTAGATTCCTGGACTACTCCAATGTTTATAGGTTTAGGAGATGAGAAGATGCTAGCAAAAGTGAGTAAGAATAGTGACTTTTGAAATAACAAGAGAATCAAGAGAGTATTGACATGGAAGCTATGTGGAAGAAAGTGATTTAAGGAGGAGTGAAGAATCAAAAGTGTCAGGTGTCACTGATAGGTCAAAAAGAAGAGAACTGACAATTGACCACTGCCGCTGTCAATGTAGAGTTAAAAAAATAACTCAAGAAAAATGTGCAAACTTGGAGGATATAAGCTTGGAGATTAAAAATGCCCACTGAGTGCCAGCACCAGGCATCAAAGTAGTCCCATAACAAGGCACATCACTGTAAAATTTCAAAACTCAGAGAGTAAAATCAGGGAGCAGACCAGATTGGAATGCAGAGGAAAGAAGAAATCCAGGTCATAAAAACAAGAATCAGAATGACCTCAGGTTTGTCAGAAACCACACCAGATCTAGGAAACACTGGAGAAACATCTTCAAAATGCTAAAAGGATTTCCAAACTAGAAATAAAACCCTGGCAAAGATATGACATAAATCAAGTATAAACGCAAAGATAATTTCAGACATGCAAGGTCTCAAAACCTTTCCTTCCCTTGTGCCTTGTTTCAGTAACCTATTTGAGAATGTGCACTGCCAAAGGGAAAAAAATAATCCAAGAAAGATGATGATACAGGTTACAGGAATAAGGATGATGGCAAAGGAAGATTTCAGAATGACACCTTGCACCAGCAGAGATCAGAACGTGTAAGAAGATTTCAGGATTCGTTGAAAAAGCTGAAACTGCTGATACTGCTGAATGCCATCAAAGTCATTCACACAACTGGCTAAGATTTGGGAAGCTGTATTAGAAATAGGTATGTTTAAAAAAAAAAAAAGAAGAAACAAACAAAAGAAAAACAAGAATGTACTGACACCAGGAGGAGGAACTGGGATCCTGAGCACACAGTGATTTAAGTATATGGTCACAGATAGAGGTACTTTGGTTGATAATATGGGTGAGATCCTAAATGTTTCCTTCTCATCATTTCTATTTTCTCAGGGAAGTAGGAAGCCATATTATTACCTGGAAGGAAGAGAAGGAGATGGATGTTGGATGTTTGAGAGGAGAAAACATCTGGTAGAGTTATCTAGAAAATGGGATAATGAATGGACTTGAGGAACTGCCTACAGATTGCCAGTGCCAGATGAAAGAGCTCACCAACCAGCTTCCCATCGGATTGCTATTCCAATCTTAGAAGCCATACCTTTTATTTGGAGTGACACAAAAATTTTGTCTCCTAAGGCCAATGGAATAACTTTTATCCTTTAAAAGCTGAAAGGGCCGTATCATTAGATATGGAGGCATGAATCAGTAGTCCCTGCATACTTCTCAGTAAATGAGGAGTTTTAAGCTTCTCTTGTTAAAAGCACAATCCAGTGTTTTGTTTAAAGTGTATTTACAGTATAGCAAGAAGATAAAAAAAGGACCAAGCAGAGACTGTAGCTCAGAAGCTTGTGTAGTCACTACAAAGGATGGCAGGGGCCAACTCCAGCGGGACGGCAGGAGTGGCGTGGGAGAGCCCAGCAGAAGAGCATTGCCGCTGAGCACACGGGGGAAGCCGCGTGAAACAGAAGCTGGGCCCTCGGCCTTCTTAGAAGTAAAGTAATTACAAGTATTTAAAGAAGAAGGCCTCAAGAGGTCAAAATATCAGAAGGTAATTTGGCAGTGAGAACTGCCTATAAAAAGATGGAGTAAAAACAGAAGCAGAGAACCTGGTAACAAAGTAATCACGATTTATCCTGGAAATGAGTAATCACTGTTTATCCAGATGGGAAATGGTGAGGGTTCACTTTAAAGCTACAACTACAAGCAATTATTTTTACAATGGAATGCTTATAAACAGCTCAAAAAAAAAAAAAACCTGGAAATAGGAGATATAGTAAATTACAAGTTTTAATAAAAACTTGCCCTGTATTAACTTGAAGGAGCCTGCAGTCTTTTTTCATCACATTAAAGCAGCAATCCTGTGGCTTACTATGGTGTCATGTTTTGTTTTGTTTTAAAATTTGTTGAGTATGTATCTTTTTTTCCCTTTCATATCTTCTGCTACTGTCAGAATCTTTGAAATACAGAGCGTCATTGGTCATTCTTTTTTGCCTCCCCAGGAGTTTCACTGAATTATTTCAAGTCCATAAATCCACCATGTCCCTTTTAAATGGTAAACGCATTACTGACCTTTTGGAATTTTCTTTTCTTTCCCAGTGAAACATAGCTAAGCAATAAACCCCCACATGGTATGTGTCCAACTACTTCCCAAGAAAAGACAAGACAGTCCAAAGACTGTTCTCAATCTGCCACTTAATACCAAATGGAAGCAAATCACTTACCTTGTCTGCCATAAATGTTTTTCCTGATAAATCAGGATGATGCTAACACCTGCATTACTCACCTCCCCTTGCCAGTTAGTGTTTCTTTCTTTTAGACTTTCAGACATTCCCTATTTTTCTACCTAATCATTTTTATTTATACCAGAGGAATTGGCAGACATTATTTACTTAACAGAAATTATATTTCATCACATCTAAGATGCTATCATATTATTTACCAATAATAAAGAAACAAATAACACTGCCAATAAAACTCGAACTCAATGTTTTTATAAAAGTGCCATGGATAGTCCTGTACCAGCCTCTTCTTATTTTGGCAATTTTCCATTCATTTCAAGGAACTGAGCAATTTCTCCTGCTTTTATTTGCACTGTTTAGCATGTGATAAGACCAATCGCTTTGTACACCTCTTAGTAACTATTTACAATAAACCATCACCTCATCATTTACTTGTGGATATTGCCTTCTTTTTTGGCTGCTTTATAATAAAATACAAAATTGCTTCCATTATTTCTCTTGAATAATTTGCTTATAATCAAATTTATACCCTATTGCTCTGTTTCCATCTTCGTTTCTACACAATACATATTCAATCTTTTTGGAGATAATTTCAATGCCAACCAAGCTCAACATGTGCAGTGCTGTCATCTGTGACCTGACGATTGAGAGGACAGCACAGGGGAAGCAGTGACCAGGGGAACCCTTCCTCTTGTAGCATCAGCTATTCCTCAGCTCCCAAATGATTGACAGAGGCAGGTGTCTCATAGGTGATAAGTGTAAGAAATTGTGCAGCTCATAATCAATAAACCACAATAATTTTATCTTTTGGGCATGCTTTCCTTTCTTCTGCCTTTCCCTCCATGAAGACTTGCAATAATATTTATCAAATGTGACACCTGCCTCACCAATTTACATTCTGCCCTTGTCAATAATTTACATTGTGATTCTGATTTTAAGATGCATTTTCTCCTTTGCTGCTGCTGTTGGATGTGTGTGTGTGCAGATGTGTTCTGCAGAAATCCAGATATGAAAGCTAATAGTGGAAACTTAAGTTAAAAATGCATGTCATGATTTATAGATCTAATAAACACTAAAGCTGTCATTTTAAAAAAAAAAAAGGTATATTAAGCAAATTAAAGCAACTTAGAAACTTACAGAGGCATGTTTTTACCATAATTTGAGTTGGAAAGCCAATCTTTTTTGGATAAGAATATTATTTTACCTAATATATAATCAAATACAATACAATTAGCAATTTTTGAGACTACAGTCTATTTCATCTACATGGTTTGTATTTGCCAGTAAAATTAATTACAAATATACATTTAACAATAAAGTAATTTTCACAGGGACTTTTGAAATAGTCACATACATACTAATACAGAATTATTACTGTCTGATCTTTCTTCATGAGGATAATAAGGAAATTACATTAATAGCTGAACAATCTGAAATTGCTGAATATGGAATCAACTCTGCGCAATGGAGTGGTTCACAGATGGACCCCTACCATCTTGCCCAAAGCAGCTCTGGGCACATATGGAGTTTGTAAGATAATTAGCCAGCTTCACACTTTACATTTAAGTTTGCCGCCCACAGTTAAGCTGGGGCAAAACTGCTTTGGCTGTAACAAAATATCTTTGCCAGTCAACAGGGTGTCTCTACATTCCAAAAGGGGCATGCAGTCAAGTACAAAAGCAGCATTTCTCAGGATTGCAATCTGAACATCCCTAGGCGGGGTACATTTTCAAGGTTCTGTCTGTCCCCTCTGCTCCACAGAACAACCACAGAACAACCAAGTTGGTCTCAAACTAATAAACACAGTCCCATCCATCCACACACACACCACGGTGCACATACACATACTAAAACTATACACAAAAACGCACAGATATATTAGAAATCTGAACAGCCAAAAAAGGGGAGGGAGGGTTAAGGGACACACACTTTCTGGAAAACAATTTACGATTGATTTTAGGCACATCAGTTATTTACTAGCTAACCTGCCTGAGAGTCCTAAAAATTTCTCTCCAGCTCCTTTACTGTTTCTGCCTTCTCTAGCCCTTCTCACTTCCTCGTCTCCTCTGTTTGGGCTCATCTCCACAATTCCACATTCGTCTATTATTCAGATCCAACTTTGGAATCACTGCCATACCCTTGAGTCTTTCCCTGGTCCCCAAATGTTAGGGTGTAGATTAGTAGGTTCCACACACAGACAGCACATTTTCAAAACAGAGTTTGGTGCCAGCTGTCCACAAATGTTTTCCTACCCGTGCAAAGAAAGTGGGTAAGCCATAATCTTAGATTGCACAGCCAAGGCTGTCCTATTGGCCTCTGGAGATCACTCTACACATTCTTTCTTCCACTGAAATTAAAATTCACCAGTCAGGAAAGATGTACCATTGAAGCAAACATTAAAAAGAAGGCTGAAGGGAAGTGGACAGGAGAAAGCTGGTGCACATTATTGGCCCAGTGGTCTCAATATATTGCACGTCAGTAACAATCCTGGGTAAAAATTCTCAACCTAGGACCCTTGCTGGACTCTGCCCAATGTTTCTTCACTAGGGTTTAACCCACTCTCAGTGGGCCTGCAGGAAAGTAGCATGAGAACTTAGGCTATTTTCATATTTATTTGCCAATTATGCTTTAAAAGTAACATTTGATCTGATCTTCTATTTAACACTGAGGAATCATGTTTCAGAGAAGGAAAGAAAATGGAAGGAAATAAACAAACACTAACCCAGTAATGATGCTGTATCAAGTGCCAGGTTTTTTGATGCTATGCTCAATAGTCCCTGTGACTCCCAAGACAGTATTTCCAGAAAGACGCAGAGAACGTTCTGACTCTGAATTCAGTACATAAAATTTGGGGTTCAAGCTAATCTCACCTGTATCTGGAAAGGCAAGAAGCCACACACATAAAGCAGGGGCTTCCTTCATGGGGTCTGCCCACCCACTCACTGGCCTGCTGCATTGTCAAAACAAGTGAAAACTAGGAGAAATTATAAAACAACTGTGTCTGTTTTTCTAATGACTTTTTCTCTAATCATGAAATTTCACAGCAACATTGGGAAATGTTGATTGATTTCCTTAGAGATCTTCTGTACATATAATTTTATATATTGGAGCATTTGCATTCATATATTTTTCACTTAATATTAGAACATGAAAAACAACATTTATTAGAAATATGTGAGTATTATTCTAGAAAATTATTGTATAATTTTTCATCCATCTGGACATATTGTAAGTTAAAAAATCAATGGTGTATTTTTATATTTACAGAGGGTCTTTTTTCAAATTTTCCATGTGTGTATATTTTACACATATATAATATACACACAAATCTGTATATGCTAGAGTTCTTTCTTGGTTTTTAGAATGGTTTAGTAAAAAATAATGAAAAGTCTATTTTTAAATAAATTTATTGATCAACTTTATCAATGGCTTGTTAATGGTATCAGACTTTTCGAAGTATCGACTTGGACGTTTTGGATCCCCTCTGTTGTACTTTTGTTTTTATGTTATTTTTTTCTAGTTTTTGTTATTGTTCCAAAGATGTCCACAATGAGTCTCCTACCATCCCTACTCACCTAACAAGGTGACTCTGAAACTCCTCCCAATAAGAGGTGGATCTGTATAAAAACTCTTCCCCCTGGTATCCGGGTGAGACTTTTGTGGTTGCTACAACCCAGGAGACTAGGTTGAAAATGATACTACATCACTTCCCATGTTAAGGCTATTAAAATGTCCTGTACTTCCAATTGTTATCTATGGATGCTGAATTTGGGGGAAGCCAATTTGGGACTATGTGCATGGTAGCCACCCAGCTACCATGCACATAGTCCAACTGGCCTGAGGTGCCTTGCAACATGAGAGCCTACGCTGGCCCACCAAGAGAGACCACATGGAGATTCCCAAGACTGCATTGAAGAGGAGGGATGCCTGGCCAGCTCCAGCTATGCTGACCCTTGGCCATTTCAACTCCAGCCACCAGATAAGATAGCAGTTCTCAACCTGTGTGTCATGACCAACAGGAACTGTATTAAAGGGTCGCAGCATTAGGAAGGTTGAGAACCACTGACCTAAGAGATTATGAGCCAGATCTGTTTAGCCTAGTCCTCCCTGAATTCCTGACCCACAGAAAAAAAGTAAAAGATACTAAAATTGTTGTTGTTTAAGCTACAAAGGATAATTGATCATAGAGCAATAGATCATAGAGCAAAGCTAGAGCTTTAAAACACTTTACCCTCCCCCCAACTTATGCAATGTCATTTTCCAGTATTCTGGCTGTCTTTTGCCTTTTGTTTTGACCATACAAATTATAGGTATGGTCCTGTATAATAATTATGATTATTATTTTATACAGATGAAGTTTGCTTAGATTTATTTTATCTCTATGCTTAGCAACTTCTTTGCATCCCAGATTTTCTTTCTGAAGTAACATTTTTTTTTTCCTGAGAGATGGCACAGAGGTAGTCAGTCTTTTTTTCTATGCTATACATTGGAAAAATAAGAGTCATCTTAGGCCACACATTAAATGTACAAACACTCATGAAAGCTGGCTAGCAGAAAAAGGATCCATGCATACTTTTCACAATATTCAACACCACAGATAAGCAAAAAAATTCCTTGCAAAATCAGCATGTGGTCCGTGGGACATGCCTCCTAGACTTTCTCTCAGTGAAGGTCTGTTGGTGATTAAAATAAAAAAAAATTGTTCATGTTTATGTTGAAGCAACTATGGAAAAATAGTTTGCTGAGTACACATTTCTATGTTTACAGTTTCTTCTCAGCACTTAGAAGATGCTCTTTCACTGCTTTCCAATTTCCATTTTTACTGTTAGGGGTAAAATAATTATCATTCTTTTGAAGGCAATTTTCCTTTTCTTTATGCTGCTTTTAAAGTTTTTTATTATCTTTGGTTCAGTTTCACTAAAATTGTCTAGGTTTGTGGTTTTTTTTTTTTTTTTGAGACAGAGTCTCAAGCTGTCGCTCTGGGTAGAGTGCTGTGGCATCACAGCTCACAGCAACCTCCAACTCTTAGGCTTAAGTGATTCTCTTGCCTCAGCCTCCCAAGTAGCTGGGACTACAGGTGCCCCCTACAATGCCCAGCTATTTTTTTTTTTGTTGTTGTTGCAGTTGCCATTGTTGCTTAGCTGGCCCAGGCCAGTTCGAACCTGCCACCAGAGGTGTATGTGGCCAGCGCCCTGATGACTGAGCTATAGGCACCGCCCAGTTTGCAGCTTTTTAAAATTTAACTGATGGTGTTTGTTCCTTTGTGTTCCAGAATTTATGAATGCCGTTATTTGTAAATTCAGAAAAAGTCTCACCCCTTTCTCCATTGTGTAGTTCCTCAGTTCCAAGTTAACACAGTTCTCCGTCTGTCCTCCAGGCTTCTTTGTCTTGCCTTCGTGTCTCTCACCTCCTCATGTAGGAAAACGAGTTGCTCTTTCAGTTCACCAATTCCCTCTTTATTTATGTCTAATCTGATCTCTGTCCACTTCGACAATTATATTTTTCATTTCTAGAAATGCAATTTGGTTTTTTTTGAGTCTACCCAGTTCATTTTTATATTCTCCTATTGGCCTCTCACTCTCACTCTTTTTATTTCCAATAAAGATTTCATATGTATATTTAAATACACATACATACTATACAGATATGTGTAGATATGTGTGCTTTTTGTCTCAGAAGTCTCTTACCCTTGGTGGCATGTATGCATTTTGAGCGTTTGCCTATGAGCTTATATGTATGTAAACATAATATATGGGGATTCTAAGGATTTTCCTCCAGTAAACATTGACTGTTTGGGTTACTGTTCGGGTTACTGCTGGGTTACTACTGACCCAGGAACACATTAGGTTCCTTCTCAGGGCTTAACACGGAACACACACATGACGAGTCCAGGGATTGCTCTCCCGTTCTCAGTTTTGGTATCTGAATTTTACAGCTCCCAGTGGTTGGCCCTCATTTTAGATCCCTAAGTTTCTGTTTTGCATGTTTGCACTTTTTAGTGGGAGACGTACGCCATACCTCTGGAGATTTCCCCAAATTAGACCAGTCCAATAATGCATATAGAAATACATTGTACCCAAGAACAAAATGTGTTGAGACAGGACAGTAGGCTGGTGGCTCACGCTTGTAAACTCCTAGCACCCTGGGATGCCCGGGCCGGTGCATTGCCTGAGCTCAGTAGTTCCAGACAAGCCTGAGCAAGAGCAAGATCCAGTCTCTAAAAACATCCAGTTAGGCTGGGGCCCGAGGCTCACACCTGTAATCCCAGCACTCTGGGAGGTTGAGGTGGCCAGATCTTTTAAACAGACCTTTAAAAATAGCCCGGTGTTGTGGTGGGCACCTGTAGTCCCAGCTACTTGGGAATCTGAGACAAGAGGATCACTTGAGCCCAAGAGTTTGAGGTTGCTGTGAGCTGTGACTTCACAGCACTCTACTGAGGGGAACAAAGTGAGACTCTGTCTCAAAAAAAAAGAAAAAAATCAGGAGAGTCCTCCTGAGTAGCTATTTCGGATATCAGTTAGAATGGCTCCTGCTGGATGCAGGTGCATTACCTCACTTACATCTCTCGACAGTCCTCAAAGTACAGAATTTTATTCCCAATTGATAGATGGGAAGTAAAGTAACTAAGGTTACATGACTCGTAAGTAAAAGCACTGGCATTGGCACTGGAATTTGAGAACAGATCTGTTTAAAACCACGTTCTTCACTGCTGTGCGATACTGCCTCTCAGACACACGCTCCACGCATTCATCTCAATGTAGGAGTATCTCCTTCCTGGGTCTTACTTGCTATCTTCTTTCCAGTTTTACCATCCGCTCTCTAATTAATTCCCTTCTATTAGTGTGGAGGTTAGAATGAACAGCCATCAATGACTGCTGAGCCTTGATGCAAACAGGGATAAGCTGCACTCAGTTCAGCCAGAAAGGAAAAAGGAGCCAGATAGCAGGAGAGACAGGGAAGTTTTAGTAACACACACCGAGACATGAGTCATACACAGTTTTAAAGAGAAATTGCTATTACCTTTTGAGCCTGAAGGTAATTCCTCAAAGCTAAAATTATTCTTTAAAAAAAGCACATAAATAACATACATGATTGTTCTCCTTGCCAGTACCTCCACACACCCAATTTCCTTTCACAAAATTAGAGGCAATAACCATTGGATAAAATCTCTTCCACCTGGGTAGGAAGAGATTCCTCATGCTGCACCTGACAGTGGGAACCTCAAAATGAATGTTGGGGTCTCGCCTCAAACCCTCCTACTGAATTAACAGTCACTCACAAATTTTAAAAGGTTAACTCCACTATGAATTTTACTCCATCTAAAAGCTTTCTTTCCTAATTCATGTCACCATTTCTAAAAAAAAGTAACCAAAGTTTTCCCAGCTAAGGATTAATACCATTTTGAAATGTTTGTTATTAAAAAATTCATCTTCTTACCCCAAAAGCAGGAAAGCATTTTAATTAACACCCAAAGCTCATTAAATTTCCTTTTAATAGATGACTTAAACCAAAAATCCAGTTTGGGGAACATTTTTAAATATATTTGTTAATGTGTTCATTAGTTCTATAAACATTTACTGTGCGTGTCCTGTCCTGTGTGCCAAACAATATGCTGGGTCTCTAGAGCACAAATAAAAGAGTCTTGACTCCAAGCTTCTCACACCGGTGCTATTTCCTCTATTATGCCTGGACAGACACACATGCACAGACCTTGCAACTCGTCTGTAAGTGGCTACACGTGGTGATCATTTCCCAAGTTGGTTAGCCTCAAAGTTCAAAAAGGAATTCCTAACGTCGTAATAGGACAATCAATTAACTTTCAATTTTTATCTTTTAATAATAATTAGCCCAAATATATAGATTGCCTCTGGGAATATCATGAGCTCCTGTTATGGGCAAAATGGCTCTTTGAGTTTTCGACTCTATTGAAAAACTGAGAAACAAGCTTTGAGAACACTCATCTCTATGTTACCATAGAACGACACAGTTTAAGCCAGTAACTTTAAAACCTTTTGTGAGTAACGCATCCCTTGGAAAAGACTGATGAACAATCTAGACGTGAACATCCATGAATCTTCTTAATAAACTTCAGAAGGGTTCCCTGAAATTTATAAAAGCCCTTTCATGGACGCTAACACGATGAGCATGTCTGCTGACCATGAGGGACTCTGAGCAACTTCCGAGTCCCATCTCATTCAACTTCGTACTTCCTGTCCCAGAGTAGATTTCAAGAAATATTTGTTGGCTCCTATCTTAATTGCCTTCCTTCTCATGAATTTCCAGACCCACAACTTCCATATGTACACTTTTCGAAAATGTATTTTCTCAAGACTAATAAGACAGTCTAAAGAATTCTCTCTTTTCCAAACTCTACTTTCATAATTTTTATTTGTCCACTTCATAAAAGAAAGTCATACCTTCTGTCATTCCAAATATTATAGTGATGTATTTCCCTAGAGCAGTGGTTCTCAACCCTCCTAATGCCTCCTAATGCCGCGACCCTTTAATACAGTTCCTCATGTTGTGGTGACCCCCAACCATAAAATTATTTTTGTGGCTACTTCATAACTGTAATTTTCTACTGTTATGAATCATAATGTAAATGTCTGATATGCAGGATATATTTTCGTTGTTACAAGGGGTCGCGACCCACAGGTTGAGAACCACTGCCCTAGAGGGTAAAAACCACCTGGCCACTAAACAAAGAAATATTTCCAAATGCATAGCTTCTGAGGGATATCTTCTGACAAAAAGAAAAAACATGTTTAGAATTAATACACAGGGGTTGTACCTTATTTTACCCAGGACAAACTCTTGGAAATCCCCCAAACTTTACTTATATGTCAAATAGTATATGTTAATAATAATTAAGACTTCAGAAGTCAGATGGTTATATTAGGCTACACTAAAGAACTTATTAACATTTATTTTCTTACTTCAGTATAAAATACATATATAGAAGGGTGCATCTAACAAATATGGGCAGCTTAAGGCATAATTATGAAGCATATATCCATGTTATTCCAGCCAGGTGAAGATAAAGATCACTTCCAGCAATCTAGATGTCCCTCTTATTCCACTCCTGAACCCAATGCTCTTCCCACCTAAGAAGTGACCACTTGCTGTTCTTTAGTTTTACTTACTACGTCAGTGTCCCTAAACCATACCGGTAATTATTTTTAACTTTATATGAAATTCTCCTGTATTTTTTGACTCACTTCTTTTCATTAACTTGGCAAAATTCATCTGTGTGTGAATTTTCGTATGTGTAGTTATAATTCATCACTATAAAGCATTCCATCATGTTAACATACCTCAATTTATTTATTCATTCTACCCCTGATGCACCTTCAAGTATTTTTAGTTTGGGGCTATAATTAATTATGATAAATTTCTTCTTTATAATTACTTCTGTTTTTCGCCAGGGTGTATACCTAGGAAGAGAACTTCTAAGGCACAGAGTATGCGCATCAAAATGCATTTCAAAGTAGTTGTAACTATATTTACCCCTAACAAGTATATGTGGGTCACTATGAATGTTTTGAGACAGAATGTGTTATAGTCCGTTATTGCACTTCCAGGAAACACAGTTGACAGCATCCTTTCTGATTCACATGTACAAGTTTCAACTTGCTTGGCTTATCAGTGTTGCTGGAAGGGTTTGCTTTGTTCCCATCTGCATGGATTTTACATTTCTTGATTTTTACGTATCTCAAAACTTTTGTAATGACCCACATATACGATAGTTTCTATTGTTCCACATCAGTGGTTGGTATAATTTTTCCCAATCTGATGGATGTAATGATACATCTCATTAGGGTTTTTGTTTGTCTGTTCATTGTTTTAGACATGGGCTTTCACTGTATCACAGAGGCTGAGCTCAAACCCCTGGGATGAAGGGACCCCCTTGGCCTCCTGAGTAGCTGAGATTTGAGGCACACATTTCATTAGGCCTTTTATTTGCATTTCTCCAAATGAGGAAATTGGACTTAATATTCCTTGAAGTACTAATTCAACTCTTCCTACAAGATTATCTTTCCGACCATTTTTTCTTCATTAGCTTCTTTACCATTCTTGACTGTTTGTGTTTCCACATAACTTTTAAGATCAACTTGTTAGGTTTTACACACATAAACACATGGGTGCTCTGGTAGGGTTTCTCAGTGGGATACAATTATTAGAGGGTCATTATCATACAGAAGCAATCAATGTAACTTGGTTCTGTACCCTCAATGAATCCCCAACAATAAAAAAAATTTTTTTTTTTCAATGAATCTATGCATTGGTCTGCATAGACCCAATGCCTTTACAATACTGAGTCTTTCAGTCATGGGCATGTTATATCAGAACATCTAACCAGGTTATCTAAAATGTCTCTCAATAAAATTTCATAAGTTTTTGGCACAGAAGACTTGCTTTCTTCTTTAGTTATGAAGCATATCATACTATTTGATGCTAATGACACTTTTCTACAATGAAATTGAAAATTAAATAAAATGTCTCTTCTCATATAAATAAAATTATTTTTCTTATTTCACAAATAGAATTGCTATATGCATATTGATTTGAACAAAAACTTTGTTACATTGTATACCTTTTTTTTAAATGAAGAAACTTACACTTGCTTTTCCATAATGATTTTTTATCACCTGTGAAAACTACCGTCTCCTTGTATGATACACGATCACCTGAGAAGATCAGAGGGTGTGACAGTGTGATAGTCTTGGCCTCTGACCCCTGTTTCCTGGCATAAAACTCCTAAAATCTTTAGAAACTCCAGTGACATCTTTTTGCACACTCATGACTGACTGATGAGTGGCAGCCCCTCGGTAGCATCAGGATCGGGGCTGGTCACCAGAAAAGACCAAGGCAGGATTAGGGGGCTAGGACTTTCAGCCCCCACCCCTCAATTTCTGGTGAGGAGAGGGGAGCTGAAGGTTAAGTTGATCACCACTGGCCACTAGTTTAATCAATTACACTTACTCAATGAAGCCGCCATAAAAACCTGAAAGGACGGGGTCTGGAGAGCTCCTACCTAGCTGAATATGTGGAGGTTCTCGGAGGGTGGTGCACCCAGGGAGGCTCGGAAGCTCCATGCCCCTTCCCCATACCTTGCCCTATGCATCCCTTCATCTGTGTCCTTTGTAATATCCTTTATAATAAACCCATAAATGTGTTTCTCTGAGTCCTATAAGCTGCTCTAGCAAATGAATCTAACTTGAAGATGGGGTCACGGGAACTCCTTACAGCTGAGTGGTCAGAAGTTTCAGAGGCCCAGACTTACAACTGGTGGGAAAGGAAGGGCTGTCTTGTGGAACTGAGCCCTCAATCTGTGGGATCTCGAGGTAAATAGTAGCAGAACTGAGTTACAGGACACCCAGCTGGTGTCCCCACAGAACTGGCTGCTTGCTTGGTGTATGGAAAAAAGCCCCCACATATTTGGTTACAGAAGTCAGCTGTGCTGATGTTGTTGTGGTGTGAGGGCAAAGAAAAAACATAGTTTGAGTAAGTGATATTTTTCCCAGTGACTTACAATTAGCGTCAGAAGTGGGATTTGCTAGAGCTCCCCTGGCTCATGGAACCACATGGTTTGGGAAGAGAAAGGATTAAAGGGGAAAGGATGAAGAACCTTTGATTCTTGGGTGGTGACGTGATCACCCATGGTATAAAACAGCAGTTGCAATGGGTTCAGTTACTAAAGGTAAAAGTTACCAATGGAATTTAGAGATGGTGGCAGACCCTACTCCAGAGGAGCTGGTTCAGTGGACATAAGGAAACCCAGCATTATAAGAAACATGCTAAAACAAGATTCCTTCATTATTGCTATTTTTAATAGCTAAAATGAAAGTGAAAGAGAATGTTGGTTAGGACTTGAAGCTGGACCAAGCCCAGCTTTTGGGCTGTCTGAGCTCAGACCACTAGCCCCAAAGCCACCTCCAGAGGGTAAAAGTTATTCCAAGGGCAACAAAAAGTACGTCTATGAACTTTGGTCACCAAGAAGGCAGTCAGTATGAGGGAAGAGAGAAAGCAGTAAACTATTTGGTGTGAAGGAATTGTAATTTTGTGAGTTACTATCAGATGAGCTCCCTGAGCAACCTTTGCTAAAATAGAATGTGACAGTAACTAATTCAGTGTCTTTGGGCTTCAAACTGCAGGTGGAAGAACATGCCTGGGTTGATGCAGGGCTCACAGCTCACTACTGAGCAGAAGGCTACTCATGATCCAGACACACACAGGAGGTTATTCTCAAGTGAATAGCCTGTCTACAGGACTAGACAAAGTCTGTTGACTTAGAGGAGGAGGACTACTTATTTCTTCCAACAAGTGCCAGTGGAACACTCCAGATGCAGCAGCTGATACGCTTTGCGGGCAAACCATGCGAGACTGGCTTTATGATGATGGGGACAGTCACTCACTGCATAAGCCCATTATCCAGGTGTGACGGCGACTAAGGGAGCCCCTTCCTCACAGGGGCCCAAGTGATATTACTCCTACAAAATCAAAGCAGAGTTTGACAAGTTTTATCTGATTTTCTATCTCAGCTTCTGTGGATGGGTCTCCTTCATAGCAAGGTCACTAAAATGATTAAAGGGGAGAATCACAGGATTCATCTCCGCGGGATGGAAATCTATAGATGATTATTGAAAAATGGCAGACATTGATGAAGCGAAAATGAAGGTGTTGATGCAACACTATCGAAGACTGGGCAGGCCAATGGGACCCCCTCGCTAGCCTCCCAACAGTAAAAGATCCATGGAATGAGTGGGTGTGGGGGAGCTATAGCTATGCAGAGATGGATGAATCTAGATATATTCTTCTCACATCCTTTGCAGCACAAAATGCCAACAAGAACTGTTCTGTCTATCGAGATAAAGACTACAGGTGGTCCCCAGGAAAAAGCCCTCCCTACTCCAACATAGTGGGCAAGTGGATTGCATTAGACCAACGCCAGTAGCGCTGCAGGTGGTGGGGGGGTATAAACAGCTCCAGATGGGACTAGATACTTATTCCAAACTGACTTTACATACTTAGTGCTAGAGACCAATGCCCAAAACACTATTAAAAAATCAGA
The DNA here is from genome assembly GCF_027406575.1 of Nycticebus coucang. Classification (NCBI taxonomy): domain Eukaryota; kingdom Metazoa; phylum Chordata; class Mammalia; order Primates; family Lorisidae; genus Nycticebus; species Nycticebus coucang. The sequence goes on along the minus strand of NC_069791.1, from coordinate 37,798,672 downwards.
GCAGAAGATACTGTGGCTAATTTGACTCAGAGTTACATTTCTTCAGACCAAGGGATGCACTTTACAGCCCATAATGTCCAACAGTGGACAAAGAAATACCACATTAAACAGACATATTGTTACACACCATCCTCAGAGAAATGGTTTAATAGAAAATTGGTATGGGTAGCTGAAACATTGGCTAACTGGGCGGGGCATGGTGGCTCATGCCTATAATCCCAGTATTGGGAGGCCCAGGTGGGTGGATTACCTGAGCTCAGGAGTTTCAGGCCAGCCTGAACAAGAGTGAGACCTCATCTCTACTAAAGAGGGCATTGTGGCAGGCGCCTGTAGTCCCAGCTACTCAGGAGGATGAAGCAAGAGGATTGCTTGAGCCCAAGAGTTTGAAGTTGTTGTGAGCAACGACACCTGGTACTCTACCCAGGGGGACAAAGTGAGACTCTGCCCCCCACCCCCCCCAAAAAAGAGAAAGAAAAGAAAGGAAGGGAGGGAGGGAGGGAGGAGGGAAGGGATTATTTACTATCTAAAACAAGAGTAGATAAAGGACTGACAAGCTGGCTTACACACTTTCATGAGTGTGTGCTTACACTCAAAATGAGGGAGGTTAAGGGAGGGTCCCCACTGGATAGATTCCTCCTCTATTCTGGGGACTCTGGGGGAGAATGGTGGGGATGATGCTGGTGCTAAAGCAGAGATGGTTCCTAAGCAAGAGACTGTATCTGCACCTTTAAACCTCCAGGTCAGAATTCCGAAAGGCCCAGTAGGGAGGATTGTGCCTTCACCCACCCTGGCAAAGTTAGGGCTCACAGTAAATGTCTCTATGTGGCCTGCAGGCCGTGCACCTGTGCGAGTGGAAGGGGACTGCAGGGTAAATTTGCTAGGTAAATACTGTTGCCAGCAGTCTGGACCAGCACAATGGCTGAATCTAACATCCCTTTCAAAGATGAAACAGTCTGGGTAAAAATAAATAGCAAATGGAGAAAAGGAGAAATAACAGCCAAGGGAAGAGAAATGAGTAAGTAAGTTTTGCACCTAGGGAAACCTGACAAGATCAGTGGAAGCCTGCACTCCTACCTGAGGGGCCTCCCTGGGAGACAGGCTGCGACATGACAGACCAGGCTAATTGCTAAGGATCGAATGAGATTCTAATAAATGGCTGTATCTTTTGTGTTGTATGTCCTGCTGAGGCCAGGGATTCAGGTCTGAAGACTGGTGGAGGACTGTGATATTGTGAAATACCGATTCGGTTTTCAACCCATTTCCTAGTACACAACTACTAAAATCTTTAGAAACTCCACGGTGATGTCTTTTTTGTATGCTAATAATTGACCGATGCTGGCAGTTCCGAGGTAGCCCCACAATGGGGCTGGTCACCAGAAAGACCAAGGAAGAATTAGGGCACACTGGTGTGCTGTAAGAGGATCTTAGGTGTGCCATAAAAAATTTTTAAAGATCGTTAATTAAATTACTTTACATCTTTTCTATCAACCTGGATGGAGTTGAAGCACCTTCTTCTTAGTGAAGTATCACAAGAATGGGAAAGCAAGCATCCAATGTACTCAATACTAATACAAAGCTGGTAGATGATCTAATGCAATGAAGGCTCAACAAACACCTGGAAAGACTTGGTTTAGAGGCTTCCAGATAGCTAAGGCTCCTGGAGGGTGATGCCCCAGGGAGGGCACGGAAGCTCCATGCCCCTACCCCAAACCTTGCCCTATGCCTTTCTTCTTCTGTAGCCTTTGTGATATCCTTTATAATAAACCGATCAATGTGTTTCCCTGAGTTTTGTGAGCTGCTCTAGCAAATTAATCAAAGCCAAAGTGGGAGTGGTGGGATCCCCAACTTGAAGCCAAGTTAGTGAGAAGTTCCGGTGGCCTGTCCTAGTGACTGGGAGAGCAGGCTGTCTCACGGGACTGAGCCCTCACCCTGCAGTATCTGACACTGTCTTTAGGCAGACAGTGTAGGAAATGAACTGGAAGACACCCGGCCTACATCCATTGCAGAACTGATTGCTTGCTTGTGTGTAAGGAGAACCCAAACACATTTGGTTTCAGAAGTTCGGTTTTGATTGTTGTGATGGTGTGAGAGCAGAGGAAGAAACGGTTTGAGTTTTTTCCTTTTAGAAATGGTCACTGATTAGGAACATGGGCTTTGGAATGAGAGAGGTCTGGGTAAAGTCCCGGATGGATTATAGCAGCTGTAAGTACGAGCAGGTTCCTAAACTTACCATATCACAGGCTCCTTCTATAAAATACATAAATTGAAATAGTTTCTACCTCTAGGATTGTTTTAAGGATTAAGTGTGATTTGTAATGCATATAAAGTACACAGAAGCTGGCCCACAGAAATGATAAATAAAGGCATACGATATTTATATTAAGGATCCTTGCTTGTCCAGGAATTTTTCTTCATATTGAACTTAAGTTTTAACTAACAAGTTTGCTTTCTTCTTCAGTACTTAATGTTCGACTCTGTCCTTCCTCCATTTGTAGGTCTATTTTTTCCTCAAAAGCACAATCTCTTTTTCTATCTCTCTCCCTTCTTCAATCCCTCTCTTCCTCTCTCTCTGACACCCTGTTCTAAATCTTGCTCTAAATAATTCTTTTTCACATGGCATTTTAAATCTCATACCAACTCTGTCTATTCAAGTAGAAAAACAGAATCTTCTGTTCCTAGATATAATATGCTAAATGTTTCATCCCCCCGCCCCAGAAACGTTTATTCCTTCTTAAAATTTATTTTATTCCTAACCCAAATCAAAATAATAGTCAAAGTATTAAAGTATAGTTATAAAAGACATAACCTTTGGGGGAAACTGGGTAAAGAGTACATGGAAGCTTTTTTTTTTTTCTTTTTTTCTTTTTTCTTTTGCAATTTCCTATATATCTGCAAAGTATTTTTTAAAAATGTAATCAAAGAAAATCTTTATTTCAGTAAGTGTCCTGTTATTTCTTCTTTGTATTTGTCTCCTGTGTTTAACTGCTTATAATGAACTTATTATTGGTGTTGAAACACGATAAAATTATTATTTATAAAAATAAATACATTCACATGGATTACATTTCTTGAATATAAAAAGCTATTCAATGCACTAGAAAAATACAGGGCCTGTTTTTCATGGGGGAAAAGGAGCAGCGTTAGTATGATCATCTAAAGACAGTTTGTTTTAATAAAAGAAGTCATGAAAGAAAAGACTCACAAATCTCAGTGCCTAAAAAATTTTAAACTCCAATAGAATGAAAATTAAAACATTAAACATATTAAAACATTAAACAGACTAGAAGAAAATATTTGCTACATCTATAACAAAAGACCTAATATCCCTAATATAAGCAGTTCCTATAAATCAACAGAAAAATATTTTAAATGAGAGCAGAAAATAGGCAAAAGATACAAAGAAGCAATTCACCAAAGAAGAAATACTAATAATCAATATCCACTCAGCCCTTCTTAATTAAAAAAAAGCAAATTAAGTTAAAAATAATATATCATTTTTTTACTCAACATACTAATGAAAGCTTAAAATATTAACAATGCATAATGTTGTTTTTGATATGAGGAAATAAACAATCTTATCCATTACTTAAGAGAAAGTAAAGGGTACATTGAAGATGGTGTTTTCACAGTATCTCTCAGAATTAAAAATTGTTTAATTGCATTCCTAGACATTTTATGGGAACCCTTTACTTATGAACCAAAGCAAGTAATTGTGCATTGTGATAAAGTGACACACACACACACACACACACTATTCACTTGCCTGGGCCCAAAACATCCGGATATTTCACTCCTAATTGCTAGGTCTAAAGACAGCATTTGATTCCTGTTTCCTCAGAGACTGACTTATCCTTTACAATGAACAGTCCTCAGAGAAACAGCTGACAGCTCACTGATGGGCTTCCTTAACCAGAGACGGACCCCTGAGAAGGGCCCACTGCAACTTCTAAGACTGTAATTGCTTGGAATTCCAAAGAATTCCAAGATTTCTGGAATTGATACTTGAACAAGAATTTTCCATTTGCTTTCCCAAATCTGATTAGATATAATAGAGTATAACCACACTTTCTTGTACATTCTGATAATATTGCCATTTTGATGAATATCAAAATATATATGTATATATACATATACACACACCGTAGGTTGGTCATTTGTTTGTTTTTATTCTTGATGTTAATTCAGTTCACAATTACCAATCAATAAATTGAGACTAAAGGCAGTAAGCTGGAAAGTAATAGTAATGAGTAAGCAGAATATTGTTCTTTTCTTGAGCAAAACAATTGGCCCTCAGATTATTCTACCATCTCTAAAGGCAAGAAACAGAATCCCAGAGGAAACATAAAATTTTGTTTGGATTCCCATAATTCTGCCTCGTTTATTTACAATTCCTTCCATCCTCCCTGCCAGTCCAGATGGTTTTCTTGTTTGTTTCTCAAACTGAATTATGCTCACTGCCTTTGAGAAGCTAAATACATCCAAAGCCTTCCTCCTTAATTCCTTACAAACAGAAGTTACAAACTCTTACCTTTGCCTAATGATGCTCGGATTAGCTGTCACTAAATGACTTTTGGATCCAACATCTTTCGTATATTCACTTGACAAAGGAGGAAGATTGCATCTAGACAAACAAGAACAAACGATTTAAACTTATTTACATATTTCTAATTGTTTATAACGGCACGAATAGGAATATTAGTCATTCTAGCTCCATGCACAAATCATTTTTTACCACCTCTTCCTTTTAATAGATATTAGATGACTAGGTAATTACCAGCATCTTCAAAATGCTGTCATAAAAACTAGTCCTGTTTTAGAAGAAAGAAAATGTCAGCCAGAGAGGTCAATGATCTATGAAAGAAAGAGACAGTAACTAAAATGTATTTACTCCATTCAGAATATTTTTGAGATGGTAGGACAGGAAGTATTAGACTTAACCTTTGACTCGAGAAAGTGTGACACAGTACAGGACACAGAACCTACAGTGTTCTCTGCACACCCATAAACCTTAAGTGACAGAGAGGAATTGATATATTTGCTAGTGTTTCTTTTGTTGTTGTGCCCCCAAATCTAAATTTATAATAGAGAATTCAGGGCAACGTCTCATTTACCTAAATCAACACAAGTCTGACTTTTACGTACATGGCAATGCATAGGTTGATTACCAGCGAAGACACAATGATTTGTCATCCAAAGAAGTGCGATGATTCCCCACCATCCCAGTTCAGCCAAAGGAAAAATGATAGCTGATGTTTTTCTGGTGAGGGAAACAGCCAGCCAATCCCATCTCTAAAATACCAGCCTGCCCCAATTGCTTTCCTTGGCCACAATGTCTAATGACTGTTTACAATGGAAAACATGCCCATTGCAAATCCAAATCCCACAGCGTCCTGCCTGAGGGTCATTAGACAAGTTAACTCATTAAACAAAATGCGGACAATGATTTTTCCTCTTTCGTTAAATTGTTAAAGACTTAAAGAAATAGGCAATGTCTAAAAAGTCTGTAACCTTGATGTCTCACACATAGTAAATCCTCAAAATTATCACAAATCAGAAATATCATACAAATACAACTAAATATACATTAATTATCTAAGAAAACCCCAAGCGAGCCTACAGTTTCCATTAGGTTTTATTACCATGTCCTAATTTCTCCTCTTCACTCATATCCCTAACTAGAGTCCTACCATAGCAGAACATCTCTAACTTTTTATTACTTCAGCAAACCAAAATATCTTTTATTTATAGGTAAAGACAGCTTACGAATATTGAGATCTCTGCTAGTTCCCCCAACTACTACATTTTCCCTATAGGTTTCCCCCAAGCGATAGAAATATCCAGGAGCCCTCTCAGCTCATCAGCTCAAGTTCCCTGATTTTGTCTTGTATTGACCCTGTGACTCTCACCACAGCAGGGTAACCTATGCAGATATCTGTCTCCGTTGACTCAGAATCTTTCTTGCATCTGCTCTTTCGGAATGAGATACTGGTTCTTCTGGCAAAGACCCACAGGTCACGCAGCCAGTCAGTGACTTTTGCTGAATGCCTATTGAGAGCATACACCGTGGGGCATTCATTGTGGGGAACTGGGAAGAGCCCAAGTAACAGAGCCTGCTCCTACAATATCTACAGTCTGGTGATTGTCCCATGGCCCACGTGGTTTCCTGAGGGTTTTCATGAGGCAGAGTGTTTGGGCATTAACAATCAGCCTCTTCCGGCTGTGGTACTTGACTGTGGTCTTGGCAATGTAACTGATCTTTGCAAAGACATAGATGACTCCTTTGAACTAAAACACAGACCAAAAATTTAGACACTTTTAAAGAAGCTTTGATTTTGATTGCCCTTGGAAACACGTGAGAATCAACCACGTTATACTGAAACTATAAACCCTGAATACTGCTGGGAGTGCTGCCAACCTGTGTCATCACAATTAAACAAAACAAGTTGGTTTTCATGAGTAAATACTTTCTTTGTCTGTATGTTCTATGGCCCATAGGCCTGGGTCTCTTCACATTTCATGCCACCAAGTAACAGCACAAGAAAAATTTGCAGAAACTGATTATATCCTCCAACAGAAATGTTTAAAACCATAAAGATAATATTTTATATCCATTTTGTATGAAATAAAGATTATATGTATCTTAATGCATTTCTGGAAAATGATGACAATACATTTTAATGTAAATATCGTCCTTAAGTTCTTTTATAGAATCTTCTTGTGACGTGCATCTATCTGTGGTACTTTCCTGTATATCCCTTCTCTTAGGAAAAGCACACCATAATTTTAACTCATCAAGTAAGTTGATAATTGCATAGATTAACATAACAGGCACATTGCATGCGAATTATTTCTAATAAGGCATAATTGTGTAAAAGTGTTTCAAATTTTGCCTTATCGCTTGTTGACACAAATGATAGACATTAATGGCTAAAGTATCTTAGTAACTGAATGTGCTCATGATCCTAAAAGAGACCAAATCCATAAAGCTGTTGAGAAATGAATATGCCTTGATTTGGGGAGTGGAGATGGGGGGGAAATGGGCTTGGGAGAAAGAAATCTTTAAATTAAAGAATCATAAAATTACTTTTAAATTTTTGTCTATATTTGTATATTAGTGTATGCAAAAGATGCCTTTGAGTGTCATTCAAAAAGCCACCAAAATTTTGTTGCCCTCAAATGCATCTTGAATCCACACAGTTCCTCTCTTAAGATGCAACTACTATTACCTCTATCTTGCAGACCTTCCAGATAAATTGAATTCAACGATATTATTTTTTAAAGTGTTGTTTTTGGTTACGGAGCAAATGTTTACTTTGAAAAATGGGAAATTGATTTTTAGCACTAGAAGACATGTTTGAAAACATCTGAGGAAGGAAAATTTCAGAATTGTTACATCCTAATCCTAGAAGACATTTGGAACTGTAATCTGGTGTTTCGCTCCGTACAGGCTGGGCTATTTTGGGGCCTCCTTGCTCACTGGATCTGTCTAGGCACCCTGTCATCTAGGCTCACACTTACCATGTGCCTTCCAATCTGCATTTACCCACTAAGTGTTTAATTTGGAATATGTGATACTATCTCAGTATCCTAAAGGTGCCCCCAACGTGTGTATTGAGCAAGTCATTTATAAATGGATCTGCAAGTGATCCAGTACTAATTTTAAAATAATTTACCGACATTTATGACTCCCCTAATGTAAACCATAAATAAGGCTTCTTAAAAATTCAAATGTGTTATGAAAATGGCACTATTCTTCAAATTAATCAAGGGTACATGTATACATAGCTTTAGGAATGATGTTCTTTCTCTGAATTCTTTTTAATCCTCACCTCCTCCATAGTCTGTGAATATTATGCTGAATATTGTGCTGGGCCCTCATGAATCTTGAACTTGAACCAGATTGCACATAAGGCCAACTTAGTCCTACTTAATTCGTGATAAACGTGGCCCCATTAGATAACCCTCCATGATGTGTAGACCTAATCTTCTATATGTTAAGTATAAAACATCCACCTTACTAAACATAATGACACACATTTACACACTTGGGATGATACAAAAATACTTATTGCACTGATTCCTTCTACACTGTATGAAGACCACTTGAAATCACTTAATGCCTCTGAATCTGTGAATTTAATATTATCTATTTATTTCTTCCTTATTGTATAGTTTTTAGAGTAAGCAAATAAACTCACAGATGAGAACAATTTGAAAATTTAAATGAGATAAACCATGTTAAAATCATAGACAGTAGGGCAGCACCTGTGGCTCAGTGAGCAGGGTGCAGGCCCCATATACCGAGGGTGGTGGGTTCAAACCACGGTACTCTACCGAGGGCCATAAAGTGAAACTCTGTCTCTACAAAAAAAAAAAAAAAAAAAATCATAGACAGTAGAACCTCCATAGTTGGCCACCTGTGTACATTGATCACCTCCTAAAGGTGACCTAATTCTCACTGACCAAACATGCACTTATGTGTACATATCAGCACAGTAGGCCTAGTTCTTTATGTTGACCATCTCTGTATGTTGACCAGCTTGTTAGAGTCCATCGGGTAGTCAACTTACAGAGGTCCTACTATAGTTTTGTATTATCATAGTTGGAATCTGAGTTGCCAGAGTGGAAAAGCCTCAGGAATTGTCTACTCACACCCCCTCATACGGATTAGAAAGCTGAGCCCCTGCAAAGGAAAAGCAGCGTGCTATGGGTGGCAGACCTAGCCAACAGAGGGGCCTGTCCCCTGCTCTTTGTGTCCTTTGCTGGCTCCTCAGCCTCACAGAATGCCAAACACTAGAGTGGATGCCTGAAGCGGCCCAGATCTCCTCTCATCTCTGCACACTCTCAAGGTGATTTTATCCACCCTAAGTCCTAAATGCCTCCCTGGCTCCATCTCCCACCATTCTCCCCAGTGTTCACAACATGGCAGCAGCACTTGCCGTCTTAGCCACATGAAAGCCTTGGACAGGTTGTTTCTCTTCCCTGAGGTGGGATTGAGAAAGGACTCAGCCCAGACATGACTTCTCCCGAGAGGCCCCCATGTACCTGAATCCCCCCATCAGAGCAAGTACATCTCCAGCGTCTGGGTCCATGACAGCATTATTCAGCAGACCATTTCCAGACCCAGTTCAAGGCCCAATATGTGGTAGATACTCAATAAACAGATGCTGCGTTGACTGGAATTCAAAGAACTATATTTTAAAAAATTGTCCTATGGTTTGTAATATATTGCCAAAAAGAAGAAAATGCAACAGACAGGAAAACACCTTCCTACTCTGGCAAAACGATGCTAGGGCACCCACTGCAAGGACAGGTTGGTATGGAAGGGCCACCCCATCCTGCTGCAGACTTCACCAAGTGAAAGCAACGTCTTTTAAGAAGTCCTGCTCTCACCCATAGGCAGGGAACTTGGCCCTCCCCCAAGTCCATGGCTTCCCTGAAACGCTCTCCCATGGAGCCTTTACGCTTCCCATCCCACCTCACTTGAGGCTCAGAGGAGGCTTAATGTTCTGTGGGCTACCTTTGCCATTCCTAGACTGTTACTTATTTATCGTTAAAAATAAACACAAACAAAATTAACTCCCTCCCTTCTCTGTTTCCTGCCCTCTGTGTCACTGCTGTCTTCCCCCTTTCCAGCCAAGGAACCTTTTGACACCTGGTTCATGGACACGCCACTTCAGTGAAACTTTAGGGTCCACCTGAAAGACCCTAGGGTTCCTGCGGAGTCTATCCTCAAAGTTTCTTTATTTCCTCAATAACAAAAGAATGTTTTCCTTTTCTAGAAAATGTCTGCTCATGCCTAGATAAGCCAAACTCTGAAATCTTACCCTCCGGAGGGCTATTCCTTGACTTTAGCTTCTTCTTACTATTCTTCCACTGCCAGGAGCCCACCCCACCCCCACCCCCAAGCTGACCCCCTCATTCATTTTTGGCCCTCTGCCTCTCTTTCAGGCTTGTCTCAGAGCCCTCCTGCACCCAGCCCCAAATTCACGGAGTGTTACCTCGTACTCTCTCTAGCCAGAAAGCTCCTTGTCGTCATCCCCTGTCCTGCTTCCTCCCACCCAGATCATCTCAAACCTGCCTTCATCCAATCACAGGCTTCCTTTGCTTCTGTACCTGGCTGCTAAGCTTGTCTGGTCAAAATCACCCAACAGCCAGGCTGGTGCCAATGCAAAGGGGTGGTCTCTACCCTTGGCTGGCTGAGTCTCAGCAATTCCTTTCCCTGTCCTGCAGGGGCCTCCTGTTTCCACTGTTCACATCCCCACCCTTCTCAGTCCCTTTACCCAGGGTCCTCCTTGTTTGAATCCCCCCTCCTTTCCAGTTCTCCTAGTCACACAAAGATCCCACTTGCTATTTACAGATGCTTTTGTGAAAAAGTAAGAGCACTAAGGAGCAGAATAAAATGAACAAATTAACATGCTTTTTCACACAGAGTTAGCTTTAATAAAAGAACAAATGGAAAAGTTTTTAATCAACTGACTGTATTATCTAAACTAACATCTCCGTTTTTCCACCATTCCCGGAAGCCTTCCTTCTCAGCAGAGTGGGTATCTCTCTCCTTCAGGGCCTCCGCGGGCTTTGTTCCCTCTCTCCCTTTTCCCCTCTCCTAAACTCCCTTGTCCATGAGCTTAAAGGGAAGCCAAGGAGCCTGCTACAACTGATTAATCACAGTGACTAGTTCTGAAAGGCCCTGGGGCTCACGGGAGGGGTGGGGACAAGGAGAGAAAGGCAGAGGCCGCGCTGTGGGTGCTCTCTCTTACCGCATGACAAAATTTGCTTCATCTATTTGACGGCCACAGCCACTCTTCTTCAGAATCCCACCATTTCCCACCACCGCACATTTCTTCAATGGCAGCTGGAAGGGGGTTGCCTAGCAACAGAAAACAAGGCGGGTTTTCACTGCAAAGAACACACAACCTCACAAAATCATTGTTTACAGCCCTTTGGAGAAATCTGACTGAAGGCTGGGCCGCGGGAGAAAGAGCATGTGAAAAGAAAGATGCCAAGAAGTTGTTAAGGAACATGCTACCCTCTTTCTTTGAAATGAAAACAGCAAAACAAACAAACAAAAAAAAAAACCTGCCTGAAAGTGTATTTAAATAAATAACAATATTTTTTTTTCTGTCTCCAATTTGCTGTACATGTAATAGAGGGTGTTTGCTAAGGAAAATAGAAAAATCCAAACTAAACATAGGATTATTTTTAAAGGTATTAAGCTGGGAACAAACTCAAATGAATTCTATTCCTTATGTGACTGCCATTTCATTCATTCACAGGATCAGCCATTCATTCAACAAACGTTTCTGAGCATTTCCTATGCTAGTTGCTGGGGAGCAATCCAAGGATGCAGAAGTCACGGGCCTCAGCATTCACAATTTGAGACAGGAGGAGAAAAAGGGCTGAGGAGAGTGTGAACCTATATACTTAGGTAACAAACCCTAATATAAGGCTGAGGTTGCTGTACAAGAAATACACACTAAGAGCTATGGGGCACCTCCCTGAGGAACAAAAAAGCATCTTCTTCCAAGCCAACACAGATGGGGAAAGCTCTCTCACTTGAGATGACTCTTAAAAAATAAGTATGATCTTCCCAGGCAGAGAAAGCAACGTAAAAAAAGACACTAGAAGTATTTACGGAGAGCAAGCCCTGTGTCTGTGAGCAAATAAACACCCTGGGTGGGTCTGTCTAGAACTTAAGAGGCACTAAAGGACAAATGACCAATGTGGAACCAGACAGCAAGCGATAACTTGCTTTCTGCAGTCACTGACCTGGTCCGCACAGAAAATATTCAGCAGATCTGAGTGTGTCCTGAAGTGCTATTTATAGCACCTGGGGATACAGAAACCCAGCAATAGTCCCTGAAAGGCAAATGAGTCATTTGGCCACTTCTAGTTGGGTCAGCAAGAAGTATCAAGTGCAGAATCTCCTGCTTGCTAAAAGGACGCAGACCAGTTGGGATTCTTTGGGGGAAGACCTTCCACACACATAACTGGCACCAAAAATAACTAGACTGATGCTAAGTAGGCCACCTGGATGGACCTCAAACAAATAATAAAGACTATACCAGAAGAATAGAAAAGGTACATAAGTACACACTGGAAGGGCCTCATATGGCAGGAAGTAATTAAACAAGAAAAGCAAAATTACAGGAGTCTCTGTGTTCACTGGTAGCTGAGATGGGCACTTTATGCAGCAGAAAGGATTTTATGTCCCTGATGTCTAGTTTGTCAAAAGAACAGCCATAACTAGCAAATACCACTGATAGAGATACATTAAAGTGTGACATCTTCTCATTTGCCCACAGAGAGGTATGAACCCCCTGCATTAGTCCAACAAACTCAAGAGCGAGGGACAGGCAATGAACTGCCCTTTAACACATTCCGAGAGGACACTTTGGGTTCAACACCAGAAAGCCATTCGTTAGATCTGTAATTTGTCAGATGAAGGTTTAAGTATTTACAATTCAAGTTAGCTCTTCATTTTTTCCCCAAGTATTTACTAAGCACATGTTACGCATCAGGTCCTGGGTGACAGGGACATAAATAAAAACCCCATTCCCACAGAGATTCTATTCTAATGGGGGAAAGAGATGAACAAAGAAAAATGAGTAAAATGAACAGTATGTCAAATGGTGACAGGGGCTCTGGAAAGAAAGAAAGCATTGGCATAGAAGGATTAGGAGATGCTTTTGGAGAGGGATTGCAATTTAAATAGGGTAATCAGAAAAGGACTCAAGAGGCATGTGAGCAAATTCCTACAGGAGATGAGGTAGTGAGCCACACAGAGCTCTGTGGGAACCGCCGGTCCAAAGACCCCCAGAAGGGAACACTCCAGGGTCGGACAAGGGAGAGCAAAGGGCCCACTGTGTCTGGAGATGAAGATGCAAAGGACAGAGATGGAGGAGAGAAGATTAGAGCCAGCTGGTGGGAGGTCGGGGAATAAATTCTGTTGGACCTCACAGGGCATTGTAAAGACTCGTTTTTATTCTAAGATGAGAATCAAGTCAACATAGGGTAGGCAAAGGAGTGACATCAGGACGTATTTTAGAGCAATTACTGTGTTGTTGTGTGAACAGGCTGTAGGATGTATGGACAGAAAAGGCCAGTTAGGAATCTCCTGTTACAACCCAGGCAGGAGGTTTTGGTGACCTGGACTGGGATGATAGTAATAGGAGTAGAGAAAAGTAGCCAAATTTGAAGATACTCCTGAGAAAGACCTGACCACTTACTGATGCAATGAAAACAGGTTAAGAGAAAAAGAGAAGAATTGAGGATGATGCCAAGAGTTTTGGCGTGAAGAGCTGTGAAGATGAACTGGCCAGTCACTGAGATGTGGAAGACACAGGTGAGGCATGTTTGGGGAAGAATATAGAAGGCTTTTTTTGTTTGGTTGGTTTTTTGCAACAGGGTCTTCCTTTGTTGCACATGCAGTGGTGCGATCCTAGCTCACTACATCCTCGAACCCCTGGGCTCAACAATCCTCCTGCCTCAGCCTCCCAAGTAGCTGGGACTACATACAGGGGCATGCCACCACACTAAGCTAATTTTTCTGTTTTTTTCTAGAGATGGGGTCTTGCTCTTGCCCAGACTGGTCATGAACCCCTGGGCTCAAGTGATCCTCCCTCTTCACAAAGTGTAAGGATTACAGGGGTGAACCACCATACCTGGCCTGGAGCTCTTAGATATGCCAAGTAGATGATGCCTATTAGACAATAAATTGGCAATGGAATATCTTAGTCTGCAGTCAGGGAAATGGTCTTCCCTGGAGACATACAGTTGAGAGTGATCAGCTTAAGTATTCAAAGCTGGGAAACTAGATGGTGAATGAGTACACACAGAAAACAGAAGAGGTCTAAGAAAGAGCCAAGTTTGTTTTTTAAGTGTCTCAAGAAAGAAGGAAAAAAATTGCATCAAATGTTACCAATAAATTAAATGAGATAACAGTGAAAATTGCCAATGGACTCAGCAACACACAGGTCACTAGTGAACTTAACCGAGATAGATTTGGGGAAGTAGTAAGGACAAAAACCTGAGTTCAGTGGACTATACATGGCATATTTGCATAGCTATTTGGATACGGTTTATTTGAAAAGTATAAGTTTATTGATCCTCAATTTATGTTTAGTTTGCTTTATAAAAGCCAACTTAAAACTCTCTTCCTTGTTGTTAAAGAGAAGTTCTTAAATGAACCCACTGTACTGGCAATTCCAGATTTTCTAGCAAGAATCTGGGAACACAACAAACAGATCTGGGAAGCAGAAGCAGCAAAAATATAGACCTGGACTCCAAAGTTGCCTCCCATCTTCCAAATTGTGGAACTACAGGATTATGGGGAGGCTGGCAAACTCCTCTGTGTTCTGCTTCCCACCTTTAAAGGAGGGTAAGATGGCACAGGCTTATGTAAGTTTATATGAGATCACCTATGCCAAGCTTCTCACTCGGCCACTGGCGTGGGGGCATATTCATCTTTCTTCCCTTTTTTCATTTCCTTCCTCCTACCAGCAGAGTTCATTGACTTGTTCAAGCCATGAAATGATTAGATTTCATGGTTCTTGTGGAACATGGTAAAAGAGTGATTTATCTAATTCCATCTTAACAATCAGGAATAATTTTAATAGCAGAAAATTTAACTATGATATCTATGCACTATTAAAAGACCCCCCCCCAGAAGCCCTCAAACGAAAGCCTAGGAATTACAAACAATGCCCTCTCTGACTTCTTTCTAATAAAAATTTCTTGCTCCTTTTGGATTTTGTCATCTGCTAGCCCTCACAGAGCAATTTCATTTCATTTCAATAAATATTTCTCGAATGCCTGAGTGCATTCTCTGAGCTTTGATAAATACATCAGTGAACAGTAACAGCGCATCAAAGCTTTATAGGAGAAATAATTCATTGAGAAAATACTATGGATTTTTTTAAGCAATTGAGATAATACTCTCATTATCCTATTTTAGACCCAGAATATCTCAACTTGCCAATGGTCAATGCTTTCCAGAATGACATATGAACAAGGCATTCATTCACCTTTTGGCGGGCATACTACCTAGAAAGAACTTCGGTCATCCCTTGTCACAGGAGTACTGTGATTTTAACAGAGAGTATTTTTATTGAGGGTTTGCATGCTATCTTTTCAAATGCATAACTCTGTCCCATGCAAGAAAATGTCTACTTGACCTGAGAATCCAGTATACTATAACGTTCTTGCTAACTTTAAAGAACATACTCAAATGAAAGGATAGATTCCTCGCTAAGGAATTAACTATAGTGATGAGCCCAAAGTTTTTTAGTTCTTGTTCAGCCACTCATAAATTTCATCCTATGAATCTTTATCCAAAATTTTTCACCTATAACTGTTCCATCTGTTAATAGCCATTCTCTTAATGATCATATTCTATTAAGCAGCTGGATTTAGATCTGATTTGCCAGATCCCTCAACCTCTCAGGGCCTCACTGGAAAGCAGCCAAGATTGTAACAACCTCCTCTACCTCTCAGGATGATCATGAGAATTAAAATAAGGGTAAGCACTGAACATCATCAGGAAACTCTTAAGTCCCATATAAATATATTATTATTATATACTAGCAACATTAAATTCCCTATGGGGGGAAATTATCATTATTCTGATAGACCACTATAAAATGCTGTCTCTCTTTATGTAAACTATTTCCAGTTTCAAAGATTTGTATAGACTTTGGACAAAATATATGTGTTAGGTCACTGATCCTTTGTGTGTATATCTACAACTTCTATCAACCCATGAGTTTTAAAATGTACATTTTTGTAGGAATCATTACAAGTGTCATATCTTTTTTGTTCAACACTCTATATCCCTAAGCATAAATCAGATGATTAACAATTTGTTCTATAAATAATTTAGTGAGCAAATTTTCATCAAGCAACTATTTGTCGAGCACCCATCATGGGCCGGAAGCCATCATAGACGGTAGGAGTGTGATGGTGCATAAAATAGACAAATATCTACTCACGGAGCTTACATTCTAATCAGAAAAAGAAAATGTAGAAAATGCGCCATAAGACTAGGAAAAATCTCGCTAAGGAAGTGAAATTTAAGCCAACAAATGAAGTTTTTAGGCATTAAGAAAAGCAGTTGAGATTTCTGATCTATTAGATAATCTTAGGAAGCTTTTACAAAAGCCAACCAAAGCCATGCCAAGTTTGATGGCATGCATGAGAGTAAAGAGATGTGCTATAGAGATGTGTAGAAGACTTTTTCCAAAACAGACCAAAAATGCCAACTGTGAAAATATTCCCAGCTGACAAGATGACTTTTGAAAGAACATTATGAAAATCTAAAATAAACCTTATTTTTTGTGCCATATGTAAATAGTACTAGAGCATCCCCAAATGGTTTTCCTAATTAAATGACAAAAGCATTTGTTTACTAGAGTCATTTCCAAAGTCAGAAAGAAGACTCACCTCTTCCTCCCCTTAATGTGTGATCCACAGGAGGACCAGGGAGCTGGGACTCCACCCCTACCCAGAACAGCAGAGCCAGCACTGACCTTGGCTGCTAGCACAAAGAGGCCTGCTACCTACTCATCTTCCATCCACAGACATAATCAGATGTCTTGAATGATAATTGCATTACCTCTACAAGCACCTGAGTTAACCACCATAAACCACTAATTGTTGTGCCATTTGAGCTAATCTTGGAGGGAAGGTAGGAAGTACAAGGAGGAAAAGAAAAATGTAAACCACTTAGTTGGCAGAAGACTGGATTGAACAGCACTATGGTAAGTATTTTCACAGGAATACACACTTTTTTTTTTTTTTTTTTGAGACAGAGTCTTACTCTGTTACATGGATAAGAGTCCTGCAGCGTCATAGCTCACAGTAATCTCAAACTCTTGGGCTTGAGCAATCCTCTTGCCTCAGCCTCCCAAAGTAGCTGGGACTACAGGTGCCCGCCACAATATCCAGCTATTTTTAGAGATGGAGTCTCACTCTTGCTCAGGCTGGTCTCAAACTCCTGAGCTCAAACAATCCACATGCCTTGGCCTCCCAGAGTGCTAGGATTACAGGCGTGAGCCACTGTGCCCGGCCACAACATTTTATTAAGAGCACCTCTGGGCCAGGCACAGTGGCTCTCACTTGTACATACTCCCAGCACTTTGGCAGGTGGAGGAGGGAGATAGCTTTAGGCCAAGAGTTTGAGGCTTCAGTGAGCTATGATTGCACACTGGCCCCAGCATGGGTGACAGTGAGAACTTGTCTCAAAATAAAAGAGAAAAAGAACACCTCTGCTTACAAATTAAGTTATAATAGTTTTTTTAAAGAGGCAACTCTTTAAGATATCAGCATCATGCATTGATGTAAAAGCAGAGTCTAAGAATAAAAATCATTCCATGGAACCACTAAAGCATGGGACAAAAGATTGGGGGCCATCTGCAATGTCCCTACATCCACATTATTAAAAATAACCTTCAATTTAGGTTTCTTGAACTCTTTTGGGTTCCTTTTTGCAACCCCAAATTTCAGAATACCCATAGCAACCCATCAGGATCTATCAATGGAGTTCTGTCTGAACTGACCTAAGCCCTGAACAGAATTAAAAAGGTTCTGAGGCTTCAGGGTGTAATCAGATTAATCAGACCAATTAAATATCTCTAATTTCAACAATTAAGCAACTCATCAATCTTTTTAAAGTGCTCTTGCTTCTGAATGTGGCCAAAGAAGACTCTATGGTATAAGATCATTATTATTATTATAACTCTTACCATACGTCACTGCTTCCATGCAAGTTTCTCAGAGGCACTGGATAATCGGTTCACCTACTTTGCTTTCACTTCTTCTTCCTCTAGCTCAGTGGTTCTCAACCTTCCTAATGCCGCAATGTATTTTCATTGTTAAAAAGGGGTTGAGACCCACAAAGAACCACTGCTCTAGCTCCCTTCTACCACTCCCGAGTTCCTCTTGCACTGAAAGCCTATATTTGTTGCTTTGTTGCTTTTATGTTAGGAGAATGACAAAATTATTTAGGAGTAAATACAGTTTTAGAACTTTGAAATACTAAGGCGACCGTAACTGAGTTTTGGGATTCTGTTACATGTGTAAATTGAAGTGATATTCTTTTAAAAGGACACTCATGTGCCTACCTGATAACACAAAGGAAAATTAGGTTTTTGTGGGATTTTTATGTTGGTGGTGGTGGTAGTGGGGTTGTGTGCTGGTTGGTTGGTTGTGTGTTTCTTTGCCCTAGTACTTGCCTCCAAAATCTTTCCTCTTTGATTGGAAGAGGGAGCACACATTCTCTGTCGTGGAGTTGTGTTTTAGAGCCAGAAACATTATCCAACCACTTGGTATTTAGAAAAGTGATAAGTGCCACAATTAAAAGTCAACGTGAGTGTTCAATGTGGGTCTAAATCATATTGGAAAAGCAGATTTTGCTTTGCAAGTCTTCAGAGTGGTCTGAAAGGCTGTCACACTGCTCCACCTGCCATTAGTCACTATACCAAAGCACGTTTGCCCTTTTTAATGAAAATCTCAAGGTTTTGTCCCCAAGAACATCAACTCCCACATGTAATGGCACTCTAACCCATTCATTCCTATGTACCCTCACCCACTATCCACGTGGACTCCCACACATAATTACGCTTCACCCACACACATAATTTAATTTCTTGCCCATATGTTAATTATGTCCTCAACTTCGGCATCTAAATACACACCCCTGCCTCACATCTAATTATAGCGCCCCTCTTATGAATGTAATTACATCACTGAGCCACCCACCTAATTATGCCCTCCTTGACATATTAAATTGCACTGCCCTGCTGAAGGACCTAATTACATTCTAACCAGCACACCAATTAAGCCCCCAACCCTCCACCAATACCCCTCAGATGCACATCTCTTTATCCTGGTATCCCAGTTGCTTTATTACTTCAGCTAAGGATTGGCACCTTCCCACATGCGAATTCCCAGCAAGCATGGTGCCCAGCTAAACAGGCAAAATAATGATAAGAGGCAGCTGAATCAAAAGCAGCTTCAGTCCTTTCCAGTAAGTAAGCTAACGTGCATTTGCTTTCTCAGGCATTGAACTAGCCCCTTGGAAGTCCAAATTAAAATTTCAGCTGATTTCTTATTTAGCATGTGTAAGCATTTTTATGATGAAAATATCTAGTAATTAGTTCATTTATTTCACAGGAAAAAATACTTCTCATTACAGACATTTAATTCCTAAACCCTTAAAAATACATTATGCAACACTTTCCCTGAGGACATATATTTATAAGTGCTAATTATAGAATATTTGCAGATCCCTACATTCAAGGGCATTTAACTGTTCTTCAATTATACAAAAACAAATTTCCAGAAAGCTGCTGCTCAGGTTTATAGTCCCCATTCTGCTAATAACATTAGCATCATTATGCTTTCTACACAGGATGTCTCTTTGCGGAGACTGAATGATATGAATATATTGGCTACTATTTGCCTGTTAAATTTTCTTACCCAATCCATTATAAAAATAACACTTCAGCATTCTGAGTAATATTTTGTGTGTTTCACATATGAACTGTTATTCTGGATACAATCCCACATAGCATCTTGTGACTCATTCCGCATATTTATGAAGCACTTCACAATCAATTCCCTATTACAGCGAAACTTTTATAAGTTCCCACCTAAGGGATTGTAACAAACTGGTCAACATACAGAGGAAGTCAACATAAGGAACTAGGCCTGCTGTACCGATACGTATATGTGGTGCATGTCCAATCTATGACAATTAGGTCAACTTAAGGAGGTGGTCAGTGTAGGGAAAGGGTTAACTATGGAGGTTCTCCTATAATGGGAATTTGTTACTGGTGTCTGTTTCTGACCCAAGAATGCCAAAGCAGTGACAAAGGCTGTGCCTATACTTTAGGACAGAGGTTGGGCACATTTCAAAAGTCCTCAAGACTGTTGATGTTGTTTTCTTTTGACACAGTGGAAAGGAAAGGGAATATATAGAACGCTCCCAACACCACCAAGGCAGTGGCCAATCACTAGTGCAGCAGAAGATGAAAGCAGCGGAAGCAGGGACTCAATGTCATGCCATCGTCAGACCTCGTATGGGCATTCCCTGAGTTACAAGCATCTGACTTGCATACAACTAGCACTTACAAACAGAGGCTGTGACAGTAAGTCCCTGAGTTACAGACGTCCGACCGGTGTTCCACTCACACTTCTGAAAGGAGGCTATTGCAAGTAGTAGGTAAATGTACCTGTTCCAACTTACATGCAAATTTAACTTAAGAACAAATCTACAGACCCTATCTCATCATACCTTGGGGACCGCCTGCATTTGCAATTATCTCATTGCAAATACCATTGAAAGACTCTTTTTCTCTAACTACAGAAAGCACATCTTCCTAGTCACCCTGTAACCTTTTAGAATCTAGCGCACAGGAATTGCAACATCGAATGGCTATACGATTCCCACAAGTAATAACATAAATGAGCAGAAAGAAGGCAATAATGCTGTAGATTGTGGCAAACAAAGGGTGCATGATCAAAGCAACAGGATCAGAAACTGCTCATACCCCATGGATTGGTATGGGACCCAGGGTTGCCTAATATTCTGATTTCTCTTTTTCTTAAATTACACTAAAAATCCAGACTTTAATGAGAAATCTCCTAGTTTTTAAATGTTGGCATATAGTTCAAATGACTTTTTTAGAGAGTGAAGGCTTTGAAGACCATATTTGGGTTGCTCATAGCCAGTTTACATAACCTACTCTGGACCCAGGCAGAAGTCTAGTAGAGTTCTTAGATTTATCCAAAGAGTCCATGGTTAGAGACAAGTGTAAATCTTAAATTATTAAGAAAGATGTAGGAAAACACACGTTTCCAGGAACTTTTATCCAAAGGTTGAGATAGACTCCCTTTGCCAGGCTCAAATAAAAGAATAGATTCTTTTATAAGACAGTTAGTGAAAAATTCAGGATTCTAAGTGACAAAGAGAAGTCCAAAGGGCTTTTGCAAAGTCTCCATAATTTCTATTCAAAATAACATTAAGTAATATTCAGATATTACCCATAGCAGTTCCTCAGCTTCTTATCCTAAACAGTTGTTTGTTTGCTAACCAAAATGAGATCTTCTTATCCGTACTGTTGTAATGTGCGTGTTCTTTTAACAAGATATTGTGGTTATCTCTCCATAGTGAGTTTAATATCAGCATTATATTTGACGGTATAGGTGGCTGATAACTTTGCCAATTCCTTAACATTGAATATTTTAGGTTGCTTCCTCCTTTTTCACTACGATAAACAACATTGTTGTACATGTCTTTGAATTGTGGCAGAACCCAGAAGGAAGCTGGGAAAAGTGGCAATCAGCCCACCCCATTCTCTCCTCTGGCATGGACAAAAAAGGCTGCTTAATTTTGTGTAAAGCACAACCTTAGAAAAGCCCCTTCAAGATGTCCTTGTAATATGCTCACTATCACTAGACCATTTAACATAGAATTCCACCTGCTTTTACTGACCTGAGCCACATAACCTTGAGCACTCATTAAGTTATTTCCTTAAGGTATATCTTTAAATGTGGAATTACTAGATCAGATGATAAACAGATATTTAAGACTTTTGATACACTTAACGCTGTTTAATTACTTGCCAGAAAAACTATACCAAGTTCATGGGTACCAGAGTGCCTGAGAGCCCCTACATGTCAATTTCCTCATCTGGCGTCCTTAAAACAATTTAGGGCACATCAATAGTTATTAGCAATGAGTAGTTATTCATCCATTTCCATAAGAAAAACACTATGGGGATCTCCTTATATACTATTACGGATATTTCAGACATGCCAGAGGAGAGACTTAATTGTGTTATAATCGTTTTATGGCATATTACTTAACCTGAGAGGGAAGAGTCAGTGCATTTAACAATGTGCATATCAATTTTGGCTTCCACAGTTTTAATAATGACTTGAAATAACAGCTTGGAATAAGTGTCTAGCTGGGAAAACCTAAGCAGGTCACTTGACATCCCTCAGTCTCAATTTCTACATGTTAAGTAGAGAGTAATATGAGCTTCCTATGTTGGGATTATCAGACAATGTATGTAAAACATTTAGCAAAGAGCCTAGCGCACAGGTAGCTCTCAACATTCCATAGTTGTAGAGTGTTCTCGCAAAACCCATGCCAAAGGATTCAGATTATGTTTCTGAAATTACAGAAACGTAATTAACCTATTCTTTGGCAGGTTTTCTCTAATGTATTTGGTTCTTATTAATATTTCCTAGACATTTACCTAAAATTTTACAGTTAAGGGGAGTGAGATAATTTATCTATATAAACTTATCTATTAAAATTTAAAATAAAAATACTGAATGCAAAAATACATTCACTTTAATTTTTCCTCTGAATAAGTATACTTCAGTTAAAGAACTTCTGTAGGAGTTGTGTACAGGTTATATCCATTGCTTTATTTGTATACATGGCCACAGAGTCATAATTAGTAAACAAAAACACTTGAAACTTCATGAAAATAAGTCTTTTCGCTCCCTATTTATTTGGACATATTCACTAGTATCCACTCTTCATTGCCACCCTCTCTCTCTCTTGCAATCATGGCAGCCTTCCACAGGAGGCAGCATCGTTTCTTATTTCTGCATTTCCCATAAACACACAGATTTACTTATTCCGTCCAGTAAGAGCCTCTAGAAAATGAGACTTTGGTTGTTTTGCCGGCGTGGCTCTGATGAACCTTTTGGCTCACATATCCTTTAACTGGCTTAATGAGAAAAAAATTCTGCTTTAACAGGATGATTTTTGAGGCTGGAATAATTTTCTTTTTAAACATAATGCCAAGCCCACAAGAAACTGGCAATACGAAGTTCAAGGTTGGCTAATGTCATCCTCAGTACTTCTCAAGCACATCTTACTTAAAAAATCACCACAGAGACAGAACAATAACATATATAAGCTATATTTCTACAGGCAACAGATCTAAATGATTCCTTAGTCATCTTCTGAGTGCCCAGATCATAGAAATAACACCAAAGTCATGAAGAAAACAATGGTTACTCACATAAATTACAGTATCAGAGTTTCCTGCCACTTCCAAGGTGACTTTGAGATAGGTACTAACCCTTTCCCGGCCTCGGCTTCCTCATCCATGAGGTAGAGTAAGGGGAAACATAAGAAACTACCTGAATGGAATTATTGAAGGGATTAAATAAAATGATAATTATGAAAAGCGCCATGCCTAGAACTTGGAAATCGCTCTGTCATGTTAGCTTTTAATAGCTTTAAACTGTAAGAGCTCCAATAACCATATTGCTCTGGTATCTTCCCTGCTTCGTGGAGTTTTTCAGCACCCTCTTCCCCACGCTGGCCTCTCCACGCCCTGCTGTCTGCGCCTCTTCTGTCCTCACAGCTTCTCTCGACCACGTGACAAAGTGAAAGGAGGTTTCTGCACATCGAAATTCCCACAGTACGAAAAAAATGTGTTTCCTTCAGATACCTTCTCTTTAAAGACACTACCTAATCTATGACATTTTATTACCAACTATTTTTATTCATACAATAATATTTTTCCTTTTTCTCTCAAGGTTTCCTGGCTTTCACTTCATCCACCTCAAGTCTTATAAATCCTTACTGCTAAATCCTTATTTCCCTAAGCTCAATTCTTCAGCTTCTAAATCCTTTCTTGCCTGTATTTGTTCATGCAATAAAAGGTCAGCAATGAAATTATAAAATGCTTTAAGAAGTTAATAATTGTGATTTACTTTTTAATCAATAATTTTGGACCTGTTACATTCTGCCTTTTAAATATTGCAGAAGACTTTGCCACTTCTTTTACAAGGCCATCTCCTCGAAATGAGAATATAATCTAAATAAAGAGGTCCTCAGGGATTACTTAATTGATGTCCTTTACTAATTTCAATAAAGTCACAAAGTTTTCGAGCAAAAAAATGATTGCTCTAACTGCCCTGACTACACACTCAGTGTCTTCATCCTGGCTGAAACATTTTTTTTTTGTCTAGAGTTCCAAGGGGTTAAAAAATGATTACTGTCTCTGGCAAGAGGTTGTTTGGGAGCTATATCGACTGGCCTGTTTCCTAAACATATTGGCTCCACAGTGCTACAGAGACTAAAAAATGTTTTCTTCTAGCAGCTGAGCCAAGATAACTTAAAAACCAGCAGGGAGGCAATATGTTAGTTTCAAAGATGGTGGTACTATAATAGCCGTGATTTCAGAAGACAAATCCCACTCATTCGTTTTGTGGGAAAATTGGTACAGGAATACCTGATGGTTGGAAGACTGAAGAAAAGAAAGAGCACCGAAGTCCCCTCACGGGGCCAAGGCCAGCTTCTGGCAGGGAAGAGATGTGGAAGCCAGCTCAGCCTTTTGCTCCATCACTGCTCTCTGCCATTTCGTTCTGGAGAGCGGGAAGGCAGGGGCTGGCTGAGCTGACATCTATGACTGTGACTTTCAATCTTCAGAATAAGCAGCAGTTTCTCCATTATGGTACTTCATCAGATTGATTTCATTGCAATATCTGAGACTTATATTGATGTCTAACCACTTCAGGGTGACACAGAGCCACAGTAACAAAAGGGACTCATTATAACTGTTTGACCATCTCCATCGTCAGGTCATTCTAAGATGTCTTAAGCTGACTGCTTCCAATGTGAAGATTTTCCCCATCACTCTCTATTAATGAAGTCTGAGTCTATGGGTGTACCAGGATACACTTGGCAATTGTATATAGCAAAACCAAGCAGCTTAACACATTCATACATTCTACTAAAATTTGTTGAATGTCGGCTTGGTGCCTGTAGCACAGTAGTTATGGCGCTGGCCACATACACCAAGGCTCGTGGGTTCGAGCCCGGCCTGAGCCAGCTAAACAACAATGATAATTGCGACAAAAAAATAGCTGGGCATTGTGGCAAGTGCCTGTAGTCCCAGTTACTTGGGAGGCTGAGGCAAGAGAATTGCTTAAGCCCAAGAGTTTGAGGTTGCTGTGAGCTGTGACTCCATAGCACTCTACCTGGGGCAATATAATGAGACTCTGTCTCAAAAAAATAAAAAGTAAATAATAAATTTGTTGAACGTCTACAACGTCCCAGGCACTATGCTAAGAACTGAGATACCATAGCTCTTTATCACCCAGAATTAAACACTATCCTTGGGAGCTTCCCAGCTAGTGTGAGAAAGAACCCACAATCTAATACTTATACAAATGAACATAAAGTTGTAAGTGCGAGGTACCTAGTGCCATGAGGAAGATCCCCTAAGAAAATGATGCTCACACAGGATGCAAGTAATAAACAAAAGTTAACTAGGTAAGAGAAGCCAAGTGTCATCCAGGAAGAACAGTGTGTTGAAAAGTTCTATAGATGGGGAGCACAGTGTTTATGGGGAACTAAAAGAAGGCCAGTCAGGCTAAATGTAAAGGGTGAGAGAAAACTTGTGGAAATGGAAACTGGAGCCTTAGGGAGAGGCCAGGCCTTAAGGGGTTTGTCTTTATCCTAAAATCAATGAGAAGACAATCAAGGGTTTTAAGCAAAGTGATGGCATGATCTAATTTGCATTTTAAAAAGATAACTCAGGCTACAATGTGGAAATACCCTGGGGAGGAGGCCAGATAAGGTACAAGAAGTCCAATGAGAGACTTTCATAGAATTTTAGGCAAGACGCCATTGTCACATGGAATAGGATGGTAAAGGCAAAGGTGGGAAATAAGGAGTGTATATGATAAAGAGAAAGAAATTATCTTCACAAACATCAAAATGTCCTTCAGCTTCCTGCAATAACAGCTTCTTGAGAACAGTCTTACAAGTAATAAGAATAACGAAACAAAAACAAAATAACTAAATGTCCATAACCAATATTGTGACTCAACTTTAGAGTCATATGATCTCATCTTCTCAAGATTAGGATGAAGTTGTGAGCACTCAGAGGATGACTGTAGACTGCCATCCCACCCTCCTCCCATTATCGTGAACACCCAGAACCTCTCCTTCTTCCATTGCTTTCACCACATGGAACTGATCTGGGATTACTCTAGCATGGGCCACACCTCCTTCCATAAAACTTAGGTTGATGACGTGTGGGTACAAAGGCTTTGGAAGAATAGCTATCCACTCTGTTGATCATTTAGCACATTTTCATTTACCACCTGCTATGTTATGTGCCAGGGCAGGTCTAAGTGCTGTCCCCAAGGGGCTCACAATCTGGTGAGCAGAAAGTAGGTGAAAAAAATGATTGTTACTCTATAGTGCAGGAACAGAGATTGACACAAAGTTGGTGGAAGAAGAGAACAGATTTTTGTTCAACTGTCAGGGCAGTTGAAATTTGGGAGAGACAACTGGGAAGGTTTTACACAAATCAAGAGTGGCTTTGCCAAACTTTGAAGGATAAAGCAAGAATTCATCAGAAAGACCAAGATGGGAAGGGCACTCTGGGTGGGGGAACAGAATGTACAAATGTGAAGAGGAAATGGAAAGCACAACTTGTTTGGAGAAATGCAGGTCATTTGATAATAACAGAGTATAACAGGACAAAGAAGTGGGTAGCAGTCGGTGAGTTTATATTAGCTTTATTCTCCGAGATTCTTGAAGATCTTGTGTGCCACTCTAAGAAGTCTGAACTTTATCTTATAGGTGGTAATCAGGAAGGACTGACCAGTCCATGACTGATCCCCTACAAACAGGAAATGGTAGTGGCCTTCAGTAACATTTCATAGGAACCAGCCAAAGCCCAGCATTTAAGGCCCTCAGTCTTGGTCAATACCAAAGCTTGAATCTCAGGATTCCCACTAGGCCAGGGAAAAGGCTAGCTCTTGCCCGACCATAAGTTAATGTGATGAATCCTATCTTTGTCATTCAACTATATCTGCAAAACTCTTATCCTTGTCACCAATCATGGTTTCACAGGTTCTTTACTACCACAAACACCAAGTTGATAAACCAGGCTGAAGCCAAGGTTCTGCCATATCTTAGCAACTACTATTATATCCCAGTCTCTGAATCACACAAGAGGAAGAGTTGGTGTATCCCAAATTAGACAACTGAAAATCCCAGGCATGCATCAGGGTCCCTTTCCTGAGTCTAGAATGTCTGGAATTTCATCAGTTTTAATAATAAACATCTCCTAGCTGCTGCCTGCTCTTCTCCATGAGTTTTCTCCATCAGCATGGCACCAGACGGCTTGGTGAGGGCATTGTTGGGCTATTTGCTCTTGTTTGCCTGACAGTTAGTAAGGTAGAGGATGTTTTAAGGAGGAGAGCTCAGACTAGGGAAAATTTTTCAAAAGCTCTTGAATTAGTCCAGATAACAAATGATAAACCTGCACCAGTGAGGTAAGAAAGGAAGAAATGGATTCAAAAAATATTTAAGAAATAAAACTGGATTTAGAGAGTGAAATTCAAATATAAGAGCTTGGACATCCAGCCCAAATGGCTGAGTAGATGTTGGGGTTGTTGCCTGAGACCAGAAACAGAAAAGAAGAAGCAAGAAGGAGGGGCATCAAACATAAAGAGCCTTTGCAACATTGAGGATGGTACCCACTGGGCTCAAGAGACTGGGTCTATTTTTACTCATCATTATTTCCCCAGGGACTAGGGCAGTCCCTCGCCACAATAGTAGTTGCTCAGTAAGTATTTGATGAATGAGTGCCTGAAGACTTATTTTACATGGAAACATCAAAATTTGGGGAGAGCAGAGTTATGCTGCCAACAGGACATATGCATTTAGGTAACGAGTCCTAGAAAAGTAAAAGGGAATTTCTGATGCCACGAATCCTTATTTTAAATTTAATTTTAGCTCTGATTATATCTTTCATATTCCCAATTTACATTAAATTTTATGGCTTATCTGGTAGTACTGTATGTTTTCCCTGGGTCCATAAATATCACTGGCCTTTGGGTTTGAAAACGTCCTCAAACAATTATGGCTCCAGAATGAACACTACTTTGTGAAGATGCTGTCCTCTGAATAGTAGATTAGACCCAAGATGTAATAAAACCAGAATAGATCAAACCCCAGAAACAAACAAAAAAAAAATTATGCAAAATAATCAGATGACACATATTTCATAGGAGGCTGTTAGCCATTGTTTTGTTAATAACAGCCTACCACAGGTAAAGCAATTACCAAATTAATTGAATTTGTAATTGCCTTTCTCTTGGCACCTTTCTTTTTTTTTTTTTTTTTTAGCAAAGAGTTAAAATTCTGAAAACTCCGAGTCTACATATATAGGAAAAATAATACTTGGCAAGAAAAATCTTATGCATAATAATTTTCAGAGTAGAAAATGTCATCGTACCCTCAAAAAGCACTTCTGTTTCCCTTACAGTTAGATTTTGACCCGTGTTCCATCTATTTTAAATTTTCTCGCCACACTTACCCACTTAATTATTTTTCCAAGAAGCTGCTAATATAATTTCTTAATTAACAATTGGCCCAAATTCCCTCCATCCACTTAGTTTTTGCTCCCTCTGTGCTGTCAGCCTTCACAGAGCTAGACATAGGAAAGGATAAAAACCTAACGTGTTCGTCTAAAAAAAATTCTACTGCTTCCTTGGGCTCAGTTCTCAACCTTCGTACATACCCGGAATCTACAGGTATAAATTACTGCAGATTCAGACTGGACTCTGGGAGGTGAGCGTCAATTTTGGCCTTTAGGGGAATGATTTGAGAACGGTCACCCATGGCCATGAGAATTATCGTCAAATTATATTTCTTTTCTGGCCCTGGTTCTGAAGTATGGCTCTAGTAACTTGGCTTCTGTCTTTCTTTGAAACTACAGCCCCTGGCAGCCCTTCCAGATCCCCGCCCTGCCTCACAACTCAAAGTTTCCAGGAACTGCACTTCGGTCCCAAATTTTGACCCCAATGTTAGAGACTCTGACCTTGTTTACTTGTGTCCCTACCATGATAAATGATCAGACCTTTAGAAGGCGGAGGCCCTGCCTTACTCTGGCCAGTACCTCTGGAAGGTGTCTGCTGCCAAAACCTCCAGCCTAGAGAAAGTCAGGGCTGTCTTATCTGGATCTCTGAGCACAGCTCCATCCACACCCATTTTCATCTCTATTACCACATCATGTTGGTCAATATTTTCTGTTTATTGCCAACAGAAATCAATAATATGGTGAAAATCAAACCACCCCTTCCTGGCTATTGGCTAGCTTCCTTTTTGCCCCCACAGTCATGTCCCCTCCCCTAGTCCCACCCTGCCCCTTCCCTCATCCTCCTGGGAAGCCTACCTTTAAAAATCAGTCTCTAATCCAAAAGTTCTGAACCTTGATGTTAACAAGGTATGTCTAGTCAGGCCAAAATAACAAGAATGTTGTGCTATCTCATCTGTGACCTAGAATTTTTTAGGCCAATTAATGAAGGAAAATAGTGAATTTGAGGGAAGATAGTAAATTGATTTGAATAGATACAAACATTTTTTAAAAGTTCCCTGTACCTATCTGCACTTCTCGATTCCTTGACCAAAGTAATTAAGCCGGAGAAAATTCAGTATCAATATGATCTCTCTCTATTAAGTTAATCAAATATATCTTTATGCCTTTAAGAAAGCCCTAATACAGTTATAAATGAGCATATTAATAGAAATCAAACAGAAGCTTCTTAGTATCTAAATAAATGCTTAAAATTTAATCAAAATGGGGCGGAAATTACTTTCTACACTTGAACCTTTGCCTATAAGAAGGACCAAGCTGAAGAAACCAAAGAAAATATAATAAAGATACACTAGCTTTAGATTTTTCTGCGGGAAAACACCCTGTTGTGTCACCAAACCTAAAAAGAAAATGTTCTATGGAACAGTAACATCTCCTGAGAAAATTATCACTCCCATCAGACCTACCGGATGAGATTTGACTCGGTGGTAATTGGTGTCATGCATTCTTTTCAATTATTCCCAGGAAGTTAGAAGCCTGAGCCATAATCACTCTTTGTACAAAATTTTACAGACTGTCGAGTATGTTAGAAAGATCTGCACCATGGCAAGGCAGCTCATTCCTTATGTTTATTTTTCATTTTGATCTCAAACATACACAACCTGCAAGTTTTTCTTAAGAGAAAGGTGTCAATTTTTAATTATTTCTAAGTGTGAAAACCGAGTTTTACCTTCAGCTATTCTTTTGGGCAACTGCATGGTACTACCTCAATTCTAAACATTTGTTTTCCTTTCCCTACACAGATAACAGATATTGGGACATCCTGGGATGATCCACACTCATCTTTTCAGTTACAGAGCAATTTAAAGAATGGTGGGTATTAATTCATTGTTCAGATACAGAGTCTTAATTCACTGGAAATTAATTTATTTCACATAGTACTTTTAGTTTATCATAATAGTTACCTAAATATAATGATATAAATGTACAATTAACAGAGTCCATTGCATTCTACATTAATACTTTATTTCCCTAAATCCCAGACTCAACAGATTTATTTCTTTTCATTGCTCTGGTGAAATTGATTTCACCCCATTTCGAGTAGTCTTTTTGTTTTTATTTTCCCCCATTGGTTCCTGGCATTTCCAAAATGCTAAGGAAAGCTTAAATTCTTAGACAGATAATATCAGTAATATTACCATAATATGCTGTGGAAGGCAGTCATTCAAAGCACTTTTACATCTGTTATCTCATTTTAACTTTGTTTCTCATAGTAGCACTGAAATATGAATACAAGATATAATTTTCCCCTAACAACCCTCTCTATAAGTGGGCAAGATTTGAGCAGAAACTTCTCCAAGGATGACAGACGAATGGCCAACAAACATATGAAAAAATGCGTCATCTTTAATTATCAGAGAAATGCAAATCAAAATCACTAAGATATCACTTAACCCTAGCAAGATCAGCGCACATCACGAAGTCCCAAAACACCAGATGCTGGCATGGAAGTGGAGAGAAGGGAACACGTCTACACTGCTGGTGGGACTGCAAACTAATACAGCCTTTTTGGAGAGATGTATGGAGAATCCTCAAAGATCTAAAAGTAGACCTTCCATTTGACCCTGCAATCCTACTACTAGGTATCTGCCCAGAAGAACAAAAATCATTTTACCACAAAGACATTTATGCTCTAATGTTTATTGCAGCTCAATTCATAATTGCCAAGGTATGGAAGCAACCTAAGTGCCCATCAACCCATGAATGGATCAACAAACTGTGGTATATGTATACCATGGAATATTATTCAGCCATTAAAAAAGATGGAGACTTTATATCTTCTACATTTACCCAGATGGAGTTTAAATACATTCTTCTTAGTAAAGTATTGCAAGAATGGAAAAATAAATATCCATTGTACTCCATACTAATATGAAATCAGTATATAAACAATTACATGCTCATAAGAACAATAAAACACTAATATAATCTAGTTCAGGGTAGAAGGAAGTGGGAGGTGGGAGGGGAAGGACATTTGGCAGAAGAAGGGAAGGAGGACATGAGGTGGGATCTCACCAAATATGCACATTGTGAGGATGTATAACACACCCCTGCGGGAGGGGCTCTTCTACAAATGGAACTTTACCCTGGAAGCGAGAACAAAGTTACCTAAAAATTATACCCTCATGTTAATTTGAAAAATAAAAAATAAATACTAAAAAAGAGGTGTTATTTGCCCCAATTTGCAAATTATAAACCTCAGGCTACGAATTGTCACATGACTTGTCTGAGACCATAAATGGCATCACAGAAAGGCCAAATATTTACACTCTATACCACACAACTCCCTAGTGTCAAAATATGGTCAAGAATGATAGGGTGGGCTCAGCACCCATAGCTCACTGGTTAGGGAGCCAGCCACATACACCATGGCTGTCAGGTTCGAACCCGGCCCAGGGCCTGCTAAACAACAATGACAACTGCAAAAAAAATAGCTGGGCGTTTGTGGTGTGTGCCTGTAGTCCCAGCTACTTGGGAGGATGAGGCAAAAGAATTGCTTAAGCTCAAGAGGTTTGAGGTTGCTGTGAGCTGTGATACCACAACATAGTGAGAACCTGTATCCAAAAAAAAAAAAAGAAAAGAATGACAGGTGAATTTCTTTAATTATTCAACAGTCATGGAACCACGTTCTAGATTCCTACAACAAAGAAGCAATGTGCAAAGAATAATCCACCTTCTCTCTGAGAACCTGAATTTCTCCTTTATAAAAACCAGAATAACAGAACTGCTCTTACTTCTCCTTTCAACATGGGTTGCTGGAGAGCTCAAAGCCAACGGCAGACTATACAATATTGCACAGAAACTGCAGTTTCAAAGTGCAAATGCAGTCTCGTGAGGATCCTGCAACCTACATTACCTACATCCAATTTTTTTCTTCCAAATAGCTACAGAAGAAATGTTTCCATTTCTTGTAAGGGTATTCTTATAAGAGAAGTGAAAAATCTTAAAATAGTCTCCAGGTAACGGAAGAATTAAAAACGAATCCACTAGAGCCCCTGCCTCTTCAACAAGACAGTAAACTAGAAAACCCCTGAAATCACACAGGCCAAGTTTCTCATCCCAGCCCTTCCTCCTACCAGCTCTGGAACCTTGAATGAGTAATTCAGTCACTCTCACTCTTAGTTTCATCTGTGACACAGAGGCAATAATAACAAGCACAGAGTTGCTGTAAAGATAGAATATGTGAAGAGAATGGGGCAGACAGCATAGGTCAGCAGAAGAGCTGCATTCGCCTAGAGCTGGAACATTGAGTTAGACATGCCCATGTAACTCAGTCCTGCAGGTGTCTGTCCAATTTTCCTCTTATGTCTTCTCCTTCTGCTTGGATCCTGCTGGGATCCTGAATCAAAACTGGGAGGTTCCTTGGCCATCAGTTAAGGATGAACAAGCAGAAGACAGAAGCCTGGGGGCTTGATGGCACTGTAGAGCTATCTTCCAGCCCTGAACTATCCCCTCCCTCATTTCTTATTGCTTGAGATAAATTAGCATCTATTTGGTTAAGCCCCTATGTTAGGTTTCTATTAGAAAGCAGCCGATTACAAGCCTCACAACAGAACCTAACAAAAGTCTGGCAAAGATCTATACCCACCAAACACCATTCCCCATAGTTTCCTTGCAATCAAAAAGGCATTCATTTGGAAGAATGATTGATTATAATAACTTTTATAAGTTAAAAAACCAACTACCAAATTCTGTAGGTTATATAGCCTGATCCAAATTTCATAAGGAGAAAAAAATAAAAAGTGCCGTGAGACTAAAGGATATCCAGGAGCTCAGAAAATTCTACCTAAGAAAAGAAAATGTGTTTCATGTCAACAAACCTATTTTGACAAACTACTTCAAAAGGTCCTGCTGGGTTTCCCCAAGGCCAAGGCCACAGCTGGTCCAGGCCCAAGGAGACATGACAGGGAACCAACCCATGGCCAAACTAGGGAGCTGGAAACGCGTGTCCGTGTGGGGTGCATTAATGATGTGATTCTTTATGTATAGGCTTGGGTGAATATTCAGGAAAAATGACTAGTTTGTAATTCATATCATAATATAAGAAAATGGAGAGCCAACTATGTTTTTATTACCCCGAAAGGAAATATTTCTCAGATTATATCAGCACACTTGTGGTTTTAAACATTCCTGATACTCCCTTAATCGTTTCCAAGGAAATTTATGCTCTTCCTGAGAAATGTATCTTAGGCCAAAACAGAGTTTATTCGATAATACCTACTAACATTGGACCATGTAGACTTGAAAGGGACAGTCCTTGCTTAAATAAGAATGAGCTACTCCCACCCTAGGGGATGTGGCATTTCCAGAGTGGGAACACAGCCCATCCCACCCCACTGTACCACACTGTGCACTCAGAACACACACACTGCATACTTATAAAATCCACTGTGAAGGTTAAAATTTGGCTCTTCATGCCTAATAATATTCAATAAATATTTTACCAAAGTACATTCATAGAGCCATTTAGAAATAGCTACATCAAAATATCCTACTTAGTTTTCTACAGTTCAAGCAAGGGCACTGCCGTGATCTAGCCCAACTGGGACACAGGGAGCCCTCCCAGCAAACATGAGTAGCTGGAAATAAATGAATATTTATATTGAGTGGAAAGCATTCCATGGAGCACCAAAATGAAAAACTTCTTGTTCTTCAAAAGCTCACAAGACGGTATTAAGATCAGCAGATAAGAACTTCTAGAAAACTGTGATATGTAGATGATATAGTTATGCAGATAACTGTAATGTATGGCAGAATGGAATAAATTTGATAATAAAACCAGGGGAAATTGTGAAAGGGCCAAATAAGAAGCTGTAATAAAGGAGATTCCTGTGACATTGAAAGTACAGAGCATTTTAGCAGCCTCCTCCTGAGGATGGACAGCCCTTATTAGGACCTATTAACATTCCGTAACGTAGAGGCTGTGTACCATGCCTCACGCCTGTAATCCCAACACTCTGGGAGTCTAAGGTCGGTGCATCGCCTGAACTCAGGAGTTCAAGACCAGTCTGAGCAAAAGCAAGACCCTCATCTCAACTAAAAATAGAAAAAAACAGCCGGACATTGTGGCGGGCACCTGTAGTCCCAGCTTCTTGGGAGGCTTAGGCAAGGGGATCATTTGAGCACAAGAGTTTGAGGTTGCTGTGAGCTGTGACACCCCAGCACTCTTCCCAGGGTACAGAGTGACACTCTGTCTCAAAAAGAAAAAAAAAAAATCCATAACGTACAGAGCATAAACTTTCTTGTATTTCATCCTGGCAACAAGAAAAAATAAATAGATAAAAGAATAATAATAATGATGATGATGATGATGGCTCACATGAGGGCTAACATATATTAAGCATTTAGAGGAAAATGATAAAGGTAGAGATATATAATCTGAGTTAGAGAATGAGTGACTTGGCATCCTTTTGCTGAAACTCAGGGGGAGGACAGAAGGAAGGAAGTTCCAACTGACAACACTGATCTTGGCCCACTCACCTGCATTTTTGCCTCAGCTGTACACACTGCTTTCTTCCCACAGGGAAATGAAGTGTGCCAATTAACTAGCAATTTAGTTCGCTGATAATAAACTAGAAACAGTTCACTAAGAAGTAATGATATTTCTGAGAGCAGGGTGAAATATACCTTGTTTTCAGTGATGCAAGCTGGTTTCCCAAGATTTCTAAGAATTGATTAGTCTATTCAGATTCTCAGCAAAAAGAAGACCTAAAAAAAAATCTAAATCTCGTTGAATTAGTTCAGCCTTTTGTCATGACTGCACACACACAATAATGTAATGACTTTGGGTCCCTAAGAAAAAGAAAAGGGTTTTTCCTTTATTATTCAAGGATGATTCCTTGGCCTTGCAGCTGGCACAAAGAGGCCTGGAATTCATTTGCACACACTTTAAAAAGTAAATGTTTCCTACCATCCTACTGCTGCAACTGACAGATAAGATGGGAGCCTAGTTTGTATTTCTTTAGTCATTTCTTTTCTTTAAATCTATTTTCTCATGCAAAGGTAGAAGTCAGTTGGCATAACTGAAAGCCTAGAAAAAGCCTCTTTTGGATTTCTTTTAAAAATGCTTCTATTTGATGAGCTGTTGAGGAAGCTTGCTTCCCCGTTTCCTCGTCATGTCATAGCTGGTTGGGGTCAGTTTTTGCACACAGAGGAGCCTGCGGATTGGCTGCTTCAGCCTCTCTGTTCCTCCTTCCTTCCAGCTTCCTGCTGAAACTTGATGGCTAAAAGCTGCCTGTCTTGGACTTCTTTGCAACTAACACTGTAAATGCAAATTCATCTTTACCCATTAGATGCACCCGAGGGGGGAGAACTGAGACCCATCTTCCTGCCACTGTTTCCTGTTGCAGGCAGTTGTGGCCAAGCTAACAGCAGTGGCACCTGGGTTTCATAATCCCTAGACCACAGGGAGAGCAGTTGCTTCTCAAACTCAATAATTCCAGAAGCCACCTCTTGACTCCCAAGTGTTCATTCTTCCAGTGATTTTTCTTAAGTGCCTAATTACCTATATGAAATATCTTTCTGGCAAAAATACCTAGGGAAATTTTTCTACCTTGCCTCAATCCTGACTTATACAATTATATTCTTCCTTTCTCACTATTATTATGCAAAGCATGAATCAGCACATCCTTGACACCAAACATTTATACAATGCTTTGTAGTTTACACAGTACGCTGCCATGAATTATCCAAATTGAGCTTCACCATTACTCCGTGAGGTAGACGGGACAGGTGCTGCTCTATCCATTACACAAATGACATAGTTGACCTTCAGAAGACTCCAGTGACCTACCCAAGGCATTTAGTTAGTAAAACAGAGACAAAATTGAATTCCATGTTTTATGACTCTTAGTCATATCCTTTGACACTAGGAAGCCTTCAAAGGGCAAATTAAAAACAGAGAGAGAGAAAGCACATAGGTGTTGGCAGTGAATTAAACCTTTTCGTTCCTATTTAAAATTTTTTAGACTTATTACTACACTGTAAAACCATTAAACTAGACCAAAACACTTACAGATGCGTAGTACACATGAACGGTTTCATGGAGAGTGTGACTGTGGATGTGACAGAACCTGTGTCCAAACTTTATAGAATCCCTCCTTTAAAGACTCATTAGCTATTAATAGAGATAGATGAAGGTTCAGTCCCACTTCCCAAGTCTGACCATGACTGCTCTTTCTCTACAATCATGTGACCAAACCAAGGGTGGCTAGAAGACAACTGGGGGAGGCCAAGATTCATTTCTCAACTTTTTCCTAATGGCAATTTGGGTTCCCTAGGACAAAGATTTCCTTTCCCCTCCCCGTCTTGCTGCCTAGATGTATGTTAGGAAAACATTTTATTTCACTGCTCAGAAAACCAAGAAGAAAAACATTAAGTAAGCAAAGCTTGATTTAGACCACTTCAAATGTGGTCAAAATGAATTCTTTCTGTCCATATCTACCACTTCTCTACTTTACAGTAGTAATCTAACCACAGGCTTAACATGCAAGAGCTCTAAGAAGGAAACCATATGGTCCCCACTCCCTGAGAGCAACATCAGTCCTAAGAAAACATTCCAGGATCAGAAATCCCCCAGATCATTCTGCAGCTAGCTTCCAAATGCTAGAATTCCACAATTTCCCGACCATTCTTCGCTTGTTTTCTTCATTCTCACACAGCTCAAATCAAAAGGGCCAGGGAAACTGCAACTCCGGGGTATCTTCCTTCTCTCTAATATCTTGCTTCTGCCCCTGCATCCAAATATTATGTGATTTCATAAAATGACAGGTATAACAGAAAAACATTTAAAAATTAAGAAGAGAAGAAGGAAGGTGAAAAGTAGATCCAATGAGTTAGGTAAATTTATCCCTTCTCTGTGCCATTGAGAAATTTAAGCTATACTGAAATCAACAACCTCCACACTCACCTGGGGGAAGAGAGAATAAGTCGAATTGTCGATGGTGAATGAGTATAAGAACTCCCCATCATACCACATGCTCTTCCCCATGGGGGAATTCATTTTAGTCATAGCAAAGAGATGGGTGGGGTCGCAGCAGTCTTCCATTTGTTTCCTAGGAGAGAAAACACACGGAGAGAAAAGAGCAGCAGGTTAAGTGAGCAAGAAATTCATTCACTTGTCATTCCCACAGAGACGTGCAGCCTCACCTCCGCGTGAGCTCCCAGAAGCATCAGCATCTCCAAGGTGATTAGACTACTATGAACGCACACTTCCAGCCATCAAAATGCATGACTAAAATATTTCACAATTAAAAAACCATTTCAAGAGCAATAAGACATCAGCTCGCAGATGCAGCTGAAATATGTCAAAAGGCAAAAAATACAAATCGTTATAGTTGCAAATGTACTGACTGATTCAAACATTCAGATCCAGAAAAGACTTGGAGAGCTAACTTTGGAGACTGCTGAGCTATTCGGCTATGGCAGAAACGCATCTGTACCCTAACTTAACAGTTAGGTGGTTAAGTTCAGGGAGGAGTATGAAGTAGGGTGAGGACAGACTGGCCACAAAGAGAGTGCACTTCCCAAAACTGGGGGCAAAATAGAGAAACCACCCCTCGGAAACCTTCTTGAACAGCAACAGGGTGACATGAGTGATGTGATCTCAGACACTGGCCAAGCAGCCTGCCTTCTGACTGTGCCGTCTTAGGGGCCTTTGTGTTCTCATTTCGTCCAGTCTCTCTGTAGAGTCTGACACCATGGGGCACCATGATATTCAAGGTCTCCACTCACTCACTCAATGTCCAAAACTCCAGCATCTCCCGGGACAACTCACCCTTCTGGGCTGGCTTACAGGCTACTCCAAAGCTTGCCTTTCAAGCGTTTAGTCCTGTCACTGATCTATGGGGAAATCTTTATAAATCCTCCATTTAAAAAAGTATCAGAAGCCAAATCTATCTACTCACTGGGCTTTCGTGAGTCAAAGAGCATATTCCCTGATTCCACCTCGAATGAAATGAACTAACTGCAGACGGCATCACCCGAGGCCGAATGGCGGCCCCACATTGACGTGCCTGCTGAGATCTCTCTGGCCATGTGAGCTGCCCAGCTCAGAGCTGAGAGCGGACGGTGGGGAGGGGAGTGCCTGGCTTCACATCCTGGCCCTGCCACTAACTCACTCCATCACCAGGCAGAGTGGGCTGAACCACCCTTGGGGACATTTTTTGAGAATGCACAGGTAAAAACTGCAGTGAAAGTCCAATACGTGTTAGTTGCTTCTTTATTATTATTACACACTCCCAGCCTCACTGTTGACACAGACACCTCTAGGCAGAGAGGCCTGGAGGAGCGCTCGGCCTCAGCCCGCAGTCGAGGTGCCCCTCTGGCCCCGCTGTGCTTTCTCTCCTGCTCTTCCAGATCGTGACTGACCTCCCCTTCTCAGAGGGGCGTGGGTAGAAAGTCTTCAACTTCTCACAGATGCCAGCACGAGGGTGTGTCCCTCTCGCTCCTACACCATCCATCCAGCTGCATCTCTTTCCTTTTCTCTTCTGCTTCCTTCGTTAATGTTTACTAGTAGCTAGATCCCAGGGGGCAAGGTTTTATAGTGAACTGCCTACATTTTGTCCAAAGAGCATCCTCGGCACTTGTATTAGCTCAAGCCTGAGCAAGCCTGAGCAAGCATGAGCAGGAACAAGACTACCATTTCTACAAAAATAGAAAAGTTAATTGGGTGTCGTGGCGGGTGCCTGTAGTCCCAGCCACTCGGGAGGCTGTGGCAGGAGGATTGCTTGAACCCAGGAGTTTGAGGCTGCTGAGAGCTAGGGTGCGGCCCTCACACTTTAGCCTGGGCAACAGAGTGAGACTCTGTATTAAAAAAAAAAAAAAAAATCAGAAGAATTATCATGAGCATGACTCTCAATTGGGGGAGAGAATAAATTTTTGGTTTCCTATTCCATGTCTGCTGATACCTTACTTTTGGGGGGGCTTGCAGCAACCTTAAGAGATAATTAAGAAAATTTTTATTGGTAGTATTATTATGCCCAATTCACATCTGAGGAAACAGGCTTAGAGCACTCACAGGACTCACTGGGGAGCCTGCAGCAGACCATGAAGCTGTATCTGCTGAGTCAGAGGCTGGGCTTTTTCCTCCCTGTGTGCAACCCACTCAGAACCATTGTGGTTCTTTTTTACCTTTCTTTGCCCTGAAGAAAAGCTCTGCATATGCTGGCCGAGCACTGCAGTGTGCCAGGTGCCTTTATAGATATTTTCCACTTAATTCTAACAGTAACCGTTGAACTGGACAGCTTTAAGATTCTTTTTTCACCAATTTATTTCACATAACCAGGAATGTGGTAGGAGCACAGCTTTGCCCCCAGGTCTTTAACCTCGAGTCAGATACTTACTTCTAACTTCACTCCAGCTCCCACCCCCAACCAAAAACAACAAGAAAAAATGGTCACAGCTGTACAATAACACCATACATTGCATAGTACCTGGCAGCTTACAAATGACCTTCACATTCATTTTCTCTTTGCATCCTCAAAAAACCCTAAGAAGATAGATTGTGTAATGCTGACTTTATAGACAACAAAACTTATATTCAGACCCAGAGTCTTGCTCGAGTTCATTAGGTTAATAAACGTTTTCTTAGGTGTATCCAGATTAAGTAGAATGATTTTGAAGTATTTCTTCTTTTTCTATTGTCTATTAGATTTGGCATGACCTGTTTTTTGAAATTATCTTACTTCTGTTTATAAACATTAGTTGTCTATTTTTTGAGACTTTGGAAAAAAAAAAAAAGAAGTTAACTGATGACTACATACTGAACCTCAAAGTCAAAGCATTCTATAATAGACATACTCTTATTTGACAATGTGAATGTTACTTTCTTTGCATTATTATTATTATTATTATTGCTTAATATTTCGATGCAGCAATCATCTGATTTCTTTTCTGAATGTATTGATCCTCGTTCATTCTTTACAAGGCTTTTGTTTCTAGTCCTTATCTTAAACATTGTTATTGTTATTAAATTTTAAGCCTTTTTAATTTTTTGAAGGCAAAAAGTGGAAACCTAATAAACACATATATATGTAAAAAAAAATTGAAAAAATGTTTTCTTAATTACTGATAAAAAGAGTGTTAGATGATGTGGAATCAAATTCACATCTCTTCCTACACGTCACCATGCTTGGGGCAGTCATACATTTAGTAGAATTCAGACTGACTGAATTCTACTCAGTCTCAGTATATGGCCAAAATCTGCTGTTACACTCCACAGAAAATAAGAAGTGTCAACGTGTACATAAATATTTTAAAAATCTGTAAGAATTGTTTCATAAGGACATTTACACTTGAATGTCTATCACAGCTTAATTCACAATCGCTAATATGTGGAATCAATCCAAGTGTCCATCTACACATGAATGGATTAATAAATGATGGTATATGTATACCATGGAAATACTATTCACCCATAAAAAAGATGCAAACTTCACATCTTTTGTGTTAACCTGGAAGCAGTTGGAGAACATCCTCCTTAGTAAAGGAGGATGGAAAAGCACGTGTCTAATGTACTCAATACTAATATAAAACCAGTAGATGAACAAATAAATATATGCCCATACAAGAAACAAACACAAATTCAAGTGGGAGGGGGAGGAGAAGGGGAGATGGGAGAGAGAGTGAGGAGAGGGGTAGAGAGAGTGAGGGGAGATAGTAGCCGGATTGGTGCCCTTTGACCTAATAGGCACAGTGTAAGGTTATACAGCACACCTCCTGGGGGAGGGGCACAACTACAACTTGGACTTTACCTAACAAATGCAAACAATGTAACCTAATCGTCTGTACCCTCATATTAAATGAAAATCAGACAATAAAAATCCAAAAGTGATGGCAAATTCATAGGCATCACATGGCCATTTGTAATACAAACGTGGTTTTTCTATCCTAAACTTTCAAATTTGTCCTTCCACCCCAAAAGCCTCTCCAACTTCCTTCTCCTATGCCATCTCCAGACTGCAGACCATGTGAAAACGCGCGTGGGCAGCCCAGGGTCTGGGAACAGCCCAAGCTAGCTCAACAGCTTTAGTGTCACCACCACCAACAGCAGTAGTCACAGTGGAAGTAGGAGTGATAACTTTTTACTGCGTTCTCACCTAGCATTGTCCTAGATTCCTAAGATATAAAAATGAATTAAAAAAGCAGACCTGCCTTTAGAGAACATGATTAATACAGAGGTAACCACCAATAAGTTACTACTGTGTGGCCAGAGTCACAGAAGAAATGTGCACAGATATCTTGGGAAAGGAGGACATTACATCATGCCCAGGGTTCCAGGATGGGTTTCCTGCAGCCTGGGAGGAGAGGACAGGAAGCCGCCCCAGAGGCACGAGACAGTCAGAAGGTACAACCTGAATGTTAAGTTCGTGATCTCTAATGAACTGCGGGTGGATTAACAAACCTCGCTTCCATCCAACCTTCAGGTGATTCTGGAGAGAGGATACATACCAGCTTTTAGAATTTTTAGCAAATTCGGTTCCCTTCCCCTTTCTCATGCTTTGCATGGATGCTGCTTATTATTTGCTGTGTGTGTGTGTGTGTCTGTGGCAGACAATAAAATCAAGGGGGAAAAAAAAGAAAAGAATTTTTTTTGTTTTAAGATTCAAATTTAAATCAACAAATCATTAAGTTTTGGTTGAGTGTGACTTCAGTAGTGAAATTAAAATCTAAATGCATTTTATTTGAATTCAAGCTTCAGCAATTGTCATATCTGATGATCCTACGTTGCATCATGTGGGTAAATACTTATACAGCCTGGGAGCCATTTGCTAAACCCTCACTCAGGTTCTCACCCCCTCCTAATGGAAGCTAAACAGATGAAAGAAGCCAAGAAGCCCTTATCTATGGATCGTGCCCACAGACTAGAAACACTGAGATTCTACAGAAACTAAATAGGCAAAGAAGGATAAAAATCCAATCACCCGGTCAATAATGCCAGGATCAGAACAAACCTTCTTGAGAATCTGTTAGCTACCACTTCAGTACCCTGGTCAACAGATACAAAGGAGGTCGGAGGGGCTGCCAGAATGACTCCATGGAATGACTGAACTTGAGAAAGGAGGGGTAAACAAGAATTCTACTCAGTCTCAGTATATGGCCAAAATCTGCTGTTACACTTCAGGTGCAGACTGACTTCTGGCAGGCTGAATAGTCAAGTAAACAAACATCCAAATCTGGGCATCCCAGAAGGAGAGTGTGACAAATAATTATAGGATTATGCACTTCACCATCACATCAAAAACGGGTGTATCGACGTAGGCAACACAAACGGGAACATCATCAGAGTTGATTGTTTCTAACTGAATATGCAGTTTAACATTCTGATGAGCAATCTAGGAGGAAGCAGAGTGAAAATCTTTATAAAATGCTTTATATGTTGAAATGCTATCAATCAGGTGAAGTATAGGTGAATATTTAATATTGTAAGAGGAAAACGTAGCAGAATAAATTATTATAAACATTGTTAATTTTATGTACAGGAATTATGAAGTATTAATTGACTACCTAGAGGAGTAAACTGTCAGCCTAAGAAAATATTGAGATAGGAAAAATACGACATCATTTTTCTGCCAATGAATATTTATAAAATTTTAAATAATATAAGGCAAAATAATAGAGGTGAGATTAAATAATTCAAATCTTCATAGATTTGATGTACTAGCATTCAAAATATTAAAGAAAGCATTTGATAATTACATTGAATTCTTTTACTTAATCCCCTTTAGGCAATGAGTTTTCAGGGAAAGAAATATCCTAGATAGGAACTCTTCATATCTCATTATGAGGAATGAATAGTTAAATGTCAAACTGCCCCCCAAAATTTCCATGAGAAATAAATACTCTTAAAAATAACAACAAGGAGAAATCATTGTTGATCCAATCATAACAGATAATTAATTCCTCATATCCTTCTATCCTGCCTTATTCTTCTCTATAGCATTAACACTATTTATATGCTATATATTTTTTTTTTTTTTTTTTGAGACAGAGTCTCACTATGTTGCCCTCGGTAGAGTGCCATGGCATCACAGCTCACAGTAACCTCAAACTCTTGGGCTTAAGTGATTCTCTTGCCTCAGCCTCCCAAGTAGCAGAGACTACAGGCACCCACCACAAGACCCAGCTATGTTTTTTTTGGGGGGTTGTAGTTTTCATTGTTATTTGGTAGACTCAGGCTAGGTTCAAACCTGACAGCTCTCATGTATGTGGCTGGCGCCCTAGCCTCTGAGCTACAGGCACCAAGCCTATATATATTTAATTTTTATAAGTCTTTTTTTTTTAATTTCAAAATATTAAGCAGTACAAATGTTTTTGGTTTCATGGATCACTTTTGTTAATACTTGAATCAGGGCTATCACTGTGCCCACCACCCACATAGTATTCATTGTACAGATTTTTGCACTTCCCCTTTCCCACTGCCCCCTGCTTGATTTCCACTGAATTTTACTTCCCACTGTGTACATGTGCTCATTGATTAGTTCCAATTTAATATCAAATAGATGTGGTGTTTGTGTTTCCAATCCTGAGATTCTTCATTAGGAAAATGGTATCCAGATCCATCCAAATTGTTGAGAAATGTATTAATTCATCCTTTTTTACAGCTGGGAAGTACTCTATGATATATGTATACCTCATTTTGTTAATTCGCTCATGAATTTCTGGGTGATTAGGTTGATTCCACATCTTTGCAATTGTGACTTGTGCTGCAGCAAACATTTCAGTGCAGGTGTGTTTTTGATAAAATGACTTCTTTCCTTTGGGTAGATACCCAGTAATGGGATTGCTGGATCAAACAGTAGGTCTACTTTAATTCTTTAGAAAATTCCATACTGTTTTCCATACAAGCTGTACTAATTTGCAGTCCCTACTAACAGTGTATAAACATTCCTTTCCTTTCTCTTTACATCCATGCCAGCATCTATTGTTTTTGGACTTTTTTTTTTTTTTTTTTGGTAGAGACATAGTCTCACTTTATCGCCCTTGGTAGAGTGCCGTGGTGTCACACAGCTCACAGCAACCTCCAAATCCTTGGGCTTAGACGATTCTCTTGACTCAGCCTCCCAAGTAGCTGGGACTACAGGCGCCCACCACAACATCCGGCTATTTTGTTGTTGTTGTTGCAGTTTGGCTGGGGCTGGGTTTGAACCCGCCACCCTCGGCATATAGGGCTGGCGCCCTACCTGCTGAGCCACAGGCGCCGCCCGTTTTTTTTTTTTTTTTTTTTTTTTTGAGACAGAGTCTCACTTGTCACCCTTGGTTGAATGCCCTAGCATCATAGCTCACAGCAACCTCAAACTCTTGGGCTCAAGGGATTCTCTTGCCTCAGCCTGCCAAGTAGCTGGGACTATAGGCACCCACCACAATGCCTGGCTATTTTTAGAGACAAGGTGTCGCTCTAGCTCAGGCTGGTCTCCAACCTGTGTGCTCAGGTAATCCACATGCCTCAGCCTCCCAAGTGCTGGGATTACAGG
Organism: Nycticebus coucang; assembly: GCF_027406575.1. Classification (NCBI taxonomy): domain Eukaryota; kingdom Metazoa; phylum Chordata; class Mammalia; order Primates; family Lorisidae; genus Nycticebus; species Nycticebus coucang. The sequence continues at coordinate 37,753,770 of NC_069791.1, read as the reverse complement.
CTTGCTTTTGAACTTTTTAATCAAAACCATAGTAATGGGGGTAAGGTGGTATCTCGTAATTTAAATTTGCATTTCCTTGATGATTAGTGACACTGGACATTTTTTCATGCTTAGTGACCATTTGTCTATCATCTTTTGAAAAGCTTCTTTTCACATCTTTTGTTCACTATTTAATGGGGTGGTTTGTTTTTTTGGATGATTTGTTTGAGTTCTTTGTAGATTCTGGTTATTAGCCCTTTATTAGATGTATATTTTCTTGTGAATATTTTCTCTACATGCTATGTATTTAATTTATAATTTTGTTTATTGTCTGTCTCTCAAAGTTTATTGTCAGAATATAAATTCCATGTGGGGAGGGACTTTTGTCTTCTATTCACTGCTATGTCCTCATGTTTTGAAATGGTGGCTGATATGGGGAAATGCTGCTTAACAAGTATTGATTGAGTGAATAAGTAACAAATAGGAAGAAAAGAGAAATAAGAGACTTGATGTACATTTCATTTCTGCAATCGAAATTCAAATTTAAAAAGTTAATTCCTTATAGCTTTCATTTATGGAGACTAAAACCCAAAAGTTTGTCAAAATGATTGTTATACACTGGCAAACATTTTCAGTAGTAGATGATGCAGAATTTTTTATATTTGCTAAGCAGTAAATCCCAGGTTCCTTACACTGGGTATTAAACATTAATCCAAAGTAAGCAGGTCTTTAGGATTGCAGACGTATAGCATAGTGACCACAGGAACAATCCCCCTGCTGATGGTACTGACAAATTATTTTTCCTTCACCATAACATCAACCTTCCAAAATTTGATTTTTTAAATATTTGATAGGCATGGGGGGGTGCAGTGGCTCACACCTGTAATCCTAACATTTGGGAGGCCAAGGTGGGTGGACTGCCTGAGCTCATGGATTTGAGACCAGCCTGAGCCAGAGCAAGACCTCATCTCTTAAAAATAGCCGTGTGTTGTGATGGGTGCCTGTAGTCCCAGCTACTTGGGAGGCTGATGCAAGAGAATTGCTTGAGCCCAAGAGTTTGAGTTTGCTGTAAGCTATGACGTCATGGCACTCTCCCGAGGGGGACAAAGTGAGACTCTGTCTCAAAAAATAAAATAAAATAAAATAAAATATTTGGTTAGGTTTCAAATTTAATCTTGTCTTCCCAAAGTTCTTTCTAGTCTAGTGGTATCTGCCTTCAGTTAATTGTTGATTTTAACATTTGGCTTTGGGCCTAAATGTGTATCTAATGCCTTTCCTCCAGACAGCTAAATCAATAGATCTTATTGTAAACTGTCCTGAGCTGAGTTCCTAAAATTCCTTTTGGATTATTATATGTGACTCCTTGGGTTGATGTCTCAGAGCTTCATATTCATGGCTGAGAATGTGCCTAAGTCTCAACATCTTAGGACGGCTCTGAAATCGAGATGATGTATATAAAGCATTTAGCACATTATATGGTCTCAGTAAGTATTAATTTCATTCTCCTCCTTGAAAAGACCATACAACTCTATTTGCCTCACACAATTTACAACTATTTTCTAGGCATCATTTTTAATAATTCCCCCATCTATTTTCAAACACATCTCTATTGGGTGACAATTGTATGTTCCCCATATTAAGAGTGGTAGCTAAAAAAGGTGGCATTCCAATACAGGAGGGCTTTCCTTTAGGTGAAGAATTTGGTGAATTTAGGTGAAGAATTAGGGAAATTTCTTTTTTTTCTTTTTTCACAATTATACTCATTTCTTAATAGTTTTGAAATGTACCGTTGCATCACGCACATTAGGTGAGGTCCCCCCAGATATCCTCCCATATCCTCCCTCCCCTCCCCTCTCTCTCCTCTTCCCTTCTACTCTAAAAACCAACTGGCAAAATTCACAGAGATTATAGAAGATATGGTTTGGGCCACTATAAAGTTTTATTTTCCTCTGACTTTTAGAAATCTTTGTCTTAAATTATCAATTTTGAAGCAAGTTTAAAAATAAAGAGTCACTGCTGACTGAAGCCCCAGATACATGTCCCATAGGATCTAAAACAAAACCTGGCAGGAGTGGCTCTGATGAATTTCAGTGAATGCTTATTTTCAGCCTCTCCACTTATACAGCTGGTTTATGTAGCTACAAAGATGCCAATATTATGCTTTGAGAGTTGAGCAGCAAGGCTTTGCCTGTTGCATGCGATGGGAGTTTGAAAGCAGGTGGTGACAGCAATGTCTCCAGGGCAAAGACAATACCTTTTTAGCCCTACAGTATGGTTCCCTATTGACCTAAGAGATCCAAAATAAACACTTCATATAGGGTAGAGATTTGTATTCATCTTATCTTTCCATCAAAATCTCTTCAGTTGTATGAAGGAGATATACTTTCACTAGATTATTGCTTAAAATAATGTTTTTTACAGATAGAATAAAGTATCTTTTCAAAGATTAATCTCCTGGAAAATTTGCCAGAACTACAAACAGAGGAAAAAACAGCTCTTATCTACTACTTAAGGCAGCGAGTAATCTTGCACTTAGCAGCATTTCATTCTTCACATTTGAAATGATTGCATAGTAAAAGAAATGCGTTCCAAGGAAAGGTAGATTAGTGCCATGTGTGATTTACATTTCTCTAAAACAGGCAAAGCAAAGGGAACTTTTGGAACACAAATATTTCAGAGATGATCTGACGGTCCTTATATATATTTGTTTTGTAATTTATTGAACACATACATATGAGGTCTGTCAATTAAGTTTGCGAAACTGCCACCATACGTTGACTTTGGCAGCACTGTACAAACAACTTAGTGAGATTTCAGAGCTTGAATTAGAGCAACAAATTTCTTTCTTTTTTTTTTATTGAGACAGAGTCTCACTATGTCACCCTCGGTAGAGTGCTGTGGCATCACAGCTCACATCAACCTCAAACTCTTGGGCTTCAGCAATTCTCTTGCCTCAGCCTCCCAAGTAATTGGGACTACAGGCACCTGCTACAATGCCCAGCTATTTTTTGTTGCGGTTGTCATTGTTGTTTGGCAGGCCAGGGCCGAGTTCGAACCCACCACCCTCGGTGCACATGGCTGGCCTCATAACCACTGCACTACGGGCGCCAAGTCTAGAGCAACAAATTTCTTACTAAACTTGGCAAGAGTGGAAGTGTAGTCAAACACATGCTAGTCTAAGATATGGGGATAATGCCATGAAGAAAATGGCATTATACAAATGGGTTAAACATTAAACATGGGAGGAGAGAAGGTATCACTGATGAAGAGAGGTCAGAGTAGCCAGGAGCAAAGTAGAACTGAAGAAAATTCTGCAAAAGTTCATTAAATTGTGCATCAAAATCATTGGCTAACTATAGACCAAGTAAACATCGATAAAGAAACAATTAGGAAAATCTTAATTGAAAATCTTGGCATGAGGGCGGCACCTGTGGCTCAAGGAGTCGGGCGCCAGTCCCTATGCTGGAGGTGGCGGGTTCAAACCCAGCCCTGGCCAAAAACCACAAAAAAAAAAAAAAAGAAAGAAAATCTTGGCATGAAACAGGTATAGCTTTTGTATCAGGACAGTGTACCAGCTCACAGGACACTGTCTGTGAAGGAGTCTTTAGCCAGTAAACATACAACTATATTGGAACACACTCCCTACTCACCTGATCTCGCCCCCAGTGACTTTTTTTTGTTTTAAATATGCCTACTGTGGGAAAGTATAGATTTTTTTTGTTGTTGTTGTTGTTGCAGTTTGGTCAGGGCTGGGTTCAAACCCGCCACCCTCGGTATATGGGGCCAGCGCCCTACGCACTGAGCCACGGCACTACCCGCCCCCAGTGACTTTTTTCTTTACCCAAAGATAAATGAAATATTGAAAAGAAGACACTGTGATGACATTCAGGACATCAAGAGTAATACAATGATAGCTCTGATGGCCATTTCAGAAAGAGTTCCAAAAATGCTCTGAAGGGTGAACCAGGTGCTGGCATCAGTGCACAGCTTCCTAAGGGGAGTACTTTGAAGGTGACCTTATTCAGCAATAAAGTGCATAGTACTTTTTCTAGGATGAGTTCACAAACTTAATTGTAAGGCCTCATATGATTATTTGAATTAAAGAATATAGTTTTCCCAGGAAATAGTTCAATGAATGCTTATTTCAGTTTTCCTACTTATGCTTACTGGCCTATATACTAGAAAGATTCTAATGTTATTCTTTGAAAGTCACCCATTTGCTATATTGGTGACTGGGTTCCTCTGGGCGGCACTCATTCAGTCAATCAACAAACCTTTATTGAGCAACTTCTATGTGCCCAGTGCTATTTTAGGCACTAAGGACAGAGCAGAGAATAAAGCGGGAGTGAAAGGAACACTGTGCTACCCTAAATTCTAATGGAGGAATCAGATAAATAAGTTACTTGAGAGAGTTGGGAGAGAGGCCATTTGAACAGGGTGGCTAAGGAAGTGACATCTCAGTAAAGACCAGAGAGGGATGAGGAAGTAAGCCATGGGACCATCTGGGAGAAGAGTGTAGAGATTTCACCTATTCCCTCTTAGAATCCCAGCTGGGGCTAAGAATTAAATTGACATAAAATGGATTAACAGAAGAAAAGTCAACAAACGTATTTAATGTAAGCTTTACCTAACATGAGAGCCCTCAAAAGAAAGACTCACAGAAGTGGCAAAACCATATACTTCTGTGTTAGGTTGAACAGAAAGAGGTAACTGTGGAAAAGTAACTAAAGTGGGTAGGGAGGCTAAAGGAAGGTAAGAATTATTTTAACAAGGTCTGTTCGTACGGAATTCTCTCAGCTCTGATGCCTCATCAAAGAATGTTTCTTTTATCCTGGTATACGGAGGGCATCGTTCACATGAGAACTTTTAATCTCCTTATTTTCAGGGAGAAAAAGGAAAGATTAGAACACCCTTCCTGCATCTGTTGTTTTTCAAGTGCCTTTAGCTGGAAGTAATCCTCACGTCAAAGTGGCTTGTTTGGGGATGGGACATTCTGCCACCCTTCCAGAGTGTTCCAGGTAAAGCAAACAGCAAGTGCAGTGGCCTGAAGGAGGAGTACATCTGCTACACCCAAAGGACATCCAGGAAACCAGGGAAGCCAGACGTAGTGAGTGTGGGATGGGTGTGTCCGAGGGCAGGCTCACACAGGGCCAGGTGCATGTGGCTCTTCCCCGGAGAGAAACAGGAAGAATCTGCCCTTCCAACCAACATTCAGCAGCATCATCTACAGACCCTCAAGAATAAATCCAACTCCAAAATCATAGAGTGACAATTGAATTTCTCAGAAACTTCATAAAATGTCCCAGTGGGTTTCTGTCTCTTCCCGGATGCATTTCTGACATTTCCTCTAACCATCCACCTGAGCCCATTCTCTCTCCCTCATCCCTCTGTCTAATCTAGGACAACTGATCCCTGTAGTAGAGTCTCCAATTTTGATTCCCCAGTAATCAAGTAATACCATACTTAGGTATAAGAAAACTCACTGTACAAACTTTTTTAAAAAAATCTATCCATCCTTTGGAGAATGGAACCACATGAAAGACAAAAGAAAACTTCTGTTCTTTCCATATGTTTAATCTTTATGAATACAACTACTTCAGCATCACAACAAAACAGCTAAGTGGATATACACAGAAGCTGGAGAGTATATTTTCAGTGAATCTTAACCTAGGGGCTTGACGGGATGTGATGGAGTCACCTTCGAAGGCTTGGGCAGGAGCATAGGGATAGGAAGGTCTATCTACTCAGAGAGATACAGTCCATCTACTCCTTGATAGAACAGCTATAATACAGTCCAGGTCAGAAGTGACAGTCATCATGTAAACCCCCATACTCCACTGGGGTTTAGACAGGTGCCCAAGAGGCAGAAGCTCCAGGCTGCAGACACTGATTTGCAACTAAGCAGCTTCTCCAATATATAAGTTGGCAGTGAAGGGTGGGATGTAGCACGGATGTCTTTATCCAGTTATAGTCCCTTATGCTCCTGAACAGCACTGGGGAAGCCACAGGTCATCTAGTAAACAAACCAACTCTTCTCAACAACACCTTTTCCTTCATAGGCTAATGACACACAGTTCTGAGATTATTTCTATGCACTATGGGCCAAAGTTAGTGAAAGGCAAAGTAACTGAAACAAAGGAGGAAAAAGAAATAGAAATAGCATTATCAAGTTCCCAATGACGTAGGCTTTTCTAAGCTCAGGAACTGAACCAGGAAACATTAAGATGACCAGGAAAGTGGCATATTTTAGAGGGTGAAGTCTTACCGTCAAACTCTAGGACTCCACCGAGCTAGTGCAGGGCAGGCCAGTAGCATTTGTCCTGAAATTTTTCCAATTGGCTCTTTCATGATTCACAGCACAGATTTATGGTATTTCTGTGGAGTAATACTCAAAATTATTTGGGGGAAAAAAATGTTTGGCTTTGTGCTCTGACCCATTTTCACAGGATGGAATTCTGAGTAAACACAAGTAAGAATCCTCAGTTTTCTTTCCAGAATATTAACTGTGCCACCTGCTTGTTTAAAACGTAAGGGCCTCTCGTTATTCTGCAGGAGTATCAGCATGTGAGGTTGTCAACTGCTTTTAACTGACTGGCATCTAGTTTCCAATAAACAGGTGGTTAAAGGAATAAGAATAGGAATTTGGAAGAGATAAAAAAATGTATTAGCTACATTTTCTTCTAGGAGCTGGAGTCTTTATATTTATGATATTGTGAAACAGATAGGCAACCCTATTTCCTGGTATACAACTTCTAAAACCCTTGGAAATTCCACAGTGATGTCTTTTGTGTGCTAGTGAGTTGACTGGTGGCTGGCAGCCTTGAGGCAGCTTCAGAGTGGGCAGGGCTGGTCACCAGAAAAGACCAAAGAAGGATTAGGGGGTTGGGATTTGCAGCCCCATCTCACAACCTCCAGGGAGGGAAGATGTGATGTAATCACTCTCAGTCGGGCCTACCTAATGGCATCTCCATAAAAACCCAAAAGGACAGGGTTCCGAGTTCTAACTTCTAAGATAGAGGCTGGAGGGCTTGGGAGAGCATGGAAGCTCTGCCCCCAACACACTCGCTTTATGCATCTCTTTGTAATATCTTTCATAACAAACTGGTAAATGTACGTAAGTGTTTCTCTAAGTTCTGTGATCTGCTCTAGCAAATTAGTCAAACCCGGGGGGGAATCTCAGAGCCAGTGGATCAAAAACACAGGTGAAGCCACCTGGAGCCTGTGATTGACATCTGCAGGTGGGGGCACAGGTGTGGGGAGTGGGGAAGCAGGGCAGTAGGGATGACAGGCTTGGGGATTGAGCCCTCAATCTGAAAGATCTAGCACTGTACAAGAAAAGAACTGAATTAGATGACACCCAGCTAGCGTCCGCTACAGATTGACGGCTTGCTTCTTGGAGTGGAGAAACCCCACACATCTGGTCACTGCAATCTTCTGTGGTTGTTGAAAAAGAGAATAGAAAAAGCCCTTAGAGTCCGTGAGTTTCTTTCCTACTCTCAATATTATTTTTCGATATCAAGTCAAATTACAGGCAAGTCAGCTACTTGCTCATATAAAGGAAACTATTTTTAAACATCCACTTTATAAACTTTCACAGATGTGAACAAAGCTGTTCTCCGGGTCCGGCGTGTTAACTCTGCCTGCACAAACGTACTGTGAAAATAGGCAAGCAGGCGTCGCCATCCTCTGCACCCTTCATCCCTCACTTTTGTCACTGCATTTTGCTGCATTTGCACTTAATTTTGAATTGTCTTGTGAATAACACTGGCCATCCTGACAGAAAAACTGCAGAGACGCTGAGAAAGTTGACACCAACAGTTAAGGAGAAGCGTAGAAATGCAAACAAAAATAGAGGTGATTTTTTTTTTTTTAACTTGAAAGCATTGAGAAAATAAAGGCTATGACAAGTGTAGATGGAATGAATCACTTGACAAAGAGTGAATAAAGAAACAACAATTGGCAAAAGGGAAGGAAAATGGTAGATAAAATAGAATTTTTCTTTTTTAGTTGGTCAACAAGATAAGTAGAGGCTGAAAACTAGAAACTGTGTAAACTTACTATGATACACTCAGCGCTCAGAGATAACAAGACGGCACGTACCCGGGAGAAGTACAGAAATGTTCAAGTTCATTGCCAACAAAAAAGCACAGAAGTCAAAGGCCTATTAACCCAGTAACTCAGGGTAACTGTAGGGCATTATTAAAAAATGTAAAAGACATTTCTGAGTATTGCTGATGAAAATGTGTTCCTTCTGTTCAAGCCCACTTTGGAAGGGACAGGACAAGAGTATCTGCTGAGGAATTGCACATAACATTTGAGGAGATGAAGAGTGTTTACTCGCCTCAAAATCCTTCAATACAGAGAAAAACTAACCATTTGGGAAAAAGTCTACCTAATTGGCTATAAACCAAAAAGCAGAACAACATGCTTTCAAAGGACACTTTGAAACTCTATTTGAAATGTTATTAATAGAGTGTCTTCGGACATTGTATTTGGTGGAAAATGTATTGCAGAACACGAGCTTAAAATCCTCTTGGTCATTTTGGACTTAAAAACAACTTTTGCAACTATAACCCATGTGAAAGGTAAGCATTGCTTAATTAACTAACCATCCTGTAGAAAAGTCTTCGGCAAGTTATATTATAAAGTGATGCTTTTATTGAGGGTTACTATAAGAAACAGTGGCCAGACGTGGTGGCTCACACCTGTAATCCTAGTATTCAGGGAGGCAGAGGCAGGTGGATTGCCTGAGCTCAAGAGTTTAAGACCAACCTGGGTGGGAAAGAGAAAGAAAGGCCCTGTCTCTACTACAAATAGAAAAATTAGTCACACATCCTGGTGGGCACCTGTAGTCCCAGCCAGTTGGTAGGCTGAGGCAGGAGGAGTTTGAGGTTAAGCCTAGGAGTTTGTGGTTACTGTGAGCAATGATGTCATAGCACTCTACTCAGAGCAACAGAGCAAGACTCTAAAAAAAAGGAGGGAGCATTCAATTTTCTGTAAAATGGAAGGAAATGTCTACTATCTACCCTTGTCTTATTTACCTACATACTTCTCTGAATTCAATGTCAGGAAAATATTTTTGTAATTATGTCAATATGTATGCATCTATTTATCAAATAATGAAAATCATTTTGACACATTAAGTATCCCTCTGGTCTGCGTCATCAGGAAGTTCAGAGGTAAATATAGCACAGTCACAGGACTATCTCAGCTTCAATTCCATGGACTCCTATCCCTCTGCTCTTTACTAGGAATTGCTTTAAAAGTGCTATATTTTCAGGTCACTGCTCTCAAGCCCAGCAGGAGAGCACCAGCACTGGGGACCTAGGCGGGGCCAGTTCCAAGGGGGCAGGATTCCAGCTCTTTCCTACATGGGTGGAGCTAAAGCCCAGGGAGGCAGAATCTGGAGCCACACAGAGAGCTGGTGGCAGGGCCAGGAGAACCCAGGCCTGGACTCCCCGCAGTACTCTGTCTCCAGTGAGCCTCAGAAGGAAGCAGAGTGGCTTGCTATGAAGGCTATAGCATGCTCTGGAAGCAGTCTCCAAATCGTCACCCAGGGTCACAGATGTGACCTATAACCAGCCCTGGCACACTCTTCAGTCACTTCCTAGTGATGAAGAAACAGCCTGCCACACAACCCCTCAGCTCTAAGTGATGGACCCTTCCTACACACAACTGCTGGGAGAGACAGACTCTCACTCTGACGCCCAGACTGGAGTCCAGTGGTGTGATACCACTTCCTGCGATAAATGGAGGCTTTTGAGTAGAGGAAGGTTAGGGCCAAAGTGCTGGCTTAAGACAACTAAATCAAACCAGGTTGAGAGCAGTTTGCCATTCTACAGACAGCCACCACAGTTAGGTATTGAGTAGTTGGACTAAATCAGTTCTAGGGATTCTTTTGGTGCTAATTCCATGACTCCCACTATCTCTATAAACTCTAAATACCACTTCCTCCCACCTTAAGAAAGAGATTCCATTAAGAGTATTTTGGTACCCAGTTGGCTTGCTGGGATGAATTCTGGGTACCCAGCAGGGTGGCTGCCACATGGGAGCACTGGATACTTTGTGAACTGAATTACTTGCTTTTTTGGACTTCTTCATAGGTCACCGAGGGAAATAGATTGATAATTCCAATACAACACATGCGGTCCAATGAAGGAATGCCCAGAGCTATGGGAACATGGTGCCTCTCCAGTTTCAGAGATGGAGCAGGCGAAAAATTGTTAAGGGAGAATATGCAGGTGGTGAAAAGTTAAAGAAGTTCAAGAACTTTTTAGCTATGAGGGAAACAAGGAAATAGGAAGAAGTGGGTACGGCGCTTGAATTCACTAAACCACAAAACCGTTAACCACTTTTTTATGCCACTGGGTTTTAAATGGGGAGACCAACATTCAACTAAATTTTTCTTTCTGGGCTGGGAGTAGTTTCAGTTGGCTAAACAGCCAAAAGATCTGGTCCAAAATGAGAAATTATTACAGAAAAAAGCACATATTTAAAATAGATGAAAAAACAAAATTAAAAAAAAAAGATGATTTGGCTTCCACAACTTTTTTTTTTTTCCAGAATTTTGAGATGTAGTACAAATGTCCTGGCTACGTGATTTGCTTTTGTAAAGTTAGAGTATGTATCAGACACGATTCTAGAAACTGATGATATAGCAGTAAACAAGATGGGCTCAGTACTTGCCCTCTTGAAACGGGAATTTAATCCACGTACAATTTGTTGATGCTGTGAAGGATTCTGTGATTAATGTCCTCACACAGCCAGGGTTATTTCCTGGGATATGCTGTTAGAAGTAGATTTGATGAATCAAAAGGTATATACACTATTTAGGTTCCTTTTGCTTCAAAAGAACCTTACACCACTTTAAAAAAAAAAAAAACTTTTTGTTTTTAGCAAAATAAAATACATACATAGTTTAAACTACTATAAAGCAACAAAACCAGCAGTTTCCATTCTTATTCTCAAGCCCTATGTCTCTATCTAAAAAGGAAATAGTTTTCATATTTCTAATTCTCATTCGAATAGTATTTTCTTAGTTTTCAAATTTATGTGTTATCTATTGGCTTAATACCACAGAAGGAAAAGATATCATTTTCTTATCCTATCCCAAACAGACCTACCCAGCCTTTTCTTCACTCCAATTTCCCTCCAGAATCACATAAAATTTTAGTTAAAGCAGTATTAGTATAGCATTTTGAGTCTCTAAGTATGATTTAATCACTGAATCATGTAGTGAACTATCACTGTACTTCCTTTTGCATAGGCTTGTTATAATTTTTTTTAAAAATTCTTGGTGCTAGCCATTGCCTTTTTTCCCATTTGCTTCATCTATCATATCCCTTTCAATGACTCCCCTTCTAACTCTTCAAAGAACTGTAAAATTTTCTCAGTGTGTTCCAACACTCCGATCACACTGGAAATCAATTGGTTCCACTTTCTTTTTCTTAGAAACCTCTCTTCCGCTACTTTCTGTCCTTCTACTTGAATCTGGGCTGCTGCTCTCTAGCCTTAGTAAACACCTGTCATCTTGGAATTTATTTTCACCTCTTGTCTGTACTGTATTACTCAGGTTCCTTCATCCCTTTTTTTCTCCTTGGTACTCTCTCATTTTAGTATAGAATATAATCTATTTCCTTCCTGAGAAGAGGTACAAGAAAAGTACTTTTTTTTTTTTTTTTAGCCTTCGAATGTTGAAAACACTTCCTAGCTTGGCTGGGTACAAAAATTCTTGAAAGATTATAAATAATTTGCCTCAGATTTTGAAGGCATTGTCTATTGTTTTCTGGCTCCCAGTGTTTCTATTGAGAAATATGGCATCATTCTTCTAAGTAATCATTTAATTACAGTCATTTTTCTTCCTTAAAGGTTCGCAAGATCTTAAGAACCTAAGGGTTCTGAAATTCACTTCATTAATATCACCTGGATACATCTTTTTGCATTCATTGTGCTAGACATTTGGTGGCCCCTTGCAACCAGGGACAGGTCCTTAACCTCTAGAAACAGCTTTTTACTTCTTTAAACTTCTTCTGCCTTCCCTTTTGAAAAAATATTTCTCTCTCTGGAATTCCTACTATCCAAACTTCTGACCTTTTTTCCAACTTTTCATCTTATTTGTCCTTGGTGCTTTGGGGGAGTGATTTTCTAAACATTATTTTGCAAATCCATCTACTGACATTTAATTTCCATGATACCACTTTCAAATAACAAAAAGTTTTCTTAGGTTTGAAAAGTTCTATTTGCACATAGCTTCCTATCTTTTGTGAATATAATGCATTTTCTTTGGAAGCATCATAACTATTAAACATACCATTTTTCTACTTCCTACATGGTTTGATTCCTGTGCTTTTCCTTCCCATTGGTTTGTTTGGTGCCTGCTTTTTTATGCAAGAGGCTTTCCGGAAATACTTACTGATCCCTAGCCATCCATTTACATTTAAGAAAGAAGCACCAACAGCTGACAGAAAACTCTTTATGCCTAGGTGATCGTTACCCACTGCTGGGTGTCATCAGAGGCTGTCCCAGTGAGGACTCAGGATGAGGACTCAGCAATTTCACAGGAAACCCACAAGTGTCAGTATCCACAGTCTTTTTTGCTTGCACTAGTCAGTTTCCCCAGAGATGATGCCTCCAATTTCTTGATAAGGTTTAACCCTATCACTAACATTCTGGCAGTTAGGTGAAAAGGGAGGCTGAGGTCTCTCTCTCTGCAGCCTTTCATGTAACTTCCCTGTTTTCAGCTAATGTCTTAAATCCAGAGTCTCTCTGCTTCATCTCCAGTCTTCTAACAGATGGGCAAGGGCAACTCCTTGCTCTTGTGGGTAAAGGGACAGTAGGCACATTTTTAGCCAGTCTTCCTGCTTTCAGTGTCATCCACACTTTCACTTCTAATTCTTGAGTCTTTGAGAATTCTGCAACGCGAACTGACTGACTTCCTTCCCACTCTTACCCTGCTGCGAGCCTGCCCCGGCCTCTCCCCATATCACTGGGCCATCTGCTTTTCATCTCCTAAAATTTTGTTGACATCTTTTGTCCACTATTGTCCCCTCTTTCATTATCTTCATCCGTACAAGCTTATGATTATTCATGATCTTCTCTTTTCATTTCATTAGTATTTCAAGAAGGATCAGAAATTAGGAAGCCAGATGGATTACCCTTTGCAATGTTCGCATTTGTTAGGTAGGATCCCTCTTGTAGTTGTGTTCTGCACCCAAGAAATGTGCCATATACCCATATACCCTTACATCACTTTACCTGTGGTTTGTCAATAATGTTTTATAATTTTAAAACATATGTGTATATGTTTTACTGAAAAGCTACCTAGAAAAATAAACTTTTTTTTTTTTTTTTTTTTTTTGAGACAAGATCTCACTATGTTCCCACGGCTGGTCTTGAACTCCTAGGATCAAGCAATCCTCCCACCTCAACCTTCTAGGTAACTAAGACTATAGGCATGGCCACCACACCCAGCATACCAAGAAATTTTTAACGGCAGGTGCTTTTAAGAAATGGAAATGGAATGTTAGGGCAGATGGTGGATTTTCATTTTCATTTTTATATGTTTCTATACTTTTGTAGTTCCATGAACTTATATTACTTAGTCACTTAAAATATTAATTTTGAAGAGCTATTAAAAATGAAAAAGTCAGGGTAATGCCTGTAGCTCAAGGAGCAGGGTGTCGGCCCCACACACCAGGGGTGGCGGGTTCAAGCCCAACCCTGGCCAAAAACTGCCAAAAAAAAAGAAAGAAAGAAAAGAAAAGAAAAAGTCATAGCTGCCAGGTACAGAAAGAAAATCTAGAAAATACAAAGAAGACTAAAGAAAAAATGTAAGTTAAAAAATAATACAACCACCTAGAGGAAAATGCTCACAACTCTTCTTCTCACTGTGATCTTGATGTTATATTCTCAGGCTTTCTTCAAAACTGACACACATTAATCACTAATTCTCTGGCATCTTCAAAATCTCTTTCTTAACTAGATGCTTTACTTCAGCCCATAAAAATACTGACTTCTATACCAAATTAAAGAAAAATACCCTTAAATATGCCACCTTCTCAAGATGTGATAAAATCTCTCTGAGGATATTTTGCAAATCAAATACCTCAAAATACTTTTTTTTTTTTTGAGACAGAATCTCACTATGTCACCCTGGGTAGAGTGCTGTGGCGTCACAGGTCACAGCAACCTCAAACTCTTGGGCTTAAGCGATTCTCTTGCCTCAACCTCCCAAGCAGCTGGGACTACAGGTGCCCACCAGGACACCTGGCTATGTTTTCTTTCTTTCTTTTTTTTTTTTTTTTGCAGTTTTTGGCCGAGGCTGGGTTTGAATCCGCCACCTCTGGCATATGGGGCCGGCGCCTACTCCTTTGAGCCACAGGTGCCGCCTCACCTGGCTATGTTTTTAGAAACCAGGTCTCACTATGGCTCAGGCAGGTCTTGAACTCATGAGCTCAGGCAATCCACGGGCCTCGGCCTCCCAGAATGCTAGGATTACAGACGTGAGCCACCATGCCTGGAAATACTTTCTGACTTTACTTCCTCACCATCTTCTTTACTTGCCTCCAGCACATCACATTTACTGAAACTGCCCTCCCCAGGGGCTTTAAAGACACACAAATGATCAACTCAAATGGCCTCTGCTCATGAGGATTCTATCTCATCCTGTGGCTCACCCTGTGGCACCCGGCACAGTTGACTGACTCCTCCCTCCTCGCCAGCTTCCCTGCCCTGGAGATCCATGACCCTCTGTTGTCACCTGACCCATCCACCTCCTCTCTAATTGCTTTTTCTCTCTTTCTTGCTAAAACAGCACTTCTTCCTCCCATTACCTACATGTGGTTACGTCCTAAAGCCCATTTTTTTCTCAGTATTTGTTATTCTGATCATGCTGAAGGATTGAATCACAGCCTCATTTCCTTATGCCCATCCCCCACAAACTAATAATATCTTTAAGAGAAATACAAAACAGAACAGAAGTAGTGCCTACCCTCAGGGGATGTCTAATATTGGGAGGTGGGGATGGGTCTGTGGACAAAGGAGGATCCAGAGGAAAAAGAAGAAGAAATAAAGAAACATTCTATTTGTACTGTGCACAAAATACCCTGCCAGGTCCATTCATATACAATATGCCCATTCAGTTCTCAAAACAATCCCGTAAGTTAAGGACTCTTATTTCTCCTTACAGGAATTAAGCAGCAGCACAAAACCACATAGCTATAACCCGGGTTATGAGGGGAGGGAGCCAGAATGGTGTGATGGAAAGAACAGAGGCGTGGTGGTTGCACCACTTCAACTCTACCACTTACTGCTCTAGGGCTTCTGTCAAACGCAACTCTCTGGGTCAGATTTCCCATTTATAAAACGGAAACAAAACTAGTTTATTATAAATGAAATGTTTATAAATAAGATGTGTGAAGTACCTACTACAGAGGAACAGCATATAAATAGTTCTAACCCCCAAAATATGGGGTTTTTTCATGAGAAAAAGATGGCTAAGGGAATCAGAGGAAGAGAGAACTTTAAGAGGAGGATCTAATGTTTCTTTCAAGCACAGACCCAAGCCCAGCTGAAGCCCAGGCTTCCAGAGGCTGCACCACTTTAGAGACACAGCTCTTAGCAATTCTGTGTCTCTAGGGGGTAACTGTGAGAAAGGCAAAGAGGCAGCCCCACCCCAAACCCCCATGAGTGAGTAGGGATCAGAGAAATGAGTCATCACAGTCATCTCAGGATCTTGGAAAACAGGTGACACGTAATAATGCCTAGAGACCGTATGTCTCCAAACGGGAGCACTCCTATCACCTTTGAATCTTATAAGAAGCTATGCTTATGCCTTCTGGATAAGGTGTTTTGATTATTTTTTAAAGGCAAAAAGAAGTGTGCATTTTTATTTTTATTTATTTATTTATTATTATTTTTTTTATTGTTGGGGATTCATTGAGGGTACAATAAACCAGGTTGCACTGATTGCATTTGTTAGGCAAAGTCCCTCTTGCAATCCTGTCTTGCCCCCAAAAGGTGTGGCACACACCCAGGCCCCACCTCCCTCCCTCCTTCCCTCTCTCTGCTCTTTCTTTCTCCACCCCTTCCTCCTTAGAAGTGGGCATTTTTAAAGGAATAATAGCAACAGAAAGACAAACCATCATAAGCCTCTGAGGATTTAGAAAGAGTGGATTACAAAAAAAGCTGAATCTCTCTACACTCATTTATAGCATCTTATTTTCCTTTACCCATAAAAATAAATAAAAATGTGCTAATCAATGTGGCAACCCCATATGAATGGGGTTTAGACATTTAAAGAAAAACACAGGCTGACCCAAAGAGCTGAGCAAAGCATTTATAGCCTGGGCAAATATTTCAGACAGCAGCTGCAGACTGCTCCCAGACACTCTGATAATGAAGAAGATAATTAGTTTTCCTCAGCAAAGAAAAATAGAAGAACTGATGAGGTCAAAACCCATACATTAATTCCATGCAGTGAATGTTTGTGTTTGTTTGAACAAATCCTATGTGCTTGAAACGGCAGGTCACAGAAGACGTACAATGCAGAGACAAAGGACAGAAAGGGTACCCAGGTAATCACTAACTCATTCATTCATGGATTAATACTGAAGATTGCACCGAGTGTATGGTACAGACGACTGTGCTCAGCTTTGGGAATGAAGGTACATGAGGTGCTAAGTGTATCTTCAGGAATCTCATGGTCCTGTGGCAAGAGAGGGGCAAATAATCCCAGCACAGTTTATTAGTACCTGGAAGGGGACAAGTGTTGACAGAGAAGAGATGACTGACAGGGTAACTGAGGTGGATAAGAATAGGTGAGAGAGATAGAAGAATGTCTAAAGTCAAGGTGTAAACTGAAAATCACAGGACCGGGAAGGTTTACTCATAAAGGCAAAAGGCTATATAGCATATACCATATCATAACTACCGTATACCATATATGCTATCATAACTAGTATATATCATATATGCTATCTTAAATAGTGTATACCATATATGCTATCTTAAATAGCGTATACCATATATGCTATCTTAAATAGCATATACACAGCATCCAACACGTCAGCCCAGTGCCAATCCATAATGAATTCTTCAGCCATCTTTGGCAAAATGAGGAAAATACAGGCAGTGAGTGGCCTTTATTCTGAGATTATACCCTTTCTAATTTTTGATGTTAGCACTGAGAGACTTTGATTAAATAATGATATTTTATAATTTCTTTACTTGCCAAAATACAGAACTATCAACACTATTTATTTAGCAATTTTAGAGTCCATTAAACCCTCAGTTTGGGAGACTCCGAGCACAGTGCATTTACAGAACTCCCGGCACTTGGTGCATTCAGTTCGCAGAGTACACCTACAAATAAACATGCAGTAGTTTACATAGGAGATTAAGTTCAGAAAGTGGGCAGGAACTCATTATGAAGGTCTTTCTATGGCGGGCTAAGTTTAGACTTTATCTCCTAGGCAAAAAGGAGGAGGGTGACCCTCAAAAGAGTGATGGATTCACAGTTTATAATGCTAGGCAGTCATTTATCCCTTTTTTCTGGATTTCTCTGTAAAATGTTGATACTGGTAATGACTCCACTTACCAAGATTTGGGAGTACATAAATTACAGACAAGATGAGTGGATAAAATTCTCCACATATGTGAAACTTAGTAAATGTAGAACATAAATGTCTTAACACAATAACTAAGAAAATGCCAGGAAGGCTATGTTAACCAGTGTGATTAAAATGTGTCAAATGGTCTATAAAACCAGTGTATGGTGCCCCATGATCGCATTAATGTACACAGCTATAATTTAATAATAAAAAAAATTCTAGTGTGTTACTCCAAAGGAAATAGAGGGCTGATATTGATAAGATCCTCCCTCTCCTCTAAATGACTATATAAACTCAACAGCCTTTTAAAAAAAATCTCCCCTCCTGGCTCTTTTTCCTGGATCCAGGAAACTGGGTTACCAGTGGTCCTAGCAATACAACATAAAGTGATAAAAACAGAAAAACACTTCTTGGGTTTTAATACATGAATGGCCCATCTTTCCATAGACTTTGATTTTTCGTGTGTGTGTGACAGACAGGAAACCGCCTACTAACAATCTACTAGGTTATTATAATTTTAAGAGTTATTAAAATGTAGCATTCAAATACTAGAATTGTCACATTTGGAGAGTTTACCAAGGATTCTCATTCAACATTCTCCAAAGAAGCCTGGCTGCCATGTCGCACTTGGCAATATAACAATGCCTCCTTTGTGCATGAACACATGCACAGTTTTGAAATTCCCACAATTGTCAGAAAAGATGTTTTATTAGTGTATCATCAGTGTTGTGGGGACTTGGCTATGATTTTCAATTGCTACTGCTCTTGTTGGTAAATATAAATTACTTTGGTCATTACTGAATTAATCAAAAGGCACATTATGTTTGGATTTGGTGTGCCTACTAGTAGGGGCATTCCAGAAATGGAAAAAACAACAAATTTGCAAAAATAATGTGAAATTTAAATATTTTTAAAACATTGAAGTAGTCATGATGGGCCATTTCAAAGTTTTACTGAACCAAGTATATCATATTCTTGTCAATGCTTAAGTCCTCTGCAAGTTTGAATTAGAATTTTTTATTAACTTAGCAATAAATTTTAGTTACTTGTGAATTACTGGCCTAACCATTTGGTGTATGGAAATGAGAATGTACTTTGACAATATTTTATGCTATAATGTTTGAATAATTTTAATGTGGACATGTCTATATTATTTACAGTTCAAATATCAATAATCCGTAAATGTTCTAGTATAGTCACAGCTCATGGTTAATAGGCTCTAGAGGCAGGTTATTTTGAATTTGAAGTCTGGCCCTATCTCTTACTACATGAGATCTCCATAACCTATCTTTTTCTCAACTAAAAGACAGATATAAAATACTGCCTACGTCATACATTTGTAGAGAGAACTAATTAAGGTCCTACACTATAAATCCCTCTTTGCATGGAACCTGTCCCATTTCTCAATCAAAGTTAGCCACTATTAGTAGTAGTCGTATCTGAGTTTATTGTTTCAACATATAGTAAAAATAGATGAGATAAAGCCACCTTGTCAATAAAGAAAACTGGAAAAGCATAGAACAAATGTTAGAAGAGTTATTTGCACCCAGAAACCATTAGGGATACAAAATGGGATGATATCCAAGAAACCTGAAAATGAGAACCAGGAGGATTCCAGTCTGTGCCAAGAGGCCTGAGTAACCACTGTCCACAAATGTCACCCTGTTTCAGTGAACTTAGGAAACTAAGCTAGATACTCCAATGTTCAGCGACAACAACAACAAAAAAAAAATCTTCGAAATCCACACTTAATTGTACAGATACTGATGAATTTATGCATAAGCCCAATTTACCAATTTTTATGGTAGGTACTTCAATTTTAGCTGGAATGTGCTAGGAATGTCCATGGAGCCAAGGGGGTGTGTTGCCATTGGGAAGGCGTCCCAGGCCATATGGACTGACCAATCAGTGGTCAGATACCTGGCACCAGCAGATACATTCTATTTATACCTTCATATTCACACATAATGCAGATTTAAAATTTTTCATTCTTTTAAATGTCTGTTTCTTGAAAAAAATATTTTGACTATATTTGGTTCTTGTGCATGCGTGTGTGTCTATGTTTGGGTTTGGGGCAGGAAAACGGGTGCATTTGGAATAAGCACTTTGGGGTCCTTAAAGGATTGAATTGGTTTTTAAGCTCTCAAATACAATTATCCCACATTATCCAAATACGTTAACCCAAAGAGAGACTAATGCCAGATATTATGCTTTCTAACACAGGTGTTTTTCTTACTCCTCGATTTGTTTTCATGGTGGAAGCTTAAATTTTTCACTCACCAGAGTATCTGCTGGAAGGGAAATTTGAAGACAATTCAACACATATAATTGATAAGAGAGCTAAGGGAAGACATCAGGAATCCCATCTAACAACCAGAAGAAAAATTTAGAGAAAAAAATGAATTAACTGGCTCAACTGGCAGAAGAAAACATGACTCCAGCCCAGATTTCAGGATGCAGGGCAAGAAGCCCAAAGCAGTATCAAATGCGCCTATCCACCCAGTTCTGAATGGCCGCACTTGAGACTCAAAACTTGTTTGTTGTGCATTGTCCTTCTCTTCCATGAACTCTACAGAACTGTTTCCTTATTATGGAGAGTTTTCTGCTGCAACTCTTAGGCCTGCCCCTTCCCTTCCATTCCCATTGTCAGTGTTCAAAGTGGGGTTGTTGGCATGGCTGCCTCTTAACCCACATCCCTAAATTCATGCTTATCTCTACCAAACTCATGCTCCCAATCACCGCTATTGTGCTACTTCCATACTCCAGAGCTCACCATGGGTCTCAAATTCCTATTCAATCTCATCCTAACTGTCCAAGATTTGTTTTCATTTCTCCCACTTTGGTAATTCTGCTCAAACTAACCATTCAGCATTAACTCTCAACTGAAAACCATTTCTCAGGCTCTTTTCCAGGCTCAGAATATGCCATGACTATTTCTCTGCCAATTCAAACCCACTCTTCACTCAGGAGCACATCCAGCACCGTTCTCCACTCCCAAGTGCCTTAACTTAGTTGTCTCACCCATCGGCTATGATCACCTGGAGGTCAGGACTACATCATATACTTCTCCTTTATATTCCGTCTTGAAGCTATCATATGAGAAGAAACTCAAATAAAAGAAAATGTAGATCAAAGTTAATTAATGTCGAGCACCCTCCCGGACCTCCAGAAGAACTGTGCCAGGACCTGTGATCGGCACCCTTGCACCTCTGGAAGAGGTGTGCTGGGACCCACGATTGGCACCCTCCCGGACCCCGGTAAGAGTTGCACCAGGACCCTCCCAGACCGCTGGAAGAGCTGCACCCTCCCAGACCCTGGCAAGAGCTGTGCAGGGACCCATTACCCCGCCTGCCGGACCTCCCCACGACCTGACCAGGAACTCCGGGAGCTGCCCCCCAAGTCCTCCCTCGTGTACCCTCCTTGCCTCGACACCGCCAGCTCGTCTGGCCAGGGACACTGGTAGCCGCGCCCTCCGGAGCCCTCTCTGCCACTGCAGAGCCCTTCTCCTGGCCAGAGACTGTTAGAGCCTTGGGCCCTCTGTGCCAAAGTCACTGGGTGCCAGGCACTCCCAGAAGTATGTGCACCACCCACCACCCTGTTGCTGGATCCAGGGGTGTCACATTCTGGAGCTACTCCCACAACCAGAACTCCCTGACTGGGGCAGCCCCAGAAGAGCTACACAGAGTCACTCCCTATAAAGATGCAGGAGGAATAGAGTGATCCCCCCAGGAATAATCGCGGAGAGACACCACCCAAACACTGAGGACAGCCAGAGGCAATGGGGGAAAAACAATCATGAGACGAAATCAAAGGAAATATTCTGGCAATATGAATAATCAGAGTGCACAAGATCCCATGGACAAACAAATAGCTGAGATGTCAGAAATCGAATTCAGAATCTGGACAGCAAATAACATCGAATTAGAATTCCAACCAGTAAACCAAAAGATGTATCAAGAATTCAAAGAATTCAAAGACCAAATGACCAAAGATTTTGACACATTGACACAAGAAGTTGCAGCCCTCAAAAATCTGAGAAACACAGTAGAATCCCTCAGTAACAGAATGGGGCAAGCAGAAGAAAGGATTTCTGACATTGAAGACAAAGCTTTTGAACGCTCTCAAACTCTCAGAGAGGAAGAGAAATGGAGGGCAAAAACAGATCACTCTCTCAGAGAGCTCTGGGATAATTCGAAGAAAACCAATATTCATCTTATAGAGATCCCTAAAAGTAACAAAGTGGCTTCACAAGGCACAGAGCCTCTTCTCCATGAGATTATGAATGAGAACTTTTCAGACATGCCAAGAGATTCTGAAATTCAGATAGCAGACAGTTTCAGAACTCCAGCATTACTCAACCCAAATAAGACATCTCCCAGACACATCGTAATCAATTTCACTAAAGGTTATATGAAGGACAAAATTCTGAAAGCAGCCAGATGAAAGAAAACCATAACCTACAAGGGGAAGAATAATAGAATAACTGCAGATCTCTCTGCTGAAACCTTTCAAGCTAGAAGAGGATGGTCATCAACTTTTAATCTCCTAAAACAAAATAACTTTCAACACAGGATCATGTACCCAGCTAAACTGAGTTTCATTTATGATGAAGAAATTAAATACTTTAACGACATTCACATGTTGAAGAAATTTGCCACAACTAAACCAGATCTCCAGGATATTCTCAGACCTATCCTCCATAAAGACCAGCGTAATCCTCCACCACAAAAGTAAACCCACCCAGAAAATTTTGATCAAATTCCAACTTCCACAGTCGCAAAAGGATTAAAAATGTCCACTGGACTTTCAAAGGCCTTATCAATATTCTCAATTAATGTGAATGGTTTAAATTGTCTTCTAAAGAGGCACAGGTTGGCTAACTGGATACAAAAACTCAAGCCAGATATCTGCTGAATACAAGAATATCATCCTACATTAAAAGACAAATATAGACTAAAGGTGAAGGGATGGTCATCTATACTCCAGGCAAATAGAAAGCAGAAAAAAGCAGGTGTTGCAATCCTATTCACAGATGCAATAGGCTTCAAACCAACCAAAATAAGGAAGGATAAGGATGGACACTTCATATTTCTTAAAGGTAATACTCAATATGATGAGATTTCAATTATTAATATTTATGCACCCAACCAGAACGCACCTCAATTTATAACAGAAACTCTAACAGACATGACCAACTTGACTTCCTCCAGTTCCATAGTAGTTGGAGATTTTAACACCCTTTTAGCAGTGCTGGATAGATCCTCCAAAAAGAAGCTAAGCAAAGAAATCTTAGATTTAAACTTAACCATTCAACATCTGGACTTAAATGACATCTACAGAACATTTCATTCCAACAAAACTGAATACACATTCTTCTCATCAGCCCACGGAACATACTCCAAAATCAACCACATCCTGGGCCACAAATCTAACCTCAGCAAATTTAAAATAATAGAAATTATTCCTTGCATCTTCTCAGACCATCATGGAATAAAAGTTGAACTCAATAACAACAGGAATCTGCATATCCATACAAGAACATGGAAGCTAAATAACCTTATGCTGAAGGATAGATAGGTTATAGACGAGATTAAGAAGGAAATCACCAAATTTTTGGAACAAAACAACAATGAAGACGTGAATTATCAGAACCTCTGGGATACTGCAAAGGCAGTCCTAAGAGGGAAATTTATAGCACTACAAGCCTTCCTCAAGAAAAAGTAAAGAGAGGAAGTTAATGACTTAATGGGACATCTCAAGCAACTGGAGAAGGAAGAACATTCCAACCCCAAACCCAACAGAAGAAAAGAAATCACAAAAATCAGAACAGAATTAAATGAAATTCAAAACAAAAGAATTATACAACAGATCAATAAATCCAAAAGTTGGTTTTTTGAAAAGGTCAATAAAATAGATAAACCATTGGCCAACCTAACCAGGAAAAAAAGAGTAAAATCTCTAATTTCATCAATCAGAAATGGTAAAGATGAAATAACAACAGACCCCTCAGAAATTAAAAAAACCCTTAACGAATATTACAAGAAACTTTACTCTCAGACATATGAAAATCTGAAAGAAATCGACCAATATTTGGAAGTACACCACCTACCAAGACTTAGCCAGAATGAAGTGGAAATGTTGAACAGGCCTAAATCAAGTTCTGAAATAGCATCAACTATGCAAAATCTCCCTAAAAAGAAAGGCCCAGGACTAGATGGCTTTACATCAGAATTCTACCAAACCTTTAAAGAAGAATTAGTACCTATATTACTAAACCTCTTCCAAAATATAGAAAAAGAAGGAATTCTACCCAACACATTCTACGAAGCAAACATCACCTTGATCCCTAAACCAGGGAAAGACCCAACAAGAAAAGAAAATTATAGACCGATATCACTAATGAATATTGATGCAAAAATACTCAATAAGATCCTAACAAACAGAATCCAACAACACATCAAAAAAATTATACACCATGACCAAGCGAGATTTATCCCAGGCTCTCAAGGCTGGTTCAATATACGTAAATCTACAAATGTAATTCAGCACATAAACAAGCTAAAAAATAAAGACCGTATGATTCTCTCAATTGATACAGAAAAAGCTTTTGATAATATCCAGCATCCCTTCATGATCAGAACACTTAATAAAATTGATATAGAAGGGACATTTCTTAAACTAATAGAGGCAATCTACAGCAAACCCATAGCCAATATTGTATTGAATGGAGTTAAATTGAAATCATTTCCACTTAGATCAGAAACCAGGCAAGGTTCCCCATTGTCTCCATTGCCCTTCAACATTGTAATGGAAGTTTTAGCCTTTACAATTGGGGAAGAAAAGGCGATCAAGTGTATCCACATAGGGTCAGAAGAGATCAAACTTTCACTCTTCACAGATGACATGATTGTATATCTGGAAAACACTAGAGATTCTACTACAAAACTTTTAGAAGTGATCAAGGAATACAACAATGTCTCAGGCTACAAAATCGACACCCATAAATCTGTAGCCTTTATATGTAACAACAATAACCAAGCCAAAAAAAACAGTCAAAGACTCTATTCCTTTCACAATAGTGCCAAAGAAGATGAAATATTTGGGAGTATACCTAACAAAGGATGTGAAAGATCTATACAAAGAGAACTATGAAACTTTAAGAAAAGAAATAGCTGAAGATGTTAACAAATGGAAAAACAGGGCAGCGCCTGTGGCTCAAGAAGTAGGGCGCAGGTCCCATATGCCGGAGGTGGCGGATTCAAACCCAGCCCCGGCTAAAAACACACACACACATACACACACACAAAAAAATGGAAAAACATACCATGCTTATGGCTGGGAAGAATCAACATTGTTAAAATGCCTATACTACCCAAAGCAATATATAATTTTAATGCAATTCCTATTAAAGCTCCATTGTCATATTTTAAAGATCTTGAAAATATAATACTTCATTTTATATGGAATCAGACAAAACCTCAAATAGCCAAAACATTACTCAGCAATAAAAACAAAGCAGGAGGAATCACGCTACCAAACCTGAGACTGTACTATAAATCCATAGTGATCAAAACAGCATGGTACTGGCACAAAAACAGAGAAGTAGATGTCTGGAACTGAAGAGAGAACCAAGAGATGAATCCAGCTACTTACCGTTATTTGATCTTTGACAAGCCAATTAAAAACATTCAGTGGGGAAAAGATTCCCTATTTAACAAATGGTGCTGGGTGAACTGGCTGACAACCTGTAGAAGATTGAAACTGGACCCACACCTTTCATCAGTAACTAAGATAGACTCTCACTGGATAAAAGATTTAAACTTAAGACATGAAACTATAAAAATACTTGAAGAAAGTGCAGGGAAAACTCTTGAAGGAATCAGCCTGGGTGAATATTTTATGAGGAGGACTCCCCAGGCAATTGAAGGAGTATCAAAAATACACTACTGGGACCTGATCAAACTAAAAAGCTTCTGCACAGCCGAGAACATAGTAAGTAAAGCAAGCAGACAGCCTGCAGAATGGGAGAAAATATTTGCAGGTTATACCTCCAATAAAGGTCTAATAACCAGAATCCACAGAGAACTCAAACATATTAGCAAGAAAAGAACAAGTGATCCCATCTCAGGGTGGGCAAGGGACTTGAAGAGAAACTTCTCTAAAGAAGACAGATGCGGGCGGCGCCTGTGGCTCAGTGAGTAGGGCGCCGGCCCCATATGCCGAGGGTGGTGGGTTCAAACCCGGCCCCAGCCAAACTGCAACAAAAAAATAGCCGGGCGTTGTGGCAGGCGCCTGTAGTCCCAGCTGCTCGGGAGGCTGAGGCAAGAGAATCGCGTAAGCCCAAGAGTTAGAGGTTGCTGTGAGCCGTGTGACGCCACGGCACTCTACCCGAGGGCAGTACAGTGAGACTCTGTCTCTACAAAAAAAAAGAAAAAAAAAAAAAAAAAAAAGACAGATGCACAATTTATAAACACATGAAAAAAAGCTCATCATCCTTAATCATCAGAGAAATGCAAATCAAAACTACTTTGAGATATCACCTAACCTCAGTAAGAGTAGCCCACATAACAAAATCCCAAAACCAGAGATGTTGGCATGGATGCGGAGAAAGGGGCACACTTTTACACTGCTGGTGTAATGCACCTAATACGTTCTTCTGTAAGAATGTTTGGAGAATACTTAGAGATCTAAAAATAGACCTGCCATTCGATCCTATAATTCCTTTACTAGGTATATGCCCAGAAGACCAAAAATCACAATGTAACAAAGACATCTGTACCAGAATGTTTATTGTAGCCCAATTCATAATTGCTAAGTCACGGAAGAAGCCCAAGAACGGACTAGCAAATTGTGGTACATGTATACCATGGAATATTATGCAGCCTTAAAGAAAGATGGAGACTTTACCTCTTTCATGTTTACATGGATGGATCTGGAACATATTCTTCTTAGCAAAGTATCTCAAGAATGGAAGAAAAAGTATCCAATGTACTCAGCCCTACTAGGAAGCTAATTTATAGCTTTCATATGAAGGCTATAACCCGACTATAGCACAAGAATGTGGGGAAAGGGCCAAGGGATGGGAAGGGAGGGGGGAAGTCAGGGTGGAGGGAGGGTAATGGGTGGGGCCACACCTACGGTGCATCTTAGAATGGGTACAGGCGAAACCTACTAAATGCAGAATACAAATGTCTACATACAATAACTAAGAAATGCCATGAAGGCTATGTTGAACAGTTTGATGAGAATATTTCAGATTGTGCATGAAACCAGCACATTGTACCCCTTGAGTGCACAAATGTACACAGCTATGATTTAACAATAAATAAATAAATAAATAAATAAAATGTGCTAAGCAGAGCTGCCAATTCTACTACTTACAAATAAGAAATTTCTATTTTTGTCTTTTTCCTGCTCTTTATTCATCCCCATCCCACCATCCATCATAGACCTGTGCTTCACTAACAAAGGACTAGGTTTAGAGCAGCCAATCTTTCTCCCAAGTAAGATTCATGCAGTATTCCCACTGCTAGAAAAAAATATAACAAAGTCAACACATATCAACTTTTTAAACCAAGACAAGACATTTCCTCTCTTCTGAACAGAGCATCTATTTTGTCTTTTGGTTTCCATTTCCCCACAAAAATATAAACTATGTTCCTTCCCACCCTCCTGCATTCCCTCCCAAAATAATGACATTTCCAGAAACCAGATTCATGTGATTTAAGCATCTCCCAGTGAGCTTTGTTTCCTGTCAAACTGAGGACCTTTTAGTAGTGAAGGACAAGTGAAGACTGCAGCAGCAATCCTTGAGGTAGTGAGAAAACTAAGTACTTTTGAACAATCAAAAAAAGTTAAAAGTAGTTAGGACAAATCCATAAATTCAGGAACCTCTGTCACCTAAGGAAAAAATAATCCATTGCAGAGACGTGATGCTGTATGGTGAAGTCTGTTCTTAATGTCAGAAGTCTATCGCCCCTTGTCTCTAAGCACCACAATGGTATATCTAGACACTCATTATATCAACTGCAGATTTCTACCACAACTACCAAAAAAGGATGCATCCTGGGACCAAGTTTGCTGACTAGATTGGTAGTATCCATAAATAATATGCTATGCAGGCGGGGGTGGGGGGAAGAGTGGAAGGAAGGTAGGAGAAAGTGTGAAAGCAAGTGAGCTTTCAAAATATTTTATATAGGCAATAAGGATACTGTTTAGAGAGGCAGCCCTAAGGTAAGAGAATCCTGAGTTTACATCTTGGCTCAGTCACTCATTTACTGCCTCTTTAAGCTTCACTCTCTTCATATGTTAGTAAGGTCACAGGGCTGGAAACTGATGAGGGGTGAAATTTAACTGAAGAGAATGAGGGGAGGAGAGAGGGAGGAAAGAAATCTAGTGCTGCATTATTGAAACACTAAAAGCACACCCATTGAAGAACACAAAACATAAGGAGTAAAGACAAGAAGTACGAACAAATTATCGCTATTTATAAAATACATAAGTATAGAAGTACATATGTAGGAAACCCAAAAGGATAAAAAATATGTATACTAGGAAATTTCAGTAAGGTGGTTGGCTGTAATTAAATATTAATGACTTTCCTATATAAAAACAATAATTACTTAGAAATAATGTTAAAAACAAGGTGCTACTGTGTATAATAACAGAAGCATCAAAAAGATAAAATAAGTGGAAAAATCTCAATTAAAAATGTGCAGAATCTTAGAAAAAACTAAATACTCTGTTTAGGGAAATAAATAAAGATTGAATGCATAAGTAAATATACCTTATTCCTGGACTGAAAATTTTAACTTTATAATAATAATACATGAATTAAGGAAATTCAAATAAAAGATCTCAACAGAAATAATTTGAACTTGAAAAATAATCTCAGTTGTACCTAAAAGAAAAATATGACAGAAGAGGGCCCGAAATGGCAGACTAGAAGTAGCTTTCACATGCTGCTCTCACAGAGATCTAAAGTGGCAAGTAGATGACCTCTTTCTAATTGACCAACTAAGAGAGAGCATTAGGAATGAACAGAAAGGCATCTAGTACAAAGGAGAGGGGAGTGGGTAACTCACTCAACAGGACAGAAAGGTACCTGCGCATGGGAAAGGGACAGAGGAGAGAAGCCCAGGATCACCCCTGAGGACACTGCAATCTGCAGCATGCCTCTGAACTGACACAGAGAGATTCCTGGAAACTGTTTAGTATCATTGCCCCAGAGCACAGCAGGGTCCCACAGGCTTCTGCACCCTGACAGCTACATCTGGCACCATTCTGAGGTTCCAGCCAAGACTGCTGCGTCTACCCAGGGGACAATTCACTGCTGCTGCCTCCCCATATCTCCTGTCAGATCAGAGAGGGAACAGGGAGGTCAAGCACTCTTGTGTGCCCCATGAACCAGTCCGTGGGACCTGGGAGGATAATGGGCACACAGCCCCTGGTGCTCACCACTGCCATCCAGACAGTGGACCCACCACTGACAAACCTGGGCAGAGTAAACACCCACACCACTGCACGTCACCTATCTGCTGCATACCTCCTGCCTGTTGCACATCACTGCATCCCACCTGCCCTCCACATATAACTTCTGCTGCCCAAACTGAGTGGAACAAACACCCACAGCCTTGCAGCCACTGGTGCTAACTAAGTAGCCCCATCCAGCCACCACTGATGCTGCAGCTGGGGTACCCAGGCAGAGAAAACCCTTATAGCCACCTATAGCCACCCAACTCCACAGCAAGGGACCTGTCCTCCCCCCACCCCCATCCCCACCCAAGTCTTCAACAGTGACTTGAGGATCAACCCATGCCTCCACATGAATATCCCCCCAGCACCTGATTAAACTATGACAATCAAAGGGAAATGGGAATCAAGAGATGTAGGAGAACAGTAGTTAGAAGCTCACAGTGCAGGATATCTGATCCTCTCATGCCCAGTCAATTTCCAGAACAGGAATCAGGAGTCCATCTAGGGACCTCTCCCTCTCTTCACTATGCAACATAGTTCCCTGCAAAGGAGAGCAAGTGAACCACAACAATATCTGTTTTGAGCTGATAAAAGAGATTCCAGATGAGAAGAAACTAGCATAAGAACTCTGGTGACATTAAAAAAAAAAAACAGACTGTATTGAGATCCCCAAAGGATTCAGCAATGGACTCCAGTCAAAAGAAAATTGTTGAAATGTCAGATACAGAATTCAGAATATGGATGGAAAGTAAGATCAATGAAAATGAGGAGAAAGCTGAAAACAAACACAAAGAAACCAAACTAATAATTCAGGATATGAATGAACAATTCACTAAAGAGAAAGACAATCTAAGAAAAAAACTTCTGTAAAAGAAGGAGTCATTACAAAAATTCAAAATAAACTAGAAATTTTTAACAATAGATGAGAACAACAGAAAAAGAATTCAGAGCTTGAAGACAGGCTTTTAAATTAAACAAGCCAATTAAAAATGAAGAAAAATAATCAAAAAGAATGAACAATCTCTTCAAGAAATATGGGATTATATAAATTTAACATATAAGAATCCTATATATCGCCAAGGGAGAAAAAGAAACACCACAAAGCATGAAAAACCTATTTGAGGGAATAATGGAGTAAAACTTCCCCAGAATTGCTAGAAATTCAGACATCTAGATACAAGAAGATTGTGGAACTTCTGTAATATTCCTGGCAAACAGGACATCACCAAGGCACTTAGTCATCAGTTTGGCCAAAATCAAAGTGATAGTGAAAACCCTACAAGCTCTGAGACAAAAGCATCAAGTAACTCAAAAAAGAAAACCCATCAGACAACAAGATTCTTAGCAAAAACCTCACAAGACAAAAGGGATTGGGGTCACATTTTTAATTTTCTTAAACAGAGTAACTTCCAGCAAAGAATTCTATATCAGGCAAAATTGTTCATAAATGAAAGAAAATAAAGTATTTCCCAAACAAGCAAACATTAAGGAAATTTATTACCAGTAGATCTAGCCTATAAGAAAAGTTTTTGAAAGTTTCTACACATGGAAAAGATCAATTGATACCCCCATTATAGAATCACCCAAAAGTTAAAACTCACAGCTCTTATAAAAGTAACATAAGGGAGAAAACATAGTAACTAAGAATCAACGTGATGATCAGAACAGTATCTCACATATCAATACCAACATTGAATGTAAATGGCCTAAATACCTCCCACTTAAAAGATATGGATTGGCAGAATGGATATTAAAAAAAAACACATACAACCAAAATATATGCTGTCTACAAGAAACCCATTTAACACACAAAGATCTTCATAGATTCAAGGTAAATGATTGGAAAAAATTATTCCATGCAAATGGAAACCAAAAGTGAGCAAAAATCATTATTCTTATATTAGATAAAATAGACTTTAAGTCAACAATGGTTAAAAAAAGACAAGATAGTCAGTATATAAAGAAAATGAGGTTACTTCAACAATCCTAAATATATATATATCGAACACAGAAGTTCCCAAAGTCATAAAACAAACTCTACTAGATCTAAGCAAAGAAATAAACAGCCAAGGACTTCAACACTCTGCTGACAGAAGTAGAGAGATAATCAAAGCAGAAAATCAATGCAGAAATACCAGATTTAAATGGGTGTCTAGAACAAATGGACATAACAAACATTAATAGAACATTCTACCCCAAATCTGCAGAATATGCCTTCTTCTCAGCAGCACATAGGACACTTTCCAATAGAGAGAATATGTTAGATCATAACACAATCTCAGCAAATTTAGAAAAATCGAAATCATACCATGTATCTTCTCAGAATAGTGGAATAAAACTATGGATCAATTCCAAAAAGAACTCTCAATACTATACAATTACACGGAAATTAAACAATGTGTTGCTAAATAAGACTTGGTTCGATTATGAAATCAAGATGAAAATTAAAAAATTTTCAAATTGAATGACAAATGTGACACAAGTTTCTAAAATCTCTGGGATACAGAAAAAGCAGTGCTAATAGGGAAGTTCACAGCACTAAATGCCTACATGAAAAAGAAATAAAAATCACAAATTAACTACCTAATGTAGTACCTCAAGGAACTAGAAACAGAGGAACAAACCAAACACAAAGCTAGCAGAAGAAAAGATATAACAAAAATCAGAACAGAACTAAATGAAATGGAAACAAAAGAAAAAGATTAAAAAAAAAATCAGTAGACCAATAGCTAGATTAACCAGAAATATTAAATAAAAAAGATTCAAATACATTCAACCAGAAATGAAAAAGGAGACATTACAAATTATACCACAGATACACAAAATATCATTCAAGAACACTATGAAAACCTCTTATGCATACAAACTAGAAAACATAGAGAAATGGGTTCATTTTTGGAAACACATAACCTTCCAAGCTTGAATCAGTAATAAATGGAAATCCTGAACAGATGAGTAGTGAGATTGAAACAGTGGTTAAAAAAAAAAAAATCTCTTGGGCCGCGCCTGTGGCTCAAAGGAGTAGGGCACCGGCCCCATATACTGGAGGTGGTGGGTTCAAACCCAGCCCCGGCCAAAAACTGCAAACAAAAAAAAAAAGAAAGAAAGAAAGAAAAATCTCTCAACAAAACAAGGCCAGGACCAGATAAATTCATAGCCAAATTCTACAGACCTACCAAGAACTGGCACCCATCCTACTGAAACTGTTCATAACACTGAGAAGGAGGGAATCATCCCTAACTCACTCTCTCAATCCAGTAACATCCTGATCCCAAAGCCAGAAAAGGACACAACAAATAAAGAAAACTACAGATCAATATCCCTCACAAATATACATGCAAAAATCCTCAACAAAGTATTAGCAAATCCAAGAGCACGTCAAAAAAATAATTCACCATGATCAAGTGGGCTTTACCCAAGGGATGCAGGATGATTCAGCATACACAAATTAATAAATCTGACTCACCATATAAACAGAATTCAAAACAAAAACCATATGATCATCTCAAGAATTACAGAAAAAGCATTTGATAAAATCCAGCACCCTTCATGATGGAAATCCTCAACTAAGTAGGCATAGAAGGAGCATACCTCAACATAATAAAATCCATATATGACAAACCAAGAAAATACTGAAAGGAGAAGAGTTTAAAGCATTCCCCTAAATGACTGGAATAAGATGAGGGTGCCTATTGTCACCGCTTCTATTCAACATAGCACTGGCACTCTTAGCCAGGGAAATTAGGAAAGCAAAAGATATAAATGGCATCCAAATTGGAAAAGAAGAGGTCAAACTATCCCTGTTTGCCAATGATATGCTCTTATACCTAAAAAAAAACCCTAACGACTCCACCAGAAGACTCTAATAACTAATGAATACATTCAATAAAGCCTCGGGTTACAAAATTAATTTACACAAATAAGGAGCAGTTCTATACACCAATAACAGTCAAGGTGAGAGTCAAATCAAGAATTCATTACTGATTACAATAGCTGCAAAGAAAATACCTAGGAATATAACTAACTAAAGAGATGAAAGATCTCTACAAAGAGAACTACAAGACACTGGTTTAAAAAAAAAAAAAATCAGATGACACGAACAAATGGAAAAAGAACCCCTGCTCACAGATTGGAAGAATCAACATTGCTAAAATAGCCACACTCCCCAAAGTGATTTACAGATTTACAATTCCCATAAAAATATCAACTTCATTTTTCAAAGATTTAGAAAAAACATTTCTAAACTTCATATGGAACCAAACAAGAACCCAAATAGCCAAAGCAATCTTAAGCAAAAAGAACAAATCTGGAGGCATCACATTATCTGACTTCAAATTATATACTGCAGGGCTGTAGCAACCAAAACAGCATGATACTGGTGTAAAGAAAAACATATAGACGAATAGAACAGAAAAGAAACCCCAAATATAAAACCATCCATCTACAACCAACTGATTTTTAACAAAGTAGACAAAAACTAGACTGAGTAAACAAAGCCCTGTTCAATAAATGGTGTTAGGAAAATAGGACAGCCACATGCCAAAGAATGAAACTGGATCCCTATCTCCTCCATATACAAAAAGTAACTCTATATGGATTAAAAACTTAAATGTTAGACCTGAAACAATAAAAATTCCAGAAGAAACTTTAGGAAAATCTCTCCTGGAAATCAGCCTAGGGAAAGAATTTCCCTAAGACCCCAAAGACAAATACAGCATAACACAAATGAATGGGACTTAATTAAACTAAAAAGTTTCTGCACAGCAAAGGAAAATCAGACAACCTACAGAATGGAAAAAATATTTGCAAACTATAGCTCTGATAAAAGACTAATCCAGAATCCTCAAAGAACTCATATTCACAAAACAACAACAACAAAATAACACCATTGAAAAGTGGCAAAAGACATAAACAGACCCTTCTCAAAAGAAGATAGAAAAATGGCCAATAAGCCTATGAGAAAACATCCAATATCACTATTCACTGGGGAATGCAAATTAAAACTACAAGGATGTACCACCTTCCCCTGTCAAAATGGCCATGACTATAAAGTCAAAAAAGCAATAGATGTTGCCATGGATGTGATGAAATGAAATACTTATACATCATTGGTGGGAATGTAAGCTAGTACAACTTCTGTGGAAAACAGTATGGAGATTCATCAAATAAATAAAAGTAGACCTATCATTCAATCTGGCAATCCTGCTACTAGAAAGGACAAGAAGATATTTTATTTAAAAAAAATTATTGCACTTGAATGTTTATCCCAGCACAATTCACAATTAGAAAGACATGGAATCTGTCTAAGTGCCCATCAACTGACGAGTGGATAAAGAAAATGTGGGGTATTAACACACACACCACACACACACACTACTCAGCCATAAAAAGGTATGAAATAATGTCCTTTGCAGAAACTTGGATGGAACTGAAGACCATTCTCCTAAGTATGTCAGGAATTGAAAAACAAATACCACATGTTTTCACTTATAAGTGGGAGCTAACTAAGGGTGATATGTGGTCATAAAGTGATGTAATGGACATTGAAAACTAAAGAAGGGTTAGGGATAAAAATCTACCTATCAAGCACAATGTACACTTTTCTAGTCATGAGTACACTAAAAGCACTGACTTCAGCATGATAAAATTGATCCATATAACAAAAAAATGCCTGTACTCCCTAAATCTACTGAAATAACAAAATGAAAAATATGACAACCACAAAGAATATTCTGACAAAGAAAAAATTACTGTCCCTAGAAGATATTAAAATTTACTATAAAGCTACAGTATGATTTTAGAATAGAGCTAATGTGACAAACCCACAGAAGAAATATGGAAATTCTGAAATAGATCCACACCTGTAAAATTATATCATTTAGATAAACAACACCTCACATCAGTGCACAGTGGTGATTTTTTGTTTTTGTTGTTGCTTTTGTTTTAGTAATGATGCTGGACCACATGGTGAAATCTGCAGAATATGCCTTCTCATCAGCACATAGGACACTTTCCAAAACAGAGAATATGTTAGATCATAACACAAATCTCAGCAAATTTAGAAAAATCGAAATCATACCATGTATCTTCTCAGAATAGTGGAATAAAACTATGGATCAATTCCAAAAAGAACTCTCAACGCTACACATTTACATGGAAATTAAACAATGTGTTGCTAAACAAACCTTAGCTCAATTATGAAATCAAGATGAAATAAAAAAATTTTCAAATTCAATGTGACACAAGTTTCTAAAATCTCTGGGATACAGAAAAAGCAGTGCTAATAGGGAAGTTCACAGCACTAAATGCCTACATGAAAAAGAAATAAAGATCATAAATTAACTACCAAATGTGGTACCTCAAGGAACTAGAAACAGAGGAACAAACCAAACATGGAGCTAGCAGAAGGAAAGATATAACAAAGATCAGAACAGAACCAAATGAAATGGAAACAACAAAAAAAAATGTAATGTAGAGATAAAACAAAAAATTGGTTCTTTGAAAAGATAAACAAAATCAGTAGACCAATAGCTAGATTAACCAGAAAGCTTAAATAAAAAGGATTCAAGTAAGTTCACTCAGAAATGAAAAAGGAGAAATTACAAATTATACCACAGATACACAAAATATCATTCAAGAACACTATGAAAACCTCTTATGCACACAAACTAGAAAACCTAGAGAAATGGGTTCATTTTTGGAAACACACAACCTCCCCAGCGTGAATCAGTAATAAATGGAAATTCTGAACAGGTGAGTAGTGAGATTGAAACAAAAGAAAATCACTATGATCATCTCTGAAATGGAATTTTATATTCTTTCACAATTGTCATTCCTAAAATGGACTTTTATAGTCTATCTTCCTTTTTAATGTGATGGTATTGCTTGAGGTGTGTACTGACAGAAGTTGTGGGGTGGGGGGAAGAAAGGCATGTTGCCAAAAACAATTTATTGTACGGTTTGATTTTTATTTAATAAATGTGTATTAGCTATTATTTCCAAAACTTAACTTAAAACAGCAAAGACTCCTTTCCCACACAGTTTTTGTGGGTCAGGAGAATCCCAACTGGGTGATTCCACCTCAAGGACTGAAGTTGCAGTCAAGCTGTCTGTGGGGCTACAGTCCTCCAAGTTGAAAGGCACGTGGCACGTGTCCCAGCTCACTTACGCAGCTGCTGGTGGCCTCAGCTCCTCACTGGCTATGGATCAGAATCTACATATCTCAGCCCGTGGGCCTCTTCACAGACTGCCTGAGTGCCCTCGCAGCACGGCAGCTGGCTTTTACCACAGCAAGTCACGCAACCGAGGGAGAGACAAAGAGGGCACCCAAAACGGAAGCCTTCGTCTTTTCTTGACCTAATCTCAGAAGTGGCATGCCATCACTTCCACGGTATCTTTTTCTGAAAGGGAGTCACTAACTGCAGCCGACACTCAAAAAGAGGGGATGACACAGGGCAGGAATTCCAGTAGGTGGAGATCACTGGGAACCATCTCAGAGGTTGTGCATCACTAAATATAATACATATTGAATGTACCCAGATGTTTCCACAGATAGAGATATGAAAAACTCATAGACAGTATTGGCATCACACAACCCAGTTTGTTTGAAGTAATCCTCATTTATACCGTCGTCCTGAGTATTTTAGCTCATGTATCCCTGTTAGGGTAATAAATTATACTCTGATAGGAAGAATACACATAAAAACATGAACACCCTTTATCTCTAGGAAATGGGATGGAGAAGGCTTTTAAGTTTGCTTGCATAAAGCTTCGACTTTTATAAGAAGAGTCCATCATTTTCATAAAAAGGACACACTGGAGTCTAGATTATCTCTGAATCACTCAAAACATTGTCACGTAGATTTCATTTCAGAGACAGGAACTAAAGCCAAAAGAAATGTCCCTGGGGTTTTCAGCAAAGGAGAGTAAGGAAAGATTAATGGTCCCACTCCTGTTTCTCGCAGTCGGACGGATTTTAGTTCACAGACAACAAGGAGAGTTAAGTTAGTGGGATACGATAGCACCATAGTTAGGAGAACAAACGGGACCTAAAGCTCAGCCGCCAGGATGAATCAGAGATGTTAGGCGGAGAGAGAGAGAGACAACAGCCTTCCCTCTGATTTAAGTTCACTGCTTCCTTTGTAGGATCTTTAAGGAGCAGACAACATAAACAGCCCTTGATTTTACTATCTTAACAACAGTGAAACAGAATAAAATGTTAATTTACTTTCATGAGCTGAAATTTTACCATTTGAGATTCATTTCTTTGTATTAAGATGTACGTAATAAAACAAGGAGGTGCCAGGCTTTGACTTGAAGCCATGAATGTGAATGTCGGTCTTCCTGAAGAGGTTCAGAATCAGAGAGGCCATTTACTAACTGTATAATGCCAAGCAAGGTCCTCAAGCTCTTTGTGTTTTGGTTTGTCCACCAATATAAGAGGAGTGTCTTATAGGGCTGCTATGAGAATATTAACATCCATAAAGTACTAAAAAGAGGGGCTGATGCATAGTAAGTATCATTAAATGCTAGCTCTGAGCACCACTAACAATTTAAATGCCATTAGGCAAATAATTACACACAGACAAAATAATATTCTTGTTTTATTCTTTATAAAATAAGGATATTATCATCTTCTTCATTTTGTACTTGCATTAAATGATGATGCTGTGTAAAGTGCTTAAAATAGCGTCTGGCATACGGCAGACACAAATAAATAACAACCATATTACTAAAAATATCATTATGTTCTGAAAAATTGAGCTGATCTTCAGATCTAGGGTTAGATTAAAATATGGTGCATAAAAACATCTAGCCCAGTGTTGCATACCATTAGTGCTCAATGAACATTCATTAAATATGAATTTAAAGCCAGATGAGGGCCTCACACCTGTAATCCTAGCACTGTGAGAGGTCGATGTGGATTGCTTGAGCTCAGGAGTTGCAGACCAGCCTGAGCAAGAGGGTGGCGGGTTCAAACCCAGCCCCGGCCAAACCGCAACAAAAAAATAGCTGGGTGTTGTGGCGGGCACCTGTAGTCCCAGCTACTCGGGAGGCTGAGGCAAGAGAATCGCTTAAGCCCAGGAGCTGGAGGTTGCTGTGAGCTGTGTGATGCCACGACACTCTACCAAGGGCCATAAAGTGAGACTCTGTCTCTACAAAAAAAAAAAAAAAAGAGTGAGATCCTGTCTCTAAAAATAGCCAGGTGTTGTGGGGGGCGCCTGTTGTCCCAGCTACTTGGGAGGCTGAGGCAAGAGGACTGCTTGAACCCAAGAGTTTGAGGTTGCTGTGAGCTATGATGCCACCGCACTCTACTGAGGGAGACAAAGTCAGACTCTGTCTCAAAAATTAATTAATTAATATTTTAAAATGAATTTAATTTTCCATACAATATCTTTATTTTAAAAATCCAAGGAGAATTTCTTGGGCCACGTCATAAATCTTGACATCTGATATAGTAGCAGCAAGGTTCTAGCTTTTTATCAGTTCTTTGCTTTTGTAACAAGATGTTCTGTGGAATTTTATGTTGGGCTTATGGTTTGAGTCCAATGCCAGAGACACAGCTGCTAGGTACCCCCACATCACTTGAAAGAGCCACAGGACAGTAGGCAGACCTGAGCAGGGCTGGTGGTAGGGTATGATTAGAAGTCCAGCCCCATCACACCTGACCCTCATCCTGGGCAACACTGAAGGGAAAATTGAGGGTAAGAAAAATTGAGGATGGGGATTCTCCCCTTCCCTGAAGACGGAAGACACAAGAAAATCAGGATTGTTGTGTTTATCAGGACTCCTGATAAGAAGGCGACCGGCCAGGTGAAGGAGCCAGGACAGTTTGTCCTTAGAAGATGTGGATGGCCAGTCAGGGTTCACCCGAGAAGCAGCCATGGCCAACAGAGAAAAGACAATGTCCTCCCTGCCCTGACTTGAAGCAGCAGCTCCCAGAAGGGGGTGAAGTGGGCCTGACACCAGCAAACGCCCTTTTCGCATTCCACGGCAAGCTCCTAGAAGTTCAGGTGGAGCCTGAACAGGCAGAGATAGTGACGGCAGACACAAGAGTAATGGTTGTGCTTTAAAATCAACAAAACTGAGCTAAACGCCAAAACAAGATTGTCCCAATAATCCAAGCAGTTAACAGCTAATAAAATCTGGCCAAGTTAGTAAAAAGTAGAAGTTCAGAGACTCATGAGAACCCGGGAATTGGGGTGAGAGTGGAGTCAGGAGGTAGATTTGACATGGCATGGTTGGGGGCTGTCATTAGGAAAACACAAAATGGCTTTGTGTTTTTACCCCAAGCTGAGACTCCTCAGCTCACAGCTTATGTGGCCTTATTGTTCTCCCCTCTCCTTCCTTCCCTTTATTAGTGTGAGGTGGCCGGCTGAGTGGAGAACTCACTTTGTTGAGAAGTTTCCATCCGAGCTAGCCTACGGCTCAGCCTCTTTGATTCCACCAGTAATTGAGCTTTTCTTCCTCCCATGGGCTCATGTATCTTGCAGCAAGGTTTTAAAGTGCTTTTGCTCTCTAACATTCTGCATGCTGCATATGTTAGCACGAGTCAAAAGATTTTATACCACTGAACTAGATGGAGACCTCAGGCCCAAACTGAATGAACCAGAGGAGGGACGTGGCCCTTTCTGGACTGTGCCAAATGCATCTACAGCTAAGTGCGGAAAGTGAAGTTAAACCTGTGTTTTTTCCTTCCATTAAAAAGGAGTTGAGAGACTGGAAGATTTCGCGGCTTCTTCTACGCTGTGTGCTCTGATGTTCCGGGAGGGCAAGGCCTGTGTGATCCTGGCTGAATGCTCTAGCCTCAGCAACTAGTGTGGTGCCTGGCAGTGAAGAGATATTTGTTGAACCAAGGAATGAACGAAGGATTGAATAAATGAACTTGTAGTGAATATGTATAACACCGAGTCTTAATAACAGAGAAAGTGAAATAATAATAACAGAGTAAATGAAACTGCCCCTAAAAGGTATTCAGATAGTTGTCAACTAGCCTTTCATAGAATCTACTATTTTCATTCATCCAATACTTAATAGACTCTTAGTAAGACTGTGACGGGGATCTGAGACAAATGTAAAGCAGACTCAATCTCTAACTTAAAGCATCAAAGCAATAACAGTACCCGGAGCCATTAAACACAGGTGCAAGAGAGGAGGACACAGGATAGAGATGACAAATGGTAATGTCATCCCAATCACCACTTAACCACCAAGAAATCAAGTCAACAAAATATCATTGTGGGATTGTTATAGCTTTTATTCCACTCTCACCCTGCACCGGCTGAGTATGATCTGCCCCAGATTCATGTTCAAGATTTTTAATTTTAGTAAAGGAAAATAACTCTTAAAATTAAAGAGTCACAAAATATAATGTTTCCATTTTGAGACATTTTTGTTTTTCCTTGAAAGAATCTCTACCTTGTCAGGAAATCAACATTTGTTTTCCTTTTTGAATTGTAGTTTTATTTAATTGCTTAAGTGCTAGAAAAATGATATAAATAGCCCTACAAAGGCATTGCTTTTACATGTAAAGAAGTATGCTAATTATCAACTGTACTGCAGTAGAGAAGATAAGCATGAAAGAAAAAGGTACACATACCCACTGCACTAAACAAATTCATCCTAGCTGGCTCTCCATAATGCTCAAGGTAGAGGCGCCTAGCCATTGTGCATATCCAGTTACATGGGAGTATTTTTAGTTGCTTTGAACCTGTTGAAAATCCACCTGAAGGGAACTTTATCATTTAATGTTAGCAATCACTGTATGTCCGCTATTTATGAAGTCACCAGCTACACCAAAAGGGGAAAAATCCCAAATCTGCCCTTCACCAAAGCCAAAGATTTCCTCTGAACAACCAAAGAAGTCAGAACTAATTCTAGAAATTTATACCTTTCACACCTATAATCCCAGCACTTTGTAAGGCCAATGCTGGAGGGGACTGCTTGAGGCCTGGAGTTCAAGACCAGCCTTGGCAACACAGTGAGACCTAGTCCTAAATAAAATAAAATAGAAATGTATACCAATAAAATGAACAGGTGTTTAAGATGTACACAAAAGGATGCTCATCACATCATTATTTATAAAAGTGAGAAATAGCAACAATATAAATATCCAATAATGATAGATTAATTAAATTTTTACCTACCCTAATGATGGAAAATCTTAAAGCCATTACATAGGGATGGTGTAGGTCCACATATTCTATTCCTAAAAAAATATGCAGTGTCAAATTTGTGATATTTTTCTTTTTATTGTTTATTTATAGTTCTATTTATTATTTATTATTCTGTTTTGTTCAAAAGGCATTGAATGATACAGAAAAATATGTTTCAAAGGCACTGAATGATAAAATATGTATCACAAAATTATTAATTATTGCAATATTTGTTAAATGTCAAATACTTTTACAAATGAAGATAGTAGTTTTTCATTATTCAAATGCCAAGTTTGAGGGGGAACTCTTTAAAGAGGCTGTTTGATTTCCTGAGCTCAGCTATTCACCAAATACAAATGGAGAAATCTTTAAAAAAAAAAACTCTCATACAAATTTGTCAACAGCATGAATAATCTTTTTAAGAAAGCAATTTGTTCCAATGTGATTAACATGTGAATAATAAATAATTCTTTTTTCCAAAATAAAAATCATGAAGCTATTTTATTTATAACCAGCCTGGAAATTAAAAATTATTTACCTATGTAATAAAATGTTAAAGGCATAATTTTGAGTGAATAAAAGAGGATATAAAACTAAACATATAAAATACAATTTAGTAATACACAGATATGCAAGCAAATGTACATTAAAAAGACAGTGTTTACAATAAGTACTTCTGAGTGATGGTGTTACCACCCAAACAGGTTTATCACCTGCTACCATGGAGAGTTTACTATCCTAGGCACGAATTGAGGCAATGGGAGAGATTTCTCACATCTGTCTCTCCAAGAATTTGGGGGCCAAGGTGTTGTTGTTGTTGTTGTTGTTTTGCAGTTTTGGGCCAGGGCTGGGTTTGAACCCGCCACCTCCGGGATATGGGGGCTAGCGCCCAACTCTGTTGAGCCACAGGCACCACCCGGGGGGGCCAGGGTTTTTAAAGATAGTTAGGCAACAAAGGGCTAGTTAACTGGGTCTACTGACTGGCTGGGCATAAAGCCATCGGACTGGGAAGCAGACACAGTCTTCTTGTGCTATTTCAGTTCCCAGGTCACAAGAGCAGCTGAGCTAGTTCCTCAGTAAGGGCCACTGTTCTGGTTGGGTCAGCTGGTCCACCAAAAGGCAGGGGCTGAAAGATATCTCAAAGACCAACCTTAGGTCTCACAAGAGTGATGTTATCTTTGGGAAGATAAAGGAAGCAAAGAATCTTTAAGATCATCATCTACGTGACTCCTGAGTCATAAGCAATTACAGAAAAGCAAGCCAGGCAATAATGGCTGGATATATATATTTATATCTAGACACACATATATATTTTAACTATGCCTATAACTCCACAGAGTTCAGGCCCCTAGCACTCTTTCCACTACATGGCCTTTTATTAATTTTATAAAGGACAATTTCCGGCCCCCTAAGCTTCATCCCACCTCATTTTTGAGGTGTGGGCTAATGAGATGGAAAAGCAGAGATAACGAATCTGGCTTCTTCCTGCTGACATGGGTGAAGTTGGGGTTGAGCCTGGGGTAAGAGGAATGAAACTGTTTCACAGTTGTCTTCAAGTATTCACAGGTGCCTGGTTGCAGACCTAAGGTCTACATGGCGAACATCAGTGCTCTCATTTGCCATCTTAGCACAGTAGTTAAGTGAACAGCAGACGATATATAACACAGATAATGAGCCCTAGGAAGGAGTGAGAGTCTTGGCTTCAGGAAACCCTGCAGAAATTATGTGATGCAGGGAATCGAAGTAAATAATAAAAATCCATTAGGCACAGGTTAACTAGAAGAGCTCTGTTGTAGCCATATAGCTTGTTAGGGAAAATTTTTCTCTTTGGGTTGCCACTTTTCCTGAGGAATACAGATACAGCAGGTCGTGTTTAACATCACACAGACTCTTATCTTGTTCAGCCAACAGGAAGTCTAGCACTGCCTGACTATTTAGGACTGCCTGAACTAAAGACTTGAAGGATCCTATGTTGAGCCCTAAGGCATTTTTCAGTTTCTTCGGTGATCAGTCCTAGAATTGCAGACAGATTTTTAATTATGTTGGTGTTGGTATATATTCCAAAACTAGAGCCCGGTATTTTCAGCAAGCCTTGTTATCAGGTGTCCTGGTGTCTTCCTGACAACCCTCTCTTAAACTTATGAGGAAGAGGGTAGAGACTCTCAAGTTAATCTTTTCTAGCTAA
Organism: Nycticebus coucang; assembly: GCF_027406575.1. Classification (NCBI taxonomy): domain Eukaryota; kingdom Metazoa; phylum Chordata; class Mammalia; order Primates; family Lorisidae; genus Nycticebus; species Nycticebus coucang. Next base: position 37,710,367 of record NC_069791.1, on the reverse strand, counting down.
AGTACAGAAAGACCTGACTGAAATTCCCTACGGATGTAAATCCCCCCACAGAGACACAGAAGACAGCTTTGCAGCATTACTTCTGTGGCAGCCATCCCAAAATATGTCAAAGAAATGTATTTGGGGGTAAAAATATTTTTAATTTTTTTCAGTCCCCACTTTGAAATGAACGAGTTTCACATATTAAAAGCCAAACTGCTATACTTGGAGAAATATTGGGTTTAAACTAAAGAGTGTGTGGAGGGGAGGGGAAATAAATTGGAATAAATTTAAATATATTGTCCTGTATCTTTTTGGTCAGTCTCCTAGTCCTGTGAACACATCGGTTCAGTTAAAGAGTGTCTCATTTGGGGAGCTGGCATTGCAGACAAGCCTTCAAATAGAAAAAATAAAAATAAAAATAAGGGTTAATATTTGCAACAGTTTATAAAGCGGTTTCCTTATAGAGTCCGGAGGGATCTAGATAACATGTATAAACTCAAAGCATCTTCCATTAAAGTGGAAGTAAATAGTGATAATCTGACAGACTTTTTTTTTTTTTTTTTTTGTGGCTTGGATTTCAGATGTCCCAAGGTATGCTTGTAGGGTTGTCAGGTAGATAGCTAGGAATCCAGCTCTCCTGAGGATGGAGGACAAAGGCAGGGCCCCAGGCCCCCAAGCCTCCAACTCCATGTCTCCCAAGTGATTGCTCACAACTGAGGAAGAGAGATCACCCTACCAATCTACAATCAGAACTTAGCAGGCCAAATGAAAAAGGATGTAGAAGACTCTCTAGCCTTGCCACAGGTACAATAGAGTCTTGAAGGTGACCTAGAACAGTCTTAAGACTGATTATCATGTCATTAGCTTCAATATACACTGTGGTCCACAACCCCCAATGGGCTCTCAGGGAAGCTCATGGGAGGTCCACCTGCACAGTAAGACTCTGGTTCCAAGGATACCTCTGAACCATGAGGTAGGCCTGACCAAAGCAGAGTAAAAGACAACCCCCAGCCATAACCTTTGCCTCTTCTCCTTTCTCCTTGTCGTGACAATGGGGGCTTCACTGTCTATGGGGCACATATCTTGCTTTGTAAACTTTCTTACTCTGCAAACCTATCTTTCTCTTCCTCAATAAACTTTGCTTCTTTTTACCTTACTGTGGGATGTCTGATCATTTTTTGACCCAGAGCACTGCAAGAACCCAGGACCCAGGCAGCTGCTTGAAACACTGCCATTTTAGGGCACAGCCAGCCATCTTGAAATCCAAGGGTCTCAAAAAAAGATAGTGGCAATTTCATTAAGTACAAATGATTAAAATGAAAGAAAAATTTTAAAGCCTTATCTGGAGACTTATAACCAAGAAAGATTTCAGGATCTAATTTAAATTTTAAGCAAATAACAAAAACTCAAAAGCAGTGGATATGGCTAGAATCTAATAACAGGTGGACTATAGTTTTGTTTTGTTTTTTTTCTGAAACATAATTTTTTCTCTCTCCAGTCTCCCATTTTTATTACAAATAAATCACAGCAGGATCAATTTACTTGCAAAAATAAACATCAGTCTCATTATACTTGGCCTGATTATTTGCATAAAGTGCAATAAGAATAATTATTGACCTTGTAGGCTTTTTTGTATATTGGCTTTGCTGGAATTTTTTCATAATGAATTTCATTTTAGACTTGAAAGTCTCGAGTCAAGCTAAGGATTTATCTGTGCCTTTAGATACCCGATGAATAGGGTAAACTCTTTTCTCAAGGTCTCAAAGTAACTTGGAGTTCCTGGGTCTATCAGAAAAGTGACATCTGTTGTTTAGCCCTGATCAGGAATGTTACAGATGAGGTTCCAGGTCAGTTTTTCCAAAGAGGGTTTCATTGGCCTCATAAAGTCAATTTTAATTCTTTTTTTTTTTATTATTAAATCATAGCTGTATACATTGATATATTCATGGAGCATCATTCACTAGCTTTACAGACCGTTTACCAAGTTTCACATATACCCTTGTAAGATGCACCGCTGGTGTAATCCCACCAATCCCCTTCCCTCTACCCATCTCCCTCCTCCCTCCTCTCCCTTTCCCCCTTCCCCTATTCGTAGGTTGTAACTGGGTTATAGCTTTCATGTGAAAGCAGTCTGGCATCTCTGAAAACATGCCGTATCAGCCAAAGCCTTAGTAAAATAGCCAGTGTCTTTCACTGTGTTCTATTATAAAAGCAAACAGATTCTTATTGAACGTATGCAAAATAACCATATTGCCACAAATTAAGAATATTACTAAATTTAAAAAAAAGAATATTACCAAATAATTTCCAAATCTTAGAGAAATTAAGTAGAGAGAAAAATAATTGCTTCGACTTTTGCTTATAAAAATATACTTTGTTGTAAGCTATAAATAGCTCAAAAGAAGGAAAAAGGTTTCTTGACTTCTGGAAAACAAAATTTTAAAAAATCAGCAATGTTCTAAACAAAAAAGTCATACAAAATTAGTTCAGTTCCATGCAATTAATTTTTGTTCTGTTTGAGGTTGTGTCAGCAATAATATTTATAAATGCAAGAATGTCTTGGAAGTGTGTTTTGTTTTGGTCCAACGGTATATAATCTGAAAAGTTATCAACAACCTGTATTCAGGAAAACTTGTCAGTCCTTTCCATGGCTTTCCTTGAAGAAGCAAACTTTGGACTGAATCCAGCTAAAAGTTGCTGCTAGAGAAGAATCAAAGTAAAATAATAATCATTTATGGATAACAAAAGTCTTAGACTAGCCATGGTTAAAGAGAAAATTGACAAAAGATATTTGGTTATTTTGGTGCCATACAATAATCTTAGATAATTACCACAATTATTACTGATAACATTTACCAAGAATTTTAGGAACTGCATACTTCGGAACATGTATTAATGATATGTTTATACAAATATAACCTACCACATAAAGTTAAACACCATTTTTTTCTTTTTTTTTTTTTTATTGTTGGGGATTCATTGAGGGTACAATAAGCCAGGTTACACTGATTGCAATTGTTAGGTAAAGTCCCTCTTGCAATCATGTCTTGCCCCCATAAAGTGTGACACACACAAAGGCCCCACCCCCCTCCCTCCGTCCCTCTTTCTACTTCCCCCCCATAACCTTAATTGTCATTAATTGTCCTCATATCAAAATTGAGTACACAGGATTCACGCTTCTCCATTCTTGTGATGCTTTACTAAGAATAATGTCTTCCACTTCCATCCAGGTTAATACGAAGGATGTAAAGTCTCCATTTTTTTTAATGGCTGAATAGTATTCCATGGTATACATATACCACAGCTTGTTAATCCATTCCTGGGTTGGTGGGCATTTAGGCTGTTTCCACATTTTGGCGATTGTAAATTGAGCTGCAAGAAACAGTCTAGTACAAGTGTCCTTATGATAAAAGGATTTTTTTCCTTCTGGGTAGATGCCCAGTAATGGGATTGCAGGATCAAATGGGAGGTCTAGCTTGACTGCTTTGAGGTTTCTCCATACTTCCTTCCAGAAAGGTTGTACTAGTTTGCAGTCCCACCAGCAGTATAAAAGTGTTCCCATCTCTCCACATCCACACCAGCATCTGCAGTTTTGAGGTTTTGTGATGTGGGCCATTCTCACTGGGGTTAGATGATATCTCAGGGTTGTTTTGATTTGCATTTCTCTAATATATAGAGATGATGAACATTTTTTCATGTGTTTGTTAGGCATTCATCTGTCATCTTTAGAGAAAGTTCTATTCATGTCCCTTGCCCATTGATATATGGGATTGTTGGCTTTTTTCATGTGGATTAATTTGAGTTCTCTATAGATCCTTGTTATCAAGCTTTTGTCTGATTGAAAATATGCAAATACCCTTTCCCATTGTGTAGGTTGTCTCTTTGCTTTGGTTAATGTCTCCTTAGCTGTACAGAAGCTTTCAGTTTAATAAAGTCCCATTTGTTTATTTTTGTTGTTGCAATTGCCATGGCAGTGTTCTTCGTGAAGTCTTTCCCCAGGCCAATAACTTCCAGTGTTTTTCCTATGCTTTCTTGGAGGATTTTTATTGTTTCATGCCTTAAATTTAAGTCCTTTATCCATCTTGAATCAATTTTTGGGAGTGGGGAAAGGTGTGGGCCCAGTTTCAGTCTTTTACATGTAGACATCCAGTTCTCCCAACACCATTTATTGAATAGGGAGTCTTTCCCCCAAGGTATGTTCTTGTTTGGTTTATCGAAGATTAGGTGGTTGTAGGATGTTAGTTTCATTTCTTGGTTTTCAATTCAATTCCAAGTGTCTATGTCTCTGTTTTTGTGCCAGTACCATGCTGTCTTGACCACTATGGCTTTGTAGTACAGACTAAAATCTGGTATGCTGATGCCCCCAGCTTTATTTTTATTACTAAGAACTGCCTTAGCTATACGGGGCTTTTTCTGGTTCCAAACAAAACGCAGAATCATTTTTTCCAAATCTTGAAAGTACGATGTTGGTATTTTGATAGGAATGGCATTGAATAGGTAGATTGCTTTGGGAAGTATAGACATTTTAACAATGTTGATTCTTCCCATCCATGAGCATGGTATGTTCTTCCATTTGTTACTATCCTCTGCTATTTCCTTTCTGAGGATTTCATAGTTTTCTTTATAGAGGTCCTTCACCTCCTTCGTTAGGTATATTCCTAGGTATTTCATTTTCTTTGAAACTATGGTGAAGGGAGTTGTGTCCTTAATTAGCTTCTCATCTTGACTGTTATTGGTGTACACAAAGGCTACTGACTTGTGGACATTGATTTTATATCCTGAAACATTACTGTATTTTTTTATGACTTCTAGGAGTCTTGTGGTTGAGTCTTTGGGGTTCTCTAAGTATAAGATCCTGTCATCAGCAAAGAGGGAGAGTTTGACCTCCTCTGCTCCCATTTGGATTCCCTTTATTTCCTTGTCTTGCCTAATTGTATTGGCTAGAACTTCCAGCACTATGTTGAATAGTAAAGGTGACAGAGGACAACCTTGTCTGGTTCCAGTTCTAAGAGGAAAAGTTTCAGTTTTACTCCATTCAGTAAAATATTGGCTGTGGGTTTGTCATAGATAGCTTCAATCAGTTTTAGAAATGTGCCACCTATGCCTATACTCCTCAGTGTTCTAATTAGAAAAGGATGCTGGATTTTATCAAATGCTTTTTCTGCATCTATTGAGAGGATCATGTGATCTTTATTTTTGCCTCTGTTAATATGGTGGATAACGTTTATGGACTTGCATATGTTAAACCAGCCTTGCATCCCTGGGATAAAGCCTACTTGATCATGATGAATGACTTTTTTGATGATAAGCTGTAATCTATTGGCTAGGATTTTGTTGAGAATTTTTCCATCTATATTCATGAGTGAGATTGGTCTGAAATTCTCCTTTTTGTTTGGGTCTTTTCCTGGTTTGGGTATCAGGGTGATGTTTGCTTCATAGAATGTGTTGGGGAAGATTCCTTCTTCCTCAATTTTTTGGAATAATTTCTGCAGTACAGGAATAAGCTCTTCCTTGAAGGTTTGATAGAATTCTGGAGTGAAGCCATCTGGACCAGGGCATTTTTTGGTTGGAAGATTTTTTATTGTTTCTTTGATCTCAGTGCTTGAAATTGGTCTGTTCAGGAGCTCTATTTCTTCCTGGCTGAGTCTAGGGAGAGGGTGTGATTCCAAATATTGATCCATTTCCTTCACATTGTCAAATTTCTGGGCATAGAGTTTCTGGTAGTATTCAGAGATGATCTCTTGTATCTCTGTGGGATCAGTTGTTATTTCCCCTTTATTGTTTCTGATTGAGGTTACTAGAGATTTTACTGTTCTATTCCTTGTTAGTCTGCCCAATGGTTTATCTATTTTATTTATTTTTTCAAAAAACCAACTCCTTGTTTCATTAATTTTCTGAATGATTCTTTTGTTTTCAATTTCATTGATCTCTGATTTCATTTTGGATATTTCTTTTCTTCTACTGAGTTTAGGCTTAGATTGTTCTTCTTTTTCCAATTCCATAAGATCTCTTGTGAGATTGTTGAGGCGCTCTCTTTCTGTTTTTCAAATGTAGGCATCTAAAGCGATGAATTTTCCTCTCAAAACTGCTTTTGCAGTATCCCACAGGTTTTGGTAGCTTGTGTCTTCATTGTTGTTATGCTCAAGGAAGTTAATGATTTCCTGTTTTATTTCTTCCTTCACCCATCTGTTATTCAACAGAAGATTGTTTAATTTCCATGCCTTTGGGTGGGGTCGAGCATTTTTGTTAGAGTTGAGTTCCACCTTTAGTGCCTTATGGTCTGAGAAGATACAAGGTAAAATTTCAATTCTTTTGATTCTGTTGATATTTGTTTTGTGTCCAAGGATATGATCAATTTTGGAGAATGTTCCATGGGGTGATGAGAAGAATGTATACTCTTTATCTTTGGGATGGAGTGTTCTATATACGTCTATTAAGCACAGTTGTTCTAGGGTCTCATTTAAATCTCTTATATCCTTGTTTAATTTCTGTTTAGAGGATCTGTCCAGCTCTGTAAGAGGAGTGTTAAAGTCCCCTGTTATTATGGTATTATCAGATATCATATTGCTCAGACTGAGTAAGGTCTGTTTCAAGAATCTGGGAGCATTTAAATTGGGTGCATAAATATTTAGAATTGAAATGTCTTCTTATTGTATTTTTCCCTTGACCAATATAAAGTGACCATCTTTGTCTTTTTTGACTTTAGTTGCTTTAAATCCACATGTATCTGAAAATAAGATTGCAACTCCTCTTTTCTTCTGAATTCCATTTGCCTGGAAAATTGTCTTCCAACCCTTGACTCGGAGCTTTAATTTGTCTTTTGAAGCCAGGTGTGTTTCTTGCAGACAGCAAATGGATGGCTTGTGTTTTTTAATCCAGTCAGCCAATCTATGTCTCTTCAGTGGGGAATTCAAGCCATTAACATTTATGGAGATAATTGATAAGTGTGGTAGTATTCTATTTGTCTTATTTGGTGAGAGTCCATTGCTTAGTTTTATCTTTTGCATCAGTGTGGAGGTTAGGTTCTGCCCTTTAATATCTGAGTTCTTACTTTGCTGCTGATCCATTGTGGTGGTCAGTGTACAGAACAGGTTGAAGTATTTCCTATAGAGCTGGTCTTGTTGTGACGAATTTGCTCAATGTTTGTATATCCGTAAATGATTTGATTTCTCCATCAATTTTTAAGCTTAGCTTAGCAGGGTACAGAATTCTGGGCTGGAAATTGTTCTGTTTAAGTAGATTAAAGGTAGATGACCATTGTCTTCTTGCTTCAAAGTTTCATTAGAGAAGTCTGCGGTCACTCTGATGGATTTGCCCCTGTAGGTCAACAGGCACTTACTCCTGGCAGATTGCAGAATCTTCTCTTTTGTCTTAACTTTGGACAGGTTCATCACAATGTGTCTTGGAGAAGCTTGGTTAGAGTTGAGGTGAACTGGCGTTCGATATCCCTCTGAAAGCAGTGTGTTAGAATCTTTGGTGATATTTGGGAAATTTTCTTTTATAATATTCTCTAGTATGGCTTCCATTCCTCTGGGGCATCCTTCTTCCCCTTCTGGAATTCCTATAACTCGTATGTTGGAATGCTTCATAAAGTCCCATAATTCTGACAGTGAACCTTCTGCTTTCTCTCTCTTCTTTTCTGCCTCTTTTACTGTCTGAGTTATCTCAAGAACTTTGTCTTCTACCTCTGAAATTCTTTCTTCTGCATGGTCTAAACTGTTATTGATACTTTCCATTGCATCTTTAAGTTTCCTAAATGACTGTTTCAGTTCCTTCAGCTCTGCTATATCCTTTTTATATTCTTCATATCGTTCATCTCTGATTTGATTCTGTTTTTGGATTTCCTTTTGGTTATTTTCCACTTTATTAGCAATTTCCTTCATTGTTTCCATCATTTCTTTCATTGTTTTCAACATGTGTATTCTAAATTCCCTTTCTGTCATTCCTAACATTTCTGTATAGGTGGAATCCTCTGAAGTAGCTACCTCATGGTCCCTTGGTGGGGTTGTTCTGGACTGGTTCTTCATGTTGCCTGGAGTTTTCTGCTGATTCTTCCTCATGAGTGATTTCTTTTTATCTGTTTCTTTGCCCTAATTTTCTTTTCACTTCCTCTTGCTCTTTAAGTTCTCGTGCCTGTGGACTAAGGGTTACAGGACCAGAAGGGTGAGAAAGTTGAAGAGCAAAAAAGGCATGAAAGAAAGGAGGACCGAGTGATAAGATAAAAAGGAAAAATAGAGAAAGGAGAGGGAGTGGGTAAAAGGAATATTGACAAAAAGAAGAGAGGCACAGAAAGAGGGAGACAGAGCAACATAGGTGTACAGTAGGGTACTTTGATACAACCTTAAAAAAAAAAACCACCTTCTGGGGGTGCCCAGTTGGGTGGTTCCCTTGAGGTCAGCAGCTCTTTGCTAACCTGATCAGACACAGTACCCCACCTCCACCAAGTAGAGAGGAAAGACAAAAATGCTATAAATCAAACCAAAACAAGCAAACAGAAAACTTTACGGGATAAAATTAGCTGGAAAAACCAAATAATAGCGGTAGAAGCACTAACAAAAATGAAGTTCTAATTATTGAAATAGGCAGCAACGGGAAATTATAATTAAACTAGAAAAATTGAGAAAGAAAAAGGATCTGTATGGAAAAGGTTGAACTTAAAAAACAAAACAACAATCAACAACATCAAAATAAACAAAAAAAACAACCAAACCAAAAAAAAAAAACAAAAAAAAACACACACGACCAAAAACAAAGCAGTATGTATATGTTATTGAATATTGTCTGGGCAACACGTGGTCTTCTGGGGTATGAGATGTTAATTACAGATCAGATATGACTGGAGGCTGCTAGTTTCTCAAACCCCAGCAGGTAGACACCCTAAATCTCTCTTCAGCCCACTTAAAAGGCACTTTGAACATGTAAACTTGCTGAGCAGAAGCTTTCCCAGGAAAGTGCTTGTCGCTGGAATCACTGCTGAAGTGGCTATCCACTTACCCAGTGTGCCAAAACTGGTCTCACTCTGCCCCTGAGGGTTAGGGCTGCAAGGCGGCTCAGATCCCACCCTTAGGCTACTTGGTGCCTGGGTTACCAGCTCCCACCCGATTCTAGCTCTGCGACCCTGAGGGCGGAGCTTGCCGGGGCAGATTGCTCACAATGGCTCCCTGTGACCCACAGCCAAACACTATTAGCTCCGTCTGGCTCAGCGGCTCAGACTGGGGCCCTAGACAACGGCCAAAGTTCTCCGCACTCCCGCTCAGGCTCTCCCCAAGGCAGTTCAACTCAGTGCCAAGTCCAAAGACACCAAAACACTTCACAGGTAAGGCCTTTCTGGTTTGCAGTCTCACTGCTACTGAACTTACAGTTGTGGGTGGGTTTAGACGGATTGAACACATGTGACCACTTGCCGTTTTTCCACTGTTTTAGTCCCCCTCTTGGGATCCAGAAGTCTCTCACTGACTCCCTGTATCCTCACAGGGGTGATGATAGGCAGATCCCACCAGCCAGAGATGCCTGGAGTCCTATCTCCCCAGACTCACAGTGCCCAGATGCAAGGAAGCTGTTACTCGGCGGCCATCTTGCTCCGCCTCCGTTAAACACCATTTTTATTTAATAATGCTTCCTGTACAGTTTTAAGATACCAAGTAAGTCTAAATTGTCTGTCTTGGACTTTCACTGGCCCTAATCTTTGAAAATAGTTAGTTTGAGGTAAAAGACTGAATTTAGAATTTGTATTTTGGAAAGTTCAAATATCAAAGGTTTAAAACACTTGTCATAAATCAGGATCACAGGTTACTATAAAATTATAGTTGAGGCAGGTCCCTTTTACCCAGGCCTGAATATAGACCCCATTTTCTGGGCCCCCAAATAGGCCCATAAACCAGCTTAATCAAAGTGCCATCTAAGCCACCATACCCAGAAAGGAGTAGCACACCTAAATAAGACCACATTCCTACACAATGACAATTGTTTTTAAATTAACTTCTACCCACCTGCCCCTAGAGCCAAGCGGCTGTGACAAATTTTAGACATACCTCCATCTCCCCAACACCCCTTGCCTTTAGGGAAGGAAAAGATGCATAGAAACCCCTTTAAACAGAGAGCTGAAGCAGACTACCTGCTCAGGAATCCACCCTCCTCTATGCCAGAAGCTTTATCTTCCTTCTCTTCTTATCCATCAATAAAATCTATCAGGGCAGCGCCTGTGTCTCAGTGAGTAGTGCGCCGGCCCCACATGCCAAGGGTGGTGGGTTCAAACCCAGCCCCGGCCAAACTGCAACAAAAAAATAGCCGGGCGTTGTGGCGGGCGCCTGTAGTCCCAGCTGCTTAGAAGGCTGAAGCAAGAAAATCGCGTAAGCCCAAGAGCTGGAGGTTGCTGTGAGCCGTGTGACGTCATGGCACTCTACCCGAGGGCGGTAGAGTGAGACTCTGTCTCTACAAAAAAAATAAAAATAAAAATAAAAATCTATCCTTTTGCTCACTTGTGGTAGTCTGTGGATTCATTCTTAGAATGTCTGAGACCAAGGACCTGGCAGAGAGATTCTAGTAACACAGTCATCCATTTTGCCAAATTGATAATTCAAAGATTTTAAAAAGCAAAAACCTTACCCTTTGATAGAGAAGAGATTCAGTTTCCCAAACAATCATGAGATCTAATAGAGACAAACCAAAAGATAAGCTAATAAAGAGGTAAACTCAATCTGCCTTTCTTATTTTCTCCTTTTTGTTTTTATTACAGTTTACTCCAAAGATGAATAAAAGTATCTTATTATTTTTATTAATACTATAGTAAAATGTTTATTCAAAAGAAAAACAAAATGTTACTTTCATATTATTATTGGTAAAGCATATTATTATTGATAAAGCTAATTTTAATAGAATCTTACAAGCAAATCCATCCAATTTTAATCAATTTGACCATAAGGTAAGATTTTTATAAGCCTTTTGTAATTTTCCATTTTCCAACTTCAATATCCATTTGGTTTTATTTATCATTTAAAAATAATTTGTAGGGCAGCGCCTGTGTCTCAAGGAGTAGGGCACCAGCCCCATACACCAGGGGTGGCGGGTTCAAGCCCAGCCCTGGCCAAAACTGCAAAAAATAATAATAAAAATAATTTCTAAAACCTTTAGCTTAGGCAAAATTCCTTTCTAAATAAAAATACTTCTATGTTTTCCCATAACCCCTTTTTATCAAAAAATATATTCTATTTTTCTTACATATTTTGCATATAGGGTTGTTTCTCATATATCCAGTGCCTTTAATTATACATTATTGATCATAATGCCAACTCTCAGAAAAACTGAGGAAGTTAAAGTAACTTTGAACTGCTATCAGTCTCCAATTTTTATTAGCACACCTAAATTTATTTAGCTTTTATATCATATAAAAATAAAATGTCAAAGTATAGAAACTTGAAAGCTATGTCTAATAATTACTGTTTTAGTATTTTAATTTACAAATGACTCAAACATTTTGTGATTATTGTTTCACTTAACATGACTTTAAGATTTTTAACTTACTAAAAAGCATTTTGAAACTACAACACAAATGGTATTTGAGAGGGAGGACTGAGTCACCAGAAACTTATCATTGTTCTAAACTTACATGACAAGTCTTACTAATAACTTCCCCAGTCCACTTAGGTCTAAAGTAGCCATAAGGCATCCAAGGTGGCTACAAATGAGAGGACCTGAGTCCTCAATTTACATACCAGGTATAGAGCTCACAATAAAGGACAGAATGCCTGGAGGATCCAATCCCTCCCAGAATAGCCTGGAGACAAACCTGAGGCAAGGGTCAGATAGATATTGCCTTGCAGCTCTGGGACTGGGCTCTAAGAACAAGCTCCCAGGCTTCCACGTGGCTACCTATCCAGACCTCAGAATCCAGAGGTTCAAAATCAAAAACATAAGCTCACAGTCAAATCCAGCAGGTATTAAAAAATATTACAGAAGCAGCAGTTTTTATGACTTTTATGACCTAAAAACATCAAGACTTTCGTAACAATTTCAAAACTAGTTTCATTTACCTCTAAAGTCCCATGAACTAAAAGGCATTCGAATTAGTTTCTATTTTCCTGATTAAATATTTGATTTAAGCACTTACATTTTTAAGCCAATTAATTAGAGCTCTTTTATATGTTTATAAAAGATATAAAGTGATATATAGTGATATATCACATACGCCAGACATACAGACACACAGAAGCAGATCTTAGACATTTTAGAAGGAATTTTCATTTGCTTGCTTTTAAATACATGTTTCCCATTTAGATTATCAATCATTTAATTGTCTGTTTTACCGTCTTAAGCAAATGTTAGGTAGGCAACAATTTGCCTTTTAAAGAATGACTCCTTTTTGAAACACGGCTGAAAATTTATCTCTCAAAAAAACAGCAGAAAGAGTATAACATCATTTGCTCATTCCAAGGGAAAGAAATGTATGTCAAGTTCCAGTTAAAACAAGATGGCCAAGCAAAGTACCCTAAACAAAGGTAATATTTGTCATGTAAATTTAGAACAAAGGTAAGAGTTTCTAATGACTCAGTCCTCCCTCTCAGACATCGCCTATAAATGGAAATTTCTTTGACAGATAGAAATTTCTTTATAAAAGGATTTCAACTGGAAAGCCAGTTAAAAGCCAGAAAGGTGTGTTCTGGGAAAGTGGTGTTCTAACTTAGCTACTATTTCTTAACTAAAATTACTGAGTTGGATCCCACTAAAGAATAAAGTTGAGAGAACCAAAAAGGCATTTCTATTCTTGGAATCAGCAATGGACAGGATGTGAAAACGAAGCGAGTCTGTTTTACCTGAGGGCCTACCTTGGGTACACATTTTATCCAGGAGAGCTTCCTTTTTGCCTTAGGGGCTACATACTAACTAAGCCAACAGGATAGCATATTAAATTTTTCTTATTACTTAGTCACCTATGCCTTTTATTATTGGCTTTTTGTAAAGAAACTTTTAAGTGTTGTCACAAGCTTCTGCACATAAATAGCATCTCTGGATGAGACTAACGTGGGGGCCCTCGTTTTTAATTGCATATCTTACAGTTATGCATTTGTAATACTTCACTGTAATTTTAAATGTCCTTTACTAAGATTTAGCTATTTCTATAAGCACTTGCTCTTTCTAGTCCTAGTATTTATACTTGTATAGGTAGGCACAGCCAGAAGGTAGAATACTCAATCGGTTCTTCAGAAATTAATGATCTCATTTTTACCTTGAATCTTGGCTTTGGCTCTCATATCGACAGGATCATTCAGTAAAGATTTTTCCTTACCCAACAAAAAAAGAAGGAGGAAGAGGAGGAGGAAGGAGAGGGAGAAGAAGCAGCAAAAGGACAGAAGACAGATATCCCTGGGAATTCCTAAAAGCTGGAGTTTGCACCCCTGTATTGATTGCATTTACTGCCAGTTTCTGCCTGACCCAGTCAGACATCTGAGGCCTCCAGCTGGATCCAACCCAGTCAATTATCTGATCCAATCTGATCCTGGTCACGGTCCAGTTTGAGTTATGACTTCCAAACCCAGTTACGGTCAACAGTTTGCTCAAACAAACTCATAGAGCTCAAAACACGAATCTGTGGAGCCTTGGGATCCATAAGAGAACTTAACCCATGAGCCCCAGTTGCTGAGAGAGAGCAAGCAATGGGCACATCGGCTCAATGGTACCTTGCTTGTTCTCTCTGTGCTCCTGGGGGTCTCTGGGAGCTCTATCTGGAACCCATTACTGACATCATCTGCTAAAAGAAAAACCTCTGACAAATTAAATTTAACAGAGTTTAACTGAGCAAGGAACAATTTCAGAATAGGGCATTCCCTAGAGTCAGAACAGATACAGAGAAACTCCTGTGATACCACATGGCTGAAGAAGATTCATGGACAGAAAAAGGAAAGTTACATACAGAAAACAGAAGTGAGGTACAAAAACAGCTGAATTGGTTATAGGTCAGCATTTGCCTTATTTAAACATAGATTGAGCAGCTGGCCACCTCCGATGGGCCAAAAATCAATGATCAGCACAAGAGTAGGTTACAGGTCATTATGTACAGAAAAATCTTTAGGCCAAAATGAAAAAAAAAAATGTGTAAGAGGCATGTTACTGTAATTTCCTTACGGAGTCCTTGGTCTTGGGAACCAAAGGATGAATTCATGGACCATGAGTAGGAGAAAAGATACACAGCGGAGGGGGTCCTGCCAGAGATGACGTGACCCTTAGTCCAAGAGAGCTGGGCAGTCGCTACGGCACATATCTAAGTCCACCTCCCCAGCAAAAGGCTACAAATGGCAGGCAAATGCCCACAAAGGTGCTGCTGGCTGAGCCCCCAAATTTGTTACTGCACAACCAGGTTCACTGCGTGTTGTTCAGGAGGAAATCAATACATTCAGGCAGCTGTGGATACAGAGAAAAAGAATGAGGAGACGAGAGGAATTTCTCAAATCTGTCTCTCTTAGATAGAAATTGAAGGCCAGCATTTTTTAAAAAAATTTGGCAGGCAAAGATCTAGGGAGTTGGGTCTGCTTCTTGTCTGGGGATGAACTCATAAGGTCAGGAAGTAGAAATTGCTTCTTGCATTGAGTCAGTTCTAAGTCACAAGAGTTGGTTCTTTGGTATGGGCTACTAGTCTGGCTGGGTCAGCTGGTCTACCAGAATGCAGCATCTGGAAGGCGTCTCAAAGACCAGCCTTGCTATCACAAGGGTGATGTTATCTATGGTCTTTCTGACCATCACCTATGTGACTCTTGAGTAGTAAGCAATTATAGGAGATACGTGTGTGTGTGTGTATAAGCAATTTAGGATATACATATATATATATATATATATATACACACACACACACATATATATAATATTTTTTTTCTTTTTTTTTTTTCTAGAGTTCAATCCCTTACCACAGTTCCCACTTTATGGTCTTTTATTAATTACAAAAAAAGATGGTTTCAATGGGATTGTAAGTGAGTAGGTATTTTTCTCCTTTTTACTACATTTTAAATTTTTTCTACAGTAAATATATATTATTTCCAAAATCAGACAAAGAATAAACACTACAAAATTTTAAAATGAACATTGGAGACATAAATAATATACTTCACATATTTACCGTATCAATAATTAAAACAAGCAAAAATGCCCTCATTAGGATCACCTAGAAACTGCTGTTAGTGTACTCGGTTCCTTAAGACCTGAAAAATTGAGACTGTGGCTCTGAATTCATTTCAGCCTCCTCCTGGCACCTAATTAAAGGAATGAGACAGCTCTTATGGTCTTGGCTGCTTCCTTCTCACATAATGCCACAGCTAGAAGACAGTTCAAAGGGGCGGAGGAATCAATCACTTCAAAACTCATCACGAGTATTCAAAACAAACTATAGCCCTTGGGGCATCATGCTACTCAATTTCTTACTGATTTAACTAATGATATCTCAGTAGCCCCCTCATCCATGGGAAATATGTCCCAAGGTACCCAGTGGATGTCTTTACCCACATACCTAAGACAAAGTTTTGTTTATATATCAGACACAATAAAAGATTAACAACAATAACTGAAAATTCTAGTGATTAAATAGAACCATTATAATAATATGACAACATCACTACTCTTGCACTTGAAGGCCACTGTTAAGCCAAATAAGGATTCCTTGAACACAAGCACGGCAGGCAATACCATGACAGTCAATCTGATAACCCAGCCAGCTACTAAGGAAGCATCAGGAAGTCAGGAAGCAGTCAGGAAGCATCAACATAGTGGAAACACTGAACAAAGGGATTATTCACGTCCTGGGAGCAAGGGAGCAAGATGTCAAGAGGTAATTATATTTTTTTTGAAAGGTAATTATATTTTTTTAATTGTTGGGGATTCATTGAGGGTACAATAAACCAGATTACACTGATTGCATTTGTTAGGCAAAGTCCCTCTTGCAGTCGCGTCTTGCCCCCCAAAGGTGTAGCACACACCAAGGCCCCACCCCGTGAAGGGAAGGTAATTCTACTAGTAGGCAGCCTAATAACAAGTTCTAGCACGTTCACAGATACCAAGAGCTTAAATCATGCTATTCAGACAGTGGACAACTTAGGATTTATGAATTGTTTACTTCTGGAATTTTTCATTTAATATTTTTGGACTACATTTGAACATGGCTAACAGAAATGTAGAAAGCAAAACTAAAGATAAGCCTGCTGTTGACTACAACGCCCGTAATACCCTTCTCGATGGAAGGAGAGGATATGTCATTAGGTCAGATTTCATTGTCAGACATTCCTTTACTGAAGATAAAATTAATAGGCATGGTTTCTCTCCTCATTATAGATTAATAATTAGCTATTATGCAGTACCCAAGCCTCTCAAGGTATCAATTGCTGTTCATGGCTAAGGCTCAGAAAGGCCAAGCAAATTGCTCAAGGTTGCAAAGTTAATAAATGACAGAACCAGGAGAACCAGGATCAAGTGCTGATCTCAAGGACACCAAAGTCCAGACTCTTTCTAGGAGGAAACAAGCGTCCTATCATCTCACTCAGCCAAGCGAGGATGGCTGTAGATTCTTCATTAATTACCAGACTTAATTATTATCACAAACCTAAGAAGTTAATTGGCATATTACACATACTTTTCGGATGACAAAACAAAGGTACAGAAAGCTTAAATAACTTTGCCAATGTCATACAGCTCCTGATAGAGCCAGATTAGAATGAAAAGTTTAAAAGTATTACATTTTACTGGAAATCTATCGACACCATCAGGAGAGAGCACATCAACCATCACTTCATTAAGTGACAGCATCACTTCCAAGAGGGTCATACTCTACACTAGTATACATAATCATTTGATTGATACAACTAATTTCATAAAACATTTCTCTCTCAAATGAAGATTAACAGACTCTCAAGTTGCAAAAAAACGAGTATAATTTTTCACTCGAGTATTGATTGTACAGTACAAACCAAAGGCACAATAACTGTCCCCATTTGCAAGACAGGGGACAAAAGTACAAATATAACTAAATATTGAGAAGTTATAATCAAACCAACAAATAGATAAAATATGCTTTATCCTTCTCCTCCTGGAAAAATATACCTATATAACAATCTGGAATTTCAGATTCAAATTTAGATTTCTCAGACACCAGGAAGCTTGGTACTGGAACATGGGGACATAGGGAGAAACCATCCCATGTGCACATGTGGACCCCATAGTCCCAAATCCAAGTTCCTTTCACAGCCTTCCCCTCCCTCAAAGAGCTGGCCCCTTGGCCATCCCTTGGGCCTAGGATTGTACACGTCAGTGGGCAAGCTACTGTCAGGAAGGCTAGGAAAATGCCCCACACAGGCAGGTAGGCTGTGGAAGGGGGCCTGAGTCATTGGGCAGGTAATCCAGGATCTAGAATGGCCTCAATGACACTGCGCTCCACCTAGAGGGGATAAAACCAGAGGAAGAGTAGGGTGTGGCTCCTTCAGTGTAGGGCACAACTCAAAGACTCCTCTTGCCAGTGCTTAAAGATGATAATAATGAAAATATAAGCTTTCAGCGGAGACAATTGCTTATAGTAAATATCTTAAATACATCCCATTTCCTGATTCTTCCCTGACCAAGACCTGTCCATCCATCATGTATGTGTACAATTCACTCACTCCTCTTACAAAGAAGTCTTGTCCAACTACTTGAGCCTGCAGAGAAAACACCTTTCCCTAAATAATCAAAGCATTTATACTGTACTTTTCAAATGTATTTCTTAATTGCATATATTTTGTGGGGGTTTTTATCCTGTCAACTAGGTTTATTTTGTTTTCCTAAAGCAGTTGTTCTTAACCAAGGGCAATTTGTGCACCCCATCAGTATTTCTGCTAAGTCAAGAGACATATTTGACTGTTTTATTTAGTGAGCGAGGCCAGGGAAGCTGCTGAACATCCTATAACGCACAAGACGGCACTCCACAATAAAGAGCACCCAGCCCAAAGTGTCAGTAGTGTTGAGACTAAGAAATTCTGCTCTAGAGTAAGAGCTCCTTGAGAACAGAAAGGATGCCATATTCCTTGGATCCCCAACTGCCAAGCAGGGTATTGGATACACAATAAGTCTTTATTAAATATTTGTTGATTGACTGATTGGCTATATGGTTCCAAGCCTTTCTAAAACTTTCATTCATATAATAACAAAACAAAAATTAGTGGCTAGGACCATACTAGGCTCTGGGAATGAAAATATCCAAGAGAAACAGTCCCTGTAATCAAGGCGCTTAAAATTTAGCAGAGAAGGCAAACAAATATACTAGCATGTTTAAGACAGCATGATTGATGCTCTTATCACTTGCAGATATTTGTATATTAATCTATTTATTTTTTGTTTCCCCTCATTAACCTATAAGTTTCAAGAGAGCAAGAATTTTGTTAAGTTCACTGTCATAATAGCAGCATTTTCCATGTTAATAGTAGTAAGCATATAATAGTAGATATTTTGAATAACTGAAAGAAATATAATAACGTGCATTCAGTATTTTTTAAAAAGGCAGAGTGGAGATGCTTCTAACAGAGAGGGAGGAAGGAGTAAGGGAAGCTTACTTGAGGGGAGTTAACATGGACTGAGCATTAATTATATGGCCCAAACAGTTCTAAGCATTTTCAACATATTATCCCCACAACAGTTCTACAAGCCACATTTTACAAATTACAGCAAGTAATACAATCAGGTTTTGAGTACAGCTGACTTCAGAACCTTTGCTCTTAACCACCATAAAGCACTGTAAAGAAATGAGCAGGAACTAGCCGGGAAAAGGGTAGGAAGATGGGGCCTTGAAATAATCTTTCCAGGCAGAGAGAATGGTTCAAGTAAAACCAACACAGCCTGGCCTATTTCAGGAACCATAATGACTGCAATATTACTAAAGTATAAAAAGAAAAACTGATGCTAGTTGACACTGGAGAACTACTCAAGCCCATGTCACAAGAGAATATATGCGGCAAGGCTTCATTTGTCCAAGATTATCAGGCAACAAGCATGAATTTTAGAATTAAACAGCTCCAGGATGGAAATCCGAATCCAATTGTTTTGTTCATAGATCTCTCGGAACTTCTCTATCCCCAGCTGTAAAACAAAAAACATTCACAAACCTCCTTTATGGAGTTACTTTGAGGACAAAAGATAAGATAACATGTGGGAGCTCTAAGAACTATAATTGGTACATTTTATGTGACCAATAAATGTTAATGATTCATTTTTCTATTATGATTATCGCTGATGAGGTTTGTCCACATTTATAAATTTACAACATAATTGTACTTTCTTTTCTTAAGCACTAAATCTTATTAAACCATCTCTTTCCTACACTACTTCTCTAAAAGTAAATTCCACAAATCCCCAACTTAAAACTTCTATCTCCTCTGGACAGAGGGCTACACCTATTTCTCATACCCTCTCCTCCCAGTGCCCTTCTGCTGCACCACAACAGCCACAGAAACACCTGAAGCTTTTAACATCCTAGAATTCAAAAATAGGAAAAGAAAAGAAGCTACAGAATCTAAAACTGAGTGGTAGATTGCTCATAATTTGGAAAATAAAAGAAAAATATGAACGCTTAGAGTAATGGGTACCAACCAGCAAGTTAAAAGACTTTTCAAAACAACTGCTTTATTATCTTCTACTTTTCCAACCCCAAATCCACTGGTAAAAGTGATGTACCATCCCTACTGATAGCTACCACACAGCCAGTATCCTTGGATATTTAAATTTTGTCCACTTCTTATGAGCCACACCTTAAATACATGCAAAGATTATAACCTGGTTTCCACTTATCGTCCAATCTTTCACAGGCAAATTAATAACTTTCCACACTGGAAAATACCCCAAGTACTTCCAAACCTCTCTCCCTTGGACTTTGCAGTTCTCTCAGCCTGGAACATCTTATCATCCTTTAAGACTTCATAGAAACGCCATCTCCTCCCTGATACCTTCTGATTTCCCTCCTTTCGGTAAAATTAAGTGTCACCTTCTGTGAACTTTTTCAGGACTTTGCTTGTGTTTCTATGGTTACAATGACTAGGTATTAAATAGAAATATGTGGCACGCATCCCTCTGCGTGCTCTCCGGGTGCTGTTATATAATCTTCACTATAAACTTGTAAGACACGATTACAAACCCTATTTACAAACAGGAAAGCTGAAGCCCTGAGAGTTGCATTTACCAATGATCACACAGGCAAAATTCCAACCATGTTCCAGCAGCTCCCAAATCCACAAGTTTTTCCCGCTGCCATTCCGCCTCTCTTTGATGGGCCTTTTTCTAATTAATTAGTTAACTGTCTGCATATCTGTCTCTTCCATGGGATTATAGCAAGTCCCTTCAGGCCAGGGACCAGGGCATGTTCTTTATAATTGTAAACAACAATACACATATATCTATTTATGTGTTCTTCTTTATAATTGTAAATAATAATACACGTTATTCTATTTATACAAGGTGCTGATAAAAATTAAACGAGATGATATATGCTAGCATAGCGTCAGGCAGCTAATAAGCACCTAAAACTGGTTAAACTTATTGTTGTTATTCTTGTTACTACATCAGGTGCCAAGAATTTAAAAAAAAAAAATTCTGAGGTGAGTTTCGTGTTTGAGGAGCAAATGAAAATGGGTCTGGTAAGAGAGACACACTACTTCGGTTTGGCATTGCCCACAATGCTACCCAATCAGAAGTAGTAACAGTTAAGAAAGCATCAGCTCGGCGTCTGTGGCTCAAGCGGCTAAGGCGCCAGCCACATACACCTGAGCTGGCGGGTTCGAATCCAGCCTGGCCCCCCAAACAACGACGGCTGCAACCAAAAAATAGCCGGGCCTTGTGGCAAGTGCCTGTAGTCCCAGCTACTTGGGAGGCTGAGGCAGGAGAATCACTTGAGCCCAGGAGTTGGAGGTTGCTGTGAGCTGTGATGCCACAGCACTCTACCCAGGGCGACAGCTTGAGGCTCTGTCTCAAAAAAAAGAAAGAAAGAAAGAAAAAGTGTCCACGACAGGGTCGATTGGTTTCTTTACTTTTCTATTACCTATATACATTAGGAAAATCTTCCATTTAATTCAAAACTGTCACAGCTTTATGACTTGCTTGCTGCCATCTCCTATGCAATTTGCCAAGGTTCCCCTCTGAGAAGGCAGCACAGGACAAGGCCTGCGCTAAAGGAAGAAAATCACAGAGGTGAATAAAAGCACAGAGGGCAAAATAAAATCTGAAATTCTGATGCTTATAAACATAATGAAACACCCTTTTGTCTCCATAGCACTTAACAGTGCCGTAAATCTTCGTACTGATTCATTGGTTTGTTCTTACAGTCATCCACTAGGAGGAGGTAAGCTCTCTTACAGGAAGCAATCAGCCCACCCTACTCAGGGCTATCTCCCAGGCCCTAACACACAGCTGTGCACAGGGGTCACTCCTTAACATACTGTCAGTTGACGGATTGCCAATATTTGTATGCATGTGTATACATATATATTTATACATATATCTGAGATCAGTCCATGGTTTGTAAATAAATGTGCACATAGCTCCACATGTAAGTACACTTTGTACATTTGTATACCTATCTTTGTATTTGTGCAGATGTTTCAGACTGGAGAAACACAGATGTTTCCTGGCCAAAGTTGTGCCTGCTTAACATAATAAAGATTCTTGGCTGACTTGTCTAATATTTATCATATATGCACTACTGCCCATATCCTAACGATCTACTAACAGTTCAGATGTTAAAAAGCAATGGATCTTATTAAATGCACAGAGTAAAACCAATTCTTAACATAAACCACAAAACTTTTCCTACCTTTCATAACTCTTTGCCCCTGTTTATTAGCTTAAGTGTATGTGGGTAGGAAGGGGAGTAGGGACCAATAATGTTTCCCTGTAAATTAAGCAGGTAGAACATTCCAAATTCTTGGGGGCAGGTCAGATGTTTTTATTAGAGTTGTAACATATATGGGAAATTATAACCAATTATAAAACAACAATCTTCCGGGTACATAATGTACCAGACTTTTGGCAAGGTAAATGTTATTATCCCCATTTCATAAATAAGGAAGCTAAGACTCAAAGAGCTATAGTATCACTCCAAAGACACTCTGCTGTTTATCTATTCATGGCACGATCCATGACAGAAGCAGAATTCTCCTCTGAAGCTCAAACTCTTTTCAAAAAGTAACGATGCCTCTAAAACGATGTCATAGACCCTAACTTTCAGAGTTGTGTGTCTGGGTAGTTTTTATAGTGTGTGGGTTTTAATAAGTAATTCTCTGCACATAGGAACCAGAATAAATGGCAGCCAAAAACACTGGCAATTACTCCAGGCTCCAGACAGCAAGGAGCAAATGTGTCTCAGAAACTATCAGCCTGTGTTTCTCAGCATATGAAGCATTTTCCACTTGATGTGTCCTCTAAAAAGAAATCTATTCTCTAGCAGGGCTTGATTATTCTCCCTCTTATATTAAAAAAATGGACTCTTTCATCGCAAACCAATGGAAAGTTCTTAACTCATTTTCTTATATTACTTGAAATGAAAGTGCCTTCTGTCTTTAGAGAAAAGAATTGTTGGATGCTATGCTTTGCCTTTTGCTTGCTTTTGAGTCCAACAATCAATACTGGAAAGGAAAGAGAAAATTAACCCTTATACACTTTTAGGAGGAGTGGGGTTATTTTTAAATGTAATGACAGCAGAGTTCTAAAAAGAGAGAAGGAAAGCATTCTCTTCCAGGGAGAATTTCTGCTACTTTCATCTCAAAGAATTAGCTGGATTAACTTTTTGACCTTCTTTCCAAGAGCAGGCCTGAGAAGGGGAGGGAAACATATGTTTTAAAAGTTTTTAAAAATATACACACACTTTGAACATCTGTAAATAACTACAGTAAGAAATATTCAAGTTGGAACCCACCTGTCCTTGCTCTGATTGGAAAGATCTGCAGAGCAGAGGAAAGCATTGCCCACCCAGACCACTACAATCACAGGAAGAGCCAGCTGCAGCATCTTCTGTCCCGGGGACAGGAGGTGACAGGGGCATCTCACAGTGGTGGAAACACTGCTTATGTCCTCAACATGCCTGGTGAGACAGAGAGGAAGGAAGCGGCTCTGCCTTCCCTCCAGTCTAACTACACAAACCCTGCTGCCAGGAACTTATTTTTAGACAATCTAAAATTCCCAGAAGGGAAGAGAAACTACAACGTGGGAGGAGTGGTCTTCCGAGGTCTGATCTCCAACCTGGCTTTTGTTTTTTGTTTGTTGTCTGATTTCAAATCCTTATGTAAATAACAACTCCTATCTTCCAGAGGCATCGCAGCCTATGCCAAGAAGAGCTGGGAGCTTCTCTGGAGCTTTAAGGGATGAAAATTCCAGCACCCACGCATCAAAGGTAATGACCTTGGGCACCTAACTCATCCTTCTAAAGAATCGGTTCGTGGTGGGTAAACTTATATTAGGAAGATATTAGGAAGCTGTGGATATTTCAACATGAAATTGCATAGTGTGGGCTCTTCGAAGGACGCCAGCAAGAGCTCTGTATTTGAGGTGGGCACACGGCACAAAGCTGCAGGATCTGCTCCTGTTTCTCAATGCCCAAGACTTGCCCATCACCCCCACACTGGTGATTTATGTGACCAACTGCTTGCCTAACCCAGGGGAGACGCCTCTTGCCTGCTTCTGCTTGTCTATAGCTTCAGATGTCTGCAGAGAACAACAAATTAAGTGCAAGACACTAAGTTATCCTGGGTTCTCCATCCCACTGATGATACCGGCAAATTGTTAAACTCAGGATTGGGAAGAAAAGCGTACCATCTTTTCATGCGCCAAGCAGGTGTCTGCACATCTCCTGGGGTAAAGGGTGGGGACGGGACCCTGACTAAAGTCCCCAGATTGCGAATGACATAAAAGGGGAGCTAGGAAAAGAAAGACTAGGTGAAAGGAATGCCTCTGAGGGAAGGTGCCAGGCGGTCCTGGCCGGTGACCCCGTCCTCTGCGCACCGGGAAGAAAGGTCGCTAGAGGGGAGGAGCCGGGAGGGCAGAGTACCTGAAGGCTGCGGCTGCCGTCCGGTTCCTCCTCCACGCGGTGCCCTGTTGCAACACCGCCTGCACGATCTCCTTCTCGTTGGGCAGCCGGTAGACGGGGAAAATGTAGAGCCAACAGAGGACCACGACGCAAAGGGCACTGGCGCCCACAGGCAGGCGGGTCCGCGGGAACTTCCACGCCAGTACAGCCATGGCCCCCCTGGACGTGTGTCGCCGGGCCCGCCCGCAGGGGCTCATTGCAGCCCCTGCGTCCCGAGAGCCGGGCCTCAGCACAAAGCGTAGCCAAGTGGCAGCGGCGGGTCCCTCCACCGCCAGCCCCCCATGCACAAGACACCTTTGGCTTTTCTTGCTCGCACAAGCACGCACGCTTCTTCGGCCGCCACGGCCCCAAAAGTCAGTGCAATGATGTTTTAAAATACAACTTTTTCATGGATTTCCTTCTAGGGGAAGCGGTCAGGGAGCAAGTCACGACCTATGGCCATGGTCGCTTCCCCTGGTTGCAGAGACGGGCGCCGGGGTCTCCCAAGGAGCAGAGAGAGGTCGCGGCGAGTCGCTCCCGCCGTTTCTGCAACATCACGGTCGCCCTCGGCGATGGTCCGGGAAAAGGTTGGGCTTCCTCCCGGACATTTGGACCGTGGCGTCCCCTTCCCAGCGATGCTCCTAGGCTCTTCACCTCCTCCCGCGCTGCTGCGCCGCCAGGCACCCCCCCCTCCTCCCCAGGCGCGCTCTCCGCACCGCACCAAGTCCTTGGAAATTTCCACGGCGGCCCAAGACCGCTACCCTGCCCCGTACTCCTCCGCCTCGCCCGCCAGGACCCTCACTCCCCACCCCTCCCGGAGAAGAAAAGAACTGGCTCCCATCAGTTAATTCAGCGGCGCGCCGCAGCCTTCCGCTGCGCCCGGGACTTCGCAGACACGCGCCCGGGGATTGGTGGAAATCAAGGTCTCCCCTCCCTCCCCAACCCGCAAAATTGCCTCCTTCGACCCGTTCGGAGCCGCGACGCTCACCCAGAGCGCACTCCCCTCTCTCCTGCCCTTGTTCTTCGCAAATAAAGGCAGACAATAAAGAGCAACAGCCCCCCTCCTCTAAAACACAAATATATAAATCTCAGAGTGCGCCAGAGACTGGAGATATTCCAACGCGCGGCTGTTGTGCCCGGACTGTCACCCTGCCCCTGTCACCCGTATCTTTTCTCAGACTGGGTGCAGCGAGGCGCACAGAGGCTGGCAGAGATTTATTTATTCCTCACTGGGCCCCCACTCCCCATTAGCCGGTCCCGGAGCCCCGGTTCCAGCCGACTCTCGTGCACGCGCGTACACACACACACACGCTCCCGGGCGCAAGCGAGCGCGCGCACGAGGAGGTGCGTGCACCGGGTCCTCCGCCGCGCCTCCGCCCTGCAGGCAAAGGCACCGCTGCAGCCAGATGTGCGAGCAGCTGGTGCCCGAGCACGCAGACCTCGGGAAATCACAGTGCTTTAGCTGCGCGTTCTCCTCCTCCGCGGTTTAGATTAAAAGACCTTTAGTTCTTAGAAGTCCTTCTCGCTCCACCAACAAGCTTATCGCAACCCTGACCTTGGAAAAGCACCACCCTCCCAGACCCGCCGGGCCCTGGGAGCCGCTTTTAGCCATTTCTGCTCTTCCCGGCTGCCGACGCATAGCTCGGGTACCTCCTAGCGGTTGCCTGTTGTATTTGTTTAGGCATCTCGTCAAGCATGGAAAGTGTGCAAGGACAAAGAGGAGACCCGGCAGCCTACTAACCCGGTCAGCTCATTCATCACCAAATCAGAATCGAAGGCTGTAACTCCATTGGCTCTGCTGACCAGGCTGCGGTGCCCCCATAGCCTGCACTGACTGCTAGGTGGCCTGGTACCTTTTACTAGGATCTTCTTCCACTAAGAGATGAAACTTGACAAGTTGATACAAAGTTATTTACCAAAAACGAAACAGTATACCGGATGACTACCATAGAGTTTTCCTCCCAGTACCACTGCGTTCCCTGAGGTCAATAACCTACTGCCCTCCCCCGACAGACGTGCCCCAGAAATCGCTCTCCTACTTCTGTAAATCAGGAGAGAGACAGGGAAACCCTCACAGCCCAAAGTTACGTTTTACCACAGTACAGTTTCTTAATGCAGGTTCTTTAAAACGAAGATCACCCGGGAGTCCTGTAAAGTAACCAGTCATCACCATTCTTCTGTTCCAGAAAGCGGGAACGAAGGAGGAACTGTCCCACAGTCTCCAGGGCTAGGGAGAAATCATTTACCACCTTTATTTTTGTAATTTAAATAAAACACAAACCATCCCGATTTCTCTTTTCTTTCACAAGTTCAAGGGATACTTGTAGAGCAAATTAACAATAAACCAATAAAAACAAGGCATTTATGAAGGGGCTGTGTAAATGTTTCCCCATTTTATATCATAAAAATGCATTAAAATTGGGCCTTATATCAAAAGATTTCTGTGATGGAGTGTGCTGTTTCTCCTTCTTCTGCAAAGGAAGAATTCTCCTGCCTTTGTGGACTCCTGCCCCACCCCACCATCTAACCTTAAGTCCTGATTTTCCTTAGTAGGAACACCAAATCTCATCAGGCCATTCCCCTCGCTCAGGTAAGTCACACAGGGATCATTTCTGTGAAAGGGTCAACCATCTGCATTTTATGTGCACAGATTTTTTTTCTTTCTCTGCACAAATTCAATGCATCGTGTAAGACCAAGCCACATCCCTAAAAATTTCTCACTCCGTAATGTGTTCCCAGACCACCTAAAACACAGGCTGCATGGGACAGGAGCACAATAAAGACTTGCTATTTCTGCTCTTATTCCCTTTAACCTCCTGCTCTGAATGCCACAGGATTTGCTGTCCCTGACAGATGATTAAACAGGTAGACCTGTTATGCTGTGTGGCTAACGTTTTTCTTCTTCTTTCTTCTTCTTCTCATATTTTTTTGAGACAGTCTCACTCTGTTGCCCAGGCTAGAGTGCTATGGGGTCAGCCTAGCTCACAGCAACCTCAAATTCCTGGGCCCAAGCAATCCTTCTGCCACAGCCTCCACTAACTATGCAGGGAGAGAATTTGGTCTCATATATCAAATGAAAAGCCTGTGCTTTTGATGAAATAACATCTCCATGTGGTGGTATGCCTACATGTTTAGGAGATGAGCAAGAACAATATTTCACATTTTCTTCATGTTTCTCTAGGTACAAACTCAGGCTTGAGCACATACATATCCTCCAAAATAATTGTTGCTTGACTTTGTAATGAAAGCCTCAAATGTATTCAAGCTATTGCTAAAGCTTCACTGTTTATGGAAAAAGTATGAACCGAACTCTCAAGTTTTAATGTTTTAAAGAAAATATTTTGCCTGATATTTAGCCATCTTGTTTTGTATGAATTATAGCAGTGGCTTGGATTCTTTTATACTACTTCATCTGAGTGTGCTTAGAGGATAGAAATAGGATTTTCTCAGGGACTAAACCACTTGGGCTGAGGCAAGAGAATCGCTTAAGCCCAGGAGTTGGAGGTTGCTGTGAGCTGTGTGAGGCCACGGCACTCTACCGAGGGCCATAAAGTGAGACTCTGTCTCTACAAAAAAAAAAAAAAAAAAAAAAAAAAACTCTATAAATGTTTATTAGAAAAATATAAAGGCAGGAATCAGGTAGAACAAGCCCCAGCTTTAGTGTCAGGCTAGCCTGGCTCAAAATTCATCTCTGTCACTTACTTGTTATATGTCTTTATTTGTGGCATAAATTCTGAGCTTTGATTTTTCCTAGCTGTAAAATAATAGTATTCATTTTGTTATTACAGAACATACAGCTAAGTGAAAACCAGCAGGAATGCATGACTCTGCTATTGTACTAGTGTCCCTAATCATCTTTTAGAAGAACAATGTAAGAGTAGAGGAGAGAATATTCTAGTGTATTTTGTCCTAACTACCAAAGACAATAACAATGGTATAAATGCCTCCTCAATAAGTACAATATTGAAACTAATTTGTCTATCATGATCATTCACCAGCTCATAAAAGGTCTTATAGGCACTGAAGACTTTTCTCTCAGTGAACGGCCATTCCTGGTCTTGGCAAGTAATCTATTAAACCAGTAAACATGATAGGTAAAGCAACTTGATAATAGTTAAACTTCATGCAAGCTTTTGTGACATCAGAATTATAGAAGAAGCCAGTATAAGATGCAGAACCACGGCAGAATTGAAGTGATGGAGGAGAAAGGAAAGCGGCCCCTCTCATGAAGAAGTAGCAAGAGACCTAGATGGATAAAGAAGATCAGAGTGAATGGAACACAAGCCAGCATGCTCTGATGTGTGTTAAAACAAATATTAGTAGTCACAAGAAAGACTTTCATTAAAGATTAAATAGAATTGCCAATGATTTAAAAGAAAGATATTCAAAAAGATTGTTCTTTCTTTAATCTCTGCTCAAGTTCCTTTTGTTAGAATGACTGAGGCCAGGCGCAGTGGCTCATTCTGTAATCCTAGCACTCTGAGAGGCCAAGGTGGGTGGATTGCTGGAGCTCACAGGTTTGAGACCAGCTTGAGACAGAGCAAAACCCCACCTCTAAAAATAGTCACGAGTTGTGGCGGATGCCTATAGTCCCAGCTACTTGGGAGGCTGAGGCAAGAGAATCACTTGAGCCTAGGAGTTAGAGGTTGCTGTAAGCTATGACAGCACAGCACTCTACGAAGTGCAACAAAGTGAGACTCTGTCTCAAAAAAATAAAAAAATAGAATGACTGGGAATGGAGAGTCAGAGCATAAAATCATGCCTTTTTCATGACAACTTACAATACTAAGATAAATGGGATTATTGATCAAGAAAAGTTATGAATATGGTTTATCTGAATAAATGCATTTGCTTAGCTCCACTCTCTATCATGACCCTGCTAAAAGGACAGTAAGGAAGTCAAGGAGGAAGACACTCGCAAGAACAAGACAGAAAGAAAGGATGCAAAAGCAGACGAACCATGTCAAAACGTTCACAAGCAGAAAAGCAAGTAAACAAGTGATAACTGATTTATCAAGCTGCAAACACGTTGGGCCTTCAAGTGATTGTCCATGTGCCCACATGCACAGGACACGGGAGCATGAGAGACGTCAACAAGAATTAGAGCTCTTAAAAGGCCAGAAATTAGAGGACCTGGGACCTCTGGAGCTGGAGCTAAGGAATAAAACAAAATCTGAGATTTGTTTCTAAGTCTTGATAAATGAGCAGTGAAGCCTCCAGATCTCATCCCAACCTGCCTTAAAACAGCATTTTAACTCTCTAGAGATTGAGCAGCACAAAGGAGAAGACCTATGGATTCTGATATGTGCAGATCTCCAAACAAATGGTCATATCTCTGCCCAGCACCCTCTGGGGAAGCCCACTCACAGAGTTTCTCATTGCAAATCTTCATCTCATCTGGGAGAAGAGCATTTCTCCCACTCCAACCCCCAGTAGGCTTTCTGTCTACCCTCACCTCTTTTTAAGGCCTCCTTCTATATATATTTGGTTGTTTTTCTTTAATTACAAAAAGCCAACTCTATTCCATGGACTAGGAAAGAACTGAGTATAAGGCCATAAAATTCACAATGGTATTACCATTTTAATGTGTTCTGAAATGCTCCCTTCTTAAAAATGAGTTGAGAGTCAAGGATCCTCAGACATTTGAAGAGTGTCTCCAACATGAAAGCAGAGACAAAATAAGCAAACAAACATACACCAAAAACCCAGCCATAGGAAAAATTGATAATGCAGGAAAAAAGAAATTTTCCATAAAAACTACAACATTCTCACATGGGTTAAGACACAGTCCAATGAAGCAGGAGCAAGAGGTTCGCATGACCAAAAATAAATTCCTCTAAAATTAAAAATGTGGCAACAACAAAACCCACAATTCATAGAAGGATTAAACACAAAGTTGAAAAAATATCCCAAAAAGGAGGCAAAAAATATATGTGTTTTTAAAAAGATAAATTATGGACTCAAACAGAGAAAAGAAAACAATATCCAAATTGGGGAGAGAAGGGGAAAGTAACAGAAAGAAAAACATTATCAAAGACATACTAAAAGAAAAAAAGACTAAAATTTAGAGAGTTCATTAAAGAACTTAACATAATAGATTTTCAAAACCTACACCAAGGTATCTAACAGTCAAATTTTAGAAAACAAGAAAAAGAAAATCATGAAATATTTAAAAGAAAAACACGTACAAGTTACATGGGATCAAACTTATTAAAAGCAATAAAGTTGAATAAGCTGAAAATCAACAACTTTTCTTGGACTCATTAAAGAATTAAAGTCACAAGGCAAACCACCCCCACACACACAATGTGGAGAAACAGACAAATTCAGAGTTAGAGCTAAGCTCTATTGATCTATGGCAGAAGATATTGGAGCCATGAACTGGTAGAATCACTTAAATGGTAACTTGAGATCGGTAAAGTGGAATTGCTGGAGCCTCAATGTGGACTAATATGAAAGGCAGAAATTCCTGGGCATCCCAGTCAGGTTAGCCTCCATACTTTTATGAGTTTTACCTTTGAGGATCCCACTAGGTTTTCAAGGTAAAAAACTGAGAAAGATCATGTTGGGGCTCTTGCAGGAATTGGGAAAAGTAACCATTGTGAGATACATAGAGGATTCTCTACAACAAATACCTACCCTCCAAGGAAAAAGATCTTACCATATCCTTGTCTGGGCCAAGAGCTCTTCTCCCACTCCAACCCCATCTAGGCCTTCCTACCAATGATAGGAAAATAAAGCAAAAAAAAAATTTGTAAAGTTCCTTGTCCAGGGACATAAGCCACTGAAACCTGAAATTTCATCCTACAATTGTAGAACACTTCCCCTTTCCTGCAATTTACTACGGCATCAACAGGACTTAAGCATAATATTAAAGGATTATAGCTGAAAGAGCCACAAAACACAGATTCTGTCTAAGGAGAAGTGTTTAGCAAGACCACAGTCAACGAGGGGGGCCAAAAACAAGGATGTTGAAGGAATCTGAAGTCTCTGACACTTACAGCTACAGAAAACACTAAACATCCCAACTCCTAGACAAATTAACATCAAACTTCACACCAAAAGCCCATTTGTTCCTTTTATGAAGAGACGAAGCAAGCATCAGAACAAGACACAGCACAGAACATATGACACAGGTATTGGGATTAATGGATGGAGAATTTAAAGTCACTCTGATTAAGATGTTAAAGACTTTAATGAAAAAAGTGAGCAACATGCAAGAACAGATGGCTGATGTAACCGTATTTGGGTATCCACTATGGTCGCCACAGAAGTCAAGGGAATAAAGCATTGAAATGTGGAAGACATGGTCTAAACTATGGCAAACTATAGTCTGGATATACAGCAACAGCTCCAGGTTTTCAAATAAGAGTTATTTCATGGGAAGGTGTTTGGAGAATACTTAGAGACCTAAAAACAGACCTGCCATTCAATTCCGTGTGTATTCAGAGATGGCTTAATAAAAACGTGTTAACCTTATGGGAGGCGCCTGTGGCTCAAAGGGGTAGGGGGCCGGCCCCATGTGCCGGAGGTGGTGGGTTCAAACCCAGCCCTGGCCAGAAACTGCAAAAAAAAAAAAAAGTGTTAACCTTTTTGCACTGAAAAGAATATATTATTAGTTAACTTTATATATGGCCTTAACTTTAAGAAAATCTTCAGTCCCCAGGTTATAGGTAGAAAGAATAAAGCATTGGTGAATTCTTCCCAACTGCTCTATATTAAGTTCTGCCAATTCTTTGCTCGTTGTGCCTTTAGAATTCCATCTTCCCTTTGTCCTTCTTTTGCTACCACCCCAGTTCTGAATCCTGTTTTCTTTTATCTCCTAACATTCTCTTTGTCTGCAGTTTTTTAACTTGCCCATCTTGTGTGGCACTGACATACTTATGTTTCTCAAACACTTTTAATTGCACCATCCTGCATTTAACCAAGGGCTCACAGTTGCCTACATATATGTGTCTAAAATCCATAACCCAGCAGGCAGGATGCATCACAATCTCAGCAACCCTATTCTCGGCCTTACATCCTTTTACACACAATTGCCTCCACCTGAGTCATTCCAGACTGTGCCCCAGCTTTCCTGTGATTGCTTCATTCATGTAAGCTCTTCATTTGAAATTCTCATTTGTTAATTTTTATTTTTGTTTGTGTGTGTGTGTGTGTGTGTGTGTGTGTGTGTGTGTGTGTGTGTGTGTGTGTGTGTGTGTGTGTAGAGAGAGGAGTCTTACTCTGTCATCCAGGCCTGAGTACAGTAGCACCATAATAGCTCACAGCAACCTCAAACTCCTGGGCTCCAGAGATCCTCCCGCCTCAGCTTCCCAAGTAGCTGGAACTACAGGCGCCTGCCACCCATATTGTATTACCTTCATTTGAAATTCTGGCCCACTTTCTCTGCCTATCCAGATCTCACTTACCTTTAAAATCTCAGCCTCTTTAATGAATGTTTTCTTTCCCCCACAGCATTCCAAGTCCTGATCATCTCTCCCCTCCTGACTTTGTGCCAGTATCTATAAACTTTTCAGCAGTGCATCAAAAAACCTTGCAACATGGTTTGAATTTTCTTTCTTTTTTTTTTTTTTTTTTGTAGAGACAGAGTCTCACTGTACCACCCTCGGTAGAGTGCCGTGGCGTCACACGGCTCACAGCAACCTCCAACTCCTGGGCTTACGCGATTCTCTTGCCTCAGCCTCCCGAGCAGCTGGGACTACAGGTGCCCGCCACAACGCCCGGCTATTTTTTTGTTGTTGTTGTTGTTGTAGTTTGGCCAGGGCTGAGTTTGAACCCGCCATCCTCGGCATATAGGGCCGGCGCCCTACTCACTGAGGTTTGAATTTTCATTTTGTTTTCTTATAAATGGACCAAATTCACATTATTTGACTTCGCAGTTATATTTGAAACAACTTCAGAGTAGACAACAATGAAATGCAAATAAAACGCCACCTGTTCAAGCCAAGCCACTATCGGACAGGTAAAGATACCACTGTAAATAGCACAGACAGTCCCAGTTCAGACAATGCATAATGTCTCCATTCGTCTAGCATCAGCCAGCGTTTTGTGTGTAAGTGGAGTTAAAGATGTATTCACTGACTAAGTTCACCCATAATTCCTTCTAACATATCATAAAACATGACATTTTGTTATACAAAGTACTCATGAAACGTTTAAAAAAATTAAAATCAGTCTGTATTCCCCAATTTAAAGTCTAACACAAAGAAATCTCCTCCTCCTCCTCCATACTCAAATATCTCTTCTGTCAATAAAAATATTCAGAAGAAAATCTATATTAAATCCTGTTTCAGTTGGCTGTCTTAGTCTATTTTCTATTGCTTAAAACAAAACACATGAAACTGAGTAATTTTAAAGAAAATAAATGTATTTCTTACAACTATGGAGGCTGAGAAGGTCAAAGTTGAAAGGCCACGTCTGGAGAGCCTTCTTGCGGGTGGGGGATCTCTGCAGAGTCCCAACATGGTGCAGGGCATCACATAGCAAGGGGGTTTGGGTGCATGCTTGGGTGCTAACCTGCCAACATACTAATACACTAGCTCACGTCCCCCTTCCTCTTCTCATAAACTCACCAGTCCCACTCTCATGATAACCCATTAGTCCATTCCTGAGGGTACCCTCATTATAACCCAACACTTCTTTCTTTTTTTGAGACAGAGTCTCATTCTGTCACCCTGGGTCATGTGCAATGTCATCAGACGTTACAGTAATCTCAAATTCTTGGGCTCAAGTGATCCTCTTGCCTCAGCCTCTCAAGTAGCTGGGATTTCTCTCAAGTAGCTGGGACTACAGGCACCTACCACAATGCCTGGCTAATTTTTCTGTTTTTAGTAGATATCAGGGGCTCACTCTTGCTCAGGCTTGTCTCGAACATCTGAGCTCAGTCAATCCACCTGCCTTGGCCTCCTAAAGTGCTAGGATTCCAGGCTTGAGCCCCCAGCCCGGTCCCAATCACTTCTTAAAAGCTCCATCTCTCAATATTCCCACGTAGAGATTAATGTTCGACATGAATTTTGGAGGGGACAAATATTTAAGCCATATCCATGGCCTAGGGTAGTTCTACCATGGGAATAATATTCAAATAAATTCTGTGTGTATTTTGTAAGGTAATTTATTTTATGAGACCTGTAGAGACTAAATGCCCACTCTCCCTGGCATTAATATATTCATTTTTTTCTAAATGTCAGTATATACACATGTATGCCAAATTCCATCCATAATGGATTAAAAAGTCACCTAATCTACTGGGCCACATGTTTTTCTCTACTAAAGTTAGAAAATTATGCTTAATGACCTCTAAGATATCTCCAGTTATAGAATTCCAAAATTATACTTATATACATACCTATTAGAGGTAAAATCAGAATGGTAATTACACTAAGAATGAGATACAAAGAAAAACTTTCTTTAGTCACAAAATGAAAATGGTATGGAAGAGATAAGGGCCAACGTGGGGATTCAGATGAGCTCTCATCAACCGTACTAGAACGACTGCCCAGCCACCTACTGACAGGCACATTTGAGTGCAAATGCATCAATCAAAACTTAACCTGCTGGTTCTGGATGATAAAGTAGAATCTGCACAGTTCAGCAACTCCCTGTATTAACCACCTCCTTAAGTCAAGCCAGTTTGCATAGACGGGACATGCATCACATGTGTGTACCAGTACAGTTGGTCTAGTTCCTTATATTGACCACCTCTGTATGTCTACCGCTTTGTTACAGTCCCTTGGGTGGTCAACCTACAGAGGTTCTACTATTTGGCTTTTGAAAAACCTCTTTTCTGCAATATATGTGAAACTACCAAAGCCAGGTAAAGTCCCTGATGATTCCTTAAGCTCTACTGACAGAAATGGAGGCAACCTTGTGTCAAAAGAAGGGTAGAGAAAACATATTCCAGTGTTTTTTAAACTTTAACATACATACTATTCACCTGGGGATCTTGTTAAAATGCCAGTTCTAATTCATAAGATTTGCCGTGAGGACCTGCTATTCCAAAGAGTAAGCAATGATACTTTGTCAAAACTCCAAACAAATTGTACCAGAGAGTCTATAAATTCCTTTTCGATTTGTGGCACTATGAGAATGATGAAACTGATATAAAGAACACACCTACCCGTGATAGGCGATAAACCACCTGCCATAGTTTATGGCTGACCATAGTTTTCTCATAAATGTATTCTTCTACCTTGATTCTCTCTTATACCTCAACACTGCCCTTTAGTCACATTAAATTCTATTGTAAGTAACATACTTATACCCAGAGATGTTAGTAAGCCGGATTCTCCATCGGTTTAGTAATTGGCAACTTTCATTTACATATTGCTTTATTTTCTTTCCAGATCAACTGCCAAGCCCACAGCAATTCCTTTAGATGTCCTTAACTGGCTTGGCAGTTCTTTCCTGTCACAAGGGTGAGCTTCCAGCCAATATTAGTTAAGGCACAACAAACATTGCCACTGTGTATCTTGGGCTTGGGTGAAAATCAAGAATTTTGTTGTTTAGCCTCCTAGGTGCAGCTCATTTTAAGTAAGCCATGAAATTTCTCAAAATTGCCCTTTTTGAAGTTTCAGGGATGAATTATCAGTGATCTACAACAGGCATATCAAGCTGATAGCCATCGTCTGGGGCACAAGCCCGATCCCATCACGATGAGTTCGTACAGTAGAGCACTCTGTCTGCATTCACACCTGGTATTGTCAAATGAGCAAAGTAGATCCTGACAACACGGCAGGCAGCGATGCAGCCAGG
This sequence comes from Nycticebus coucang, assembly GCF_027406575.1. Taxonomy (NCBI): domain Eukaryota; kingdom Metazoa; phylum Chordata; class Mammalia; order Primates; family Lorisidae; genus Nycticebus; species Nycticebus coucang. The sequence goes on along the minus strand of NC_069791.1, from coordinate 37,674,585 downwards.
CATTCCTGATCACACGCAGTTGCCTTAACAGGCTGTCAGTTTGGTTCACAGCGATGCATAGTACCGGACACAGATGCCAAATTCACAATGTCTCCGCCAGTTCAAAAATAGTTTTCCTCTAAAAACTACTAAAGCATCAATATGATAAAAGCAACCAACATAACACAACCCAAATGGCAATTGCAACCCACTCATGTTCAAGACTTGACAAGGGATGTGAATTAATATCTTTTCTGTAAACTGACCAAGCACATTCTTTGGGTGAATCTAATAGTATTTATCTAATGTAGCTCTCCTTCTCAGGAGAAAAAAAGTCTGGGGGCTTTGTCGAGCACTGGCCAAGATTCAACACCACATCTGAGATAGCTAAAAGTATTATTCTCTTTATCTGGAGCTGTCTCAAGCAAAGAATGATGTTTCTCTTTCCCAACATCATTACCGGTTATATACTTCTTCCCATCTCCTGCAATTTTCTGTTGTTTTTGTTTATTACCTGGTTTTATAGCTTTCTTGGGTGGAAGTCTCTATTCAACCACAGAGGAGGCCTCAGACACAGCCTTGCCAGAGTTTTCCCTTTTGTCCCTCTCCAGGAAAGAAGAGTCATTTTTAAAAGGTTAAGGATGATGAGACTATTTCTACTACTAGACAGTGAGGTAGCACTTCTGGACAGGCCTTGGTGGCCATATGCCATGAAGTCACTGTCCAGCTCACTGTGCCCTTAAGGAACATTGTGTCACATGGCCAACAGGCACATGAAAAAATGCCCATCATCCTTAATCATCAGAGAAATGCAAATCAAAACCACTTTGATGGTAGCGCCTTGGCTCAAAGGAGTAGGGCCCCGGCCCCATATGCCAGAGGTGGCGGGTTCAAACCCAAACCCAGCCAAAAAAAAACCACTTTGAGACATCTAACTTAACCCACATCACAAAATCCCCAAACCAGAAATGTTGGCATGGATATGAAGAAAAGGGAACACTTCCACACTGCTGATGGGAATGCAAACTAATACGTTCCTTTTGCAAAGAAGTTTGGAGAACGGTCAGGGATCTAAATATAGACCTGCCATTCGATCCTTCAATTCCTCTACTAGGTTTATATCCAGAAGACCAAAAATCACTTTATAACAAAGATATTTGCACCAGAATGTTTATTGCAGACCAGTTCATAATAGCTAAGTCATGGAAGAAGCCCAAGTGCCCATCGACCCATGAATGGATTAATAAATTGTGGTACATGTACACCGTGGAAAATTATGCAGCCTTAAACAAAGATGGACACTTTACCTCTTTCATGTTTACATGGATGGAGCTGGAACATATTCTTCTTAGCAAAGTATCTCAAGAATAGAAGAAAAGGTATCTAATGTACTCAGCCCTACTATGGAACCAATTTATAGCTTTATATGAAAGCTATAACACAACTATAGCCCAAGAAGAAGAGGAAAGAGGAGAGGGAGGGGAGGGGGGAAGATGGGTGGACAGAGAGTAATTGGTGGGACCACACCTATGGTGCATCTTACAAGGGTACATGCTAAGTGTAGAACATAAATGTCTTAACATAATAACTAAGAAGGTGCGGTGAAGGCTATGTTAACCAGTTAGATGAAAATATTTCAGATTGTATATAAGGCCAGCACATTGTACCCCATGATTGCATCAGTGTACACAGCTATGATTTAATAAAAAAAAAAAAATTGCCCTTTTGAGTGAATAAAATAAATGTTCACTTAAAAAAAAAGAAACATTGTGTCAAATTTAGAGGCATTAAAATGGTGCCCTGAATACTGTTTCCATACCTTGACTATTTGTGAATAATGCTGCAGTGAACATAAGAGTGCAGATGAGGTGGTGATTTCATTTCCTTTGGGTATATGCCCAGAAGAGTGATTGCTGGGTCATATGGTAGTTCTATTTTTAATATCCTTAGGAGCCTCCACACTTCTCTCCATAATGGCTGTACCAATCTTCATTTCCAACAATCCTATAATATATTTAAATTAAAGCTGAAATTTCTTGTTATCCTTCTGGGATTTGGTACTGCTTAATATTCATTATGGAGAAGAATTTCAGCAATTCAAAAAATGCCTAATTAACATTACCAATTAAAACCAGGCAAAGGGTAGAACTGCTAGCCATGGCTCAGCCCTCCATTCATAATCACAGCTACACTAACTATGCACTCAGGTCCAAGTCCTCACACTGCAGGTTTTTGCATTTTACGTTTTCATTTTTTGTTTTGCTTATTTTTCGGTCTCCAAACAATGGTTCACAATAACCCTAGTACTTAATCACAATATCACCACAACCCTAAATGCTTTTTTTTTTTTTTCCTGGTCTCCTGACATTTTCCTCCCACTATAGATCAGGGTTTATAGTATATTGTTCACCAGTATCCAATATTTCCATCACCCCAGGGCTATGCAATTTAGATAGATATAGCATATAGCAGGCATCCTCAAACTTTTTAAACAGGGGGCCAATTCACTACCCCTCAGACCGTTGGAGGGCCGGACTATAGTTTAAATATATATATATGAACAAATTCCTATGCACACTGCACATATCTTATTTTGAAGTAAAAAACAAAACGGGAACAAATACAATTCATACCGCTTCATGTGGCCCGCAGGCTGCAGTTTGAGAACGCCTGGCATATAGCCTTGAATGTCCCAGTGGAATTTGAGACCCACATCTTTTTTTCACCACCTTAACAGGTGAAGTAAACTCAGCAGCTAGCTCTAACAAGTCTCCACTTCCCATCAGCATCACTAGATTTAAATTCCTCTAAGTCGAAATAAATAGGACAAATCAGGCAGGGTGGTTGCCTCAGCTGAAGTAATTTTTATTCCTCCCAGCCAGCAATAATGTGCAAGTGAGGTTAGAAGTCCAAGTTCTCCACCAGGACTCTACTGCCACCACTGGGGAGGGAGGGTTCATTACAGCCAGGTGAGGGAGGAAGTCCAAGTTCTCCACCAGGACTCTGCTGCCACCACTGGGGAGGGAGGGTTCATTACAGCCAGGTGAGGGAGGAAGTCCAAGTTCTCCACCAGGACTCTGCTGTCACCACTGGGGAGGGAGGGTTCATTACAGCCAGGTGAGGGAGGAAGTCCAAGTTCTCCACCAGGACTCTGCTGCCACCACTGGGGAGGGAGGGTTCATTACAGCCAGGTGAGGGAGGAAGTCCAAGTTCTCCACCAGGACTCTACTGCCACCACCAGGGAGGGAGGGTTCATTACAGCCAGGTGAGGGAGGAAGTCCAAGTTCTCCACCAGGACTCTACTGCCACCACTGGGGAGGGAGGGTTCATTACAGCCAGGGGAGGGAGGATTCCAAGTTCTCCACCAGGACTCTGCTGCCACCACTGGGGAGGGAGGGTTCATTACAGCCAGGTGAGGGAGGAAGTCCAAGTTCTCCACCAGGACTCTACTGCCACCACTGGGGAGGGAGGGTTCATTACAGCCAGGGGAGGGTGGAAGTCCAAGTTCTCCACCCGGACTCTACTGCCACCACCAGGGAGGGAGGGTTCATTACAAGCAGGTGAGGGAGGCAGTCCAGCTTCCTCATGCAGCGTTTGCTGGGTGGGTGTAGCCACTGTTTATTCTGCTCTACAGTAATTACATCAGGGTGGTTAGTGTCTAAACTGTTTCATTCTAGACTTCCACTCTCCTGGTCCCTTAGCTAGAGAGAGAGAGTAAGTGTTTTGTGGGAATTTTTTTTGCCTTTGCCTGTTGGTATTTCCAGACTGCCTTCTTCTTCATCATCCACTCCAGGGCATATAAATCAACAGCAACAACAACAAAACAAAAACAGGGAACTCTGCCAGGTTTTCTTCCAGTCCCATGTCCCTAGACTGCCTTTTACTTTCCAAAGTTATCTGTGTTTGCTTCACACCACATATATAATGTTCAGGATTTTTAGCCGTAGAAGAACTAGGGGAAAGTTTATCTGTTCCAGGGTGGCACCTGTGGCTCAAGGAGTAGGGTGCTGGCCCCATATACTTGAGGTGGTGGGTTCAAACCCTGCCCCAACCCAAAACTGCAAAAACAAACAAACAAACAAAAACGTTTGTCTGTTCCATCTTGCCTCACAACCAGAGAAACCTTTATCTTTTTTGTCCAAAATATTGAAGGGTACAAGTGTGTTTGTTACATGAATGTCATGTGTAATGCTTAAGTCAGGGCTTTCGCTGTGCCGGTCACCAGAATACTATTCGCTGTACCCAACAGACAAGTTTTTTCCAATTGTCTTTTCCAATAGAACATTCAATTTTCTCCAGAGAATTTTAACAGGACTTAGTGGTCCATGGGATAACATTTGAAATGTCCAGGATACAATCTAGAATTTCCCAAAATACCAAAATCTGGGAAAATGTGCCCAATTATCAAGGGAAAAAAAAATCAAGAGATAAAACCCCTGAGATGATTCAGATACTGGAATTAGCAGAAAAATACAATAAAACAGCCATTGTAACTCTCCTATGTGAAGTCAAGGTGAAAACTCTTAAAAAGAATGGATAGACAGAAGTAAAGTTTTCAGCTGAAAAATAAATAAAACCTTTAGAACCAAAAATTAAAATATCAGAAACAAAAATACCAATGAATGGGCTCAGTAACAGAATGGAGATGAGAGAAGGAAGAGAACGAAGACAGGTTAAATTAAGGGATTATCTAATCTGAGGAACAGAGGAAAAGGGTGATAACAAGTTAAGGAACAAGCCTGAGGAACTTGTGAGACGATATTGAATGGTCTAACATTCATATCATGGGTATCACAGAGGAAGAGGAGAAACAGGTAGCAGGGAAAAATGGAAAAATAATGCTGAAAACTTCCCAAATTTGAACAAAGGTGTAAATTGACAGATTTAAGTAAATTGACAAAGTACACACAGATAAACTCAAAGGAAACGAAATCTAGACATATAAAAATGAAACCGCAGAAAAGCAAAGACTAAGAAAAGGCATTAAATGACCCATTAAAAGAGACATTCTACTTAGGAAATAACAATTGAAATAACTGTGTATTTTTCATCAAAAACTAAAACCACTGGGGGGCCAAAAGACAATAAAACAACATCTTCCAAGTGCCAAAAGAAAATAACTGTCAATCCTCAATCTCACGACTAGCAAAAATAGCCTTTGGGGATGAGAGCAAAATAAATATATTCTCAAATGAAAAAAAATTTTGGATTTGTTGCCAACGGACTTGATCTAAAATTAGTGGAGTAAGAAGATTTTTCAGCTCAAGGAAAATGATAACAGAGAAATATTTAGAAGTTAAGGAAGGAAAAGCAGCACAAGTGGGTATATATCTCAGTAAATCTATATAAAAAAATTATTTTTCTCCTCTTAAGTTCTTTGAATACATTTGCATGGCCATCAGAAACAAAAATCGTAGCATGTTCTGAGTGACTTTTCATTTTATTTAGATATAAAATACATGCCAATTATAACATAAAAGGAAAAGGTTGAAGAGAATATGTCTAAACTTCGCCTAAAACGGCAAAATATTAACTCTAAGAAGACTGTTAAAGGTTTAATAGGTATATTACAATCCCTAGATCACATATGCATGTGTGTGCTTACAGCCTACAAGGGAAAAGCCAACAAAAATAGAAAATAGAATATTTTTAAAAATCAAACAATATAAAAGAAGGCGGAAAAGAATACTACCAATTCATCTTAGATATGAAAACTGTAAATAAAATAGAATAATTCTTTGAATGACGGAAAGTCATAAAATTAACTCAAGACATAGATAAAATGAATAATCACATTTTCAATTAAAGAAATTAAATGTGTACTCGCAAACCTTCCCACAAGAAACTCCATGCCAAGAATATTTGACTGTCAAATTCTGCCAAACATTGGGAGAAGAAATATTAATAATACCTATTCTATACAATCTTTTTCCAGGAAATAAAAGAGAAGAAAGCACTTCTCATTTTATGAGACCAGCATTATCAATATCAAAACCAGACATACATATCACAAGTAATAAAAACCACAGGAAAATATTGTTTGCGAATACGGACACAAAAAATTTCAACAAAATATTAGCAAATAGGATCTTGCAAATATGCAACGTTAAAAAAGATAACATTATGACAAAGTGAGATTTTCCCAGTAGTGTAAGGCTGATTCAATACTAAAAGATTGATCAATATAGTTCACAATATCAGCACAAGAAAAACTACATGATCCCAATAAATACAAAAAAAGCATTTTATAAAATGTAACAGCCATAAGCAAACTAGGAATATAAATTTCATTAGCCCAACCAAGGACATCTGAAAAATCTCTATGTCCTACATTATACTTAATGGTGAAAGAATGAATGCTTTGCCCCTGATAATGGGCAGCTACAAAAAAAACAAAAAACTATATACTATACTACATTTACTAATAAAAGGCTAAAGTCTTTCCCCTAAGATCAATAATGAGGCAAGGATGTCTTGTTTTGGCTCCACCTGTTCGATATCATATTGAGAGTCTTAGCCAGTGCTATAATGCAAAAAAAAAAAAAAAAAAAGGTCTACAGATCGAAAAGAAACAAATAAAATTATTTCTATTTACAGGTGTCATGAATGTTTACAGATAAAATCTAAAATAATATGTTAAGCTTATAAAATTGAGAAGTGAATTTAGCAAATTTTCAAGATACAAGGTCAATATAAAAAGATTAATTATATTTCTACATACTAACAACAAACAAGTGGAAATAAAAATTCAGGGGGTAAGTATAATTTAAAACAGCATTCAAAATACATATAAATTAAATGCATGTAAATATAACAAGATATGTGTAGGATCAGTATGCTGAAAAATATTAAACATTGATTTAAAAAAAGTCAAAAAGGATCTGAAACAAATGGGAAGATATACTATGTCCATAGATTGTGTTAATCGATATTATTAAGTGACTAATTCTCCCAAAATTTGTCTGTAGACTTAATGCAATCCAGATACTGCCAAAGTTATCCTGAAATTTATATGGAAAGGCAAAATAACTAGAATAGCCAAAACAATTTTGAAAAAGAAGAAACCAGTTAAAGGATGCACAACACATAATTTCAAGACTTAATATAAAGCTACAGTAATGAGAACTATGGTAATAATGAAAGAACAGACATGTATTATATAATAATGGAACAGAATCGAAATCCATAAATAGACTCCTAAAAATACAGGCAATGATTTTTTTTTACAAAGATACAATGGAAGTTTGATGGGGCAAAAATAACTTTTCCTGCAAATGGTACTGAAACTTTCTTAAGGAAGAAAGAAAAAAGAACCCACATATAACACCTACTTGACAGAAAAATTCATTCAAATGGACCACAGACCTAAATGCAAATCATAAAGGTATAAAACTTTAAAAAGCAAATAAGAGTAAATTCTTGTGACCTTGAATTAGCCAAAACTTTCTAAGGTACAACACCAGAAACTTAAGTCATCCTAAAACAAAGTTGATGAAATGGATTTCATCAAAATTAAAATATTTGAGTCTTTGAAAGTCACTGTGGAAAGAATGAAATGAAAGCCACAGGCTGGGAGAAAATACAAATATTATTACTGACAAAGGATTCGTATGAAGAATGATGATGTCTCAAATCTCAGCAATAAAAACATTAACACCTCAGTAAAAACAAATAGGCAAAACATTTCAAACCACTTTAGGAAAATAGATAAATTAGTACGAATGGAAAAATAAGCACATGAATAAATGCATGTCATCATTATTAAATATGAATAATTATTTAAACACCAAACACTTATTAAAATAGCTTAATTAATTAATTTAATTTAATTAAGTCATTAGCAATACCAAATGCTGGTGAGACGCAAAGCACCCAAACTCTTATACAGGACAGATGGAAATACAAAGTTGCGCAGCCACTTGGGACAGCAGTTTGCAAGTTATTTATATAGCTAAACATTTTTTACTGTACAACCAGCAATCCCATTCCCAGTTATTTATCCAAGAGAAGTAAAAATTTGTGTCGCCCCAAAAACCCATACATGGATGTTTATAGTGGCTTAATTTTTCATTGCCAAGTACTGGAAACAACCCAAATGTCCTTTAACTGGTAGATGATAAACAAACTCTGGTACATCCATAAAAAGGAATATGACTCAGCAATTAAAAAAAAAAAAACTATTGATACAGTATAAGAATGAATCTGAAACATACCATGCTAAATTTAAAAAGCTTTATGCTCAAAAGCCTGCATACTGTATGATTCCAAATATATAACATCATGGGAAAGGCTGAGGTACAGCGACAGAAGACAAAGCAGTCATTGTCACAGACTGGGCCTCAATAGGGATTGATAACAAGGGTATCACAAGAAACTTCTCTGGATGGCAAAACTGTTATGTATTAATGTCTTGATTGTACTGGTGGCAATTATATGACTTGATGCATGTTTCAAAACTCGTAAAACTGTACACCAAAAAAATAAATTTTACTGTAGGTAAAATTAAAACATACTCATAGACATATAGTTTAAAATAAGTTAAATTCTAAACTTGTTAGATCCTCTCTCTATGTAATTTCCCATTTCAGTGTGCTTTTGCTTTATATCTAGCCATAAATTCTGTGACTACAGTGTAAGTGAAGAATAGACCTTTGTGAGCAAGTTTTCACTATATAAAGTGTCATTCTACATCTGATTATTCACTAATGCAAACGCTTTCTATATAGGGCCATATTGAGAAATAAGGAGATTAAAAATTTTCAGGTGACAGAATTAAAAAGCTGTAGCAATTCTCTCCTCCATACAGAAACTTAGTATCTGCAGATTATTTGAAAAACTCTAGTAAAAACCTCCATAGTTGGCCACCTGCCTACACTGACCACCTCCTTAGGTTCACCTGATTTTCATAGACCAGACATACATGACCTGTGCCTACCAGTACAGTAGGCCTAGTTCTTCATGTTGACCACCTCCGTATGTTGACCAGTTTGTTACAGTCCCTTGGGTGGTCAGCTTAAAGAGGTTCTACTAGAGTAGGAGATGAGGAAACCAACCCCAAAGGAATAGACAGGGAGCAAAGGAAAGTATAAAACGGTAAAAAGAGAAGAATGGAGTTTAAAAAGCAAGGAAAGATCAAGCTGGAAAGGGAAGATAACGCAGGCAGAAGAGAGTAGGCCAAAGCGACAGGGCGTGTATGAGATTTGTACGTTCTTACACAGAACACATTTCCCACGACTGTAGCCGTAAAGCAAAAACAAAATCAGTTCAGTACTAAGTACTAAGTACTAAGTGTTCCTTCTTCGGGGTAAGTTGAATTAACTTTCTCACACAATGAAACAAATTACTAAAAGTCTCCCTCGTTGCAAAAATATTGTCAGTTATATTTCCTCCGTGCTAGCATGTAAAATATCACCGTCTATCTCAGACAATGACATTGTCTAAACGTTCTTTTAGGAGTATCCCTTATGCCTGTTCTCATATTCTTTATATGCAGGAAAAACGGCTTTCTCCACAGAAGTTAAGTTGAAAACAATATTGAAATAAATGCAGAAGCCAGATAAAGATTACCACAAAGCTATCAATAAACTGTGTGTACTTTAACATTTGTAACAGTGTAACGTGATGTGGGTCTCTTCATAGCACAGGAAATAACTTTCTTCGTTAAAATAAAACACCAAGCCCTTCAAAGAAAATGGCATTCCCTAAAATATCAATTTCAAAAACATAGACTGGCAAGAGCACTATTAAATCAAAGCTATTGAGATGACTTGAGAAGACCCATCTTGAAAGAAATGCTGTGTTTTCCAATTTATAATCCAAAACATGGTAGAATTTTCTTCCTAGCATTCCCAATAAGGACACTTAGAATAGAGATCTTGGTGTTTGCCTTCCCTTTCTCTAATCCCCCTTCTTCTGGTTCCAGCACAGTGAGATGAGCCAACTCTCCTGTAATATTGAGTCTTTCCGCTCAGGAAAGGCGGCCTCTACCCAGTGACCTCAGCCTGGACAGTCAGAACACCTTGGCTCCTTACTATAGTGGTTGATTCAGGAATGAACACCTGACCCAACCTAGGCCAATCACGTGAGACGAGAGTCCAATTCAGGACTTTTCTTTTTTTTTGGTTTTTGGCCAGGGCTAGGTTTGAACCCGCCACCTCCGGCATATGGGACCGGCGCCCTACTCCTTGAGCCACAGGCGCCGCCCAGGACTTTTCTTGAAATTGTTGAGAAAATGAAGATCTTTTTCTACTGAACTTGAACTATAGGTACGTGTACTTAAAAATATTGGCATCCATCTCACTACCACATAGAGAGAGTTGAAAACCCAACAGAGAGAAAGCAGAGCTGAGAGGTATGTAGAGAGACGGGTCCTAGCAGCATGGGGTAAGTCTAGTTCTGTACATCTGCCTTCAGATTTTCCAATTATTTGAGAGACTACGTTTACTGTTTTTTATTAGACTGTTTGGGTTAGGCTTCTGCCAAATCTAATAGAAAGTATCCCTGCTGATAAAATTCAAAAACTACCCTTCGTCTACATTTATCATTCATGCTCCTAATAAACAAAAATAAACACAGCAATACAGAGTACAGGACCAGTAGATGGATTAGTGAGTTGTGAAAGTTAGCAGGTAAAGAGATAAGGGGACAGTGCATGCAAGAGGCGTAGCACATCGTTCATAAAGGAAAACCAAGCATCTCTCCCTGCCTTAGATCCGAAGAGCTAAGCGGAAATGGCTCATTTAGTATAATGAAACTGCTAAATAATTAATACCTGTTAATTACTGTAATAGAACTAGTGGCTATGCACATTAGCCTGACATTTAGGGCTAAGTCTAAGAGAACAGGACACTATTAACACAAAAGTACTTAGAGGACGCAGATAAATTCCACCCACCCTTCTAATGACTAGGACCTAAACTTGGACCTGATTTTTTCTATTTAATTAGAAATATAGAGAAAATATACATATGTGTTTGTGTGTATATATACTTCATACGTATATGTGTACATATGCACATCATATGTGTGATGGAGCCTGTAAAAAGATGTTTCAGCCTTAAAACAGGAAGACATTCTCCTGAAGAACAGGAAGAATAGAACTGGGAAAATATTAACCGTAAGAAAACTGTGAACATTTAGCACACATCCACTGAACACCCTCACCGACTTGAAAGTACACAGCCTTGCAGACACAGGAGCAGGGAGTCCTAAGAAGGGAACTGGGCAAAATGAAGACAGAAAAGTGAAATTAGCTGGGGCAAGACAAGCGTGTAAGAAAACGAGAGATAAAGCAAAAAGGCTAATGTCCACATTTGTATGGAGCTAAGGAAATAAACCGTCTTATGTCAGTAGATGGTGGAAAGGGGTCCAGCAAATGAGCTCACCTGTGCCTGATAAAAGCTTACCGGCACCTAGGTGGTTAAACAGGAAACACAGTGGATCACTCAGGATGAGGATGGGCAAGCAAGGGGAACACATTGCCAGAAAAGCAGGGCATGGCCGACTGGGGAGGCACAGCGTGGCTGGCAGCACGGACTCGAGAGGGCATGTGAGGGATTCAAAACCATTTACAAGGGTTAAGACCTTAAGTGAAATCTGTGTATAGTTCAGTTTAATGATGAGGTTGAGTCTGCCTGTCTCTAAATGCCAGCAGTCTCTCTACCTAAAACTCATATGGAATGTTAACGTGAATGATGGATCCACAAAATACACTCTTCTCACACTGCCAATGTGAACATTTCACATAAAAGGTTTATATGTGCAGCTGTTTGGAATCTCTCACTAAAAGCCATCCCTGTCTGTCCCGAACACCAGAGAATACCATATCTGCAAATCAGAGCTCAATCTGCTTTCAACTACATGTGCTGTCACTCGAGCCTCCCTAATGGCCTTCAGCTTTGTGTTTGAGAAGGAAGACCCCTTGACACCCCCGCTTTCTATCAGCCATATCAAACTAAGAAAAGTTTTTTTAAAAGTTTGTACTTGGAAGCTAGAAACGGTGACTCATACCTTTAATCCCGGCACTTTGGGAGGCCAGAGAAAGAGGACACTCGGAGGCCAGGAGTTTGAGACCAGCATGGGCAACATTGCAAGAACCCATTTCTACAAAAAATAAATAAAAATTATCTGGGTGTGGTGGCACACCTGTAGTCCCAGCTACCTGGGAGGCTGAGGCAGAAGGATCTCTTGAGCCCCGGAGTTTGAGGTTGCTGTGAGCTATGACTGAGCTACGCACTGCAACCTGGGTGACAGAGCAAGATCCTGTCTCTAAAACATTATTTTAAAAGTTTCTACTTGGGTCTGAAAGGTCTGATTCTCCATGCAGCAATCTGGAGATACATCTGGATTGTGACATATGTGTATCATATGGTTTTCAGCCAAAGAGATTGTGTTGCTTGGGGTTAGCAACGTCCAGAGACATTTTTGGCTGTGATAAAACTGGGGGAAGGGAACTACTGACACCTAATCTAATTGGGCAGAGGCCCAGAATGCTGCTAAATATTGTACAATGCACAGGACGGCCTTCCGCAACAAAAAATCCAAATCAACAACAGTCCAAGGTTGGAAAACCCTGATCTGTATCTATTTCTTTTTTCTTTTTTTTTTTTTTTTTTGAGACAGAGTCTCGAACTGTCACCCTGGGTAGAGTGCTGTGGCATCACAGCTCACAGCAACCTCAAATTCTGGGGCTTAAGCGATTCTCTTACCTCAGCCTCCCAAGTAGCTGGGACTACAGGTGCCTGCCACAACACCCAGCTATGTTTTGGTTGCAGTTGTCATTGTTGCTTAGCAGACCCCGGCTGGGTTCAAACCCGCCACCCTAGGTATATGTGGCCAGTGCCCTTCTCAATTGAGCCACCAGCACCGCTGATCTGTATCTATTTCAACATGCATATCCTTATTATATATATATATATATATATATTTTTTTTTTTTTTTTTTGCAGTTTTTTGGCCAGGGCTGGGTTTGAACCCACCACCTCCGGTACATGGGGCCAGCACCCCATCCTTTGAGCCACAGGCACTGCCCCCCCATCTATATTTTTAACCAAGTACTTGTTTGAAGTTTCTGGTTGTTTCTGTAGTTAGGGATGTTTGAGGTTTCTGATAAGCATATTTGGCTGGATAAGAAATCATCAGATTCATTAGCAGACACAGTGAAGGCCTTGAATGGTGTCTTCAGTAATAGTAACCACTCAGAGTCAGTTTCTGACTCAAGCTACAGTGCCCTGGTTTATGTCTACTTGGGAACAGAAACTTCTGTAGCACTTATTAAAAATAATAGCAAAATGTAGGGAAAAAATAGGAAACTAGCAGGCACCTGTGACTCAAAGGAGAAGGGCACCAGCCCCATATGCCAGAGGTGGCAGGTTCAAATGCAGCCCTGGCCAAAAACTTCAAAAAAAAATAGGAAACTAGCTTAAAACATGAAATATCAACATAATTAGACTTTCAAATACAGTCATCATTTGAGTGCAGATGTCTTTTTGATAAAATGATTTCTTTCCCTTTGGGTAAATACGCAGTGGACAGATTGCTGGATCAAATGGTAGGTCTCCTTCTAGTTCTTTAGGAAACTCCATACTATTTTCCACACAGGGTGTACATGTATAAGAATTCCTTTCTCTCTGCATCCATGGAAGATTCTAATGTTTTGGAACTTTTTAATAAAAGCCATTTTAACTGGAACAAGGTGCTATCTCAATGTGGTATTAATTTGCATTTCCCTAATAATTAGTAATGTTGAGAAATTTTTCATATGTTCATTAGTCATTTGTCTATCTTCTTCCAAAAAGCTTCTATGATGTCTGTTGTTTCTTCATTTTTTAATAGGGTTGTTTTTCTCTTACTGATGTGTTTGAGGTTTTTGTAGATTTTCTGTATTAGCTCTTTATCAAATGTATAGCCCTGAATATTTTCTCTCCTTCTATAGGTTCTCCATCTGCTATGTTGATGATTTCCTTAGCTGTGCAAAATCTTTTAATTTAATCAAGTCCCATGCATTTATTTTTGTTGTTACTGTAATTGCTTTTGGGGTCTTAGGCACAATTTTTTTGCCTAGGCAGATGTCTAGAAGAGTTTTTCCTACATTTTTCTCTAGAATTTTTATGGTTCCATGCCTTACATTTAAGCCTTTTACCCATCTTGAATTTACTTTTGTGAGTGATGAGAGATATGGTTCCTATTTCATTTTTCTGCATGTGGCTATCCAATTTTCCTAGCACCATTTATTGAATAGGACTTCTTTTCCCAGTTGTATATTGTTGTCTGCTTTGTCAAGTTCAGTTGGCTGTATGTGAATGGTTTTATATGCAGCTTTTCTGTTCTGTTCCATTGATATATGTCTCTATTTTTGTGCTAATACGATGCTGTTTTGGTTACTATAGCCTTGTAGTAAAGTGTGAAGTCTGGTAATGTGATGGCTCCAGATTTGTTCTTTTTGCTTAAGATTGCTTTGGCTAAGTGGGCGCTTTTCTAGTTCCAAACAAAGTGTAGAATGGTTTTTCCTAGATATATGAAATACGATATTGGTATTTTGCTGGGGATTGCACTGAAACTGTAAATCACTTTGGGCAGTATGGACATTTTAGCGATGTTGATTTTACCAATCCATAAGTGTGAAATGTTTTTCTGTTTGTTTGTGCCACCTGCAATTTCCCTCCTCTGTGTTTGGTTGCTCTCCTGTAAAGATCTTTCACCTCCTTGGTAAGTATATTCCTAAGTGTCTAATTTTCTTTGCAGCTGTTGTAAATAGCACTGAGGCTTCAATTTGACTCTGAACTTGACTGTTATTGTTGTATAGAAATGGTACTGATTTGGATACATGGAGAAGCTTATATCCTATGTATTCAACTTCGATATGAGGACAATTAATGACAATTAATGACATGGTGGGGGGTGGAGGAAGGGGAGAGAAGACAAAAAGAGAAGGGAGGGGATGGGGAAAGGAAAGGAAAAAAAAGAAAATAGTGACTAATTCTCACATAAGTTGGATTTAATTTTGACCAAAGTACATTATTTGAACAATAATTTTTAATTCAACTTGTTAATATGTTGTTTTGGATATTGCATCCTCATTTATAAGTAAAATATGTTTGTAATTTCCCTTCATAATAATATATTTTTTCCAAGTTTAATATCATGTACATCTAGATAAAGTAGAATGAATTTGAATTTCTTTTTCTATTGTCTATAAGATTTGGCATGATCTGTTTTTTTAAATTATCTTCTATTTTTATTTATAAATATTAGTTGTCTATTTTATGAGACTTTGGAAAAAGAAAAAAAAAGAAAAGAAATGCTACTGATTTGTGTACATTGCCAGATTGACTCTTTCTTTCTTTTTCAAAACTAAGAAAACATAAATGATATAAACTCTCATTCTGACCAAAAAGTTGAAATGGGAAAGAAGCAAGAGTGAAGCTGGAAATGTGTTTAGTTTGCAAGGATCAGCTTCTCTCTGTAACACTAAAAAGAAAGCTAAATTTTGAGCCAACATATTGATATTTTAAAAACTGGCTCTGGAATAAATGTAATGAAAAAAATCTTAATCGTTGAATTGTTTTATGGACATTTTTAAAAGTCTTTACAATGCTTAAAATTTTCTGTGTTAGACTTACAAAAATATCAAGATTAAAATCTATATTTAAATATTTAGAAATATTAATAGGCTACATATGTTTTATAGTTATGTAAAGAGTTTGTGAATATTTGGAGAAACCTAGATTAACAGATGTTGACTGACATACAAAATAAATGTGAGGATTCCCCTGCACACATAAAAAGTCCTCCAGAAAACTGTGTTATACAAAATATCACTTGTGTCTCTTCCTGTTTTAGGTCTCTCTGGCTATGATGTCGTGAGAAAAGAGAAAACCCACAGAAAGAAAGCCTTGCTCATTAGACTGCACTACCCCACTAGGAGAAGCTTCCTCTTTCGGGTCACAGCATTATGTTTAAGAGACCATGTTGGAGAACCAGACTTCCGGGGTTCAATTCCTATGGCTCCACCACATAATAGTGGAACCATCTTGAACAAATTATTTAATTTATTTAGTCATTCTCTAATTCAGTGTATTCATTGATAAATGATACATCCACAGAACCTGCCCTGTAGGGTTACTACGAGGATTGAATGAGGTAGTATTTTGAAAAACTTGACATAATGAATGAACACTAGGTAGTGTTATTATATTGCTCCAAACCAGGGGTGGGGAACCTTCTCATGTTGGAAGGCCAAATCCCAAATAATTTAGTTGTAATCAAATAAGCCTTCATTCAAGAAACCTCAATTAGACATACTTAAAAATTTACATTATTTCATAAAAGTCTAATTACTATGCACTTAGTAATTTCAAAAACTAAAAACTATTCATTAATTTTACAGTTGACTAACCTCTGAAAGACTTTGTTGTGTTTGCTTCTTGTTGAAAGCATCTGAGTATTTGGTTATAGCACAGAGGCCCATTGTAGTTGATTTTTAAAATGGCTGTGTGACTTTAAGGACATCTGATTTGAGTTTAGTAGGAGAATGTAGATTAACAGCAATAAGTGGTTAAAAAAGTGAGAAAGCATTTTTCAGGCATGCTGAAGGTGTGGATATTCTACTGCATTTTTCCATATTTCAAATGGATCTTTGTTAGCATCAAACAATGACTTTAAAATGTCATCCACTGGCTGGGGGTGGTGGTTCACTCTGGGAGGCCCTGGCAGGAGGATCACTGTAGCTCAGGAGTTCAAGAGCAGCCTAAGCAAGAGCAAGACCCTGTCTCTACTAAAAATAGACAGATTATCCACGTGTTGTGGTGGGTGCCTATAGTCTCATCTACTTGGGAGACTGAGGCAGGAGGATCACTTGAACCCAGGAGTTTGAGGTTGCTGTGAACTAGGCTGACACCAGGCACCCTAGGCTGGGCAACAGAGTAAGACTCTATCTAAAAAAAAAAAAAAAAAAAAGTCATCTACTGAGAACTCAATCAATTTCATCTGCAGATGTTATGTGCATCGGTGATGTCAACTGAGGTTGAAAGGTACATTTGAGTGTGATGTCATGATTCTCAAAGTCAGTGAATGTTTCATGGTATTCTCCAATTAATAGGTCTATCATCATTCTTCAGATGATTCCTATATATCATCCTATTCATCAATAACCATTCCCAACTAAGGAAAATGTTTACCCAAAATTTTCTTTTGAAGAAAAATTATTTTTAAAAAAGGTAGCCTTTCCTAAATGCTTGGGTTTTGTTTTTTGCCACATACCATTTATAGACTTAGTTTTACCTTGCAAAGAAATATTCAAGTTGTTTTGATTTGACATGATATCACACAGAAATGCTACACTTCTATAGATATCTTCTTTCAATAATTCACATTGCTGATTCTGTTCTTCATAAAATTTAAATATCTAGTCTCACAGAGATAAAATTTTGGCTAACACCTGCAATAGCCAATGCACTTTAGAATGACACAGCAAATCCACAGTGAATACCTCGTCATTCAGTTTTAGCATCTGACAAAACTGATGATGCCGTGTTGCATTTGCATGAATATAGAGAGGGGGTAAAAAAATGCACATTTTAGGAACAAAAAAACTTTATTAAAATTATAAAGTTTGACTTCTGCAATTACAAGAGGTGCTAAAACATGTTGCTGCAGCGTGGGAAGGAGCAGCAACATAGTGGACTGAGAATTCCCCAAGAGGAGACTTTGCTGCCCACCCAGGTTACTAGGTGGAGAGAGAAATAGCGCCAAGAAATTGATACACAGACTTTCTGTGAAAGAGTCTGCTGAGACCCGCGGGGCAGACCCTGTATCAGACTGCAGCAAACCGAATAGGTGCCTCCCTGCACCAATCAATTCTCAAGAGGTTTTATTAAGATTTTAGGGTGTATGCATCTTACAAAGGTATATGTGAAACTTGGTAAATGGTCTGTAAAGCTAGTGAATGATGCCCCATGATCATATCAATGTACACAGCTATGATTTAATAAAAAAAAATGAAAAAAAAAGATTTTAGGGTGTGTATTTCCAAAATGAAGCAGTAGAGGTTTTATAGTCTCATGAGTTAATCATGCAGATAGGCTTTTCTGTTATGAAAAGATCATCAAGGTGGGGGCACTAAATCATAGAACAATTCCCACAGGCAGAACTAAGTAGGTAACAAAGTCACCTTAGGGGATGAGAGAGCCTTCAGGCTACATTGTCTTGGCTTAAAGATAATTTTTAATCCCCTTCTAAGTCTGCTGATATCATGTCTCTCCTAAGCTGTTGAATTTTACTCAGATGTCCTCAAAACAGTTTTCTTCCTATTCTGGCAAACATTCCAACCCCTTCACCATGGTAGGCGTGCTGAGCCCACTAGAGTCCTCTGGAATGTCTGCTTGCATTATATTTCTACCCACAACTTGTATTCATCTTTTGTTATTTGTAATACTGTGTATTACAAATTTAATACAGTTTTTTTTTCTTTCTTGAAATGTGCCATATTTTTGGCACACTCTGTATATGTTGGGGCAAAGTATAGTAGTTAGGTCATACCAGATAATCTGTATTAAAAAGACATACTTCTTACTATAAAAAAAAAGTCTTTAAAATATTAAGCGATAGCTGGGCACGGTGGCTTGTGCCTATAATCCTAGCCCTCTGGGGGGCTGAGGCAGGTGGATTGCTTTAGCTGACGAGTTTGAGACCAGCCTAAGCAAGAGCAAGACCCTGTCTCTACCAAAAATAGAAAAACTGAGGCAAAAACCGATCCCTGGAACCCAAGAGTTGGAGGTTGCTGTGAGCTATGATAATGCCATGGCACTCTACCTAGGGCAACAGCCAGACACTCTATCTCAAACAAACAAAAATAAAATAAAATATTAAGTGATACATGCAAATTATGTATTTGAAAGTGATGAAAAAAGATTAACTATGGGAATGATAGTTGAGTGCCAATGCTGATTCATAAATTCTTATGTTTAATTAACACTTTTTAAATGTATACTAAAATCTTTCTCCTTAGTGACGATCCTGGTCTAAATCATTGAGATGTATACAAACAAATTAGATTCAAAGAAAAATCCGTATTCATAAACAGAGCCTGAAAAATGTTTCCCTATTTGAACTGGATATTAAATAGATTCATGAAACTTTCCTTGCCAGAATGTACAAAACAGCATTTCTTTTTAAAACCTCTGATTTTGCTTGATCTGGGTCATTTAAAATAGAATATTATTTGTATTAAATGTCTTAGCGATGTTTATAAGTTTGGAAGGAGGTCTATTTTACTAAATTTAAAAATAGCACTGAGACAAAACAACTACAATGTTAGACAACTTGATTTTTTATTTCAGATACAAATTTGTTTAGGCAGGAAATGTCTTCATCAACTATGGAAGAAGAAAGCTGGCATCATACCCAGACCTCACCAACATTTCAAGCAACGGAGAAACATAATAACGTCTAGGTTAGTTTGAGACCTTGACTGGAGGTCACTGCTTCTGTGAATCCCAAATTGTTTTGGAAAAAAGTTGAAAGTTGGTTGCTTCTCATGTTCTTTCATAAAAGAAGAGAAGGATGTTTAATAGACGATATTAATAAAAGAAAAGATGTATCATCAGGGATGGTAAAAAAAAAAACATGAGCTCAAGAGCCTAAAAAAAGAACCAGTGAGAGGCCAGAGAGTGGTTCTCAAACTGAAAGTTGATGCAAAGTGTCCAGACTCTACAGATGGTAGGCTGCCTAGATCTGCCATGCAGAGCCTGAACACAGCCAACCTGACAAAGCCATTTTAAAGGAGAGTATCAGAGAAAACTGGAGAAACAGAGCAGGGTCCAAGAATGGGAGGGCAGGTGCAGACTAAAGTGAATAACTATGATTAACCTTATGGAAAAGCAGATAACTTCTGCCCCAGCTAGAAGGAAGGTAGGGCTCTGGGTCCTCCCCACTCACCTAGAAAGACACAGAGGCTCTTTTGGAAATTGATGGTATAAAACCATAGTCACTTAATCCTTATGTAGTGTTACCTAACCCAACTGCATATAGTATACCCTGCTGAGATTTGCAAAATAAGAACCTAATACTTTCCAGCTCCAAGCAGATCATTAATTCAGGGTGGTTAAGCTCCTGGGATGTCCATGCATAGTGCCAACCCTCCAAAGTCCAGGCAAAGGAAAACTTTCTTGTGATTTATATTTCTGGAACACAGGCTGGATGTGTTTCTGGACCATCTTTCCAACTGAAATCAACTATAAATGCTGGATTCATGCCTATGTTTTTGTATCATCTTAAGGGCCTTGAAGAGAAGAGGATATGGCAAGCAGTTGCCAGGCCTACATCGAGGTGAAGGCAGGAACCCAGAGGGGAAACTGAGCTCTGAAGCTAATTTTGTTCTTAGGATATTTGTTGAACTTGGAAAATTTATACCGTCTTCAAAGATTATGTGGCTACTGGTGGAGAAGTAAGGCAGAGACTATATGTTCTCAGATTTTCCTTTCCTATCCTAGGCCAACAGAGAGATGGCACCTCCTCTGTCCTCACAGTTATGCTGGGGACACACGTCTGGTTTGGTCAATAGAAAAAGTGTAGCACTTATGTTCACCACTTTCATATCCAGCCCTTACGTTAATCCTCAAGATCTTTAGTTTCCTTAGCTAAAAGTGAACAATTTCTTGACAGAAGCTTTGGAGGAGAGGAATCCAGAAGAGCCACCTGATTTACATCTGACTATGACTTAAACAAAAACGATACATTTGTATAAGCCACTAAGATTTTGGGTACAGCAGCTTGTAAGCACAATGCTGACAAGTTCAGGAGACTTAAAGAAATCCTCAGCCTGATAAATGTATAAAAAACAGTATCAACTCACTCTACAGGCCCAAACCTAGAAAGCACTTACAAGAGATTTTATGTTAATGGAACAGAAAAGAGAAGTGAGGATGAGCTTGAAAAACTGATTAAAAATTTAGTTTAAAATTGTCTCAGATTGTAGTATAGCCTTCAGCCTGGCACAGGCAAACAGAAATCTTTTCTGTAGAAATTCATTGTTATCCTAGGCATCAAAGAACTTCCATAAATAATGTTACAGGGAAAACACATGGAATGCACTTCAAAATCACTGGAAATAGCAGGAAACAAAGAAGTATAGAAAGAAACTGTATAAATAGCAGCCAGCAGAAACAGACAAAAAAGAGATGACCAACTGGAATTATTAAAAACATAATTCTGGGGTGGCGCCTGTGGCTCAAGGGGTAGGACGCCGGTCCCATATGCCGGAGGTGGCGGGTTCAAACCCAGCCCCGGCCAAAAACCAAAAAAAAAAAAAAAAAAAAAAAAAACATAATTCTGCAGTTACTACACTTAAAAAAATAAAAGATTAGTTTGAAAGTCTTCAGGAATCAGAAAATTCTAAAGAATGACCAGTAAATTTGAAAAGGGTGCAAATTGAACTTACAGAATTGAAAATATGCTACTAAATTTCATGAATACAAGATGCATATATTTTATCACTATTAATTTCCTTGAAGTTCAGAGGCTTCCTGTAATCTATGGCAATACTGATTCAGAGAAACAGGGTTATTGAAATGAAAATTCATTGGAAAATTTTACAGCAGATGAGCAAAAGCTAAAGGGAGAATTGGAGAGATGCAAAATAGGACGCGAGGAACTGTCCAGAAAGTTCCAAAATGAGGAAAATAAATCACAAGTACATTTTTTGAAAATGATTTTTAAAACACAGAGGAGAAAGCACTTCCAATATTGCAAAATCAGGATGTATGAAAATCAGTTCCTCCATAGAAGCAAATGCTGTCAAAAATCAACTTTTTATAAATGCTGAATATTAGCTGACAAAGTAAAGCAACCCAAGCAGCATTTATTCAAGAAAAACTGAACTTCGATAATAATACTGGGCCTTGTGACTTTTTTCTTTTTCCTTTTATTTCTTTTCTTAAATTTTTAAAATTTATTTCAGATTAATGTGGGGGTACAAATTCTTAGATTTCATGGCTTAACATTTGTAGGGTTAGAGTCCAACGTGTAAGTAGTGTGCCCTATGGCCATACAAGGTACCCATGAGGTAGGATTTACCCAATCCTTTCCACCTCCCTCACCCCACTTGAGCTTCATTGAGTTTTTCTCTTATGTGAACATGTAGGGGTTTACTAGTTCCAATTTAGTACTGGATACAAAAGGTGTTTGTTTTGCATTCTTGCAATACTTCACTTAGGAGAATGGTCTCCATTTCCATACAGGTTGTTGCAAAAGATACAGAATCTCCATCTTTTTATGGCTAAATAATATTTCCTAGTATACATATACCACAATTTATTTTTCCATTCCAGTCCTGAAGGGCACTTGGGTTGTTTCCACACCTTTGTGATTGTGAATTATGTTGCTATAAACAGTCAAGTACAAGTGTCTTTATGTGGAAAGCCTTTTTTTCCCTTTGAATAAATACCTCATAAAGGGATTGCAGGATCAAGTAGTAGCTCTTTGAGGAATCTCCATACTGCCTTCCATAGAGGCTGCCTCAGTCTGCAATCCCACCAAAAGTGTGTGTTTCCTTCTCTCTGCATCCACACCAGCACCGGTTGTTTTAGGTTTATGGGTTTATGATATAAACCATTCTCTCTAGGGTGAGGGGATAGCTCAGTGTGGTTTTGATTTGCATTTCTCTGATGACTAGAGATGATGAGATTTTTTGTTTTGTTTTCTATTTCATTTTGTTCTGCTCTGACCTTTCTTATTTTTATTTTTCTACTCGATTTGGGTTCAGTTTGTTCTCTCATTTTTAGTTCTTTGATGTGTAACATTAGGTTGTTAATTTGTGTTATTTCTGTCCTTTTGCGGTAGGCATTTAAGGCTATGAATTTTCCCTGGAGGAATTTTTTGCCAGATCCCATGGATTTGGATAGTTTTTGTCCCTTTTGTTGTTTGGGTGAAGAAATCTATTGATTTCCTGATGCAATAAACTTCATAAAATTCTTTCATTCCTGACCCAGGAAAATTCAGCAGCAGATTGTTTATTTTCCATGACTTTGTATAGATTTCAGTGTTTCTCTTGTGATTAACTTCTGGTTTTATTCCACCATAATCTAAGAAGACACATGGAATCTTTTGCAAGATGGCTGACTAGCGACATTGCTTACCAGACTGTCCCAGAGGCAAGGAAGGGCTTCAGATAATGAAGAGAGAAAGGACACATTTCAGGTGGAGGTCACAGGAATAAGTATTAGAGCCTCCTGGGACCACATGGAGAAAAATTGCAAAGCAGACATAGGGAGAGAAAAAGGAGGGGGGAAGATATTGGTGAGTATCAAACCTAGAGAAGCTAGGAGCCCAGTGAAGGGTTAAGGGGAGGGGGACCCTTTCTCCTTCCCATATTCCTTTGGTGATCAGTAGGCTACACAGTTACTTGGAAAATGTTCTACCTCCACAAGCCAAGCACTGCAACAACCATGGAATGGTAGGGAGAGTTTGTGTGATCCCAGAGTTTGGACATTCTGTGCAGGGTTCCCCTCCAAGAAGAGTGACCTGAGAGTCCAGAGAGCCAGCTCTCTTCTATTCAGACTCTTAAACTCCCTTGCTCTTTCCCCTCCCACTTCAACTGGAAGACCAGTTTGAGCTGAAAATTTGGTGAACAGCCACCTCTTTTCAGCTGGTACATCCTTCAGTCTGAGGTTTCCACAACAGTGGGGCCCAGGCCTTTCCCCTTGAGGACCTGCAGTGGACCTAAGATGCCCTATGTGTTATCTCTCTGCCATTAGCATTTCACAGAGTTAAATGCAAGTGGGTCAGACAACTAGGCCAGATCCCATGCTTTTCAGAACTGAGCAGGTTTCTGGGGGACAGAAGAGGGGGCCTAGGATTTGGACTTGGATGGTGAGGGAGCCCAAATGGACAAAATTGATGGGAGAATAATGTGGGATTTTGAGATTCAGTGACCTAAGAGAGCACCAGTCTCCCCTGCAGAAAAGCCAATCTGTTGGACTAGGGTGGGTCCTTCAGCAGAGAAGATCCCAGCCTGTTGCACCATAGCAACAAAGTGTGGCACATTCAAACATCTGTTTGTGAGAGGGGATACCTAGGAAGAATGAAGTCTAAGAAAACAGAGATCTTCTCAAGGAGGCCCCAAGGACACACCTGCATGGTAACTCAGTTCTTAAGAATTTATAGAAACTTAACATCCTGGGACCTGGAAACTAATGCTTCTTTAAAAGCCTATGGTTCTGTAAAAGTTGGAGCCCACTTCCCCAGCTTCTCCTCTTTTAAACAGGGTGTTTAAGTGTTCTTTCTCTCCACTGGGCCTCATCCTCCTGCAACATTTGCAACTAGACAGAGGGCAGAGTAACCAAAGAAGGGTGGAGCTCACTTCCCACAGCCAGCTGAGGATTTGCAGCCCTTTTCTCACAAACAAACTTCCTAGTTCAGTGAGCCTGCCTTGACCCTACTCCCAGTAGCTTTCCCTAGCAGCTGGGGAAATGACCTTGGTACCCTGCAGAGGCTCAAAGCTATGCTGTCAGACTAGGGAGGGTCCCTCTGCAGGGGAGATGCCAGCATGGGGGAACATGCAACCAAGTGCAGAGATATCAGGCATTCGCTTGCAAACAGATGCCAGATGACA